>NC_138107.1:49856919-50586919 GCF_964146895.1 Miniopterus schreibersii | reverse complement strand
GAGATGGGGAAAAATGTATGTTAAACTGACACTTAAATTCAAATTATGTTCACATACTCCACTTTCTCTGTTTTTCCCCTTAGAATGGAGATGTCCAATGGACAAAGGCTCCCAAAGCTGCAAATCCAGCAAAAAAAAATACCATCTTTGTCATTTGCTCCTCATGATGATACTCAGAAGGCTTTTCCTGTCTCCGTTTGATTCATCAGCATTCTCTTACTGGTGGTAATATAAGTTACTCCTTTTCTCCTCAAATTCCTACTCCCAAGCAACACCCCCACCCTCACATTTAAGTCACCACAGCTTTGATTCTATTTCCATTCTTAGTTTCTTCTAAACTACATCTCTCTCCCACTAAGGTGAACTGCTATGCTTAACTCTGCCTTCTCTGTTTCCAACATATCTTGTTTTGATACCTGTGTCTATCTTCCAACTCCTTCAGACTCACTTTTAAACATTCTATTGGCCTCCAAAATAATTTTTCTACTCATAAAAATATATTTCAGTCACCTCAAATCTATACATTTATTTCTAATCACTCTCTTAACTTAAAGGGAATGTCCAGTGGCCTGAGAGTAGACTTTTCAATATTAATATGTTCAATATGGACTACATCAAAACTCTATATACATTAAAATCCTTCACAGAATGATTATAAGCTATGTTTTCAGCCACAATTCTGTAGTTTTTCCGGTCACCCTCCATTTAAGCCAAGTACAACTGTTCACTGTTACGTAAATAAGCTACATGCTTTGCTAGCATAGGTGATCAGGCCAGGTTAGTACTAATACTGGTAAGCATGGAGACACTAGTTTGCTTAACACTTACTTGAAAAGCAGGGCTGCCTCCTACTAAGAGAAGAGTTTAAAAGGAAGGGCAAAAAGACCAGTTGATATATTCCAGATAAGGCAAGTATAAATAATAAACTTAAAAGTGAGACATACAATTAGTAAGAATAATAATCTCACCTTATGTTTGTGTCATACTTGCCAATTATAAAAAAAAACAAATCCAGTTAAATTATCCCATTTTGGACTGCAAAAAAATGACCTGAGGTAAGAATATTATTATTATCATTATTCTAAAAAACTGAGATAGATCAGGGATCTCTGCCCAAGTGCACAGAAAGCTGGAGCCAGGTGTACAATATTCTCATGCAAGCAAGTTTCTGTTCTCTTACTGTGGCCCACCCCAGTCAGCATTTCCATCTTTATCACCTCCCATATAAAAGATAAAGGGGTATCTTATGCTCTAATTCAGTTCCTAGTGACAGAAGAATATTATTATCAGTTTTCTTACTCTCTAGTCAATGAAAGAATTGGTTGATTTTCACTTGGAATACAAAAGACTCTTTGACCATTTTTTGGCACATTTGACCCTGCATTTTATAGAGTCAAATTTTGCACACCAAGAGCATTCAAAAATTAAGATTTGGTCATAGTGCCTTAATGTCATTGAAATACAAAAAATACTCACAAATTTTCAACAAAGATCTTCTTTGATTAACAAATACATTAACTGACATCTGATTTCTATTAAAAAATACTGCATTATGATTTTTTTAAAATTCCCACCATACCAAGCTTAATATATGCAGAGATATGAAATCCATAAGGGAAAATTTAAATTCACCTGAAGTCTAAATTATTTTTACAATATTATCTTTGCTCTATATTTTGACATTGCCACTGAAATTCTAACTATTTTGCACATGGAATATAATATTGCTTCTCTTACACTGTCAGGAAAAGTTATCTTTTTGAATCCAGGAAGAAATGCTAAAAGCAAGAGCCTCAGCAATTTCTGTGAACTCACAAAATCTTTGAGATGGAATGAATCAAGGTAAAGGGATTTAACTCAACATATTGGAAGAAGAAAAAGAAATCTTCTAGGGCTGACTGGTTATTTTTCAAAGTCATTCATTTCAGAAAGAAAATATCAAGAAGCAACCTTACAATATTTTATGTGCCTATTAAAAGTCATTCATTTCAGAAAGAAAATATCAAGAAGCAACCTTACAATATTTTATGTGCCTATTAAAAACCATGACCAAAAAAATATATGACTGAGAAAAGTACCGTATCAGATACAGTGCAATTAGGTTCTCCTCTTAATAACTGTACAAAACAGGGACTCAGGACAGGAAACTTCAGTAAAAATGCCCATGTCATCTTAAAATTTAAACTACCCAGTTACTTATCTTTTATAAGATTACTAAAGCCTAAAATGGATACATTTTCCTCAAATACAAATAGTTTACTTCATAGCAAACAAGGCAGTGGTGTCTTTAATAGCATGCTCCACCAACATACAAAACTAATGCTGAATAATTATTTTATGGGTATGATCTACCTATATTTGGCAGGTATCATTTTCCTTTTAGGCTCTTCTTGTTTGTTTGATTTTTTTTTTTAACTTTCTGAATCTTTACTACAGCACAGACCACATCCAGTGCATAATTAATTTTTAACACTAGTCTTAGTCAGAAAATTAGCATTGTGATCATTTCCAATAAACAGTTTATATAACTTAAATTTTTTCAGAAATAAAAATGATGATATTCTATAACAGTTATTATAAATCTTAAGAGTCATCAATAACAAGCATATTTTCTAATTTTTTTCTATTCTTCAGTAAATTAAACTTGTTTTATTTAAAAAAGTAATTGTGTATACATTAGAACATGTCACATAAGCCCAAACCAGAATTTTTAATTGAGTACATCTAAACTACTTAAGGAATTGGTTTCTGTGAAAAACACTTCCCTCGCTATAATTAATTTTAGCTACCTTCCAAATCATTAATGAGCAGGATATTCGTTAAGGCTGTTCTGTGTTTTCCATGCTCAGACGTAAAAAGGCTTCATGTAAAATGATGAGGTGAGGTTTTGAAGTTGGATGGAGTTAAAATATGTTTATGAAAGTAACAAAACATTTGAAAAACATTATTATATAAACCAGAAAATATGTGAGTGTACAATTTAGAAAGATGATTATTTTTTAACAAATGAACACAATCTTAAATATATTTAGTTTAAGTAAAGGCAGCTCAAGTACATAGTCGATTTTAAATTTCTGGTTACATAGTTATAATTTACAAATTACTCAGGACTGAATAGAAGATATTAGTACTGTAATAACCCCTGTATTGTTTCCATCAGGCAAAATGTCCCACTATCCTTATTCTAGGATAAATTTATAAGCGTAAAAAATGGTAGTTCTTAAAAAAAAGAAAAGCACTACAACGCTTATGAATCACCTGTCATACACTCATAATTCTATTTGATGTGTAGATAAACTCTATTACAATATATTACTAGTTATCACAATGTAAAAACAGAAAGTGAAAATTGAAAAAAAAAAACACTTGAAAGAACATAACTTTACACTCCAAATTAAAGTAACGTCCACATTGCAATCACCATTATACATATCACCGTGAAACTAGCCGGTGCTCAATGGGGGGGGGAAGGGTAGTACAGCCCCTTGCTGACTGGATTAACTTGGACATCTATGTATCTGAATCTCCTTGTGTTTCGCCAGTGCTCCCATCATGCATTTCCAGCTGCCTGCAGGACCTTTCCCCTGAATTTGGTCAAATTCAGCACGACCAAAACCAAATTGCCCGTTGTCCTCATACCAAATCAACTCTGTGTCTATACTTGAATTTTGCAGATAAGCTAGGCTTTTTTAATGATCACGATGATAATTCTTGAAGTCTTTTGTCTATTCTCTCCTTCACTGTCTACATTCATTATATCACCAAGGTTTAGTGTATTTTTTCTTTAAAATAATTCCTGGACTTGCCCATCCCTTCCCATTTCACAATCTCTCTATTACTGACATTTTAGCTTGGGCTTTGGTTACCTCTAACCCAATAGGTCTTTTTTCCTTTTGATTCTCCCAATCCCATCTCTTTTGTCCATCCTACACATGACTGCCAGGTAAATCTTTCCACATGTTAATACTGTTTATTCTTTCATTAAAAACCTACAAGAAAGCAGTACCACTTTTCATTAAGCTCCAACACCTTCTGCCCAATTTTAAAAACTTTAGAAAGGTGAGTCACTTTACCATGTTTCCTACTAAGCCTCAACAAAAAGTCATATAATTTATTAAAATACACTAATAAATATCTCATATATGGCATTTATATTAACATTTTCACACTTTTGCTAATGCTATTACTCACAGGTAAAATATTCCTCCATTATAGTACATTAATATTCTACTTAAATATTAAAGCATAATTTATCTATTGGGTGATAAGCCCTTGACAAAAGGGAATATGCCATATTTATTTTAATCTCCTCCCCCCAAGATGCTCTCTCCATTTTCACTATTCAATATAATGTCCTTAATCTGTTAAAGTCTAATTTTCTTATTGGAATAATAGCCTCTTTAAGGGAAGAGAGTATGTCATTTTAATTTTATATCTCCTATAGTATTAAAACAATACTAGAAGTATAAACACTATTGTTTTATAGAGTCCATATATACAGAAAAATGAAATCCGCTAGTACTTTGTTTCATATTATTTAGAATGTGTGATATTACTGGGTGTAGAAGATACAGGGAAGAGTCGCTTTTTAATGAATAATTATCATAACAATGCTTCTTAGTCAATAGCACAAAGAGTTTCTTAAGTGTAATCTAAAGGTATTCTGGTGTCCACAAAACAATTACAGAGATTTATCTGTTCTTCAATATCCATTTTATCAAGCAAGTGCAAGGTGGTAATATTGACAACTAGTAGCAACTTTGGGCAAAAACTTTTGTTTTAACCCTGTTTACGCTGCCTACCTATCTGTGTGATCTACTCCCTGAGCGGGATTGTTTCACATTTAAATTACTGATGAAATTCCTCCTACTGCTTTAAACTTACAAAGATAATAAAATGTATTTAAAACCATATATCTTGTATATTTGATTTAGATAACTCTTTCTCTGAACAATAAGCAAAATACCAAAATGACTATAAGTCTATGCATATTAAAAATAAGAAGTAAAAATAAAGAAATAAGTAAATAAATCAATAAGAGCTTTCTACTACTTTTCCTATAAGCTTGAGTTTCCTAAACAGAGTGATTGGTGAGATCTAAGATATGACTTGTTTTGAAACACTACCTGAAAAAACTTACTTCCTTTAAAAAGTAAAGCATAATATTAAGAAGGCCACTCAGGCAGTTGCTGGATGTCTGGCCTTAGTGGAAATAGCACACAAAGAAGGGGGCACAAGATATTTTTAATGACACAGAAAAACAACATGCAACTAGATGGGGCAATTCAGAAATACTTAGAAACAATACTAAGAAATGCTTCTCTTCCTGTTAGCAGGGTTTTGGCTATGAATGAAAGCACTGCTTTTAAATGTGCACAGAGAGAAGATATAGTCATTATTCAGCCCTTTAAGGCACAGTTTTCCCACCACTGGTGATCATAATCCTTGAGCAGGACTGAAAGAGTTGCACATAAATACAGAGTGTTGACAGGGCTGTAGGATTGAGACTCGAATCCTTTCCACACTTAATATTGCTAACTACTGGGAGGTGAAACAGCTGTTTAGAGAGCCTATTGTTTTGCTGCTCTAAAAATTATTTTTTATGAAGTCCTAATCTTTCTCTGATTTCCTTTTTGTTATATTTGCTTGGTATTTTTTGAAATAACCCTTCAAGATAACTGTGCCAGCTAGGTAGATGCCCAACTAAGAATGTAAATTGATGGTTGTTTACACAACAGGGGTAGTTTTGTCTATGCTGCCCTCTGGGGGTTCTCTTCTCCCTCTCTTTCTCTCCAATTGTATAAGAAGACAAGTCACTTCACCTCATTTGCTTTTTCTGCAAAATGATGGCACTGGATTAAATGTCTCAAGTTCACTTTGATTTCTCCCTGAATGACATGATTTCTGAATCTGTAACAAAGAATGCTTTGCAAGAAGAATGGATGGGACCATTGTTTGAACTGTTTTAATGTCAGATTCTGAAGAATAAGGACTTCTATTGGGTTTAATTCAAGATGAAATAGAGAATGGTCAATGTTAAAATATTTAATTGTGAACAAATATTTAAGTGTTTCAATAAACTAACCTAATTCTTATAAATAATGAATAAGTTCAAAGGATGTCTGGGTGAATCTTTAATTTAATATATTCTAATATAAAGCATATTAAATCAGCAGCAGATATATTAAAACTACCAGATAACTTTTATTACATTTACAGAAATAGACACATTTTTCCTGTGCTTCTTTAAACTTTAAAGAAAATTTTATGTATATTTATAAGTCTTTCCTTCATTCAATACAGCTGGTACTTCTCTACTTTACACTACATTAAACTATACACTGAAATATTTATAAGACATTGCAACAAGGGTACAAAACTTTATGTATATTAACTCTTCAAAGAAGCAGAAGTCATTATTCAACATCATCCTGTGCAACTTAAAAACTATACCATAGATATATTGAAGCAAAATTTAAATAAAAAACTTAAAAATTAATTTGTCACCTTGCATTCAGTTTTTATCATCTTAAAATATTTTGTCAAATATAGACAAATTCATGAAAGCTCTAATTTTAAAAATTCATATACGCAGAATGTGTGTGTGTGTATATATATATATATATAGAGAGAGAGAGAGAGAGAGAGAGAGAGAGAGAGAGAGAGACTGTTGAACAAATAGATTAAGATATAATTATTGAGAGCTATTTTCCATTCCTGCTAGTATTCTCATCTGTCATCATCAGGTCTCTTCTCTCTCATCCTCAGTGTCTCAGTCTGTAAAATGAGGAGGTGCCCCTACCCCTGGCTGGGTGATCACTAAAGCTTCCTTTTCACATTGATAATCCATGATTTCATTATTCTTTCAAAAGTATACCCATTATCTTACAGATTATATGTCTTCTTGCAGCGTATTAAACGGGTATTACTTTAAAATGACAAACAGGAAAGGATTTAGATTTATAAGTAAATCCTTATAAAAACTTTAACAGTACAATGTAATTAAAGTTCATCTCTTTCAACATGCACATTTGAAAGAAGATAGAAAAAAAAACAGTTTTATAAATTTGCCCCTGGTAAGAAATTTGAAAACTGTATCACGTGCAGAGCATAATTTAAGCAGACTTGTCATTTATTATTTATTATTGTATTTTAGAGAATTAGAAAACTGGATTAGCTTGCAAAATTTGATTGTGACCAAAGTGTAATCATTTTTCTTTGTGTACTTAGTGGGTATATAAATGATATAGATCTAGAAGATATAGATACAGATTGATATGAGCATATATTGATATGGACATTTTATACTTTTAAAAGTACATAAATAATTCCAGAATTTCTATTTTAGCCAATTAATAAATTAAAAACCAAATAAACTGAAAAATTAATATTTATTCAGATTAAGATAAAATGTAGAAAAATGGATTTATTTAGACATCTGCAGTTTTATAACAGAGGAGTAGATTAGTAGATATATAGTAGTAGTAGACAATAATTGATTACTAACCATTAACTAAATTTTAAATCAAGATATGAATTTTATCTATCAATCACTATAACCTATGAAACTAGATATAAAATTCTAGAATGATGTTAATAATTTTAAGGAAAAAAGTAACATTTTCTAAATTGTACTGTTTTAACAAAGAAAATTCCCTAATAACATAGACTTTAAAAATTGCATAGATTATGTTGGTCAACCATTGTGAAATTACCATTTATTTACAATATTTTAATGTGCAAATCATAGTTTTGAGTGCAAAAAAATGACCCTTTAAACTATCACATATACCATGTTTTTGTGTTAAATTATAATCACATCTTTCTTCTGCTTCTTAGTGCAGAAAAATATACCACTGATAATGTTCAATAATGTTCTTATTCTTATAAAGCATTAAAATTTTTTATAAGTGATTCTGATTAATGCTTAAGTTGTATAACTACATATAATAAAAGTTTGTGGAATACATTTGTTTTTTAAATAGTTGTTAAATAATCCTTTTTATACATTATAATATTTTATTAGTTTTTGTTCTCAAAACTTTAAACATTTCTGATTTTATCAGATTTTGATTTCTGTCAATAATTCTTTATATATTTGTATAATTTAAAGGGGTTTTATTAAGCAATTAGGAAATATTTTTCACTTCTGGTCAATGAGAACACATATATATATATACACATATGTGTGTATGTATGTATGTGTGTGTGTATATATATATAAACATATACACATACATTTAGTTATTTATTTTTTCAGAGGCAAAGGACATATTTATAGATTTCCAAAAGATGCATTTTTCTTCTGCATTTTGATTTATTTATATAGATTTACTTATCCCAATCCAATAAAATAGAAAATGTGTTCATGAAAGAAGGCCAAGAAGTCCATCTGTGTCTGTTCACTTCTCTAAGCTATCAGTTCTTTAATTTCTCAAAATATTTTTTCATCTCAAGCTTGACTATCTGCTCTGCTAAACAGATAGACTGTTCCCACTTCTTGTAGCAGTTCCTTTTTTTCTAACTCCCTAATGATCTTATTTAAAGTAGAAACTTTTCACTCATCATTCAAAAATTCTCCATTCACTCTGAACCTATCTTATATTTAAAGCATTTAAATTACTTCCTATCCCTCTTTATAGGGCTTTCCAGGAAAATATCTCACTCATCATGTTTTTAAAAAGCTGTGTTATGATTTGGAGTTTTCCAATAGAACTTTTTTTTTTTTAATTTATTTTAAATATATCTTTATTGATTTCAGAGAGAGGAAAGGAGATGGAGAGAGAGATATAGAAACGTCAATGATGAGAGAGTCATTGATCAAGCCCGCAACCCGGGCATGTGCCCTGACCGGGAATCGCACCCTTATCGCCTGGATCCTAGGTCGATGCTCAACCGCTGAGCCATGCCCGGCCGGGCTAGAACTTGTAATATTAACATTAAGGATCCCTTCCACATTGATGACAGAGGCGATGATTTGGTCAGGTTCTCATGAATAATGTTTTATCTCCTGGGTAACACTTCATAGTTATTTAATAAGCTCTTTTTACTTTGAACTTAGTTTTAGTAATGTGAAAAATAATACACATGGGGCCACTCCAGAATGGAGTTGGAGCTGTCATCCCAGGGGAACTGCCTTGCAGTTCTTATCTGTCAAGCCTTAGTAATGTTTAAATTTGGCAAAATAACCTTTGGACTGGGCCAAAGCAGTATTGTCTTCCAAACAACTGTTTGCAAGTAGATATTCTGACTACCAGGCTGGAAGTTAAAGACATTCTTTAGAATTAGCACCACCATATATAGCTAAAGAATAACTTAGTTTATTTGTACCTATAAAAATTCCTTCCTTGACTTAATACCAACAGAAATCCCTTCCTTCTATTCATGTAATTATTCTCCTTCCTTTTCTCGAAAAATAAAAATCCTTGCCTTCAATCTCTATTGAAAAACCATTTGCATTTCTCCCAAAATCAGTGCTTCTGAATAGCTGTTCTTTGGATCTCAAATAAAATCTTGTTGCCTCAGAGTTAGCCTTTTATTTTTAGGTTAACACTAATAATTCAAATTGTCCTTTATAATCCCTTTTTTAAAAGAGTACTTTAAATTCTATGTTATATTTGAGAGGCCAGTATTAGTCCTGACATGCCTTTGACTATGTGACTTCCAAGAAGTCTTTCTACCACTCAGCTGCTCAATTTTCTAAGGTATAAGATAAGGGAGTTGCATAAATTCATCTTGCTATTTCAAAAGAATTTTATAATGCTCTTATTATGATTGTTTTATCTCATTTACTTTCATTTGTCTGTATCTGCTATTTTTTGTGAATGGTCTGTTTCTATTTTATTTGTTTTTGTTATTTGTCTTTCCATAAGAATGCTTCTACTTGAATCAATGTACTCATTAAACACAATATTCTGCAAATGTATTAATTGAATAATGGTGAATTTAATAAGTTATCATACCTTATTTTATATAATTATTTGCTATTTCTACTAAATCCTAGTACCTATTTTACTTTATTTTTTTCTCCTCTGACATCTATTAAGGTAACAATGACTTAAGTTTCCTGAAATTTCCCCATAAACATAAGATTGTGAGTAGCAATATTTAATTATATTCAATTCTACTGAAAAAAAAAGATGATAACCAAGGAGTAGGTAAACTTACTGGAACAAAATCTTACTCATTCAAATTAGCTTAGACATGGGCACTCATATACCCTCAAAACTATATGAAAGGGCAAAGAGCAAAGTGAATAAATACTGGTATGTAAGGAAGCGGCACATAACATCACAAAGATTTCTTAATGTATTTAGCCTAGCTTTATATATTTATATTTTAACCAAAGACAATGTAATAAATTAAATTGTCAGATGATATTAAATTAGATCTTTACCAATCAACACTTCAGAGAAAACAATGGACTGAGAAGTGGATAAATCTTGCAGAAAAGTTCTGACCAATCAAAGACTGAGAGTCAGTCAGGAAAGACAGAAAGAAAGGATTCAGGCAGGAAAGACATTCAGAAACGTGCACTCATATTAAACAAAAGGCAAAGGCAGAAGAAGAAAAGGAGGGAGAAGAGGAAAAGAAAATTCCCACAGCTTCGAGAACAATGGAAGATGCACCTTAAATTGGGATGTGCTGGGGGTAGAGGAAGGCACAGGGGGAGTGAGTGATGATGGGCGGAGCCTTGATTTGGGGCGGTGAACACACAACACAGTGGACAGAGAATGTGTTGTGCAATTGTGGGCCTGAAACCTGTACAATTTTGCCAACCAATGTCACCCCAATACATCCAATAAAGTGGGGAAAAATAAATGAGCTACTGACAAAGTGAAATGTAGCATGCTGTCTAATATTATTTACCTACTAGAACTCTAAATTTCTGGTACAGTCAAATAGATTCAAAAGTCTTAAGGGCTTCTAGGGGGAAATGATAAACTGTAATAACCTAATATCTAAAATATTAAATGTTAGCAGGAAACAGATTTGTCTTGAAAACTGCAAAATACATTGTTAAGTATAATACTTTTTAAAGTCCAGCAGGTCAAGACTTTAAACTTTGAACTTTAGTTATAGTTGTGAACAGAGAGTTATGTTAATGTGTCTGTTAAGGCTAAATTTTGCCTTAATGCTGTGGTGCCTTGCATGCTGTGAGCAATCTGGCTCCAGTTCTGTGATTAATATATGACCTTTGTCAGGTGGCCTTGTGTCTTTAGACCTCAGTTTATTCATTTATAGCAAGAGGTTCCATCGATTATATGTCAAATTTTTTTAATCAATTAGACGCAGAACTTTATAGGTTAGTTTTTATATGGTATATTATTTTTATTGTTTTTAAACATATAATTTGGTCTTCCTAAATGTCATAATGCTTTAAATGGCACATAATTCCTGTCATTCTACTAATCTATTTGTTCTATTTAAAAGTGTTTCAAGAACTTAATGAAATTGTAAAATATTGTAAAATATGTATTGTAAAATAACATTCACGTCCCAGTTTCTTTTTTAAATATTATATATCTAAATCATATTCTTTAATATTTTATATTGTTGATACATTTATTCATACTTCTGCCTTCAAAATATCGTATTTGAAAGGTTTTCAGAATGTATACAACAATCTCATTGCCTTTATACTATAAACCCCTGGCAACTTGTTCATAATCTTTTAAAGATTTAATCATTTCATTGCATTGTTTGTAATGCTTTGTCTCTTCATAAATTGATGGCTACACAAGTGCTTGGATTTTCAAATAACAAATGAGACATAAGTAACAATCAAAAGTAGTGTGTTGTTGTTTGCTGTACTACCACTTACTAGTGTGGACTAAGATTCACTATATATTAGGCCAATAAATCAAATCTCAAGTAGGTCACATGTGGTTAACAGAGCCAAAAACTACAAATGGGATTGCTAGCTGTATATTGTAGTCTGGCATTTAGCTTTTAGGTACATTACGGACAAATGTATCGATCAGACAACACCTTCTGTGGGCAATGCTTAGCACTGAAATGCCTGCAGTCCTTTTCTAAATTCTGAAGCCTACTATGCTGATTTGTGTTCTTCTGGAACTCACCTCACCCTTTAGGCCTCTTAGCGAGCTGTCTCTGGATGTGCTCATTTGTTGTTATCTGGTACCTCCCTGTGTACTTTGGTTCTTTTACAATATTAAATTTTAAATCCTTCCATTAAGAAGAAACACATTAAGTTTGTATTTCTCCACAGAGCTTAGTCAGTGTTCTAAATTTGGGTACTCAAAATTTTAGGGGTAAATGGATTTACCCCCCCAAATCTCTGTGTTAATAGTCTGTATCCCAAGGTTTAAAACACACACATACACATATACACACTACAAAAGGACTTACTTTATGATTAAAATTCAAAAGAGTTAAAGCATTTGTAGGAAATCCCTAAATATAAAATTCCTTTAAAATACCCAGGTTAAAAAGAAAAAGAAAAATTGTAGCTTCTCTCAACAGTTTGGATTTTTGAACTAATATATATATTTTAAATATTTCTTTATTGATTTCAGAGAGAAGGGAGAGGGAGAGAGAGAGAGAGAGAGAAACATCTATGATGAAAGAGTCATTGATCGGCTGCCTCCTGCACGCTCCCGACTGGGGATCTAGCCCACAGCCCAGGCATGTGCCCTGACTGGGAATCGAACCGCTCTCCTGGATCCTAGATCGATGTTCAACCACTGAGCCACACCCAGCCGGGTGAACTAATATTTTGTGTATATTTTATTAACAATTAAATTTCTGAATGGATTTTCATATTTGAGTTATATCAGGTAATCATATTATTGTTTCTAGATGCTGTATTTTTTAGTAAAAAGTCATCTTTATCATATTGTTCATTCACAAAACTGAAACTGAGTTATGTAATGCTTTTTCATTTAATCAAACTTGAAGGATGAAAGTTTTACCTTCTTATTTTCAAAATAGTTTAAGTACAGTCACTGGCAGGTTATCTCTAATAAATATATATTAGAAATTATCAATGGAGAAGGCATACATATATTTTTTTAAATTTTGATTTATGCATATATTATGTTTTGATAATTGAAAGAGGGGGAGAGAAAGAGAGAGAGAGAGGATTGATAGAGCTAGCTGGAATAATTTTCAGACAATGCAAAGATCACTGAATAAAAAAAATCATGATGTATTATTTTAAAACCAATCTGAATTTATATAATCTCAATCTTGTTATAAATTATGATCATAGGCTTAATAATTTGGGTGCATACTGTCTTGTGATCACAAAGTAAACAAATGATATACCATTATTGATTCTAGAAAACAAATAAACAATACTCGGTCTAAATTTGAGAAAGAGCAGCTGCCACTTATGAAGCTTTTATCTAACAGCATATTTTATTTGAAATAGGCTAAGGCCTGAGCTATAATACTTCCCATTAACTGTAAATGAGAGCGTATAAGAAGAGCTAGAAGGCTGCACACAAAAGATTAAAATGAGTGAATGCCGGGCAGGATAGACCACATAATCCTTTGATAATTGCATTCATTTCAGGATGAGCCATTCAAAATTGCTACCTGTCCAACTGGCACAAGATGAGCAAACTAGAAGCATGTAGATAAAAATTGTTGGTTGTCCCTAGACAAGGCATTTTAATATCACTATAGTTGAGTGTTAGACACTGTAGGCTCCCCTGCTGCTGAATTTACTACTTATTTTTTGGCTTTTGCACTTACAATCCTTGTATTCCATATTCAGCTAGAACATTAATAATTACCATATGATGCTGTCTGAAATGTAAATGAATTTCAAATACAATCACCTTCTTCAGTCCTGTTTATAGAGTGTGGCTCATAAGATAGATAAGAATCTAACAAAAGATTACAACCTCATAAAAATACATAGCTTCAAAATTATATCTCAAATTAAAATCTATATAACTCATCTACCTAGAGTGCTGATCACTTCTATAAGAATAGATAATTAATTTTATCCTTGCAATAAACACAAAATAAATTATCAACTATTTTTCAAAATACTTCCTCTGTTAACACACATGGTAAATTATAAATAAAACTGAAATTTATTTAAGCCATATGTTTCCTTTGAACTCATAATTTCCTAGTATGAAAAGAAAAGCTTACTTTCTAGGTTTATTATTCTAAAATAAGTGTACTTCTGCTTTTTCTAAGTACGTAATGATTTTATAACTTTTAATACATATAAGAAAATATTTTCCTAAATATTCAGAGTGTCTTTCTAATAATTTATTAGCAAAACAAGTTCACAATTAAGTATAAGTTGTCATAACACCAGGAATTTTTAAATGGAAGTGAATTTTTTAAATTCCATAATTAAATTTAAAATTTTCACATTCATTATTTTACTTTCCATTAACACCAGCAAAATGAGCTCTGATAATAATTCCAGGAGGAATCAGGAGCATAGACACTAACTTGATCTTGTTCAGGTGATTTAAACAATATGAAATTTGTATGATGAAAACAAAAAAATTAAATGAATTTACAGATCAAAGCAATGCTTCATACCTTTGATTCAGCAGATTAATTAATTGTTTATTAATAGAGAACATATAATAAAAGATAATGTTGAGATTATAGAGAAAAAAATGCCCCATGGCCAAATAGTTTGCTTGGAAAATGCTGCATTAAACTAACAATCAGACATCTTTATTGCAAGACTTTTCAGAGCCTTTAATTTTTTAATAGTGAATTTCCAAGATCTAGGCCATAATTCCCCTGAGCTTATTTGATCATAGAGCTCTCTTGGATGAAATTTTTTCACCTTAGAAACAGCTTGCTATCTGATGTTTTATAAAACTCTGCCAAACGATGTGCTATAATACATTTATATTGTATGAGTATTATGGTACTACCATATTAAACAATGTTTTTGCTTCAACTTCATTGCTGTAGAAGAGTCAGGGACAGCATATATATACTGAATTGTTCCACATCAAAAATAAACCAGGGCTATTTTTGTTGGGTTGAAATTCATATTTTGATAGCATCACGTAAGATAATAATCAAATAACAATCCCTGCTTCTCATATAAAATTAATTTGGTAAATTCATGTTTCAAGAATGTAAGCCAAGACCAGAAAGAAAATACAAAAGATCTCTAAAATATAAAATATTTATGCTTACTTTAGATACATTCCTAAACACACTTCATTAACTTGCTTTAAAAAGACTGTCAGTTTAAAATAAGAAATAGGAATGGAATAGTCAGGCTGCTTAGAGACAGCTACCCTAATAACAGATAACAAAGAAAATTTCATAAATGAGCACTTGAAATAAGAAATTTGAGACAATTTCATGTGTAGCCAAATACTACTTTACAATTTAATAACCTTGTGGCAGACACAGTCAATTACATACCCAATAACATCTTTCTTTCTTACAAAAGAAATGAGGTGGCAATATATTCAGATAAAAGACACATCTGCAGCCTCTTTTGGAATATCCAAGTAAAATATTTCTAGCCAATCAGATGTAGATAGAGGAAGACCTTTCTTTCTGAATTAAAATATACTGTCCTTTATCTTTTACCTATTTTCCTGTCTCCCTTCTTCCTGGCTGGGACACGTATGTGATGCCTGGAGTTGCAGTGACAATCTTGCAATCATGAGGCTGGAAACCTCAGTCTATGAACAGTGTAGCATGTACATAGAAGATGCCAAGTTCCTTGATATCACCTTTCAACAGCTGTTCAGTCTTGTCCTGTCTAATTTAAGACTCCTTGACAACAATAATCCCCCTATTTATTTGAATAACTTTTCTGTCAGGGTTCTGATTACCTACATGTGAAGCTATTCCTCCTACCATAGGCTCTGAACCTATTACTGAACTATGAGAGGACATTAATTGAGTTTATGATATTGTTACTGAATGATCATATAAATTTTATTCCCCTTAGAATATTTGATTAAAATTATAAGCAAGGGAGATTGTTTCATAGCTCAATATTTTCTACATAAAGAGTAGAAGTTTTCTAGTTTAATGATACAATCTCAATAATTCAGAAAACATCAGCTATATGAGACTGTCATAGAGCTGAAGTTTTCCTTAGTGTGTTTTCTCTTTTCCCTAGATATTTGAATACGCACTTAACTTCAAAAATTATGTTAATTGTTTAGATTTAAAATTATGTTCATGAATGAAAGGATAATGGTATTTAAGTTTAGAATTACTCCAAAGGTTCTGATTGTATTAATAAAAGCCCAGGTCTTTAATTTTGCTTTCAAAAGTCCACAACCTTACCATTATCTTCCCCATTTCTGATACACTCCGCATATCTGAATGAACACGTTCCATCTGGACTAACCGCTGTTCACTTTTGTGACGCAGGCTTTTCCCTTCACTTGAGCATGTGAACGCTACAACTATTAGTAGTATTCTAGAGCCTGCTCTTGTTGGATTGTGAGAACCAACTTTGCACCTGTTTCCCCAACTCTGCCTTTAGTGAGAATCTTCCATTGGTAGCTTGATATTGGACATAGTTGTAGTATTTATACCACAAAAATGGGCAATTGCTACAAATCAAAGCCTCTCTTCCCTATAGCCAACTATTAAACAATTACCATCACACATCATTTATGTTAACTTTTATGCTTACATTGTTCATTAATTAACCTTCACATTGTAAAATTGGCAGTTTAGTACCAGAAAGTCACCAGATTTTCATAGTGTGAAGTACAAGGGTTATTTGTATATGAATGCTACAATAATATGCTGTGAACATATTATTAAGTAGATCTGAATGGATTGGAAGGGTTTAATGAGATGGTAACAGTGATCAGTTGTATTGATTTATAAGTTATTAATAACAAATTTAAATTGAGATCAATTTTTTGTAAAACTATAACCTTGAGAAAAAATAAATATCACTATCAGCCATAAATGGACAACTAGAGACAATAAATAATAAATGTCTTCAAAATGTAGGTATTCCTGCTGATTCCTATTTAAAATTTATATTTGATGTAGGAAATTAACTTCAACAATAGGGTGGTTTCAGATCCTTGTGATCTATTGTTGTCCTAAGAAATTTATTTTTTAAAATAAGATTAAGTCATAATGCTATACTGCAACCTACTTAAGTTTTAAACTAGCTATGATTGGTTTTATTGTTATGAAATTTTAAAAGTCCTTATTATAATCATCTATTGATCATTTTAAGGTTTCTAAAGAAAGGCATTATTTTATCTGCCATAAAATTCAGACTTAATTTTACAAATGTAAAATAACAAATATAATTCTACATTTAAAGCTGGAATTTATTTTTTAAATTATACATTGGCTTTTTATACAGTTTTATTAAATAGCTACCAATATAGTTTTTTGAAACACCCAATTGTCCAAGCAAATTAAAATAAGAGTGGCTTTAAATTGGGAATAATAAGGAAAATGGCCCACATATCAACACTGCAAAAGAGAGCATATGTTTATCCTATCAATAATTTCTTACCAATGTAGCTATTTATTTGCATGTGAAGTACTGAACATTAAAGAGGTAATTATTTTAAAATAAATATGAGCACAATTTACATTTGAAAGAATACTCTCTTAGACTTACAGAGCAGAAGCAAGTGTTTAGCTTGCAACACACTTGCTAAGGATTTTAAAAGTAGTAAGTCCAGTATTAAAAGGCTCAAGGCAGACTGTCCTCAGATCAGTCAGGTGGTCATGTGGTTTCTAATACTGAAAAATGAAACAGACTATGCCTTTAAAAAAATGGACACTCAATAAATAAATAATGCAATCAACAAGAACTTGAAGCTGGCATTTGAAAGTAACATTTTGTTTTCTAGCATAACTATGACATTTAAACTGATTTAGCTAATATGCAAATATCTGGATTATACAAAAAATAGCAAAACAAGTACCATAAACATGCAAGGTACATAAGTGTTTTTTTTCTCTCATTGAACTTTTAACTATAAAACTAATTTCATAAAAAATCCACAGGGTTTAATGAGTAAGCTTTCTTTACTTCCAACTAAATATCCTGTGAAATTATACTCTATTGAATCAAATATATCAATAAAATACTTAAAAATTAAGTGTATGCACTGCATCTGCAGTTTAGTATATAAAGCAACTGAAGAATGTTTGGAAAGCATTCACTATTTTTGTTTTCAACTCAAATATCTGAATTAAGAAATACAGATATAAATATTTTCAGATTTTTGGCAGATTTAAAAGTTAATTTTAATATTTTCTGATTTAAAAAATTTGAAGCCCTAATTGAAAACTGAAGTAATGGTATGAAAATTTTAAAATGAACATTTCCCTGAACATGAATCTTATTTTTCATCTCCTTCAAGCAAAATTATCACTATTTTCAATGTTTTAGATAAAATCACTTTATTTACACCAGTTTTCAAAACATATCTTCAGTCAGTCCAGTTAATTGCTAAACTTATATTGAAACACACCTCCCAGCACCCCCGTTCTCAATACCAATAATAGTAAGGGAAGCAGGGAAACACTTACCTAATTTTATTATGTTAAAATAATATTCAGGTGCATATTCTGAACCAACTTAGATGACAGTTGTAGCCCTATTCTGTTTATCATGCCAGTAACATTCAAAACTACAATTTCACCTTTGCTTCAAATATTAAGTCCATTATATTAATAGGAAAATCTATTGTAAATTTATTTCACCTCATTTTATCATCTTAGGAGTAGTCAGACCGGGCAAATGAAAATGGTAATTATTTTAAGGTAATTAATTTAGGGTTAAACATTTCTCATAAAGAATAGCAGGAAATTAAGTTATATACAGGCTGGGGGTGGGGGAGAATAGGGGAAGGTAGGCATTACCTTGTATAAATAAGGTATTGAAACTGAAATTATGTCTTAATTCAATGTACATTGGATAAAATAGAAAGAATTACTATAGTTTTATAATACAGATGCTTATAATAACTTAATACAGTTTAGTCATAAAAATTACTAGGTTAATTTCTGGGTTTCTAAACAAAATTTTAATAATAGGTAAAAAATTAGCATTTTTCTTACAGAGACAAGTTCACATTTAATAGGGTTGAAAATCAAAGAATAGTTTCTATTGTCATTTGTTTTACTAATACTATTTATGTAAAAAAATAGATGCTATCAAGCTCTTTCTATCCAAATATCATATTACAATTCCTACTGCTTTTTGAGAGAGCAATGACATTTTTCTTTAAATAAAATATATATTTACACCCAACAGGATTGATATGGAAACAATTTAACTTGAATGATGTAATTATGTAATGGAATGTAAAAAATTATAGCAATTAAGGTGTTGTGACATGCTCTAATGAATGAAGTTATATTGGTTGATGACACTATATTTCCTACTCATTAATTATTTGGATAGAATGCATTATTTTACATAGCATGAAGAAATAAAGTCATAAATTACCACTAAGAATTATATCCATACATTTTCATTTAATATTGATGATATATCTCCCACACCTATGAATTCTGAAAAAAATATAACAATATCAATTAGAGCATTTTGAGTATCCAAAAAAAGCTCACAATGTAGATAAATTCTTTTACTATATGCAGCTAGTAATTTTCACGGGAGGAAAGTTAACATTTCTAAATAATAGGTTTATGAGGCAAATCTGGGTACCTGTGGCTTGCTAATATCTCCTCTCTAAGTGCCCAAGTGAGTGAGAAGACTTTTTAAGCTTTCTTATTGCAGATCTAAAGAGAAAGATGTTTCGTAAGTATAGCTAACTGAGAGAAGGCTATTACCACCTGCTATTACATAATAATGCATGGCTAACATGTAGTACAAATATTTAATATAGCATTCTTTAAAAACAAACAGAAAAGGTAGCCACCTTTTCCCCCCTAAAATCTTAGAACCAAATTGATCAAGTTCCTTTCCTAAGTCTTTTTTCTGTTTTCTTCTAAATATGTTTTTTCTAAACTTCCTCCCTATAATAAATTAGAATTGTAAAAGTATAACAATTAAAGAATTAAACAAAGGAAAACCTCTCTAATCTCATTTGCCAGAAGAATGGGTCGGGGCAGGGGGGGAGGGGATGTATATCTATTTATTCCTTATAACCAACCATAACCTTTTGCCACAGCCTGGATGGGCCTGGAGAGTATTATGCTGAGTGAAACAGGGCAGTCAGAGAAAGACAAGTACCATATGATTTCACTCATATGTGGGATCTAATGAACAAAATAATCTAACAAACAAAACAGAAACAGACTCATAGCTGTCGGGGGAAAGGGTAAGAAGATAGGGGAATGGGTGAAAGAGGTGAAGGGATTAAGCAAAATAATAATAATAATAATAATACCTCATAAAGAGACAATGGTAAGGTCATTACCAGAGGCAAATGAAGGTGGGAGGAGGCAGGGCTGGGTAAACGGGATAAATGGTGATAAAACAAACAAACATAAAGTTACTGGAAAAATATAAGCAAATAAATTAACCTCTCCATGTTCTCAAATATAGCCTGGCTATTGTTGACAAGCAGTATATACTAGTTTTCTCTCTTCTCTCTCTCAATGACTTGTAGCCACCTGCCCAGTACAAGACTATATAGAAAAACATCCGTCTGAAAGAACACCTACACCAAAGAATCTACAGCACAAAGTGAGCTTTATCCAGATAAAAATTTTACTAATTCAGGTATCATGTTTCCTATTAAAAAAAAAAACCCACTGACTTATTTCTCTACATTTCTCAAGACAATTGCTTTTTTGTGAGCAGAGTATATCACTGCACAAAAGAACATACAGAAAGAAAACAAACAAACAAATCCCCTAATGAACACTTCTTTATTTCTTCATTATGTTTGTGGCACTGGCTTCCTGCACAGATTCCACTGTTCTAAGGTGTATGCTTGTGTGAAAGCTTTTGCCTCTCTTAACTAGACATTATAGATGCAAGTATTACATAAAGAACATTGTTAATTTTTTTAAAGGACACTGATTTCCCTGGGATAGTTTAGAAATTCGAAGGCCTTTCTTAGGTGACTGACAAACAACTCCCACCCCCCAAAAGTCCAAGGGGATCATTTTCCTGGAGGCTAGAAAGACAGAAGTGCAGTTTTGTTTTGAAAATTAACAGACAGAACGAGCCAGGGAGATGGCGTCTGACACAATTCACAGTGTTCTGCAGCTATGTAGAAACTGCAAAATACAGGGGAATAAGTGCATCACCTGCTGAAAAATGCTTGGTTCTCTTTATCTTACTGGTTCTTAAGGATCACCTCAAATAATTTCTTTCTTACAACAAAAAAATGAAAGGAAAAAAGGAAAAGAAATAAATAAAAAAGTACTGTTCCAGTCTTATTCATTTTTCAACCTTAGTTAGAAATATTTAAGAAACATGGTGGCAACTGCCAAAAAACCCACTATATCACTTTTAGAAAGCTTTCAATAAAATTTAATTTTTTACAAGACTACTGTTTCTTATCAGGAGATGTGTGGGTGTGTAAAACTAATTACATGTTCCATAAAGGATTCATTAAGAACAGAGGTGCCATGTTTTGGCAGCAAATATAATAGTTTAATAAGCATTCAAGTTTTTAGCATTCTTGAGTTTCTCAGTGTGAATCTGTAGAATGCAATTTACTAAAATTAGTATCTGTGATTTACTGAGCTAGACACTGTAAAACTTCTAAATGGAAACAAATGATCATAGGGTGATTATAGTTCTCAGAGGCTCCGTGGTCAAGATATTTATTGAGTGAGTGGATCCACTTGCAATGACTAGACAGAGAGGCAGCTTTTTTGCTTTTAGGAGTCTGAATTCAATTTGGTGATGGTAGTAAGAAAAAACACAGAGGGAAATAAATTATCCATAGAATATGAAAAATATAGGCTATCAAACTTCTGCTCTTGCATTTAAACTTAACTTTATCCTAATAATAAAATATATTTATGTGAAAAATAATTTGGAAAGAGATGTGGAAATTTTAAAAAGATACTCAAGGAAAATTAGCTTTAAAAGAATATGTCGGCAAGCATTTGATTACAGATTATAGTAAAAGCTCTTTACTTTTATGTTGTCTTAGTTTTACTTTTTTCTAAAATTTTTCATTTTTATAAGTGTCTAATATAATTATAAAATTGAAAGGCAGAAAATATGTTTATTTTCTTTTATGATAATTGAGATTCTCATCTTTTCCTATATATGTAATTTCAGTCAAAATCTTGCCTGTCTCAATTATCTAGATTCCATATTCACCAGACCAAAAAGAAGTCACTGATTTACATTAGTTTCAATTAGTTTGGTTCTAATAATACTAACTAAGAATTATTTTCTGGGTTAGTGGCTCCTCGTCTACTTGGCAGTCATGAAAATTACTGAAAGTATTAATAATAAAGAAGTAAATAATTTTGTAATGGATTAATCAAATAACAATTTTGGAAGCAAACCTCTAATGAAGAAGTAGCTTTATCTTTTGCATAAACATATTTCAAAGTGAATTTCTTTTTAATCAATGTTGACTTTTAGGTCCATAATTAAGATATTTGTTAATATAATCAATTTCAATAATCACTTTCATGTGTGTGAAAGGCATATTAGCAAAACAGTATGATTAAAAAACAAATTTTCATTAAATTTTAGAAAAATAGCCAAATGGGAACAGGCATAACAGATTGGCTTCCCTGAAATTTACTTAAGTAAAAAAATGACCAAAAAGTAAAAGTAACATATACCTAAAATTATGTTATGAAAATGGAAAACTGAAATGGTTTTATAGTAAGAGGTGGGCAAGTTGGTGGC
Organism: Miniopterus schreibersii; assembly: GCF_964146895.1. Taxonomy (NCBI): domain Eukaryota; kingdom Metazoa; phylum Chordata; class Mammalia; order Chiroptera; family Miniopteridae; genus Miniopterus; species Miniopterus schreibersii. Next base: position 50,564,148 of record NC_138107.1, on the reverse strand, counting down.
AAAGGCACACAACAAAATTGGCATTTCACTTCAATGTGACAAGTCTGTTTGACAGCAGATTAGTTTAACATTGAACATCCCACCAAAACAGTATTCCATTTCCAAGTGCATAATAATTCATTGTTACCCTTCACCGTACATTAAATGTCACCCATCATTGTGACAGGAATATAAAAGCTATTGCACAGTAGTCAGGAGCCAAGATCAAAGCCGTTAATGCAAGCACTTTGGACATGGTTTTCTAAACTCAGTTAAACCATCAGAAACACTATGTTTAGAACATCTTTACCACTGAGTGCCAAGAGATATACAGAATACTTTTACAAGTGTAAAGACTCTCAGTAAGGCAATAGCCTTGTCAGCTTGTGACCACAGGCCATGTCAGAGCCAAAGCATATGTGGTCACAGCGATAATAAACCCTGGAGCAGATTCTAAGGATCACGTCCTCTGCTGCCTAATTCAATTACACAATAAACAGTATGCTAATATTCTAAAAATAATGCAAAGCAATTAAATGCAAATTACACAAGAAATTCCTATATCCTTTTTTTTACTTAGACAAACTAATGTTATATATTGAACCCACTGAATAATTTTTCATTTGCCGTTCTTGCTAAGAAAGTCAGGGAAATCAATGTTGTTTGCCTTCCTTTACTTTTTCCTATTTTGATCATATTTATTTGTTCATTTAAGTAGCCTAAGAAATTTCTGTGTAGTAATATCCGTACTATACAATTTAGTACAGTGCATAGCATCATTTTTCTTTTCCAGAGTTATTTGTATTTGATTTTTAAGTGTCAACCTCAAAATAAAATATGCAATGTTCTCATCTACTCCATGGATAACTATTAAGCTGACATCAATCCTGTTGGAGGGAAATGTATGCACCATTATTCCCTTATTTTAAGTTTGGTCTTTAATTACTCATCTCCGTAGAACAAACTACTAAGAACCCTAGGCCAGGATTGACATGCTGTATTTCAGAACAGCTCTGGTTGTCTTGGAGACAACTACAGTTAAAATATTTAAAAATCTCTAATAATATTATGGGACTTTACATCAACTCACTTTATAAATAGTATTTATTTTATCGGCAGCATCTGTCCTTTCAGAAAAAAAAATATTTGAAGCAAGGTGAAAAATACCTTTCATTGTTAGTATAAATAAAGGTGGGGTTCCCTGGCCAGTTTTTATATGACTAACGGACATTTTTATACTACTATACCTAGGTCAAAGAAAAAAGAACAGAAAGAGGGAAGTGTTTAGGGGCAAATACGATTAGGTACAAGCCCATCATGGAGAAGACTTCTTCCTAAATCTGCACCAGCCAAGAGCTACAGTTAGGGCACCTGGGATAAGGCCATTCTACGTCTAGAGCGCAGCACCCGGGCTCAGCTGACTCAGACAAGCATGCCGGTTATGTCATTACGCTGTAAACAATAATGCAACAACTGTTTGCAAGAGACCACAGACTTAAAACCATATCCAGACAAACAAGTAAGACCATATATCTCTTTGTTAATACTGATTTAAAAACTTAGAGCATTCGTGCCCGGCCGGGCGTGGCTCAGAGGTTGAGGATGGACCTGGGATCCAGGAGGCAGAAGAGGCTCAGGTCCCGGTCGGGGCACAGCCCGGGTTGCGGGCTCCGCGCCCAGGCGGGCCTGCAGGAGGCAGCCGAGCAGCGAGGGCCCTCATCGTTGATGTTTTTGTCTTTCTCTCCCTCCCCTCTTCTCTCTGAAGTCAATAAAGATATATTTAAAAGAAAAAATTTAGAGCATTTGTTAAGTATTTTTTTTAGATTATCTTTTCCATATAAAATAAAAGGGAGGGGAAATTTTACAAAGGTATCACACTCACAATCTACTTTTAAATCCAAATTTAAAAAACATAAATTTTAAGAATTATGATCAGTTCTTAATTTATCAAAAAATTAATACTGTTAATACTCTGATATATCAGATAATTTAATAAGCCTCAAATCTGGTATTCTAATGATAACTAACAATCTGCCCAATGCATTTTCTTATAATTGTGTATTTCTCTCCAGTGAAATATGTTACAAGTCATTTCATGGCATTCATAAAAATATTTGGGTAATTATCAAGTATTCCTATCAACTTCATTCAAGGTCAATAGGCATTTATTCATAAGTAAAATGAAAAGGCTACATTTATTTTGAATTGGTAACAAATATCATGATTCCATTTAAATGAGAAAGGTAATTAAGTTCTGCAGTTGAAACCAGGGATTTTTCTGTATTTGCACAGCATGAACTTCTTCCATGGTAGCAAGAATTCAATACCATGTCAGAGTGGATTTTAATTATACAAATTCATTTGGTTTGGGAGGTTTTATTTCGAATTTAAAAGACTCTAAGAAATTTCCTTTTAATCTGAGATTTTACTGCATTTTTAAAAACCTGGCAATATTTATACAAAAGTATTTAATATTGAAAATTGAACAAAATATTCTGAGAAAATCTATAGTTCATTTTTATATTACATATTATTTTTACCAAGACTAATATTACTTATTATTTAATATAGGATGTCTAACCATTAATTATATAATAGAAACAGGTGTACCTGCAGATTTTTTCTAAACTTTCTTTTTTCTATACTTTGCAGTGTTTATTTTTCTGTTTGCCCTGTGCACAGGTTTCAGCATTCTCTAGCCATTGAGTAATTTAAACTATAATCCTTGAACTCGGACCTCTGAATACATATGAAACACAATGGCTTATGTTAGTCCCAATAAGATGATATATTTTGTCCAAAGATGCTCAGAAATGAGAAGGCTATTTTATTTTCACAAGACATGGGAAAAGCTAGAGGTAAAAGCTTAAGAACTTCATACTCTAATTTCTCTATCTGGGGAACAGAAATTTATAGAGAGCAGGAAAACAGCTCTGGTCGGGGGCGGTCGGGGGGTGTAGATAAACTAAGAAAAAAGAGAGAGAACTCATGGACCTGGACAACAGTGTGGTGATTGCAGGAGGGGTGGGGTTGGGTGGAGGTCAAAGAGGGCATAGAGGGATGAATGGTGACGGAAAAAAATATACATACTGACACTCTCTACCCTACAGCTACAAAAGTTATATGTATAAATGGTTCCAATACAAATTTCCAGTTGAAGGTAAGTGATATTTGTGTGAAGGACTTAAGTGTTAATATTGAACCAATGAGGTGAATGAAATATTATAAATTTGTATGACGTTTATGTGTAATATATCAAAAATATTCATGTATAACTATAAAAAGTAAATATATCAAAATATATCAAAAATATTAAGCTACTTCTATAAGTAATTTTATTTCCTTTTTAATTGAGTGAACTAAATGTTTTTTGTTGTTTCTTTTATTGCTGGGAAAATATATATGACTTCATTGTAAAAATAATAAGTTCAAAGAAAGACCAATATCCTTAGTGATAAATTGATCTGAAGAACCTATTTAATATAATTTTTAAAAAAACACTTCATACATTTAATATTTCATTTTGAAGATAGGGCAAAAACGTATTTATAGTCTTATAAATTTTATCAATATGAAAGAACTATATGTAGAACTCTAATTCATCTTGGATTTAGAGCTATCTTTTTGATATGTACTAGAACATAAAAATTCAAAGTTTATAATGAATATGTGACTTTCAAATTCACTAGAGAAACAATAGTGTTCTGAGTCCTGAGGGGTACTTTCATGGTTTTAATTAAGGCAAAAGAAAACTAAATCACATTGAAATGATCTAGCTGTTAAAAATTTGATAGTGAGGTAAGCATATATGAGAAATGATTATAAATTTCCACCTCTACAATAACCAATAAAGTAAATCAACAAAGATTAAGCTATATCATGGATTGTAAAGACCATTATATAAATAGAAAACTATATATTTTTCAATTAGGCATTTGAGGTTCTGATCCTATGACTGAAATAAATCCTACATTTCACCAAAATAAGGCAATTTTTGCAGTGATATATTTATTCTTTAAAAAAAATGAAAAATTTTATGTAAAAAAATCATGGTAGTCTTTTTATATTTCAAATGCTTATTTTTAATTAGCCTTTTAATTAGTTCAGTAAAAAAAAAAACACCTTTTAAATTTTACCACTTTGGTTTTTCTTATGACTGATTTATTAATTCAAATTATAAAACATACTCATATTTTGCTGTCTGGTTCCAGAGAAATCTTCATAACGAGGACATAATTGTTATATGATGGCGACGAAGACTGCTTTTAGATTCTGATCAAGAAGAGTAAACTCTACCATGTTTATAGCTTACTGACACAACCAGCATGCTTTCTGCCCCAAAAGGCATCCTAGGACATTCTAAAAGTTCATTATTCTTCAGCATCCCATGGGAAATAAAAAAGAAAACTGATTGTGACTTTTGACAATTATTAGTGAGAAAAAGGAGGTAACAATTGCCAAAAAAATCACAAAAGTGAGCATGTTACCTGGCTATGACAAAGAGCACACAACTGACACCCAAGTAAGCCAGCAGAATATACATCCAGATATCAGGGGAGAGAGGATTCAGGAAGGAGAAGACGCCTGGGTTTGTACCATTGGGCTTGCGGTACAAAATACTTATTCCAAGTGTCATAAAGGGCTTGGAAAAGTCGATGACCTTCTCTCGAACGTAGGTAATAGCCAGTGGAGCAACTGCAAGGTCAGCTTTCTGTAGAGAGAAACATAGAAAAGAAAAACAAAAAGAAAATGGGTCTAAGTCACAAGAAAGTAGTCAGTAACCCGATTAAAACAAAGATTTGACACCTGAGAATCCTCTCAGTAATGATTATATTAACACTGGAAGCATTCTTCACTGTGACTGTGACCGGAAGCATCTGATTTACTCTGCTACTCATTTCTGTGTGCTTCTGGATTAGCAAACTGAGATTTACTGCAAGTATAAAGGGAAAGAAAAAGCCATCCGATGAAAACACTGAAGAAACAATTGTACATTCAGGACCTGAATTCTTGTGCTATTGCATATTTATATAATTACTTTAAATCTCAACTTTAGAAACCATTTAATATCAATTATAATTTTATAAATACTTTGGTCAAATTCTAAGCGGTAACAATAATAGCTACCTCAAATCATTTAGCGGATAATAAAATTTTTTTTTCTTGTTTTAACACTATTGAGTACAGTTAAAAGCTTTTAGTCTTTAAATAGTTAACATTGTGAAATCGTCTTTTAATGTGATGTTGTTTACTGTCCCTGAGTTTTCTTTCTATCCTTTTAATTTGTTTTATATTATTTAATGAAAATCCTCGCAGCCTTGCCTAAATCGCATTAGGAAATGAGTTTTTCAATTTTCATGAAGTTACTAATTTTCCATGGTAGCTTAAATATGTTAAATTACTAATGTTTTTCACTCATTATGTTATAACCATCTGTCAGGGATGAACTTAAGCTCTAATATATTGCAAGAAATAATTATAATATTTTAAAATAACAAAAGCATCTATTCCCATGTATGAAGAGAAGCAATAGTTCTACTTTCCTTTTATTTTTATAAATATACTGAGTTTTCAGACAATATAAATAAATGCTCATTGTAGAGAGCTATAGAAAAGAATAAATAAGAGAGCTATATCAAATGATTCCCACTATATGACATTTTGGAAAAGGTAAAACTATAGAGAGTAAAAAGATCTGTGGTTGCCAAAGGCTCAAGGGAACAGGGGAGTAATGAATAGGTGGAAGGCAGAACATTTTTAGGGCAGTGAAACTACTCTGCAAAAACTGTAATGGGCCTGGCCGAGTTGGCATAGCGGTTGAGCATCAACTTATGATCCAGGAGATAGAGGTTCGATTCCTGGTCAGGGCACATGCTCAGTTTCAAGCTTGATCCTCAGGAGGGGGCGTGCAGAAAGCAGCCGATCAATGATTCTCATCATTGGTGTTTCTCTCTCCCTTTCCCTGCCTCTCTCTGAAATCCATTTAAAAAAATGTTTTTTTAAAAAACCTACTTAACCATGAAAAAAAAAAAAATGCAACTGTAATGGTGGGTACGTAACATCACACATTTATCAAAACCCATAAATGTAATGCATACTATAGATGTTAGCAAATGTAAACTATAGATGTTAGCTAATAATATCAATAACAGTTCATCAAATGTAACAAATGCGTTATACTAATGGAAGCAGTTAATAAGGAAAACTGTGTTGAGGGGGGCGGGTAGGATGGGAGAAGGTATATAGAAATTCTTCACTGTGCATAATTTTTCTATAAACCAAAAACCCCTCTAAAAAAAGGCTACTAATTTTTAAAAAAATAACAACTAGTTGTTTTAACTACATTCCCAGTCAGTAGGATTTAATGAGTTATACTAATCGATTAATTAGAACTTGGTTGTTACTATTAATAGTAAAACACATAAACTTATCAAACATCAATTGTCAAAAATAAGCAGTCTCTAAATTGCACCTCAAATATATTTTTAAATCCATTTAAACAATCCTCAGGATTATCTTGCAGCAGTAAAGATGAACATTTACTTATACATAATAGCATTCTCTATAAATAAGATCTAACTTCATTACAGGTCTATTAATAATACAATCATTTTGTAATACAATCAAAATGTCGTTATAATAAAATGTTTGTAATGATAGATGTGGTATTTTCTCATCAAATTTCATATTATTAAAGACTGAGCAGTGGAAGAAAAGAGCCTGATGGTAAAATTAAATAATTCGAGAAGTTTTTTTCTCTGTAGATACAGGTTATGATTTAACTAAAATAGATTTAATAATTGATTTTTTACTTTAAAGAATAAAGTAACTTTGTATTAGAAAAAGGTAGTGGTCAAAATTGTTTTAAAAATCTATTTCAGCAAAAGAAAACTAAGTAAATTGTAATGTCATATGACTAGTACAAAGAAAAGGGAGAGCTCACCTCTACCTGATTGGGTTTGCAAAGGCTTACTTATAATACTAGTGGTGCAGCTTGGAGAAAGTCTGAGATGACGGAGGCCTAAAATGGGAGGGGGGCTGCAGCAGGCAAAAGAAATATCATGGTAGTAAGTAGCAATAAATGTGTCCATTATGGGTTAAGACTGAGTTACATTCTTTGCCCATATCATTTCTATTAATCCTTGCAACAGCTCTACCAGATTTGTAGTGTGATTTCCTTTTTACAGGTGATAAAACAATTGTGAGAGTTTAAAAAATAACGGCTCCAAAGATGACTTAACTATACTCACCTCCCACTTTTTTTCTTGTACAATCATTCAAATGCATTGTAACCATTTCTTCTGCAATACTATTTCTGTGTTTTCTAGCCCCAAATGATCTTTCCTTTTTGTCACTATACAAATTCTATAAAACACACCTCTGGTTCTTTTTCTTCTGTGAAACCTTTCCTGAACATTCTATAAACATTAATTTATTCTAATAAATTTTATAGCATTTGTAAACTTAACCATGCAGTTGAACATGTTAATGCTTCTTGCTGTGTTATTTCTGATTTTTTCACATTTAAGTCAACCAATATGAAAGGTTTGAACGTACATATTGTTGTAATTGTATTGTTTCTGTTCCTATGAGCGAGTATAAGCACTTTGAAACCGCAGGCATTTCTTTCAATCAAAGCACATAGCTCTGAACTAAAGGGAATGGTCAAGTATTCCTTCCTCCCTGGAAATTTCACATATATGCCTCGACAGCAACTACCTTATTAATTTAATATTAATTTAGTATTAATTTAAATTTAATATTTATTTAATATTCTATCATTCTATGTGAAACTCTTCCAAATTGTCTTCCTCAGCCCCATGACCATAATCAACCTAACATCCTTAGGGCACTGGGCAAAATCTGACACCTAGGAACTGCTTAGCAAATGTTCACTGAATAGAGTTTCCAACTAACTTACTAAAACTTTCAAGGGAAATCATTCAGAGAATTTTTACATTAAACTCTTTCTGATCTTGCTCTAGAAATAAGATTTATTTGTACAGTAATATAATTTCTAGTGAATTAACCATCTAGGAGAGCAGAATAATTCTTTTTATGGAATTATATAGCTAATAGCAACACTTTGATTAAAGTCTCATAGAAAAATGGTAACTTTACATTTTGGTCTAATACTTAAATGTGTAATACAAAAAATAGATAATAAAGCATATCTTCATGAGTAGCATAATAACTCCAAATCTGATCATGTTGAGAACATTTATGAAGTCCTAGTAATCAAAGAACAGAATGACACTATTTTATATAGGTGATCTGATCAGTGAAACCTCTTACATATCTTTCTGTAAGTTCTTGCAATTTAACAAAGAAAAACCAGTTCTCTGTATAGTTTTCTTTTCCACATGTTGTGAAATCTTTAATAAGTTGGTAAAATAAAGTAGCAGCTGCATATGAATAAACTGGAAATATTTAAGCTAATTTAGCTAAGACATTTAACCAGATTAATTACGCATAATAATGTCACTTATAAGTGAGGTCACACTTTCCTAAACTCTTCACAATGTATAATGTGAATGAATGTTTTGCTTCTGTGTACAGTTTAGGAAACATAGTTCACTTTTTGTACACATGTCGAATAACCTCCACCACTATCTACCTAGTCACATTTCCATACTTCCTGGCCTCTTAATGTGGCCTCCTAATTCAGTTCCCAATTAGAGTCTGTTCTTCATCCAAAGACCAGAAAGTTATATTTAAAACACATACCAGATTATCATATCTTGCTCAGAATCCTCCAATAACTTCCAGTGCACATGGAATAGTCTAATATCAGCCTACAAATTACTAAAAGAGATGGTTCCTGGCTACTCCATCAACATCAGATCCTATCATCTTTCTGGCATTTGTTGGGTCAATTTTGTTCCTACAATTCTGGCCACCTTACTAATTTTTAAGCATTTGCACACATTCCTGTCAAGAGGTATTTATAGTTGCTATTCCTTCTATCTAGAAAGCTTGCCCTTATACATCCACATGGCTTATTCTTCCAATTCATTCACGTGTCTGTTCTGATGTCACTCAAAGGAATATTTCGTGACCATTCATTCTATCACTCTTCATCTTCTTACCATGTTTTCCTTTTATTCAAAAACTTATCAGACCTAAAATTGTCACTTATTATCAGCCTTCTTTCAATAGAATGAAAGTTCCTTTTGAGTAAGGAGTTTCTCTGTCCAATTCTGTATTTCCAGTGCCTAGTACAGTGCCTGGTACAGCATAGTTATTACATAAATATTTTTAAAAGAATGGGTGAATGAATGAAACTATCATTATTGCTCATTCTTTCCCCAGTACTTCCCTCAACTTTATAGAAGACAGTATTCTTGAATTTTGTATTCTTACAACACAGTGAAAATTTCCATGCGTTTGATGTCTATACAACTAAAATAATAAATAACTGCTAAAATGTTTCAAATAATATATTTGTGATAAACTGAGGTTTAGTTATTATATATAATAAGAAATCATCTCACCATTATGTTAGTACTCACTAGGTTGTGCTTAACAAATATATTTAATGAGATCAGTTATATGTGTTCATATATGTGAAAACCTAACTTCAAACTTCTATAAATTGTATATATGTATACTGTATATGACCTAATATCTATTTGTAGATTTAAAAAAACACAAAATTATCCTTGAGAACTATGCCTTCAGTTGCTTTTCAACAAAACAAGTACTAACCATGTAGTACCCAGTGGAAAGTAAAGTAGGCAATTGAGTTATAAAACACAGAGACCTCTTTCACACTTGTAGAGCCTCAGTAGGGGCAATTAAGAAAAAAATTTAGCACATACATTACTAACTCAGCTGTTGCTTCAATTGCTGTTACTTTATTAATGCCTATGTAAGCCTGCTGATAATTTCAAATGGTGTTAACTAAATCTATCCAACATGGCATTACCGACAGAATGAAAAATAAACTTCCCAACTGGTAATTCTTCAGAAGAGCCATGGCTCCAAAATATGTCTGTTTGACAGCTTGAGAGTGGGGGCAGCTTTAATGGTTTTGTTTTGTTTTGTTTTGTTTGTTTTTGTTTTGTTTCATTCCTTCCTGGATCTGATTTTATTGTAAAATCTCAGTTGAATGGTTTATAAATATTAACATTCCTATACTAAAGTTGTCACAATATCTTCCTCTCACATTCCAATCTTTCCATGAGATTTATTTATTTTTAATGCCCTAGTTGAGTTAGTTTGATTCCCTTGGGGGAGGAGGTACACAGAAATTGAGGGTGGTCGTTTTTTTACATTGCTAATTTCAGAAAAACTAAATGTCTATTGAAAATATTCTGGCCCGGCCCGGTGTGGCTCAGCAGTTGAGCATCGACCTAGGATCCAGGTGATCGGGGTTTGATTCCCGGTCAGGGCACATGCCCGGGTTGCAGGCTGCAGCCGATCAATGACTCTCTCATCATTGATGTTTCTGTCTCTCTCTCTCCCTCTCCTTTCCTCTCTCTGAAGTCAATAAAGATATATTTTAAAAAAAGAAAAAAAGAAAATATTCTGAAATCTCAAATATCAATACTCCAATGTGGAATTTAGTATAGCCATTATTCATGAGCAAAGCACTGAATAATGGTTTCCCTGACATTTTCTGTTTCCGATTACGGATATTGTGAATTTCTTAATTTTAAAATAATTCATCTCTTTTAAAATTTTGGTATAAGTAAAAACATTTTAATCCTGCCTAAGACAATCACTTAAATAAGAACGATATTATATTTTATTTTATAATCATTATAGTTATCTTTAAACATACATGAAAAACAAGGAAACACAAAATTCTTCAAATTTAAAATATTATAAATTTATCAAGCATGTACTTGAGAAGAGATAGAAGGATGATAGATAGCTTCTTTCAAACAAATTTATGTGCAAAGGTTCAAAACAAAAAATTAGAAGAAATTAAAAATATTACTTAAAACATCATGTTATTTATTGAACCCATAAAGCAGTCATAGAATTTCTTTTTACTGATTTAAACTATTATTTCTCCTGTGTATTTTCTGCTAAACATTTTTTCATTTCTCAGCTTAAATGCTATGGGAACACAACCAGTGGACCAAGAAACAACTACTAGCACTATGATGAATGACTATGAACTACAAGAAACCTTCTTAATGGAATTGTGAACTTATAATTCTGATCTGATATATCATTCTTCAGGGGATAATGGATTTAGCACATTGGATTTCCAGGATCTATTTTAAAATAATAAGTAAATTATAACTGTTGTAAATAATCAATGCTATAATTTTTTATTATGATTAGTTTATTTTAAAACTGAACACTAGCTAATATAGAATAATTTTGGAGTTGACTTCAGAAAAAAATATTTAGAACATTTGTCACAATAACAAACATTCCTTGACAAAGCATTACTAAAGTTTAACTATGCCCCAAGGTCTGAGGCAAAGTATAGGATACACAAGTGTTTAAATTAATTCTCTAACAAAAAACATTTTGTAACATGTTTTCTCTAGTTCCCATAACTAATAAAATTCCCTGAATCTGTGCTTGTAAAATAAGTTTTGTAAAGGTTTAATTATAACTATTTATTGTCTTTGTTAAAAATTTTCAAGTATGAAGGAATGTAAATTCTCAGCAGCTACCAGAAGTCATTCATTCAACAACTTACCATTGAACAATTCACTAATTTATTAAACAAATATTTATTCTTGAGTGACTGCTCTATAATAGGAGCTGCCCTCGATGCACGTAACACTAGCAAAGACAAAGTGAAGAAGACAGACACTAAGCATGAAAAACATTAGAAGATGTAATTTTGGGTCTCAAAGAGTGCTATGAAGGACAATAAATCAGGGCAAGAGGATCACGATGTGATTAGGGAGAAAAGGAGGGCACTGTTTTCAGTAAGATGAACAGAGAAGCCCTCTCCAAGGTCCAGACAAGGTAACAGTCAAGACTTGTTAGGCGAGGGATAAAGCCCTGGGGTGTCCGAGTAGCAGTGTTGGCAGAGGGCCTGGTGAGTTACAAAGGCTCTGCGCGGAAACAAGCTGGGTGTGCTCACGGTGCAGCGCACACGTCTCTAACCCTCCGCATCCCTTCCAAGCTTATCATCTTGCTGATCCTCTCCAGAAAAACCCGCGGAAGTAAGAAACACCACTAGAAAACACGCTCCAACCGTAAACAGAATATGCCGGGTCTAGAAGACAAAATTTGTGTCACTGCACCTCTCATTTCATTCTCTTGGTATGTTTTCTACAACAATGAAATGATACCATTTTTATTTATTCTCTTATCTTTACCCTATAAATGTGAACTCTTTAAATTATTTTGTTCAAATTCAAATGCAAGAAAAGTAATTGTGCCTTAGAAATCATTAAAATATTATACAATCTATTAAATATTTTTAAAAAATGCCGTTCCCATGATGTGATAACTTATCATTATGTAAATAAAAATAGAAAGAAAACAAAATCAACCATACTCTGCACAGTATTTCCTAACTTGTGACATGACATTGCTTCTACATCACCTGTCTGAACACCAGCCCCTACAATAACAAAGTCACTGTTTTCTGCCAATATCATTCAAAAATAGCAATTTCCTCCCAGCATACTTGATTTTTCTAATAATTCAAATATAATAACATGTAAATATATGCATATACAATGTATACATTAATACATATAAATTTAAATATATTTACTATGAGAACTGTAATTAACAAAAATAAAATGCAATTATAATTAATAAATACAATTTTTGTGGTAATTATATTTAAGAAAATAAAAATTGAGATACACATACAAAAGTTTTATTTGACCTAAATGTATTAACTTTAGTATAAATATAGTTCTCTCTGAAAATAAACTATTAAAACATGAAATGAATAAATAAAGGACAGTTTTTGCTTTGGTTTTATCTTGAAAAGCAGCCAAATTTTAGGGTAATGAAAATAAGCTCCCTTTTCATAAGTATTTCAGATAGAGCCTCTGATATACAATAATAAATAATATGCTGGAGCTCCTTGGCCGGGCATAGCTCAGTGGCTGAGCATCGACCTAGGATCCAGGCGATCGCGGTTCGATCCCTGGTCAGGGCACATACCCAGGTTGTTGGATCGATCCCCAGTTGGGGGCATGCAGGAGGCAGCTGATCAATGACTCTCTCATCACTGATGTTTCTATCTTTCTATCTCCCTTTCCCTTTCTCTCTCTGAAGTCAATAAAGGTATATTTTAAAAAAATAATAACATGCTGGAGAAAACTCTACTATATTTCGAGGCTACCAATTCTTACATTTTTCACATATTCATGCATTTCTCCAGGATTAAGAGAAACCTATAATCAATCAGATTATCTTTCTATAAATGTAAAATCAAAAATTTGGAACAAATACTTAATTATAAAAACATTATGTATCCATGGTTTCAGAATTACTCTCTCTTTACTACCTTAAAAAATTCACAAAAAATATATCCCAAAATAAAGTAAAATAAGCTTGCATTTCCTCAATGATGAAATAATATGACAGGACTTATCAATCAATATTTACTGGTAGACTAGGCAGAGTGGAGATGCAAAGACATTTAAACAGGATCCCTCCCAGAGCTTATATAAAATTCCTTGAAGCAAGAAATACCCAGAGGATCTATAAGAATGCAATGAATTGTATGAGGAAGAGATCAATGGCGTGGTTAGGAGAAGATTCATGGAAGACTTGAGAATTAAACTGAGAAATTAAATTAAGTGAGAAAGACCAATATAGCAGCTAATAAGCATAGATTCTGAAATCATTAGTGACTCAAATTTTTCAATTAGCAGTCACAATTTGTTTCCATAGTGGGTGGCTCCAGAGAGGGGTATGTTTAACCTACCCGCTTGTAGCTTTCCGGAGGGCATACCAAAATCCAGGCCATTGGCAACAGCTGAAGTCATATGTAAAGTTCTGAGTGTGGCCTTGACCTCTGCCCACTAATAAGAATAGTCACATTCAGTTTGGGTTCTGTATAGCTAGCACTGAGGCTGGACAGCCACAGAGCCCAATGGACACCATCATATTTCAACCTGTTAGTGATCCAAGCATCATTTAGAAGATAAATCTACAGCCTCTATGCATCTAGAGTCTTATGAAGTCAGCAGCTGTATTTTAAGCTGTGACGTGGGGTATAAAATTTTCTCTAAAGCGATAGCTACCTCTTTTATGTAAAGGCAAGATATTACTGCTGTCAAGCTGGCTGAGACCTTGAATATACTTTGAAACAGTGAAACTTTGGGGGTCTCCTCACATTGTTAGTTATTAAAGTCCAAGTTGACCTACCTCAAAATAAAATTGTGAGGCCACAGAGTCACAAGATTTCTGTGAATCAGATATTAAGTTCCAACAAGGGTAGAGCTGCAAGCTAATAGCAGCTTTTTCAAAGGGTGTACATGGTAGCCATGTTTCAAAAGTGATTAGTACAGAACTCTAAGGAAAACTTCAGGTCCAGACCAAAAGCAAAATCACCAGTCACAAACATATTTCAAAGGAGTCTTTAGGGTCATGGGGTCCCTAAGGTACTAGGACCTTTCTACATTAACTCTTTATAACTAGAGGATCACCCTTAGTCCTTATAGAACAACAGAAATAAACTTCTTTCATACATATAAATGTAGAAGCAACAACTACAGTATATTGAATTGGCCCAAAAGGCCCTTAACATAAAGTCTTGTTAGATTTCTTTCCCCATTGTGAATCCTGACTAAAATTTATTAGTGAAATGTGGATGACCATGCCCATGTGAAAATTAATAAACAGAAACCATTTAAAATGCAGTCAGGCAACTAGAAAACAGAACTCTCATGTATGTGTCAACACAGACCACTGATGCCAAAAGTAAGAGAGATACCTTGCATCTCTGATAAGAAGTGATGATAATTTACTACCTGAGCAAGAGGAAGAAAATACTCCTTCTTGCCCAGTAATAGCTCAACCTATGGGAAACTGGCATAACTTTGTCAATGAAAAATGACTATGCTTTGAACTTTCATTTTCCTCCAATAAACTTGTTGTTCACAACATTCCCTCCCAAGTCGATTAAAAAAAAAACTCTCTGCTGTTTCTCTGGACTTGCTCATGGTTCACCATTAGCCTGCAAGTATGGAGAAACATCTGGGTATTTGTTTAAAGTCACCATCCCAATGGGACTAGGTAAGATGATGACTTAGTCACCTGTATCCAACAAAGCTTTTCAATTTCCTTACCTGACCAAAGTTCTCCAGCATACATGGACAAGTATTTATGGCCTTGCAAACAGGGAAACCTTGAACTCATTCCTTCTAATTTTTGTCCTTAAAGAAACTGAGATTAGAATAGAAGTGTCAGGAGGAGTCAGGGAGAGTGGAGGCAGAGAGTGGTTTTGCAGCAGTAACCAAAATACATCTACTTTGAATTTTGAGCGGTGAAGTGGTTGTTTGCCATTCACACAAAGTTTCAATGTTTTTGGCCAGTCCAGTATTCTACATTAGGTGGTAAGTTCTTTAGTCCGAAATTGACTATTTTTTCTCTGGAGTTCCCTTAAATAAGCAGCCACAACCACGTGGCCTTTCAGCTGAAACTGTGTGGCTTTCTGCATCATAATCATGAAAATATAACTTTTATCTGTCCAATTTACCATTTGGACGGTAAACCTCAATACCAGCTCATGCTGCTTAGCTTCTAAACATTTATTAACAACCAGATAATGAGTCCCAAATCTTTCCCATGGCCCACCACTTGAGTAAGAGCATTAACTACCAGATTCCAGGGATAGTTTTTGTATCTCCAAACCCAGATCATTGAGCTCTTAGTCTTTATTTTCCAGAAATTTGTGTCTCTGTCTACACCCCATTCTCATTGCCAGCTGAATTTCACATGAATTTTACCCCATAGATAATTCTAGACCAGCACACCGTAATTTTGGATTAGGAGCCCTAAGGTTCATAAGTTTGTCATGCTTACTCTGTATATTTTGCGTGGATTTTGTTATGTGTGTTAATCAAAGAGAAATCTGTCAAAGCTTAATGTTACCACACTACCTTGACAAGAAATAAGGCAGTATTATTTGTAAGTTTATTATAATATACACCCTTTCTAGTAGCACTTAAAAGTTAGTCAGAATGTATAAAGGTAGCAAATAGAACTGAGCAGCAGTGACCTAAGAGAGGCAACTGGAAAATAAGGAGAATGTGATGGGAGCCAGTGGAAGAGTGCTTCAAGAACAAAGTAGTGAGTTGAGAAAATAGCTTCTTAAGATCAAATAAGATAAAGCCTGACAAATATCCACGGGATTTAACAAGCTGGACATATTAATAAGAGCAATTTTTGATGACATGTTAGCTTAAAATTGATCATGGTTAATATGTTAGCCAATGGAATTACCTAGTGCAGCCAATTGGGTAAACAAGTTTGCCTTAGAGAAAATGAAAACATTGGTTGGAAGTTGAAATTTTTTATTAAGAAATCATGATTTTTAGAAATACAAATAGAAATGGATCAGGAGACAAAAGCCTTAATGTCTAAAGCAGAGAAAGAGGCATGGGTCTAAAATTTTCTGAATAGACAGTTGGAATGGAACAGCAGAAGTGACAATTTCTCCATTAAACTTATAAGAGATGAGGAAAGAACAGGTGCTAATGAAGCACTGCTTGTCAATTTGATGGTGGAAAATTGAGGTAGGACATTGTCATTTAGTGATTTAGTGGTTTCTACTTCTCTTGGAAACAGGATAATAGGTTTTCAAGATAAGAAGCAAGTTAGACTGTCAGACTTGAGAGGTAGAAACAAACATTTGAAAACAGGGTTACAGAATATAAGAGAGTATAGTGACTATAGTTTCTAGCAGTTGTAGAGGGTTGACAGCTCTTTTGGGATTACTATCAGTTTATAGTGGTTCTGCTCTTCACAACTGCTGGATTTTCTCCATCTGAGTTTCTTCTTATAAGCTAGATACAGTGAAAAAGATAATGACATTAATACAGGATCAAGTTTTGAGGAGGTAACAGCTATAAAACAACAGAAGAAAAATAAATTTTGTACTAGAAGAGAGTGGCTTTAACAATAATCCATAGACACTAAGCTGGGTATGAAGAAATATGAGGAAAGGAGAGAATTAATATAGAGAAGCAAATAATTAATCAACTTGTCCAGATTACACAAAGCAATATACAGATTTCATAAAATCCCCATCAAAATCCCAATGACATTTTTAAAAGGAATAGAACCAAAAAAAATCATCAGATTTGTACAGAAGTACAAAAGACCCCAAATAACCAAAGCAATCCTGAGAAAAACGAATGAAGGCTGAAGGTATCACACTTTCTTGACCTCAAATTATACTACAGAGCAACAATAATCAAAACAGCATGGTATTGGCAGGAAAACAGACTCACAAACCAATAGAAGAGAACTGAGAGTCCAGAAATAAAACCGCATGTATACAGGCAAGTAATTTTTGACAAAGGAGCCAAAAACATATAATGGAAAAAAGAAAGCCTCTTTAATAATTGGTACTGTGAAAATTGGAAAGCCACAGAAAAGAATGAAACTAGACTACAGTCTGTCTCTATGTACAGAAAATAATTCAAATACATCAAAGACCTAAATATAAAATTTGAAACAATAAATTACAAAGAAAAAAACACAGGTAGTAAACATATGGACCTAGGTCTTAGAAAACATTTTATGAATTTGACCCCAAAGGCAAGGGAAGTAAAGGCAAAAATAAATTAATGGACTATATAAAACTAAAAAGCTTCTGCACAACAAAAGAAACCACCCATAAAACAAAAAGGCAATCAGGAAAAGATATTTGCAAACAACAGCTCTGAAAAGGAGTTAATATCGAAGATATATAAGGAACCCATGCAACTCAACAGCAAAGAAACAATCCAATAAAAAAAATGCACAGAGGACTGGAACAGACACTATTCCAAAGAAAACATACAAATGGCCAACAGATATATGCAAAGATGCTCAAATTCAATAGATTTGGGGAAAATGCAAATCAAAACTACAATGAGATACCACCTCACACTGTTAGAATGGCTATTATCAACAAGACAAGTAATTGTAACAAGTGTGGAGAGGTGGTAGAGAAAAAGGAACCCTCATTCCCTGCTGGTGGAAATGTAAACTGGTACAGCCACTATGGAGAACAGTATGGAGGTTCCTCAAAAATTAAGAATAGAGTTACCATATGACCCAGCAATCCCTCTTCTGGGTAGCCACTTGAAAAAATTGAAAACATTTATTCACAAAGATATATGCACCTTTATATTCATTGCGGTATTATTCATGGTGGCCAAGACTAAAGTGTCTCTGGATAGATGGTTGGATGAAGAAGATGTGGTACGTATATACAATGAAATACTAGTCAGTCATAAGAAAAGATAAAATACTGTCATTTGGGAAAACATGGATGGACCTTGAAAATATTATGCTAAGTGAAATAAGTCAATCAGAAAAAGCTAAGAACCATATGAATTCACTCATGTGGGATATAAAACTGAAACTCATAGACACAGACAATAGTATGGTAATTACTAGAGGGAAGATGGTAAGGGGCTGGGGGAAGGTAAAGGAGGCTGAATATATGGTGAGGGAAGATGGTTTGACTTTGGCTGGTGGACACACAATGCAATGTATAGATCATATATCAGTAATGTATACTTGAAATCTACATGGTCACATTAGAGTGCCTCCATCTGCTTGGGTTCCTGAATGAGAAAACATGAATCAGAACCCTCAACTGGCCTTTGATATATATGCAGTGGGAGTAAGAAATCTCTGCAAGGTATAAACTACTAAAATACTTGAGCCTAGTCCATGCTGCCAAATCCAGGTAGCTAAGAGGATGTGACCCAGCCTCTTGAGGTAAGTAGAGTGAGAAAGATAGAATAGCCATCATTGACAGGGCCACAGAGAGAGCAATTCCAACAGGAGAGAGGCCAAATAGGACAGGAAATCGTGAGAAAAGATATTAGAAATGAAGGTAGATTTTCAATGATGGAGGGGGTGTGGTCCAGAGGGTATAATGAATGGCCTGTAAGAAAGGGAGGGCAGTAGGTAACTTGGATCAGAGCAAAGTCAACTGAGCCCAGCACATTCTGGAAGTAAAAATACAGGGAGAATTAAACAAACAAGATAGTCTTAAAATTTTTACTATGTCCAATAATAATAAGTTTGTGATGTACATTTCATTTAGTTTAATTAAAAATCATTTTCATTTAAAAAATACACTATTGTGGACACAAATTGTAATTTTTCATGGCTTTCCACTAAATTCTGAAACTCACTGATACTTTATGAGAATGGGATCAGGTGCCAACCTTCTGCTGTTCCTTCTCTCTGGACTCATATGTCATAGGTTGAGCAAAAAAACATCATTTGAATGGCCCATTTCTAGGTTGCACAGGGAATGCAGACTTTTCCTTACTTGTTTATTCTACTGATGATTTTAAAGGGAAGTAGGGTGAGTGAAAAAGGCAGTGAGATGCCTGAGTTAATGTTTTCATTTATTTCAGATATTTTGCTATTAATTCCATCAGGAACAACAACACTGATGACAGCTAACAATTACTGAATGCTTAAAATATACTTGGCATTATTCTAAGTACTTCATATGCTTTATGACATTTAATCTTTAGCATGCTTTTTTCAATGCCCTTTTTAGGTGAGAAAAGTGAGGCTCAGGGAACTTACACAAATTGCCCAAGATCACACTTCTGATAAGGAATGGAACAGGATTTGGAAATCTGGGTGACTCCAAAGGTATTCCACTGGTTATTATTCCAAATTCTTTTTAATATCAAGATACATTTAGTGAACTGATTATCTTTCAACATAGAATGAAAATGAATTAAGGAATAATGAATTGAATATAGATTTCAGTAAAGATAGCAAATAAATCCATGATCAAGTCTTCATTAAATTACCAAAGTTCATATTGGCATTTAAACATAAGGCACTGTCCTTGACAATACACTGAATCTTAGTTATTTCAAATAGTACCTGTTTTTATTCAGGTATTATTATTCTTTTAAATCTGTTTTTAGTATATAATAAAACACATGTATACTGTTTGTAATTTGTTTTTTAAGTGCATCATGATTTACATAGAGGCAATATTAGAGCATATCAAAACACTGTTATTATTTGTATGCATATTACATATTCTGTTTTAATAAGAAAATCCAACACCAGCTGAATAACAAATCATAACATATAATTTATATAAAAAGATGTGTGGGAATGAATCCATCTATCACAGCACATGCACAGAAGTAACATCATTTACTTAGGGTGTTGGGATAAACTAAAAGTACTGACTGGAAATAAGATACATCATAATTCAAAAAATTCTTTACACAATGACAGACTGATCTGAAAAGACAAAGACACTGGTTGTTTTGTTACTATGGCTATTCCTGGCAGTTATCCAGGGATTACAACTGCACAACCTTACAAACAGGATAGAAATTGACTGTTTTAACAAAGGGTCTCAGCAAGATAATGAGTGGTGCACAATATTTCTCACTGTGCATTGATCAGGTCCCTTTGAACTTTGCCAAGATTTAAACAACGGTGACAGGGCTCTGGCACTGGCAGGAAATGTGAGCCTTGAACAGTGCTTCAGGAATGAGAGTGTTTTGTTTGTTTGTTTGCTTGTTTTGGTTTTTGTAGGAAACCACATTTTAATCATTTAGACTGTTTATTGTTTCTAATTAGTTCTGAAGTCTTAAAGAAGCTTATAAAATAACAGCAAGAAATATTTGCCATAAATGTCTTCTAAAAAAGAAGGATCTAGAGATGCTCTTAGAACATTAAAGGTTAAATATTTAAATCCCAAGGTACAAAAAGCTTCTGCAAACTTTTTAATGGTATAGTGAGTAGGGAAAATGTACAGGTTGGGTCATATGAAATGCTTAGTATTTCATTTTAATAAACAAAAATTACAATTTTAAGTTTCAACCTAATATTACTGCTTATATAGTGAACAGATTTGACTAAACATTTTTTTCTTAAATTTTGATTTTACGTGTAGCTCAAATTGCATTATTATTTGTAATGTTAATTCCAAGGTGAGAGATAATGAAATTATATTTTTAAACATTAGCTGTTTTAAGCAAGGTAAATTGAAGATAACACACATGCGTACTACTCCAACTGATTCATCACAATTGTTGGCTAATCGATGTTGTTGGCCAGTGAATTTTATTTTAGAAGAAAGTGATTAGAAGTCATGTATATTGATTTGGATATACTGTGTTCTGCTATGATCTTGACTAGTATTTATAAAAAAACAGTTTGCCTGCCCAGCCTGGCGTGGCTCAGCAATTGAGCATCCACCTGGGATCCAGGAGATCAGGGTTCAATTCCCAGTCAGGGCACATGCCCTGGTTGTGGGCTCGATCCCCAGTCAGATACAGTCGATCAATGACGACTTTCCTATCATTGATGTTTCTATCTCTCTCTCCCTCTCCTTTCCTCTCTCTGAAATCAATAAAGATCTAAAAAAATAAATAAATAAAAATAAAAAATAATTTGCCTAAGCACATTTTTCTGATTCATAACTTTAATCATGTTTGATTGATTCTTCAAGGCCCGTTCTCTCCACAAAGCCTTTCACATCCCTCCAATCTGTCTATACCCTCCTCTTGCTCTAGATTTCTCTCTGTCTCTCATGTGTGCCTCATGATACTTGATTCATCAATCTATCATTGTAATTATATATTCATATCTAGGTTGTGTATTTAATTAAATAGCCTAGAGGAAAGAGCCCACACCTAAGTCATCTGCATGTCACTGGCAATGAATTGCATGGAACATTATATAAAGCAGTTCCTTCAATGAATAAATGAAGTAAATGTGTTTTGGGCTTTTATTTAATAGTTATTCATACAGTAATAATAACTACACTGTTCTCTTTCACATAATGCCTACATTTTTGTTTAATAAACTAAATATTAATTTTTTAATTTTTATGTACGCCCATTTTGGGAAGGGGATCAGGAAAATGCCATTTCCCTGCAAATGAAAGTGACAATACCAAAATCCAACATATGATGTGAGAGACTAGATATCTGTACAAACATCCTACCAGACACATTTCTAAAAGGATTAAATAACCAGAAAAAACCTTTTAATGCAGAACACGTAAAATGAAGAATATATGAATCCAGAGATTTTTCGCTAACATCTGCCTTGATAGCATATAAACCTCTAATCCCCATAGGCTAGAATTTGAGATTTGATGGGCCAGAAGCCAAATCCAGAAGTTAAGGCCTGGAGCCTAAGCAAAATGACTGGAGACTTTTATAAAATAACGCCAACCCATCCTAGCACACCTCTACTCAGTGGGTCAACTAGAATAAAGCCCACTCCATGTATGTAGATGGTGAGGACCTTGCCTGATTTATTTTTGGCCTTATTAGATGGAAGTAAAGAGAAAAATGCCTGCTCTGAGAATTCTTAACCCCTTATCCACCCTCTCTTATGGTGATCTAAAAAAAAAAAAAAAAAAAAAAAAAAAATCAAATAGAAATTTATTTTAATGGACTTTGGATTAGTTTTATCATAAGCACCCAGAAAAAGCTACTATAAAAATTTCTGAGTAAATTCATATTAACAAAAAGTCTCAAATGTTTTAACAGGTATTTTTTTTAAATATTATGTGTTTTTTTCTTTAACAATAAAATATCAGAAAATACCCAATGAAATAACTCCCTGTTAGCAAGAGTGGGCAAAAACAATAAACTGCAAAATCAGACACTCAAGAATAAAAATATTAAAATTATCAACATATATAATATAAACATAAGATAAATATGTATATTACATTTAAATGAGTATAAGAAGAAATACAGAACACAGAGAGCCAAAACTATGACAAATTACAAGTGAGATTTGTAAAAAAAAACTTCAATATGCCTTTTAAAGATTAAAATTATAATAAGATTAGATATTCGATGAATTAATTATACTACAAATTAGAAAAGCTAAAGCATAATTTAGTAAAATGGCAGATGTGTCAAAAGTTATACAAAATGCAACACAGAAAAAGTGGAAAAATAAAGCTTAAAAACATGGAAGTTCCAAAATTAATCAGACTGCAAAAAAGTGATAATATATATGAAGAATAATAATGGCTGAGAATTTTTGAGAATTGATGGATGTCATGAATTCTCATGTAGATTGCCAATGTAAATTAAGCAAGATAAGTAAATTCGAACTTAAATTCATCAAATGAAGCTAAAAATATCAAAGGAGAAGATTTTAAAGCAGTCAGAGACAAATTAAAAAAAAAAAAAGTAGAATAACAATTATATAGCTAACTTCTCAAGAATAACAATGAAAGTCAGAAAAGTGTAAACCAGTATGCTCAAAGCACTGAGAAAAAAAATATTAATTTAAAATTGCATATCAGCAAAACTATCTGTCAAGAAAGAGGGTAAAATGAAGACAAGGCCAATTTTTTTTTAAAAAGGAAGTTGGTACAACCAACAGAAAGGCACTACTAAAGTATGTTATTCTAGAAGAAAATATAACACCACAGAAGGTCTGTGATATAAAAAGGAATTTAGAATAAAGCAACTAGTTGTGTTAAACTTGCTCAACCTCAACAAATATCGATTATATAAAATAATAGTATTAATGGGTTATTTGTGACATTGAGTAAAACCAGGTTATAACTAAAATAATAGATGTCAGCATCTACTATTGATTAGTTTAGCTTTCTAAGGTCCTTGTATTGTTTTGGAGTCTATAAATATGAGGGAAGGGAAAGAGGCTAACAATCACTTGCATGCAGATTGACCATATTCAAATAGTCAGAATCTTATGTTAGTAATTTTGCAGACACACAGAAAATTTTTATACTACTGGTAGAAATGTAAATTAGTAAAAGAATTTGGAGAACAATATTATCAATATCTAATACAATTGAAAATGTATGTCAACTCTGACCAATAATTCCTTCCTTTCTCAGTACGTCCCTTGGAGAAGCCCTTACACAGGTCTCCAGGAGACAGGGCATGGCTCTTCTTGACAGCAATGGTTTTCATAGCATAACACAAGTAATAACCTGAATGTTATTACTAGTAGAAGATTAGTTAAGTAAAATGGTATATTTCTATTATAGAATATTATTGAACAATTTATACAAAATGGACCAGAAGAATGCTAAACTTAAGATAGTGGTTTCATGTGTGAATGAAAAAAAGCCTATAAATAAACCTAGGAAGTTTGGGGTGGAGAGGAGACACACATGATAGGCCTGACAAGCTCAGTGACCATAAGTAACCACACAGGGTGGTCTGATCATGAATTTCTAACTGGGCCAGTCATGGCCTGTAGAGGTTTCTTAAGTGATCCCTGTCCACTGTTCTTATGCATCTAGGGTAAAGTACTTTTGAATTGTCAACTAATTTTCTTTTCTAGAAACTGGAAGACATAACCACAGGCACCAGAGCACAAGGCCACCTCAGCAGGAGACCACAAAACCTCTCATCATTACCTTGTTCCCTGCGAACCATCTCTATTAACTATCCTCCACCCACCAAAGTAAAAGAAGTATGTGTTTCTTCATTGTACTTTTTATCCAGTCATAGAGATTTCCCTGCTTTGCTCTCCTGCCCCCTTAATCTATGACCAATGGATTTCATATACTTACCTTACATTTTCTCTGATTGATTTTCAGCGTGAAAGGAACTGCAAAACTGCCATTCTCCAGAGCATTTACTCAATCCATTGAGATCTTGCTTCTGGGCCTGTCCTCAAAAATTTTGGATCAAATAAAATCCGTATTTTTTTCTATAGGTTTAGAGGGTTTTTTTGTCGACACACAGGGAGGCACAAGAAAAATGTAATTCTATCTTTTGTGTTTGATACGCAAAATTACTGAATAGAGAAATTTTCTGGTTAGGGACTTCAACATTATCTATAACGTTTTCAGTTGTCATTTTGGGGTCATAGAAAATTATAAATAAAGTTGCACTTCTACTTTTTAGTTATTTTTCCTATAACTCAAAAAAAGGTTATAATAATATTACTGTTCTTCATTTTTTTTTTCTGTAACTATTAGAATGCTTCTACTAGAGTGCAAAATTGAGACAATATGCTATCAAAATTCAAAGATACGGTGCAAGTCAGTTCCCATTTAGTAAAAACTGGTTTTTAATTTAGCCTTTCCATTTTTGTGATATTACCTGGAGCCTTTTTAAGTTCCCTGAAAAACAAATATTTGATTTCATCCCTAGTATATAATAAAAGTGGAATCGAGAGGCACAAGAGAAGTGTAGTGAGGTCTTCTATGGCTCATTTATGAATCATAAAAGGCTTGATAGTGTTAAATACCAATTGCAATGCTAAGGAAACATGCTGAGAAGCATTCATGCAGCTGGAAAACCATAGCATCAGGAGTCCTCTTAAAATAATGTAAAATAAGAGTAGATCTCAAAGGATTTCTCACTTTTCCATAGTAGTTTTATAAACTGAAACCAAATTTCTTTTATTTTTTAGTTTTTGTTTTAACTGTCAAATGATCAAGGTTTTGTTTGTTTGCTTTTACAATTTCAGCAGCACTTAAAGTTATAAAAAAAAGCCACATTAAAAAGAAAAAAAAAAAAGCTTTTATTGACTCACACATTCTCTTAACAAACACTAATGGTAATGATATTAAAACACAAGTCTCTTTAAGCACAAAGGAATTGTGAAGCTCTTTGTCACTTCTAAAAGAGCTAAGCTTAAATGTTACTTAAAAAGCAAACAATTCTTGTAGTCTACTCAATTCTAAGGAGGTAAAGAGACTGAAAATAGCTTTAAAAATCACTCATTTTCACTGTTATTATTTAAAAAATGCCCATTTGCTCTGATAACATATCACACATATAGTCAATTATTTGTCTTATTGTTTTAAATTTATTGGGGGGACATTGGTTCACAAAACCATATAGGTTTTAAGTGTACAACTCAATAAAACATCATCTGCACACGGCATCATGTGCCCATCACCCCAAGCAGTCTCTTTACATCCCATTCCCCGCCCCCTTCGCTCTCCCCTCCACCTACTCGCCACCCTTCTTTCCCTCTGGCTATCACCACACTGTTGTCAGTGTCTGTGTGTATGTATATGTATGTGTGTGTGTGTGTGTATTCTTTTGCTTAATCCCTTCACCTTCTTCCATTCATTCACACAATCCCCCTCCCCTGTGACAACTGTCAGTCTATAATAATCATGGTTCAATAGTAATCTGGTAAACTAACTCATAATGTTTAATAGCCAAGATAAAGTAGCATGAAAGAGAACACTTGGTACCCTTTGGATATAGTAACAATAATAGTATTAATAATTAATAATAATAATAATAGCAACATCAACAATTACTGGTCTTGAGTGTTTTCCCTTTGCCAAGCAATACACTAAGATCTGTGCAATATATTCATGTCTTAATTGAGAGTTTCTCAAATAAGTGTAAATTCCTTAAATAGTCCAGTTGTAGAAGTTAATTTAATATATATAATTGCATACTAGGTTAGGTATGCAGTAATTTTTTGACTTGAGGCTAGTTTTTTTGTTTCTTTGTTTGTCTTTTTCAATCTGTACTGGTATACATAAGAGTATCCATCTATGTCATGAGACCTCCAGTGTGATCAGCATCACTGTCCAACAACGTTTCAATTATTCTTTCTTCATATCATTGTCCTTCTTCCCTTCCCTGTGTCTCCTGCGTCTATCCCCCATCTCTGCTGTCCCACTGATGTATTTGACTAAGTTAAAAAAGCCCAGTGTTGCTGCATTCCCAGATATTAATATTTAGTCCACAACACCATTCTAGGAAGGGAGTATCATCATTTCTATTGTACATATAATAAAACTGACCTTAGAACAAAATGGACAACTTTCCAAAGATACACAGCATAGATGACTGACAGACAGACAGACAGGTAGGTGGGACTTAGGTAGATGACACCCGAATTTGCAGTTAAGATGCAGGTCTGTGGAGTGTGAGTGCACAGTATTCCCTCACACATTTTATCAGCCTTATGACACTAGGTCAGAGAAGCTGCAGCAGATCACTGGCTTTGGCTGCCTCCAGCTGGGGCTTTATTCTGTGTGAAGGACATAAAGGACAAAGACTTTCAAGTAACAAGGAATGTCTGTGAGTAAGTACCAGAAGTAGTAGTTCTACAGGTGTTCAAAAAATCGGGCTCTTTAAAGGAGTGAAATGGCCAGGAACAGCCTTGTGGGGTAGGGGCCTAACACAGAACCCTGGAAGTGAACTTTAAATAGGAGACATGGTGAGAGAGCTCAAGGAGTGCATGGGGTCGGAGGACAATGGAAAAGAAACGAAAGGTCAACAGGAGTACTTGTAATTTTAAACTGCAATCTTTCAGTGTCTCTGCAATGCTTTGAATGGGAAAGCTTTGAGAAGACATTAGTGATAAAATAAGAATCTGATGATAATGTATAGGCCGATTCCTAAAGGACAGGCAGAAAGTACATAATAAAAACAGTGAGGTGGCAAGGCTTTGAACTAGATTGGTGGGCGTAAACCTGGACGGTAGGGACAGATCCAAGATCTGTTTTTAACCTGCACATACAGAGACTTTGCATGCTGCCTTATTAGTTCATGTATGGACGTTTGCAAGCAAAAATCTTCCTGAAGCTTTCCATTGCTAAGGCAGACGTCACCAAAGATTTGAAAGTAATTTTTTTCCCTTAAATATATCTTCACTGATTTCAGAGAGAGGAAGGGAGAGGGAAAGAGAGAGTTGAAACATCAATGATGCGAGAGTCCTCATTGGCTGGCTGCCTCCCGCACGCCCCCAACTGGGGATGGAGCCCGCAACCCGGGCATGTGCCCCAATGGGAAATCGAACCTCAGACCCCCAGATCCCAGGTATATGCTCCACCACCGAGCCACGCGCGGCCGGGCGACCTGAAAGTAACTGAACTGCGCTTGTCTTCCGCAAGCAGCCCGCAGTCACACGCGCTGCTAGTGTGCCGCAGCTCAGGGGCTTCCCCGCACGCTGGTAAAGAACTCCAGTAGGCCTTATGAATAACATACTCAGGACAGGTGTCTCGTGAGCCCACAAATGAGTTATTAGCCATAAGAAATAACCCAACGCAAAGCTACAAGTAAAATCGATGTCCGACTTAATACTGGGAATGGGACAGCAGATGGCACGTTTCTGTGAACTCATCTCCACTATGCCAAGCTTGACAGCTAAGTCTGCTTTCAAGAGCGAAAAGCTTGATAAAATATTTCATAAAATATTATTAAAAATGTTGTGATGCTTTAATCTCAAGAGGAAAATATGTCACTGTTTATTTCTTTACTTGGCCCTTGACTAGGGACTCTCACTGGGGTCTTGGAAGCCTACCTCAGAGTGAAAGCATCTGGAAAATGTGTAGCGTATACTCTAAGGAGCATGGTGCTTGAGTTTAATGTTTGTCGTGAGCCACTGTGGAACATTGTCATCCTCTCAATAAATATTCTGGGACGCTGAACGCTTTCTGCAGTTGTATTATCTGTGTCTCCTAGTTATTTTCAGTATATTTAAAGCAAATTAATACTACCAGGTATACACCACAACACCGAGGACTATGGATACTATGATATGGAAAAATAGTATCCTTATATAGATTTTAATTATTTTGATGACTCACAAAATTTTCAACTTTTATAGCTGCCCAAGAAACTTCAGAAAGAATGGCCAGGGTCACTTCATTATTATAAAAATTCAAATGATGATTAGCTTGATGAAAAGACCTCATAGAGTTAAAATATTAAAAAGGGTAGGTTATCTATATAAAGGAAAAACCGCACAGATTGTTCCTTTACTTCCTCTGTAGGAGGACATATGCTATTAAGATTTCATGAAATGTACCAAATAATGAATTTCTGGGCAATTTTTATGTTTTTAAAAAGTGGATCTGAGAAGTGCTGTATTAAGGTTTTACAGGATGTAAACAGCGAAAATAAGTCTCTTCACTTTTAATCTTATATAAAACTCAACTTTGACACAATATTAAATCATAAAATAAGCATAAGGCGGTTCAAAAGTATTATTTATTTGATTAAAAACATATTAAATACTATTTTTTTAAAAACTGGGTGCCCCTGCTTTGCTGATATCCTAAACATAATTTTTCCCATTAGTTTACCTATTGCTAATCTTACAGTGGATTTGATTTTCTTGTAATTCCTTCCTATATTCAGTTAATTCTAGTGTAAAGCAACCATTCACAAGACATAGAACACCAAAGGTTCCAATGAATAACCTTTACATTAAAACAACATCATTTCACTGACTAGGATTCAATTCAAAATTAATATCAATAGCAACTATAATCCCTACATCTTTCTCATTGTGATAGTGTCTAAATATTTTAGTTTTTAGTCCTCAACAAGAGGACTTGTAATGACTATAGGAGAAATATAGACTAAGTAAGAAGATACAAAGTTTGGCTCATTAGTTATATCTTTATTTACTGATTATCTACTCTGTGTCAGATACTGCATTAGAAAATTTGTAGATATCAATCATAATTATTAATATATGATTATCTCCCTTATGTCTTTATTCTTGATAATGGGCTTTATAATTACTAAAGCATTTTCAAAATACTTTTAAAATTGCTTATATTTGCTACTTACACAGGTAAGAATTTTCATTTAGGGTACCGTTCACAATATTTTTTGAAAGGAAATTATTTTTATTATTTAGTAGAATTCTTACCAATAATTTTAAGGCTTAATATTATGGAAAATGTCAAAATAAACTTAAATGTTATAAAACACAAAGTAAACACAATGTTATAATATTTAAAAGATAAGAGCTTATTTCAAAGAGATGACATAATTAACATTGCCAACTAAGAAATTATGAAATAATGCTTTCTTGGCCAAAAAGAAATCCTTGGTTTATTTAATTAAAAACATAAAATAAAATGTCTATCCTCTTGCCTAAATATGTTTAATATTCTTGATTTATTTTTATATAGTATCTTATTTTATGCTCTTTGCATATAGATTTCTCTTATCTCTAAAAAGAAAGAGTATCCTATCCAAGTATAGGAAATTTTTATAATGAAATTTAGATTTGTATCACTCATTCTCTTTGTTGAGTAGGAAGTTAGCCTTATAAAAATGAAAAAAAAAATAGTGTTGGAAAACCACATTCCATTTTACAAATTAAGAACAAACACTTCAAGATATAAAAATCACTAAGTACCAGTTAATTTAAGACAGACATCTCTCTGTACCAGAACTATACATCTCTTTTTAATTATTTATATTTAATTGCAAAAATAACATATACTTTGAATAAAATCGTTGCAGGAATTATATACTTGAAATATATTACTGTTCTTTGACATTATTAATTACTGACTATCAAAAAGAAAAAAGTAAATCTTTTAGCAATCTACCAAAGGTAATAAATAATGAGAAAAGGGACTTACATGATCAATTAGTTCACGGACCATTCCATTCCATTGACCATTGGCATCATCCTGGGCTCCATATTTCCCATCCTCCACAAGTCTAATTTCATATGTAAAGCCAAGGATTGTAGATAACTCTCTGAGAAGGTCAATGCAATAGCCCTCGAATCGATCATTCCCGTAGAGTGGTTTGTCAGACTTCTTAAACAGGACGTAGGGTTCTTCCTGGAAACAGTGAGCATGAAGGTAGGAGGTACCAGTTAATCATGAAACTTGCTGTCAAAATTACAGCTTTCCTTAGAAAATAGAAAATATCACATTAATTTTGACACAAATCAATTTTCTTTGTTTCTACTTGTAATTAATATAGTTTGAAATAATAATAAGGGAGATTATCAGTAATATTTATGCTTCACAAAAAATATTTAAATGTAATAATTTCACCTTGACTATATAATAAAAATATGTTATATGCCTTTGCCATATAGCTTACATCACACATAATAAATAATATATAATATGACATACTATATGGTATATATTACGCATAGGTAAATATATACATATAATATGTAATACATTTAGATATAATTACACCATAATTACAATACCCCAATTTGATTTATACAATTTAATCAATATCTGATGTGCTATTTCAGTGGAATCTATTAATTGAAAGAATTTTTAAAAAGTCATTTCCTAATTACCTACCATGTGCTAAGAATTGGAGTAGTACTTTTATATATACTATCACATTTTTTCTAACACCCATGAAAATTACAACTACTATATTTAATTATACGAGAAAAAATAATAGCTTATTTTAGAATATATTAAAAAACTAACATTTATCAAGAACTTATATATTCATTCAACATTTTATGGGCCACCTACTATGAGTCAGCCCTCCTCTATATAAAAAAGAAATCCAAGTCATAAATATAGAGGAGAAACCAAAAATAAATAGCTAAAGAAATAGAACATATGACTTCATATATCAATAAATAGTATTAAAACATAAAATAGGGCAATAGGATACAGAACAACTGCAAGATACTTGGCAAGATGAGAGAAGATAAGACACACTTGAGTAATATGTGTGGATTTCTTTTCTGAGGATATGAGAGATAAGGCAGAACTTAAGGGAAGGAGTTTAGTCACTTGAAAATCTGAAAGAAGGGCACTTCAGGCCAAGACACAGCAAGTAAAAAGCCCTGAAACCAATACGACACTGGACTGTCCCAGGAAGAAGACAACAGCCATCAATGAAGGGATTAAGAAAAACATTAATAAAAATAAAAAATAAATAAGAACCTTATACACACAGACAACAGCATGGTGATTATTAGGACTATTTTGCAGTGGTCATTTTTCAAGGGAGGTTAAAAAATTTTCCCAGGTCATATAGCTACCAAGAGATAAAAAAGAGCTAAGAAGAGAAGAAGACAAGATTTTAACTCAGGTTATTTAAATTCTAGGATACATACTTTTCCCACTATTTTATGTTGCTTTCTATAGTCAGATCATTTGTGAAAATCTATATATGCTGAATTTTTTAATGCAATTAGGGCAAACAACTTGAAATCCGAAATTAATCTGTAACTAAATTCAAAGCTAGATATTTGGATTTACAATTAGGTAAGAGAATAGTTAGGATCCTGTCTAATTTTTATACACTATGTGATCACATGAAAACTCTACTTTCCAGAGATTCACAGGGTACTATGAATGTGACAGATATAGTAATCTTCCACGCTTGGGGTTGTTATATCCATTTCTCCTCTACTCTTCCGGGCCTGCTAGTCTTTTAAGTTAGATAACATGATTCCATTGATCACAGTTTAAATACCCTTGTTACCCTGAAAAGAGGAATTACTAGACCTAAACAAATTTCCTGTGTTAAGCATTCACATTTCAGGCATATTCAGGTGTATCTTTTTCTGGTTTTCCCACACGACTTTTGAATTCTGTTACCATATTTATCATATTGAGTAGTGAGAGATGATTTATATGTATATCTTCTGAACTAGACTTGCACAACTTATATGGCAAGGTAGTTACTTAAATTTTCATCAATAGTACCAGACATCACCAGGCACATAGCAGGCTTACAAATAAAATGAAAATGACTGTATTGTGAATTAAATGGATATCGATTGCTTTGGTCAACAAGAGAACTTGCACTTGAAGAAAAAAATTATAAGAGGCTGGTTCCCCTCTGGGGTCCTAGTATGGTAGTAACAAATCCTCAGGTCCCTAACCCATGAGCAGAGGGTTATAGACTTGAGAAGTACAAGCCGTAGTCCCCTGCAGGAGAGGTCAGCCTGAGAATTTAGGGCTGGTGGAGTGGGGATCAAAAGAAGTACTTTGGTTCAATAGATTATGTCTGTAAACTTCATACTTTGGTTTCAGTCAGTTTCTGATTGATAAATAAATGAATATATGTGTGTGTGAATATATATATATATATATATATATATATATATATATATATATATGACTTTTAATTTAAAATCACAAGCACTAACCATTTGTCAAGGTCCCTGCACTAATAGCACCATCTACTATTTTCCAAGCACCTACTTTGTGCCAGCTCCTGTTCTGAGTGCTTTTCTTTCTTTTTTTTTTTTTTTTAATATATCTCTATTGATTTCAGAGAGAGGGAAGGAGAGGAAGAGAGAGAGAGAGAAACATCAATGATGAGAAAGTCACTGATCGAGCCCCCAACCCGGGCATGTGCCCTGACCGGGAATCAAACCCTGATCGCCTGGATCCTAGGTCGACGCTCAATCGCTGAGCCACGCCCGGTCGGGCCTGAGTGCTTTTCTTGGATTAACTTATTTATTCCTCATTACAAACATGTGCGGTCAGTAATATTATTATTTCTATCTTACAGATGGAGTAACTGAGGACAGGGCTGCTAACTGTTTTGCCTAAGGTTAACAACAGCACACAATTCAGGTAGTCAGGCTGCTAGACCACTTACCACCACACTCTAATTCCCACATGAAATGATTCCTAGTGATCATTTCCGAACACCATGTGAGTGCACAACTGCACATAGCTCATTGGATAACTTAATATGTACTGTATGAATTTTTTTTTCAATGAACTAGGATTAGCTAGCTTCTGGTCTATGCTGCATGCAAGATGATAACACACTCATTAAACAATTCAATCAAAACAACATTGTAGAAAATAAGTAAATATATAATCCATAAAATTCATTTTCTACATCACAAATTATCTCCTTTCCAAACAAGAATACCTATTTTTAACATAATAGTACAGAATTTGTGAAAATAGCATATTTTAAAACCATCAGGCTCAGGTAGTAATATATAGTCTAAAAAATGTTCCTATTTTCCTATTTGCACTGTTAAATAACCATTGTCTCTGTTAAATTTGCATTATCTGTATTACATATTTTTGTTCCAAAATATTTATGGTATATTTTTCATACAAATTCACTTGAACACTACGGGAAAATGTGATAAAAGCTAGTGAATACTTTAGAGTGAGTGAGGCAAGTGAGGGATATATGCGCACAAGGTACTAAAGCAGCGCAAACATTTCAAGAATTATTATGCTATTTAAATAACATTAATCTAGCCTGTAGCAGTATCCATCTGACCTATTAACTTGACTCTCTTCACCTACAACCTAATAAGAAAACTTCATTCATAGGCAAATAAATTTGTTGATCCCTGTGAGATTAAAAAGCCTCTTTAGATACATATTTTTAAAACTGGTTTTCATATCACTAGACAAAATTATGTGGTTTGAGTGCATCATTTTAGTATTTATGGATCTCTACAATGTCAAATACCATTTTTCCCATATTTAATTCTGGTAAGTAAGACAGTTTTCCAGCTGTGATTCCTATCTCCCGTTACACTGTGTCACAAGATAGTTTACATGGAGTTATGATTCTCCTTTAAACTCTCTTTCTCTGTTTCGCACAGCATAAGGATAAATAATAACCTCATGTAAGAAAAGAAAAATGGTACCAGAAGCAATTACTGTACCACATATGAGTTCAATGAATAATATGATAAAACTCTCCTGGGCAACTTCACTGATTTCTCATATAGTCTTAAATCTCCACATCAGCATTTGCTAGAGGTAAAGGCACTTCATTCTACTGGCATCTGTAATAAGGATTTGTCAGCATTTCCACTATCAACCCCAGTTTTAAGAAACCCAGTAACTCATATATTTTTATCTGCATTAGATGGGGAGTTGGCACAGAATAAACCTAAAATAAAGTTCTGAAAAAGTGAAGTATGTTTTAAGGTTCATGCGAGCAAAATTTTTTACTTATACATAATAAAACTTTATGATTATAAGTGTATAACATATATCTGTCAGCCCTTACCTACAGACAGCTAAATTATCTTTTTCCTGTGTTAACCCTTGAATTATATCATCTTACCCATGATATTCAAAAGACAAGGACATAAAAACGCAAATTAATTTTACGGAATATGTATAAAATACCTCTTGTTATTACAATAATAAAGTTAAATTAACCAATTAATTCATTTCTTCAAACATGTATTGACACCTATTATGTATTAGCACTCTTTTAGGCTCCAGATATACAACAATGGAAAACAAAACAAAAAAACAATACCTAAAAATTCCTGCCCTAATATAGCTCCCGATCTAATGATGATTTTGAGACACTTACCTATTTCATATAATCCTGTATTATTAACATGGCTACTCTGCTTCAATTATTAGAATGAAATATTACTTTAGAGTACATTTTCAAGAAACACAACTGTGTGTCTTGTTTTAGAGCATCCTGATGACTCTCAGGACCTATAACACTATGGCCCTCACATCTTTTATTTGGAAAACTGGATATTCAGTTAACCCCACTCTGGTTCTGAATTTACCCTTATGATCAGAAAATTTTAAAAATTCGTTTGTGGCAACCATCTGAAACTCAAATTGCTTATGGGTAACAATATCTTCAATTAAGAACCATATTAAAGTATTTATATTTTATGCACTTATATTGTTAATGAATCTTATTTTTCCTTAATGAAGGTAAGATTGACATAAAAAACACACACACACACCTTTTCTTTCTTTTATAGCATTCCTATGGGCCAAATGGCAATAAAGTTACGGACTTTAAAACTTAAAACTGAGCAGTTTATATTTTCCATAGAATCATTTACAGTATTACTATGTTCTGAGCCTTATGTGCATACTCTTTATATCCCATCACTCTCCTCACATTGAAAGCACTGACAAATAAGTAATAACAGAGCAACTGCATTTTCAAAGAGTGTGAAGATCAAGGTAGGTGCTGAGAAGCTGATTAGAAGTTGAAGGCTAGCAAAGGGGCAACATGAAGGGCAAGGGCAATGATGCTGCTGAAGTTGCTTCCTCAGGAAGGTGAGTCAGCTCCTTAAAACTGTAGAACTTACAGTTTTAAAGAGCTGTTAACATGAGAAAATGTAAAAAAACAAAACCCATCTGAACATCTTGCCCTAAGATGCTTAAGAGAATCCAAAGCAGAGAATCATGCTTTTAAAAGGGAGATTAAGGATGAAAGGATATTTACCACTGACAGCAATGTTAAGAAGATAGATTCTTCTTTAATATATAAGTTATCAACTCACTGTAACTATCTGATAATGGCCTATCCCACTGCCCTAATAGGCAACACTCTTGGATAGATTAAGAACACACAATGTATCATGTAACATAGACAAAAACAGGCTATGATAAAAGTAAGAATGTCTCCCCAATAATAATATATGGTTTCAATTGGCATGTTTTTATTTTAACCGGCCATAGCTAATCTTGTATGGAATAGTGAAGTCTAAAAATGACAACTCCAAAAATGACCAATAAATCATCATGTCTTTTAAGAAAGTACAATTTTAAGCTTTTATATGTTGTTTAACAAGATGCACGTAGATATTTACACTTGATAACCTCATTCTAAAATATAAGTGTAAAATATTCTTGATGTTCATACATCCATTTATCTACCAAGGCACACATGTATGTATTTATTCAACAAATATTTTTGTGTAAATCCTATATACTGATTTCTAGAACAGAGATAAGCAAAATTTCTCTTAAAAACTAAATAGTAAATATTTTGGCTCTTTGGATAACACAGTTGCAATCACTCGAGTCTGCCACTGCAGACCAAAAGCAGCCGTAGAAGCAATGAGTGAGCTGGCAAAAACTGTCAGATTTTCTAAAAATCAATTTTTTTATGGACTCTAGAATCTAATAAAAACAACAAAAAAACCCAAAACTGCTTACAACAACTAAGGAAATGCTTTGTGAAGAGAAAGCTTGCAGAATTTTGCTAGAAGATCTCTGTGGCATACCAATTTACCTGTTACTACTACCCTCCACTCCCCAATTCCGCAGCACCCTTGAAAACGGCCACCTGAATTCCCGGGAACAGTACGGGCTTATTCTCAGAAAAGGCAGTTATGTGTTTTGACTGCGTCATGGTCCTCTGAAGGATCAGCTTAAGGGCTTGACTTTGTTTTGCCTACATGGTGCTTCTTCAAGGCTGAAGCTGCTTCATAGGTGGTGTTGTGATAAGCATTTTAAGGCAAATATATCAGCCACTACTTCTTGAGCAAGAGATAACAGCAGGGACAAAAAAATAGATGAACCAAAATGCCTGGAACAGATGAGGCTGGGGAAAGAGATACTTAAAAGTATCATTATTCACAGTGGCCAAGATATGGAGACAACCAAAGTGTCCTTTGATAGAGGACTGGATAAAGAAGATGTGGTACATACAATGCAATACTACTCAGTCATAAGAAAAGATGAAATACTGCCATTTGAAACAACATGAATGAACCTTGAGAATATTATGCTAAGCAAAATAAGTCAGTCAGAAAAAGCTAAGAACTATGATTTCACTCAAATGTGAAATATAAAATTGAAACTCATAGACACAGACAACATAACAGTATGGTGGTTACCAGAGGGAAGGGGATGGGGGTTGGGGAAGGGGTAAGGGGGGCCAAATATATGGTGATGGAAGATGGTTTGACTGTAGGTGGTGGACACACAATGCAAGATCATGTATCACAGAAATTTACACTTGAAACCTATATGATCCTATTAACCAATATCACCACAAGAAATTTAATTAAAAAGGGAAAGTGGAAGGTTTAACATTGTTAAGATAGACATAATCCCCAAAGCAATCTGAAAATTCAATGCAATCATCAAAACCCCCACTTCGTTTTTTGCAGAAATGTAAAAGCTAATCCGAATTAGGTCACTTATTATATAATTCTATGTATTTGAAAGATGTAGAGTAGGCACATCATAGAAAGAGAAACCAAATTAGTGGTTGCCAATGGCTAGCCCTAGGGAGGAATAGGAAGTGAATGCTGAATGGAGACTGAGTTTCTAGATGATCAAAATGATCTGGAACAAGATAATGGTAATGACTGTTCAACATTGTGAATGTACTAAAAGCCACTGAAATGTACACTTTAAAATGATAAGAATGGTGTACTTTGTGTTGTGAATTTTATCTCAATAAAGAACAAAACAAAATAATCAAACCCCAAAAATATGTGGCCAGCCCTCTGGCCTTACCAAAACCTATGAAGAATAAATAAATGAAATATGTCTTGCGTCCTCAAATTGCTATGGTCTACTATTTAGATTAAAAAATAAACAAAATAATTTCAAGCCGTGGTTGGTGTGGCTCAGTTGGTTGGGTGTCGTCCTGTGCACCAAAAGGTTGCCAGTCCAATTCCCAGTCAGGCACATGCCCAGGTTGCAGGCTCGCTCTCCAGTAAGGGGTGTGCAGGAGACAGGGGGGGTGCAGGAAGCAGCCAACTGATGCTATGCTCTCACATCACTGTTTCTCCCTCTCTCCCTCTCCCTTCATCTCTAAAAGTCAATAAAAGTATTAAATAATAATTACAAGTCATACATAGATGTAATAGAATATGCAGTATATGTAATAGAGTTGTACTTTACTATTGCTTGTGGATAATAACACTTATTCTACTGCTTTGATCTGATAAACCACTGCTAAAAATAGCCATTCCTTCACAATTCTAGTCCCATTCACAAGCTGTACAGTACATCTAGAAGTAATATAACCACAAATTTATTCTCCCAATAATTGTGATTGAGGCACCTAGGGAGTAATTCTTTTTCCTTTATTTTGTTCAAAAATTCTCCCATATCTATTCCTTATATTTGGTTTTTCTCAACACTGAAAGTTTAATGAGTAATAATATAAATAAAATAATTGTCCCTTTAAGCATAAAATGATGAAAGCTATTGTGTGGGTCAGCACCTGGTTCAATAATAAAATTAATATTTAGATGTAATTTCTTAAATCTCTTATTTCACTTTCCTCATTCTCTTCTAAGCACATGCTCTCTCTTTTCCCCTTTAAATTATCATCCAATCTCTGCCTTTACTTTCTTTTCTCCATTATTCTCTGTGAAATGAATAAGCAGGTCCTATTAATATCTATAGATTCACTCATTCACTCAGTAACCAGTTAGAGGTGCCCATAGTGTCTCATGCATTATATCATGGAGACGAGAAGACTAATAAGACATGGCACCTATTCTTAAGGAGCATTACAGTCTAGTGAGAGAGACAGAAAGTAAATAGGTACAATGAGAAGTCACAAGGAAATAGCATTTGAGCTCAGTTATCAGTCCCAGTTGTACATTAAATTAAATAAAATATTTTCAGTTAAAATAATAATTCTGATGCCTGGCCTCTACCTCCAGAGATTATGATCTAAGTTATCTAGGGTATTACTCAGGCATCATTACTTTTAAAAACTTTCTAGGTGATTATAATGTGCAGTTGGGCCAGCTTCATGGGTGTGTGACCCATGTAGTTACATAGGACCCAACATTCTGAAGAACCCTGTGCTAGGTTTACTACTCTGCTGGTGCCCTTTTAAAATTCTTAATATTTTTTTGACAAGAGATCCTCATTTTCATTTCATACTAGGAGCGGAAATTATGTAGCCAGTCATATATGCACTGAGGGGTGAGAGCTATTGAGTTAAACAAGGAAGTTGAGTAAATGGAAATATTTTGGAGACAGAAAATTATTCATCTGGATGCTGAAAAGAATAAATAGCTGTATGATTTAAGGAAAGGAGCCCGTGGAGCAAGAAAGATAGGGAGAGATAATATCATAAGAATCTAAGTTAGGAAAAAACATTTTTCCTATAAAATTCTGAACAACTATCTAGATACAACCACTGTTGATTATCAGGGCTTCAATTCATATCCTGCTTAGAATGGCACTCTCTTTCCTAAGATTAATTTTCAGCATCTACCTGAAACCAATTTTGATGTAGGAAATGAAGTTGAGAATTTTTTCCCCAGTATCCTCCCATTAGGTCTTTTTTTTACTATTTAGACATTGGATAAATTTGAATGCATGTTGGGGGAGAGAGGGAGCAAATCGAAAGGAGAAAGACATTATTTGTCAAATGATTGCAAAGTGGAGTTTTCAATCATTAGGATTCTGTTTCTAATCATTTAGTGCAACAATTTGAGTTTGGAGGTTTCTGGGCCTTAGAAAGAAGGGCCCAGCATTATCCATCCTCTTGCTCTACTTATGTTTTTTCCAAAAAGTGCAGAAATCAGCTGATAGAAACATGGATTAGAATCAAGAGCTGAATACTAACTGGCTTCCTATCCTCATCACAAGCGAAAATGGATCAGGTACTGAGTATGCATGTAAAACACTCATAAGAAAAAGTGCTTGTGCAATGAGGATTATCCATCAGTGATCAGTA
Organism: Miniopterus schreibersii; assembly: GCF_964146895.1. Classification (NCBI taxonomy): domain Eukaryota; kingdom Metazoa; phylum Chordata; class Mammalia; order Chiroptera; family Miniopteridae; genus Miniopterus; species Miniopterus schreibersii. The sequence continues at coordinate 50,523,910 of NC_138107.1, read as the reverse complement.
GCAGTTAGCAGCATGTATCTGCTGAAAGTTCTTTATTAAATAATGAATGGTGTGTTTAATTTTCAGCCACTGTGCTCTGTAATCAATAAAGTCAACAAATGTTTATTTAATACCTGTCATTTAAAAGAAAATGCCCTTCTTTAGGACAGAGTTGTTTCTCCTAAGCACCTTTTAATCTAGTTGAAAATAGGAAACTTGCACAGAAAAATGTAAACTAGTAACGCAAGTTTTCATGTAAATGTCTAAAGAATAAATCGTATAGATAAGAGGACCATTAGGTGCCAGCAAAAGGAAAGTAAAATTGATGCAAGGTAGTTAGATAAATCATCCTAGAGAAAAGACCATCAGAAAAATGGATTGTAGAATGAGAACACATTAGATAAATGGGGAGAAATAAGAGCTGTTCAGGTAAAGGGAAAGAAATGAGAAAAGGTATACTGAATTTCACTGGCACATGGCCTGAAGAAGAGAAATGGTGGTTCATAAGAGAAGGAAGTTTATAAACATGTTTAAAAGACCTTGGGGGAAAACAGTAAATATGAGCACCATTCATTACTTTATAATTTATAAATTACTTTGTACACATTAGTAATGATAACTTACAGAAAATACTATGCCAGGAACTCTGTTATATATTTTCTAAATGTTTGCCTCTAATACAAACTTTACGTTGTACTTCACTATTATTATCCTCATTATAAACTAAGGTAACTTGCCCAAGGTAAATCATCTAATAAATAGCAGACTCAGAATTCAAACATACATAGATTTTCTAACTTCTATTTGTCCCTTAAACCTGCAGAAAAGTCCTTTTTTCAGTGAGGTATTGAATTCAGATATCAAGTGTCAATTAATTATAGAAAAACTCAGCTCCTTCACTGATGGTTGGTGGGGTAGGCAGTTCATGGATTTGCATATGCACGTAAATTCCTTCACAGATACCAATGAGGACTCAGAGTTGTTATGGTTTAACCTTTTGTTATTTATGAATTTTTCTAGAAAATTATCCCACAAGTTTTATTTTCAAGAAAATTATGCAATTAAAAATATTTGGAAATTCTATATAACTGTATCCCATTGCGGTATCCACAATATATATGAACTTACTGAAGACTCAGTGATAAAAATAACCCCAATGAATCTGGCTTAACCCTGTATTTTCCAAAGTCCATTTAAGCACAGACTAGTTGTAGGACATATCTGTACCACACACTTATCAGAACTGTGGAGCACACTGAAATTCAGATGTAACCAATGAATAAACAGGGAATGCTACTGCTACAGGGCATAGAGAGTGCATGCTATACTATGAAAGCAGTGTTGCGTTTCTAAGGTCAGAGTATTGTACATGCCAACAATTTCAAATATAAAAGTTCAAAGTAAGAAATATAAATTTAGATTTCTTTTAAGAACACAAAGCTGTTTGTCCAACGTGAGTTTACTCAAATAAGGTGATGAAAACAAATTCACAAGTTACCTTTTTTTCTTTTTACCCAATTACTACATGGAACTAAAGCTAAGAGATCTCAGAACAGAAAATATATAAGATTCAAGTTAATAATACTCATTCTTATTTGGTTATCTAATTAATGACATAAATTAATGGCATACGTGCCTTAGGAGTGATACACTTAATAAAATACATTGACCTATAAATGGATGAGGACTTGGGGACTCATCTATTATCCTGAATTTCTAGGGAAAAAGCACTCACTTTAGTGATGGCAGTAAAGCAAAATATGGACGTGTTTTCTGCCAGGGGAAGCAGTTTGTACTTTTCATTCTGAGTCACTGTGTTGGGGTTAATTGGAGTCAAGATATATAGTCTGTCATTAATAGTACCAGTTAAATCTCAAATAAAGAGAAGCAATTAGAAATCAATGTCAAATAATCAAGTTTTGATTTAAAGTACAGAGATCAGGACTTGGGAATCAGACACTGATCAGAAAGTGAAGTTAGGTTAGAAGTACCTGACATAATTCAGGACTTATTGGACTTGAAAGTCTCATAATTGTCATTCATACTTCTCAATATGGATAAGGGACTCTTGAGCCTGAGGACGGTATATATACATATATACATATATACACACATATACACATATACACACACATACATATATGTGTGTGTGTATGTGTGTGTATAATCCCAAATTTCTTTATCTTCTTGAGAAGCCTTAATTTAAAATTGTTTGTCAAACCATAAAGAATACAGTAGATTTATAATACCATCAACAGAAGTTTCAAAAAAATGAAAGAAATGTGCTCTGGTATAGATTCACTAAAAACATACATACTCTCTAAGGAACAATATCACTAATATTCATAATGCCAACCACCATCTATTTTGATAACTCCAGATACCATCTCCAGTAAGAACCATTCTCTTCAGCTATAGAATTGTATGTCACCCGGCCGGGCGTGGCTCAGCGGTTGAGCGTCAGCCTAGGATCTAGGCGATTGGGGTTCGAATCCCAGTCAGGGCACATGCCCAGGTTGCAGGCTCGATCAATGACTCTCTCATCATTGATGTTTCTATCTCTCTCTCTCCCTCTCCTTTCCTCTCTCTGAAATCAATAAAGATATATTTAAAAAGAAAAAAAGAATTGTATGTCTAACTGCCAACCAAATAAATATACCATAAAAATTAAATGCAATGTGCTCACTATTAAATTCATCTTGTATTATTCCAATTCTGCTTTCTTACAACAATCATTTTTGCAGTCATGTTTGCCAATGACAATTAGTTATAGACCTCTTAAATATAGAAATATTTTCATGAAGTAACTTAAGATAAGGGAAATATTCAAAAACAAAGTCTTTTCTTGTTTTGATGATATAAAATCACATTGTTTGAATTCATAATTAGGGCTTAAAATGTTCTTTTAGAAGATAATCAGCACACAGTTCCCATAAGCACTCTTTGGTGAATATGCTACTGAAATATGGTATGTGGTCTCCTCCTAACTTTAGCTTATAACATTACTGTTTTCATTGTTTTTGTGTGTGTTTTTCCCCTAAATCTTCACTGCACATTTTATTGGAAATTTAAGAGGAAGTATATCTTTTACAGTTTTAATGAGAATAGCTCCCATTATACACATCTAGTGAGTACTTTGATTACAGATTTTCAGATAATTCTAATTATTTGAAATATAAACCAGTACAAGAATTAATAAAATAGAGCTCCAGTGCTGAAACAGATTAAGGATGCAAACAGAATGTAAGTTTAGACAGAAAACCAGGCTGTTAATGAAGGGACATTTTATGTTTTGTTCCTTCAGCTTCTGTGTTTCTTTGGATCTGACTAGGGAACATCATAAGTAGCTTTTATACAGTAACTGTCCCTCCCTGATCTCCTGCTTGACAGTTGGCATAGGGCGCAAGGCCATCTGCCAAGTGAGGAGCCAAGCCATGGCCAAAACCTCCAAACAGAATGAAGAACCAGTATTCTCATGTCTTCACTTTTTAACAGTTTCCATTTTTTTTCTTCTGAAAATGGTTGGTTGTTCTTACATTTATCCTGAATTGCTTCAAATACAAATATTATTTTTGATTACTTACAAAAATTTCATGGAAACATTTATTATGATGGTAAGGAAATAACAGAGACTTTTGGAGCTTTATTCATAATTAGCAAACTTTTGGTTAATGAGTACAAAAAATGTGAATCATTACTGAAAGATAATTTAAAAAGAAAAAAATCTGTATTTATCAATACTATGAAAAAATATATTTAAGTGTAATTTAGTAGATCATGTTTGTAAATTCTTTCAAAATAATTTCAGAAGCAAACATTATTACATTATACATAAGTGATTCATTTATAAGGTATTTAATTGCATTAATTTAAAATGGTATTTATTTATTTTTTTAAATATATCTTTATTGATTTCAGAGAGAGGAAAGGAGAGGGAGAGAGAGAGATAGAAACATCAATGATGAGAAAGTCATTGATCAAGCCCGCAACCGGGCATGTGTCCTGACCGGGAATCGAACCCCGATCGCCTGGATTCCAGGTCGAAGCTTAACCACTAAGCCACACCCGGCCAGGCTAAAATGGTATTTTTAAACCTGATGAAATTTAACAAGAATACAGTATCATTAACGTTTGTAAATATTACTGAACATTTGGCCTTATACCTTTTTATAGGCCTCTAGAATATTTCAATCTTGTAACTTTGCTTCTTTTAACAAGTACCATCACTTGTTTAAACTATATTTTAGTCATTCTAAAATAGTCTTTTTTTCCCTTAGCTAAATTAAGGAAGCTTCATAAATGTATGTAGTAAACTTTGATCTTAAAAATGAAAAGGAATCATTTAAGGGAATTAGTTCACAGTAATATTAACTACTAACATTTCATTACATTTTAATGATTCCTACTACCCTAAATGCTGCTGGAAAATACACAGAAACTTAACTGGACAGGTCAAAAAAATCTTTCCAAGTCACAGTCACTAGAAATGACCAACAAGAACAGTAAACAACATATAAGCACAAATAATAATAACACAGCTGATTGTTATTACTCCATTGACAAGACAGCCTTGTTCATTTCTTTTCTCAGCATCTACCCATCCAAATGCTGTGCTTTTACTGCTGTAGAGGTCTTGCCATTGTCCGAGTCCTGGTCCTTCAGCTTCCTTCTACTCACCGGCTCTGAAACTCTGAGCTCTGCCATTCCTAATTAGTGTTCATGTCAGAAGCCTATGGTGCACTACAGGTTATCACACTGGAGTGAGAATACCAGGAAGAAAGTGAAAACCCTAGCAGCTACCATCAGGACAACTTAATGTCTTCACGAAAAAGCCATAGTAAGGATGATTGCTTAGGTAGAATCAAAAGCTATTAGTGAGAGGGTCTCTATGAACTCATACATTGCTCACGTGCCTGAACAACAAACCCCATTTCGATATCTCAAGACATTGTTAGTTTTCCCCTTTTTATTTTATTTCATTTTTAATTTTTACTATTTTATTTATTTTTATTTTATTTTATTAATTTTTATTATTTTATTTTATGTTATTTCCTATTTCCATCACCTTTTATTCCCCTTATACCCTCTTCCACCTTCATCTCACCCTCCACCCATCCCCCTCCGGCAACCACCACGCTGTTGACCATGTCCATGAGCTCTTCCTTCCTTTTTTTTCTTTTTTGCTCAATTGCTATCTTCCCCACCCCCACCAGAGCTATCTGCCTGCTCTCTATCAAGACATTATTAAAATGGTACTTTCACTTAAACTTTCTGGGTAGAAAATTAATAACTATCATAATCTGGGACTTGTGTTTTACAGCAACAACAAAATCGTGTTGCAGACCTGGAGAGCAATGTTTCAACTGAACTTTTCAATAAGCCATATTTACTGTTTATATTCTACATTAAAATTTTTCAAGTGCACTTGGAGGCAATCTACAAAGTTTCTTTTTTTCTCCATTTTGTTTATTTAATATTGCAAGCCCACAAAGCAAAGTCATTCTTTTTAATGACTGATCCACACACATACAAGCAAATCCTTCACTTACACACACTACTTCAGGCACAATCACCACATTCTTACTTGCAGCAAACTGTGTTTAACTTGTTTTAGAAGAATATCTTTACAGAATTTACAAAACATACCAAAAAGTATGTCTTTATTGCCCGTAATTATCACCCTAAGAAGAGTTTTTGTTTTTACTGCATATTTATAGAAAATCAGCTGCGATTTGGGAAAGTGAGAAAATCTGCTTTCTCCCTAAAATGCAATATTTAAAAACCCGATATTGTAGTGAATCTTGTGTAATATGTTGAAATTCACTTTCAAAAAAAGGGCTAAAGTTTTGCCAGTTTTTCTGTTCACCAACATTTCAGGAAAGATACTGAGTCAGAGGAATACGAGTTTAAAGGAAGATTTGGCTTAGTGATTATCATTCATTTTTGTGTGAAAAAAAGAATCACAGACAATAGTGAGGTGAAGGCCTGGGCAGACGGGGGGGGGTGGGGCAGGTGCAGGGAGGAGGGGGTCAATAGGGTAAAAAGGGAAGACCTGTAGTACTTTCAACAATAAAAGATATTTTTTAAAAATTAAAAAATATTCATATTTTAGTAAAAACTGACATACTATTAAACTTTCCACTTGACTGAATTATCAACTCAGCTTGGAGGTCTTGACTGTTACGGTCTTGCTGCTGGTATTTGTATTGTGCCCATTAAATATTTTGTTAGCTTAATTCACAAGTGAAAGAGTAAAGAGGGGAAGAAAACCGAAGCTCAGATCAATCAAATGTGCCATTTCACCACTCTTCCAGTAAAGGGTTTGGTGGGAAAGGACATCGCACATATTCGCTAAGCTCCAAACTGCATTTCATTGCTGCCTTGAATACATTACCCCCTTCCACGAACGCTCAAGGGCTGACTATATGACAGTTACTGCCAACACCCCCATGTAAACATGACTCACAGGGCTTGTTACCTCCCTTCCCAACAGCCTGTCACGTTCTGGGGCGATGTAACGCCCTTGTCTCTTAGGCTTCTAACCTGGAAGCCTTCGTTCACATTTCTCAGTTGTTTTTGCCCCACATCTACCCCATCTCCAAGGAATCTCATAGCTGACTTTTCAATGTTGCCATTGCTTTCCTCTTTTCAACAGGCACAGTGTCCTTCAAATCAGGCCCTATAATTCCCCACTCAGTAGTACCCTTGAATAAACCTATCTCACTTGTTCAACATGTTCCTTGACTCACTCTGTTAAATTATCTTAGAATAGCCCATCCTTTTTTCCTTTTTGCTACTTGGATTTAGATATAAAGAGACTGAAGTGTCTAAGAAAACAAGCCTCTGGCTTGAGTGAATAGAAAAGTGCTGGAACCATAAACAGAGTTTGAAAATACAGGAAACAGTTTCAAATATATTTGACATAGATGTGGTAAGGCCTGAACTGAAGGAGGTTTGAGGCAGGTTGAATTTGATACTGGGCATTCGAGTGGATAAATGTCTGTAAGTAATTTCAAATTTACATCTCAATCTCATCATAGCAGAAATTTAGAGTGTATCATTTTACATGGTACTATTCTGATAACATCTTTGAAAACGAGACAGGTAAACAGAATTATTTATTTCCATGTAGTTTGCAGTGGTTAAGCTGAACCAGAAATTCAGATTTCTCTATCCATTCTTCTATACCAAATTTAATATATTGCTTGTAACAAAATGAAAATACCGAGGAATATTTATTATGGTTTCATTTTGTAATTAGATTTAATAAAGAAGTATGAAGGAAGCAGGGGTGTGTGTGTGTGTGTGTGTGTGTGTGTGTGTGTGTTTGTAATTATGTGGTAAAAAAATAAGGTTCTGGTCACTTATAAAGCCTTTAAAGATTGAGACTCTAAGATTTTTTTTAAAAAGTATGCCTAATTTCATATTAAAACACACAGCCTTTTTTTTCTCAATGTGTTACCACCAACAGTTTTATGGTTACCTAACTTATCTGAGGTCTAAGGAAATATATTAGAAATAAAACACATTGAGCTATTAGAACAAGAACAAAAGGGGAACATGTAGTGCCAGCACAATCCCAGAAATAGAAGAAAAAATGTGGTGAGAAAAGGTTTGGTGGCCTTTGGACAAGCTGGCTGCAGGAATGGGGTATGAGGAGACTAAGTTTGAATGAGACACTCTCATCTCGCATGTTGACATTTAAGTAGTACTTACACACACAACTACTTAGAAAGGTTCTGGGGGTTGCTAAGAATGAAAATCTTTTTCTTTGTGAAGCTGCAGTGTCCAGGTTTCCAACCCGAATGCTAACAGCTCTCTAAGAAGAACTCTGCTTCACGGGCCTTTTGTAACAATGGAAAGAGAAGAATCGGAGGGAAAATGTATTGCGGTGGCAGACTGGAAGCCCCAGAAACCTGCTTTTGTTGGTATTGTGGAAGAAGCTGCAGAACTATTTAGGGGATGATTTCGGTTGCTTCTGACTTTTGTCCTGTGATTCTTTCCATTGTCCTTGGGAGTTTGCTCCCAGTTAAGCCTCTGTATCTGTGGGCTGCGGACAATAAGCTTTACAAGCCTAAGCAAGTAAACTCACTACTGAAATACACAATCCACCGGGAAGTGCTACGAAAGTGAGAAAACACGGATAAGTTACAGACATAAGCACACTTGTTAAATTCATTGAGTAACTGGGAAGAAAAGAAACCTCGTTAAGAGTAAGTGATTTTTCTGAAAAAGTAACCAAATGCATAATAATTTGCACAATAAAGTGCTACAAGTCCTCAGGAAAAAGAATATGTATAGTGGCATTTAAGTGCTAATAATCTTCTGATGGGCAAAAAGCAATTATTATACAGAAACAGCAAAGTGGGAAGCACTCAACATATTTAGAAAGGTCTGAAAAATCTATTGAAAACCAAGAGGGAACATAGGCATTCCCTGTATGAACTTAAATAAATATTCCTCCTGAGACTGCCTCTATAGAGCTAGTGGATCCATAACAGCAAGGACCACAGGTTAAGATTTTAAACTGAAACCCAGCACACACCATTCCTCAAAAGCTGTCTATATCTCACTCAGATTTAGTATTTTGGTTATTATTTGGGCAATTAAGATTTAAAAACCTCTATGAGGTAAATGAAATCATCATAAATAAAAACTTGATTCTAAGGTTGATATTATTAGCTCCATTAATAACAATAAATACAACAAGCAAGGAATCTTAACAACAATTGAGCTTAAAATTTGAAAACCAGAGTTGCGATATGAGGAATATTAGAAAGGATGAGTAGACATGAGCTTTAGGTCTAGACCTGCATGTGAAGTGACAAACATTTCCAAATTGTATGGCATCATAAATCTTAATTCAAAATTAAAAAATATAAGTATTGAAAAAGCTATTTAGGGCTTTCTAAAATGAATTCATTCCATGCTATGACTATATACCACACTTAGACACTACTGGGTACAGGTTGCTGTTGAAGGTGGTGAGATAAATCCTAATACTATTTTGACTGCCTATAAAAATTGGAGATTAAGGTTTGAAGAGGCTGAAAGAAAACTGAGTGTCAAATTAAGAGAGTAGTGAAATGAGAGGCCCAAGACATTCAAGCAAGAATAACCTTAATCCTGCCTTTGAAGATGGGTACATCTAGATGGTTGGGGACACACCCATAACAGCATCACAGTGCTTTAGCATATGTGAGTTTTATGGATAAGAAGCATTGCTTTAACCAGGCCAGTGTGGTTCAGTTGGTTGAGAGTCATCCCATAGACCAGGAGGTCACCTGTTTGATTCCCTGTCAGGGCACATGCCCAGGTTTCAGGTTTGATCCTGAGGTGCAGGAGGCATCTAATCAATGTTTCTCTCTCATCGATGTTTCTCTCTCTCTCTCCCTGCCTCTCCTTGAAATCAATAAAAAATATTTTTAAAAAGAAGTGTTGTGTTAGGTGAGTAATTCTCAAACAAGATGCTAATTTGGTCATAAATGATAGTTGTGAGACTTGCCCATGGTGGGTCACTAGAGCTTTCATCTTAAAGGATCAGTTGCTCAAGTTGGCTACACAGATTGGTTGAAACCCACTACTCTATTTTCTAGATTGAGAAATTATATGTATACTCTTAGTCACCTGCTTTGTTTGGATAAGAAGTTTGGAATAACCTGAACACTTGAAAAATATTTAAATATAGTCATCTGGAAGTTGCTCATTTCCTCTAATTTTCCATTTAATTAAATACTATTTATTTAATTTAACTGGACCAGTATTTATTGAGTGCTGACTGTGTCCAAGGCATTTTTCTCTGACACTGTTAGAGTTAAAAAGTGTAAAATGTGACCAGTGGCCTTGTACATGTCAGATGGAGACAGATATTTTCTAAAATAAAATTAAAAAGAGCATGGTAAGTGCCATGATAGAGTTTTATGATACATAAAATATACGTATCTCATGACCCCCCACATACACGCACAGGTTAATGGAGAGATCAGATAGTTTCATGGCATGTGAATCATTTGCAATTGGTCTGGAAGGATGAAGAGGATTTTCACAGGGAAACGTGTGCAACTATTTCAGCCATAAAATAAGTGATGTACATGGAAGTGTGACTGGATTGAGGAGAAGAGAAAAGAGTGTGGGGTTGATTGCTGAAGACCACAGATGTCCCCTGCACAGAACTCTTTACAAGCATTGTAGGGCACATAGGGTGTAAAAACAGGACAGATAGTCATACCCTCTTCCTATAAGGAATGTTCAGTGATGTCTAGAAAAAAAACAGTAAGGACATGAAATAACTTAAAAATAGCGTAATACTAATTCTAAATAATATAAAGTGCTGATAAGCACTGTAGTATCTCAGAAATGGGGAGAAACATACTACAGAGGAAGGGAAGGAAACGAACACAATCACGGTGGAAGGCTAACCGGTTCTCCCAGCTCAATTAAAACACAGGGATCCTGAGTGGGGAATGAGGGTGGATCGATGGACAGGAATGCCACAGGCTTTCAACACCAGGGTCAGAATGTTGGGGCCTTTTTAAGGGTTAATATGAATACACTAAAGATGTGTAAGCAAGAAAGAAGGAAAATGACAGAAGTTATCTTCAAGGTGGAGAGTGGGGTGCACTGGGAAGGGGAGGCTGCTGGCAGAAGGGCTCCATGGCTACTGCAATAGTTCTGGTAGGAGGTAGTGAGATCCAGGACATACTGGCAGAAAAAGATGTGCTATCATCTTGTAAGAACATTCCAACTGAAAACAGGGCTGGTAGATTGATGGGTATGAGGGTTATTTTTGAAAAGAGAGGGAGATATAAAATTAAGTTAAAGAAACCGTAGGAAGTGTGGATATGAGACATAGTAAGCAAGTATTCACTAAGGTTCTTAGCAAGAATGTGATTTAAAAAACCTCATACGCTTCCATCGCTGTCATTTCATGATTAGCAACTTTGCTTCATTATCAAGAGTCTTTAACCCAAACTATTTTACTATGGCATGCCTAAGGATCTGACACCCCTTGCTGTTACTAAAAGGGCAAGAGTATAAATCCCTCCTGCCTTGATTACCCACTATAAATCAAATTTAGAAATTATATAAATACTAAAATATGCGGTGGTTTGTTATGGACACTAATATCACTTGCTTATCTTAAAATTAAATTTCTCATTTGCAAATGGCATACTAGGTATAAGTGAACATTACTGTGTAATCTAATACAAATATATCATTTCAAGGGGGCAAAAATATTTAGCTTATGAGTGTTAATTGAATTCTGTTGGTGCTAAAAAATATTTCTGGCTTAAAAAACACTTGTCATTTGATTTCATTAGGGTGATTGGCAAAGTAAAAGTGATTCTTCATGATAAAAACAATTAAATTGAAAGCAAGGTTAAAATTATTAGAGAAAAATCCTAAAAATAAATGGCATGTCCTCTGAAATATATTTGCAGGAAATGAAACCAGAAGCAAAGCTCAGATGCAGTTTCTCACAGAACTATTACTTATACAGCTAATACATTTTAAAGCTTAAAAAAAATTTAAATCTTAAGTCCATATATTTTTAAATCTTAACATTGATAATTCTTCAGTAGTAACTGATTTTGTGGAAATGTAAAGATTTCTTGTAATACATGAAGCTATATTATTAATCAACCTAATCAGCCCAAACATCAATGTAATTTACATCGACTCACCTGTTATACAGCAATTGCAAAATAACTGTAAAATACATTACATTCTATCCATTACCATTCCAATCACCATGTTCTTTTCTATCTACTTCCACGTTTATCTACATTTTTTTAATCTAAAAAGTATAGAAAAACAAATACATACCAAAATGGTGGTGACAATCAAAGAACGGTTCGATAAGGAATCTGTGATGTTGGCTGGCTTTCCCTTTTGACTTTCTGTCATATTCAGGCCACTGGCTGGATCCCAAGTTCCAATCTATAAAAGACCATATGTACTTTGTCAATTGCCCATCGGGCACCCGGGAGAGAGCGCTGCCGAGAAAGTTAAGACTGCTAACACTTATTCTTCACCTCTGCTGCATTATCCGCGGCCGTTCAAGCAGAGGCGCTTATGCTAAGCATGATTCACTGCTCTGGGAAGTGTGTCCAGTGGAGTGTGACATTAAAGAACAAAACGATCCCCTGCACTTCAACAGTCAGCGTGGGAGCTTAATTTTCCATCCAGACGCTCATTCACCAAGATAAACCACATTTGATGAGACCTTGATAGCTGGCTAGGAACTCACTGCCATGGATCTGCCTCAGCCTCCCATCGTAAAGCTAACATGCCCTATTACAGATGAACAAAGCTAAAAGACAGCAAAACCTAGGGATCCAGGACAACTGAATCGGTAAAGGCAGGGTCAAGAGAGGCACTGATTGGTATTCTGCATAACCGCCCCCGTAAGGCAAAATGATACCTAGAATTACCTTTGGAGCTTTGAAAATACTCAGAAGAAGGATTACATTATAATCTCATCTGTTTAACCCATTCCCACAGTTGAATCTGTATTCTATTTTAAATATGTTTAATTTAACTAATACTTTGTGATAGATTAGGGCAGCGATTTTCAACTGGTGTGCCACAAGAATATTTAAATGTGTAATACCTGACTATTTCATCAGGGACACTGACTTTTTCCCCCTTAGATTAGCCACCCGGTGTGAATGAATCAAAATTATACCTACTCTTTGGTCAGATCAGCAAAAATTACCTTTTTTGGTGTGTCGCAGAATTTTAGTCACTAGTTTATGTGTGCCATGAGATGAAAAAAGTTGAAATGAAATCACTGGATTAGGGCATATACTTTATCCCCACTGAACACAGCCTATGGAAAGACAATTCCAGTAGGACTTTTCCCCACCCTCTTAAACCTGGGAGTCATCAATAGTCACTGTATATACACATATAGTAACATTGATATAGCAGGTAATAGTTGCCTTAAATATGCTAACTAAGGTCTCATCAGCATAACCTTGTTCAAATTAAATATTACGATCCTTTTATTTTCTTTATATATCATTATATTTACTCTTTTGATCACCTTTTCATTTGCGTAGCTTTCCTAGCAACCTCTTACAATGTTTAATTAGAAAAGCACAAAAGCAGAAATATTAGTAATTTCTGTTCTACATAATAAGAATAAATATGTCATTCTAATACTTGTATATAAGTGCAAACCCTAGTACATTTTTTCAGGAATGTCTGTAACTCTACTAAGAACTCAATATAAATGTTTTTTAGTGATGTCTAAAAATATAGCTCTTGCTATATATTCTCATTGCAGTTAATTTTCCTCTTACCATTAAAAATTATATATTTCTGATGTATGGTTCAAGAAATAAAAAGTCAAATAATACAGTGAGAGAGAAAAAATATTCCTTCAGTATTCTTTCCAAAGTAAAGTACTTATGGGTCAATTAAATGTCTTTAAATTCTGGCTATAAATACCATGATGTCATAAAGACACTCAGGGTCAGTAATGAAAGGCATTCAGGGTGCAAACAGGCAACATGAACACTGAAGTGGAAGGGCATTAGCCGGTAGCAAGAATTTCCAGGGAAGGTTGTGCAGTTTTTAAATCTCACAGAATCTCCCTCCAGGCAGAACAGCAAGTGGGGCCACATCCTAACCCTGCTCCGCCCGCAGAGCTGTGCGCCTTGGGCAGCATGTTCCCAGAGCAGGTGCCTTTTCAGCTTCCCAGCAAGGCGGCACCAGAGCTAGGGGAGGCCCTGCTGGGGACTTGGGTGAGGGAGGACAGTGGGGATATAAAACATGGAATGCCTGCTGACCTGCTTAAAGTGTTTCAAATTCAAAATCATTAAAAACACTGTTGGCTAAACAAGACATCTGCAGGTTGTATTTTGCAGTGACTGCCACTTTTCTGTCTCTAGTTTGTAGATAATACCTATTATGCAAACACATTTCTTTGGATTTTTTCCCCCCACCATTGGCCAAAGAGCCAGATTTTTCACATGTGTAATTCTATTAGCCAAAACACTAGCAAACATCTTTTGTCCACTACTGCCTAATGACAGTCATAAGCTTAATAAGTTTTTCAACTTTCTAACTAAATCACTAATACAAAATATTGCCCTTCACTTACTATTGTCCTCCATGACTACTTTTATATAAAAAAATAGCTAAACGTTCACTCATCTAAACATATTTAGTTTCATGAGTTGCTATTCTTGTACTATTTGGATGGAGGGGTTCTGGTTCATAGCATATGAATCCATAATTTCTTATATTCACAAATATTAGATAGTCCCTTTTGTAAAACTCAGGTTTCAGAGCATATTATGAAGGTTCAAAAATTTCAGTGGCATAAAATATTAAATCAAATAAAATTTTGTATGATTATTAGATCTTAAGTCTCCTGGAACTGTAATTCAAAACTTTCTTTTGACTGAGGAAATTGTGACCAGTGGGTCTTTTGCTTTGTCTTGTTTTAATAACAAGAACCATGGACTAAATCAAGATAATCTTATTTATTTTAATCTATTTTCAGAACCAATTTTTTTTATTACATGATTTAATAACGTCTTTTAAGTGCTTTTTTTTTTGGTTCTAAGTTGGAATAAAGACAGCTAAGCATTCTTGAGTTCACAGAGATGTTTTAAGTAGAGTAAGTATATATCTTGGTTTACTTAGATATTTCAAATTTAAAATTAATAGTGCAAATATTAATAGCACCCTCTTGTACATCTTTAAAAGTCATGGCTTGGATAATAAATTATAGTGCATCCTGATTATAAGGACAAACTAGATAAGTAATATAAAAGTACTTCAACACCATAAAGAACTATAGAAAACATGGCATTGTTCATTTTTATCTTATTTTATGTTCTCAATGATTATTAAATAAATTTGTTCTTCATAAAAAGAATGTATGTTTATTGTCAAATTATAAAACATACACACAAGATATAAAAGAGACCACCACTTTAAACTTTGAACCTATGCACGAAGTGAATCACAGCTAAAGCTTCAGTGTATGTGTGTTCCTTGCATAATTTGCATCACAGCCTTGTAGTGAATGGACTCTGGCAGGGGCTTCAGGCTGCCTCAGTCCCATTGCCATCAGGAGACTTGGGCATATGACTTCTCTGCACTGCAATTTCCTCACCTAGAAGTGGGAAAAGAGTATTATCTACCTCATAGAGCTACTGTAAGGAGTAAATAAAAAGTCAATGTAATGTATTTATATGTAGGCTATAATCATTACATTAATTAAATATATCCTATTTGTATACTATTATGAGCATTGTCACCTGGTATTAAAATTAATCCATTCATAATTTTAATGATTCCATAAAATGAACATTATATGAATATAATATGGTTCAATCTGATTGCAGATTTGAAAATATTTTTGTTGCATTTCTATACAAAGAAAACTTGGCTCAATAAAGACATATTGTCTCATGGCCTTCTTTCAGAGTTCTGTAAGTCTTAGTCATTTTTTCTAATGTTTAATGTTGCTGAAGAGGCTGAAA
The DNA here is from genome assembly GCF_964146895.1 of Miniopterus schreibersii. Lineage (NCBI taxonomy): Eukaryota > Metazoa > Chordata > Mammalia > Chiroptera > Miniopteridae > Miniopterus > Miniopterus schreibersii. The sequence goes on along the minus strand of NC_138107.1, from coordinate 50,508,428 downwards.
ACAGCCTAATATTTGTTCCTTTAGTGGTACATATTTTTCTTGAAAGCTTCTAGTATTTTCTATTTAGAAGTTTGAAAGAAAGAGAGAAAGAGAAAGGGGGGAGAGATTTTTCTTCTTTTATTATATTTTCCAGAAATATAATACATTTTTCCATTTTCTGAAGGTGCATTTTATTGCAGTTACAATTCTCCTGAATTATTCATGCTGTCATGTCTTCAATAAATGTCATAATCTTTATATGTAATATTTTTCCCCATTTCACTACCCTTCCACATGTGTCCTGATCACTGTTTGGAAATTTGGGAAAAGCAGTCCCTTTTGTGTAGCAATGGACAGAACAATTTCTGTATGACTTCAACACAAAAGTTTCATATTACGTTTTAACTGTAATCCTTTTCTTAACCTCTCTCTAGTTAAAACTTAAATCCCTTGAGGGTAGAGACTGCCTTCTCCTTTAATCCCAAGGCCTATAAATGTAGGACACACTAGGGGCTTTTTTTTTTTTTTTTAATCCTCACCTGAGGATATTTTTTCCATTGCTTTTCAGAGAGAGACAGAAACATCCATGTGAGAGACACATCAGTTGGTTGCCTCCCATACGTGCCCCAACTGGGGCCTGGGACTGAGCCTGCAACTGAGGTATGTGGCCTTGTTTGAATTCGAACCTGGGACCCTTCAGTCCGCAGGTCTTAAGCTCTAACCACTGAGCAAACCGGCTAGGGCAAAGGGCTTTATAATGTGAAGGATCTGAATACATTTGTTGAATGAATAAATAAATGTTTTTTCAACCCAGAAATCCCACTCCTGTTTTGCTTTGAATTAAAATAATTCATTATATTTTTCTTATCCTCTTATGTTAGACTATAAGTGCCTTGAAGGAATATAATAAATATCCAATGAATATTAATTGAATGAATGAGTGACTGGAATGAGTGAGTGAATTCTACATAAAGAAAACATTAGGGTTTTTTTAGGTTGTTAACTTCCCAAACATATTTATTCATTCATTCATTCCTTTGGCAAATACTGAATATATACTATGTGTCTATTCTTTTATACTTATGTTTTCTTTTCCATGTTTTGTTTAAGCTCTATCTCAATATCATATTTCACTTTTGGGAGTATCATGATGCATATCTCTGCAGTTTATTTGCACTTCTCCTAGGCTGTATTTTACATATTTAATACTAATATTTCATAAGACTTTTATATAAATGTTTCATGGTTTATTTTTTATATTTTTCAGGAATGTTTAAATTCTTCAGATAATTTTGTTTGGTAACTATGTTTTCTCTTTGTATAGAACAATCATTTGTTTTCAGAATAATTTTAAAATTAAGAATCTAATTAATTCAAGTTGGTACTTTGTTTATATTTGTTTTTCACAGATTTCTCAGTATAAACTTCCCTTGTTTTACAAATCATATTACTTCTTGCTGTCCAAAGAATGCTTCCACTTTTCTTCCTGAGCTACATAATTGCTTACTACCTCATCTGTAATTAGCATTTTATAGTTTCTTCTAAACATGTATGTAAGCAAAATCAGTGAGTCATGTTTCTTATTTTCTGTGGAATTTCAGTAATAATCTTTTTGATAAGTATTCCAAAAACTTTTCAAGTAGGAACAAAATAAACATTTCCAGCTAGGTTTAAAGGTATTAGTTATAAATAAAGTCAAGCTCATTTAAAGTTAAGAAATCATTTAACACAAATTATCTACTAAAAAATAGCTGACACAACAGAATCTATCAAAATTCTATTCACACTGTTTTATTGACATTTACTAACAATATATCCAATGTTGACTCAGAAAAAAAAATGCAGTTTTTCATTATAGAACAGCATAAAAAAGGAGAATTCTCTGATCTGATTATATATGGTTTTGACTTAATGTCAGACAAATATATTTGTCTTGAGCAAAGAACGTAAGTGGTGCTTTTCCATAGAAAGCATGTGTGGTGATCATGAGAGACCACACTGTACATTATGTTGAAGTGGTCTTAGCACAATGTGAAGTCTCTATCACTTACAACAAAATCTGCCCAATAATTAGTTGCCTCCAACCACATGAGCGATAAAGTAGAGTTTTCCTTGAAGAACATTTACCATTCCTTTGTAGATGAAAGGCCATCCCTGATGGTCCTGTTTGAGAGTATTGAGAAGGGGAAAGCATAAGGAAGATATTGATACTAAATGTCAATTTATGTTTAGAAGATAAATATTCCTGCCAATTGACTGAATATCACTAGTAGACTGTATATTTCTCTACTGATAAGTAAACTCATTCTTTATTGATAATTTCCATACTCAGGTTTCTCAAGCCTATGTGTACATGGAGAGCAGGAACAGAATTTGTTCAACACAGTAGTGATCTTGGTAAGTGTTGCAGGCAAATTACACACTTTTATTCTCACTTACTTCACCCTTTCTAATGTTGAATTTTTAAATAAAATGTAGAGATAGTTACTTGCATTACTGTCTAATAATAGTACTGTCTAATAACAATGGTAATATGCATACTTCCACTGGGCTAAGTAGCAAGAGGTGATGACTTACACAAAACTGGTACCTGATCACTCAATGTCTATGTGCTGCCTGACATTTCAGAAAATTCAGGGTAAAGAACAGTTAATTGGGAATTGAGCCATCTTCATACATAAGTGATTTGGCCCGTGAGGACAGTAAAGGGACTTTTCAGTTAATCTCTTCCCTAAAACTCTCTATGTACCATTTTCCACAGGCTCTATAACGTCACCATTTGTAAATCAGTAAGTGTTAATATGAGGACAATAAATCACTAAGTGTATAATCATCTCACAAAAAGCGATAACTAATCTAAACATAGATGTGTTACCTTTAAGATTATTATGTTTATGTAGAACAAAGTAAACCCTAAGCATAATTAAAGTGTTAAGAAACTGGTGATAGTTCTGAAGTTTTTAATAAAATTTTAATGAACTAACTATTCTCAAATAAAACAGTATGATATGATTCAATTAAAGATCACTTTTCAAAGGGTAAAAATGTAGTTCAGAGTTTATTTTGAAATAGAACCAATGCATTACAATTATGTTTACTATACATACATGTTTAATCAAATTCACCAGTTGAAAGGAAAAAAAACCCACAATAGTTTCTATCCTTTGTTGGGTGAAAACACAAAATTGTTTGCCTTCAAATAAAGTAATACTATTGGTATCTAAACATAAACATCATTTGTAAATAGTTTTCTTAACTATTTTACCACCCTGAAGGTTAAAAGTTATCAAGCAAAATAATAACTGTAAATACACTGACACACAACCGCAATATATAAGAACAGTTGTGAGACAAGACGTATAATAAATTCTATGTAATAGTGAGACTAATTAAATGTTAACATCTCCAAAGAAAAACACTAGGCTTGGATCCTGCCCAGGATGCATTTCTGCTTTTTAAGAAAGAGACAACTCATTTCTGACGGGCTGGAAGAATACCATTAGCATTAGCAGTGCCTCCCCATAGGGGGGCAAAACAAATCTCAGTTCCTGGGGAAGATGGGGGTAATTGTTGCCATGGGAACAGGCTCTATGCATCAAATGCCATCAAAGAGAGGAAGATAAAAACTGCTATGTATTAGGTATCTAAAAATCTATCAAAGAAATAGTTTTCACCTAGCAAGTGTGTATTTACAGCTTTAAGTTAATTTTGAAGTCTGTAAATTCCATTGGGAAACCTTTTTCACAGGGAGTTAATAAGCACAGGATTCTACGGACAAGAGAAAGGTCAATAGCAAAGATTTCTAAGAAAATTACTACTTTTTCTTAAAATCTATATTCTACAAAAAATTCTTTAAAGAATACTTTGAAACATTCTGATCCTGGAACATTTTTGCCTGCAAACTCGGGTAAGCAGGGTTTCACTAATTCTTAGTCTCTTCATATATTATCAAAATATTGACATTTTCAAGCAAGAAGCTTATGGATTGCTGTTATCCGTTTCTGTCCTAGTGACTACTAATGCAAAAGTGAATATTCAGAAGGTAAAGATGTTAAAAGTTGGAATGAAACTTCACTTTAGAATAAATATGACACATTTAAACTTTTAAAGGTTTGCAAATATAAATTATTTTGCTTTATATTATTTATTTGAATTCTTAACTTTGCAGAAATTGGCAAACATTCCATAAGATGGCATTTTGTAGCCTCTTTTCTTTTTCAAGATTTTCTCTAAGGATGCACAAGTTAGAAGCTGATTTTATTACAAAAACATGATGGGGCAAACACGCAGTGTAGTTGTTCATGGTCCTAAACACCAGGACTTTAGCACCATGTCTGACAAGAGAAATATATTTGCTTCATCCTAATGTGTATTTTTTTAAATGAATATAAAATTAATATAAAAACAGTTTTAATAAGGTTTATTAGGCCTTTCTCTGACCAAGAGACAAAGAAATCTATTCTCCAAGTTCTCTTTTAATATAAATATCACATGCAAAAGAAGAGCAGAAAAATAACCAGAACTGACAGCAAACTTTGATGCTAGGGAAGGGACAGGAGAGGCACACAGAATGATTTCAGTTTAACACCTCTGCTTAGAAGCAAATATCCTCTAGTACAATAAAAATCCATTTGAACAACTAACGAGGTGAAATAGTATGAGCTTGATTTTTTTTTTTTTTCATGGAAAGCATCTGATGATGTACATAGTGATGAAAAAGGACATTCATCTGCAACATGTGGCAGAATTCAGTGATTTTATTATTGCATTATAGTTTCTTAGAAGTATTGTTTTGAGTGTAAGTGGTTATTTCCCCCAAAACGGCCTCTAGATATTTCATCTTGCGATGGAAATGCACCATCGTCATGTAGTGCCATTAACTCAGTTCAAACATGGCTTGTGTAAAATCCTTTCAACTGTTTTTGCTCTAAACAGAATCCCTTTGATGTTATATTCTAAGAACCTTCTGGACATTTCTTAATATCTTATGCCATTATTCATGTGCTTTCTTTCGTTTGAAGCTGGTCTTTCCTAACCACACAGCGAAGCTTCAGCGGTAAGTAAGGAAGGTTAAACCATTTCCAATGATAAATCACATCCTAGTTACACACTCTGAAAACAAAAAAAAACCTAAGAAACTCATTTTATTGTCAAATATAAGGACATTTATATATTTCCTCAATTTTTCTTGGCCCTATTATTACCGTCCCTCCCTCTCCTTTCAAGAGACTCCAAATAATCCCACTGAAAGACCAAATGTACAAACAGACACTGGTCAGACCAAGTATGACTGTAACTTTGGTCCAGAATCTCTGCAGAAAACATCTTCTGTACACAAACTACAAGCTACAACCGCCGCAGCAATCTGCACAGGGTAATTAAAATTTGTTCAGTAACTGCTAGCTCCCCTCCCCTTTTTCTGCCACTCAGGGTCTATCAGAGAAAATTAATGTGCCCTCCAACCAATTACCTAAGATGTCCCACTTCTAGTTAGCCTACCTCCAGTTTCCTCAGACCCCTGAGGAATTCTCTTTATTCTACTATAAAGCTTTTCCACTCTCCTGCCTGCCTTTGAATCTCTGCCATATGAAAGTGATGGTGGCTGGCTCCCTTGCAAGCTCTGAATAATAACTTCTGTTCATTCCCATTTGATTGGCCTTTGTTTATTTCCATACCATATATTTATAAGAAGAAAAAATGTATAAATAGAATGATGATGTTTACTCTTTGATGTAATATTGGGGTGTCAGAAAGTATGACATGCAGGAGAGCAGACCTGCCATGGTGCAGTGTGCCCCCTGTAACCTGGGGCGTCAGTGCTGCCTTGTGCACTGTGAGCTCCTGCACCCCTGGATGCCTGGACCCACCAGCCCAGCCTACTGCCCGCCTAGCCGCTCGATTTCTCTGTTCTTACTCCGTGGGGATGGAGCAAGGCTAGAAAAAGAAAACTGGGCTATAAGAAAACAACCTTGCAGCAGACACTTGAGTAATCATTCCAGGTGAAGTATCTCTCACGATTCGCATAGTGATCCTAATTCACTCAACAGTCCATAAATATTTCTTGAATATGTAGTTTGTGCCACATACGTTGCCAGGCCTTGAATATATAAATAGTGCGTAAGACGACATTTTTTCCCATTTAATAGGGCATGTATTCTTCCTAGGAACACAGTTTTTTTAAAAATGGACATGTAAATACATAATTATACATTGCGGTAAATGTCAGAAAGGCAATGAATGGGGCACTCTGAGAAACTCAAATTTGAAAGGGACTTCGGGCATGCCTAGCTAAGGAAATAACATTTAAGCTGGGACCCTAGGGATGAATAAGAGTTAGTCAGGCAAACAGGGTAGAGGTGGGTATTACAGACTGGAAAACTCGATTGCCAATAATAGAAAATTTTAAACCTGTGAGAAAATGAGGGGGGATGTCAGTGTAACTGGAACATAGAACACATCTGAGAGGATGGTGGAGTTGAGAGGGAAAGGGAGGAAATGCACTGCAAATGGAAGGGTTTAAATACACAAATGACAGATCAATTTGCTTTTAAAGATATTGGCTGGCTGCTGTGGTTTGGGGAATGGATCACAAGGAGGAGTAGGGCAGAGAGGCTTGTTGGGCTCTAATGTAGATGTCCAGGTGAAAGGTTCCCAGGCTATGATTTCAGCAATGGATGTGGAGAGAAATGGATGGATTCTAAGTATATTTTGAAAGTAGAATATACACTGACCAGAAGAATTCAAGCTGGGAAAATCACTTATTTTGATTTCCCTTTTCTTATTGTTAGTACTCAATATGAGGCTCTCAAAGAAAGAAGTCGTTCTATTATTGCCTGAGGTAGACAAAGTCACCTACTGATTTTTCCCCCTTATTTTCCCTCCTCTGCTCCACAGAGGCACTCCCATGGCCCTGAGAGCATCTTTGGACAGATGTGGCTGGCTGTGTATGTGGTATTGGTGAGAGTCACTGGACAGATGTGGCTGGCTGTGTATGTGGTATTGCTGAGAGTCACTGGACAGATGTGGCTGGCTGTGTATGTGGTATTGCTGAGAGTCATTGGACAGATGTGGCTGGCTGTGTATGTGGTATTGCTGAGAGTCACTGGACAGATGTGGCTGGCTGTGTATGTGGTATTGCTGAGAGTCACTGGACAGATGTGGCTGGCTGTGTATGTGGTATTGCTGAGAGTCATTGGACAGATGTGGCTGGCTGTGTATTTGGTACTGGTGACTCTTCTCGGACCATGGCTAACTGTGCTTGGTTCCAACCAAGGTCCTTGTCAAGATAGAGTGGAAAAGATTCACATTGATCTATGGGCACTATCTAAGTGGGAAGGATGTGTCCACAGGAAAATTTTAACTCCAAGCTCATTTCCCTGAACACTGCCCAGTCTCCCTGTCTGTCAGAAACACAATCTACTTCTTCCTGTTTCATCTGTTCCATAGTTGTAAACATCAGAAGCATGGACTTTTCTTATTAACTGTTTCAATCCTAAAGTTCACATTTCAGAAAATGACCCAAAAGATATCATTTTAATGATGCGCAGACAATACATCTTTTATTAGCACTTATTATTGCCAAATCCAATATTATAGTTTTATGACTCCATTTATTATTGGCAGGTTTCCTTCACTAGAGTATAACCTTTATAATTGCACAAAATAGATGTTCACTGCATTTTTGCTAGAGAACTAATTAAATAAATGAAGTGTGACGTTCAAAGATGACCAAGACAAAATGAGGAAAAGGCAGTAACATGAGGAGAAGTAATGGATAAAATCAGCATTTCACACATTTTTTCTTTATTTTCCTCACCCAGTCATAGATCGTAGTAGGAACAGTTAAAATTCCTAGCCTCAATCCTATAAAGAAGGTATTTCCAGGTTCTTTTAGAGATCATGATATTCTCACTTAAGACTTTAATACCTTTTAGAAGTGTTTTTTAAAAATCTGTCTTAAATAGTAAATGGCAGAGCAAGAATTTGAGCCCAATTCTTCTGAATCTAGTCCTTGATCTCTTAACCATTCTACTAAATTTAAAAAATGAGTACCTTTTGATTCTTAACAGACTTTATTTCTACTGACTCAAAGTCAAGTCTGCCACAGTGGCATTTCCAAAACACTTATTATTCTTAAGATCTGACAAAACTAAATCCCACCTCTTTTAGTTGGTAACTCCATGTACTAATTTTTGAAGCTATTAAAAACATTTGACGTGAACTCTTTTTTTTTCATTGTTCAAAATATTACAGATGTCCCATTTTCTCTCCATTGACCTCTTCCACTCCCTACTAGCCTCCCTCCCCAGTCCCTCACCACACTATTTTCTTTGTTCTTGGGTTATACATATATGCATATAAATTCTTTGGTTAATCTCTCCCCACCCATGCAGGTTCAGTGACATGGAAGCAAGGATCAGTCTGATGTAACTCTTTTAATGCCCTTTTTTTCCAACTTGCCTTCACAGGTTCTCAATACATTATCTGTCTTCTCAGGAGGTCTGTGCCAGTTTCTTTCTAATGTTAACTTCTCCCCTGAATTTCTTCTCCAGTCTTTCCTTTTTTCTTTATTATTGTCTCCTCCCACTGTTGTCACCTGGTTTCTCCATTACTTCTTAAAAACTTAGTCCCAATACATTACTATTCTTTGAATTAACAAGATTGTTGGAGATTCAATTAATGCCTTCTGTCACTATTTATCTGTCATTTTCACTCAGAATAGTTTCAAATTCATGGTTCTATACTAAAATTATTCCAAACTGCAATATCTCCCCAAACAACCCATAGGCCTCCTTCTCTCTTCAAGCTCACATTGTATAGCAATACATTGCAAATATATCCGCACAGTCCTTATTGTATGCCTCGAATCTAGCATTTTAGCTCTATTTCCTACTTCTACTGTATATATGTTTTGTTTAATAATTAAAAGTAAATAAGCTGAATGCCTAAAGTACCTTTTCCAGCCCTTCTTCCTTGAGGCTGATCACATCCAAATCAAAATCTGTTCGTAAGCCGTTGGTTTTGTTGAAAGTGATTCTGCCTGTGAGTCCTTCCCAATGTGCCTATGGGGGGAAAAAAATAGATTCATAAATAAGTAAAGGAAGAGAAAACACTTTTCCAGAAAAAAAAGGAAAACATATTCATCAATTCTCATAAACTTACATTACTATGGAATTTTAAAACAGCAAACCTCTTTAAGCAAAATGAGAAGAATGCAGTCACTTATTATGATATAGGAAATAGTGAATATCTTACTGGAGATTACAAATAGAATTATTGTTATAAAATACCACTCCTGAATTTAGACTAATGTGAAAATAAACTTATTTTATTAACAATGAAAGAAACTAAATCTAGGAAAACCTATGTTATACGACTTGATTATACACTTTCCCCCTAGAATAATTAACTTATTATGTTAGTTTCCCTTAAGTGAGGCAGGGAGAAATGTATAAAATTACTTCACATAAAGTTACATTTCCTCTAGTAGGAGCTCTCCATGTAGATGGAAGTACATATAACAATCAATTTAATGTGTTCACCCCCTCAAAGGTGAACAAATATCTGGGCTTATAAAATGTATATATAAGAAGTTTTCCCATTCTGCTGACTATATTGCCAAAAATAGACGTTTTCCATTATTTGTCATTTGGAAATAGTTTGAAAAAGAGTTATATATGAAAAATTTAAATAATGTAACATATACCCACAACTATAATGTTTGAAAAAATATGCACCAAGATCCAAAAGAAGTAAAAACCCAGTAGGTGATGGGGCAATTTTCAATAAGGACTACAAATGGATGTTATCATTACTACATTTCTTTGGATTCATGTGTTTCTTTGGTACTTATGGGTAGGCTATTCTAAAATAGTTTTAGAGCCCGGCCAGGCATGGCTCAGCAGTGGAGCATCGACCTACAATCTAGGAGATTGCAGTTCGACTCCCGGTCAGGGCACACGCCCGGGTTGCGGGCTCGATCCCCAGTCGGGAGCGTGCAGGAGGCAGCTGATCAGTGACTCTCTCGTCACTGATGTTTCTCTCTCTCTCTCCCTCTCCCTTCCTCTCTCTAAAATCAATAAAGATATATTTTTAAAAAATAGTTTTAGGAAGTAAATTATAAATAAAATAAGAAAATTATAATATATACCTATATGCACATTGTAACATGTCATCACTAAACTTAAACATGTATTAATTGGTCTCCAATAAGGAAGAAAAATTTATTTTTACTCCAACTTCTTCCAAATAAAATAATTTCAGGTAATTAACAAAAGTACATATTAGTATAAAAATAGACAAGGTGATTGATCAAGAAGTACTGGAGTAGAAGTGTAGAATAGTAAAAAAAAAAATAAAAAATCTGAGAGAGAGACTGCATGAGAAAATTGACATCAGGTGAAACTGTACATCTAATAAAAGTCGATCACAAATTCAATCCTGAACTTCCCAGCAACCAGAACAAAGAGAATATGATGACACATTATACAAGGTCCACAATTTAAGACATACCAACTACCCAGGAGAAGCACAGCTTTCCCTGGTACTGAGACCTGAGAGAAATGTCACCTTTTGGTCCTCATAAGGGGGACACTGTGTGATTTAGTGGACAAGGTCCTCAATGACACCCTACAGTAAATACAATAGTGAGTTTCATGCAATGGCTTTTTATAGGCTGATGTTTGACACATGCCTCAATACTCAAGTGCTACATTCAGAAAAGGCAGTTCTTCAGTCAGCCAAACCTGTTTGGCTCTCTGATACTGTTTTAAACGAGAAATAAAAGTATAATGTGGAACAATAAATGAAACGCATGCTCTACAGGGAGTATCATTTCACCTATCTGAGAGCTCTATAAGAATTACACAAGGAAAATTCAAGGATATTCTTTTCCAAAGACCCAGAGATTTTTAATTATGATCCTATTTGCACTTTTACTTTTATGATGAATAATTTATTATATGATGAACTGATGATTTCATTCTTATAAGCCATTAATGGAAAATCTTATATGATAATAATACCTGCGATTTTTCATAGCAAAGATTAAATTTTCATAGTTAAACTTTCATATAAATACTCCTGTTTTAATCAAATGAAAAGTATTCTAAGCTGACAAAGGAATTTCCTTCATGATAGGAAGAATAGAAAAAAGGTGCGTGTGCCTGTGTGTGTGTGATTTTAAAGAATTTTCCATTTCTTTCTCACTATGTAGATAGTCTATAATTAAAACAGATATAGTGAGAAATAACATATGTCCATAGAATGGTTGCATTATGCAATATGAAGTAAACTTTACACTTTTACAAATCTGTATTATGATTTATGTTAACTGTTCATACAATTAAAATAACTAGACATTATAATTAAGAACCATAGATCTAAATAATAATTCTTTAAGATTTACAATGTGGGTGTAATTTAGTGTAGTGTAAATAGCATGCATGTTAAAATTTCACTACATATCATGTTGCCTAAACTATAAACAAGCATTATTTAAACATTTATATCTCCACGTAAATAAAAAGTAACACACATAAAAATTCAGGAAGGTGAAACTAGCAATGCCATAAATCATAGGTCACAGATTTTTATCTGTTTCCACAATTATAGATATTTTGAAGGATGTCCATTTATTTATCATGTAATTTTCCCCCTTCTGTTTCATATTGTTAAGTGAAAGTGCTAATTTTGCTTGTATGGGGAAGAGAGTAGGTTTAAGTTAAAAGATAAAAGTAACAGGTCACTTTTAAGAAAACTGCAATAATCTCAATGCATTCAGCTAGAGGACAAAAGAGGTGGGGAGATGCTCGTCTCCTGACCTACCTCTTTAATTAGGCTCATAAAGCGGGTCCCGAAGCGCCAGGGTTTGTGTCGGTTACACTGCAAGGAACTGACTGTCATCTGGGGAAACTGCTGGACGCCCACAGACACCACGTGCACGGCGTCGTACATCAGAGCAGCGTCGGTCTGAAAGCCAAGAGAAAAGGAAGCGTGGAGTCAATAAAACAAGTGGAAGCCATGGCGGCGACGTGGAGTTGAAGGCAAGGAAGGGATGAGAGAAATACCAACCCGGGAATCAGTATCTTCCCGTGCCCCGGTTATCCTAAATAAGACACTGTGATCAACGACTGCATCGGCTCCACCAGACCACAGCGCCCCTTTCCTGAAGGGCTAACCCAGTCCACCCGCCTCAGCGCTTCTGCTGGAGGGAGAAGCGGGTGAAGACGTTCATTGTTTCATTTTTGTTACTACCCATCTGTACCCTATTCTCTCACCACACACACACACACACACACACACACACACGCACACTGCATGCAACTGCTAGCATTTGGAATGGCTACATAAATCACAAATTGTACATAAAATAAGTAAACGATTTCTTGTATGAGAAGAAAAAAGGGATTTGATAGGAGATTCACCTAAAAAATATAAAAACATAAACCCTGATCTTTTCTTCGATTCAATTTTTCAAAAGGCTCAATCTCAGAAATGATGCTACAGTTTTGAATCTCAATACATGTATTAATCCCTTTTCAAGAAACTCAACTTAATCCCTCCCACTGTTTTCTTTTCCCAAAATTTCCATATGAATGAAAGTTCATTTTGGCTTCTCAAGTAAAACAAATATGAATTCTGTGTTAGCACCTGCTCCAATGCCTGACCGCTCCAGAGACTGATGAAAAATAAAATGTTTATAAGTCATAACAAACCAGAGGCTCAGCAACTGTCACTGCCGTGTGGAGTGGACCCTCGAATTGTGTCTGAGGGATGGATGCCAGGTTCGCTACCTAGAGAAGAGAGCCACAGTGACAGTGCCGCTAGCAATGAACTTTGGGCCATCTGCTTGGCATGCCTGGGAATAAAGGCAGGCATTTCCTCTTCCCATTCACACAATTAGTGAGCTGTGAAATGAATTCCAAAATGAACAGGAACCCTGTAGATTATAGCGCCTGCCACAATACAACACAAAAATGAGTGCGAGCAGTACCTCTGACGCAAATGGATCCTAAGGAGCTCTACCACATAAAACGGAGGGCAGCTAAGGAGCGCAAGGCAACGACGGAGCATAGCAGTAATGCAATTTTACAGTTCATAAATCTTTAGGGAATATAGCTCAGATTCATAACCTTCATTTTGTAAATATCAACCGACTATTTTCACATGCTCTGAGGATTGTGTAGTGAAAACTAGAAAAGTGGGATTGATACAGGCATGTGTCATTGAGCCTGAGGTTTAAACTGATATTTGTTTTTGGCCTGAGTTAACATTCAGAGGACATATTTCATATACCACACAGGTGGTCATAAAAGTAGTTACTAAGGCATAAAAGACACATTTGATGTCAAAATAAAATAAATTTTTAAAAAATCACTGTTAAAAAGTATAGAAAAATGAATGCTTTCAGGCACAACTAAATGAAAGACAAAAGGTATTTTGCAATTTGCACCACAAGGGAGCCTTAAAAAATATCCACGTTCATTTTAGCCCAGTAATTATTTACCCTAAGAAAATAAGAGATACGAACAAAAGCTGCCTACATTATTTACTTTTTAAAATAGATAAAAGTGGAAACCTGTTGAATGTTTAAAATAAAAAACATATTATCACAATGATATTTTATATAACTAGTAAAAATCATGATTTGAAAAATGATCAGTTTAACTGAAAATTGCAAGTGATACGCTCAGTGTAAAAATAGGTTATACAGAGCTGTGTTTCCAGCATTAACCGTTATTTACATTTTTATAATACTTGGCATGGGCTATTTAACTTATTTAATTCTCACAATAATGATTTAATAAAAATATTATTGTTATTCCAATTTTACAAATGACAAAACCAAGGTTGAGAGAAGTTAAGTAACTAACGAAAGTCACACAGGTTAAGAAGCGGAGAGAGGCCCAGATTCAAATGCTCTTGGCTGGTGTTAGTCACCATACCACATATTGTGTGACTAACAACAACCACCAAAAAAAAAATCAAAGGGAAGAAAATACACTAAAATGATACCTATGATTAATTTTGGAATTAGTAAATACTAGAATTTTAATTTTTGTTTTTCTTTTTTTAGTTATTTTTTTAAAGATGGAAAGTTACTAAACACCAATGCAAGTATTCCCAAGATGGAAACTTTTCACTATTTCCACAAAATAATGAAAAGAACAAAAACTATGATATTCCTACTATCCTGTCATGATTTACTGGCTTATCTAAAATAACAATGCTGGGGGGAAAATTTGCCTAATTCAGAGTTTAAAAAATAATTTTTGGGAAACATTTTCAGCTTCAAGGTCAGAGGACACACTAGTTGATAACCTGAGATTTGAGATCTATTTGAGATCTGTGGTTTTAAGTGTAATTATAAAAGGAATACAATACTTATTAATCTACAGGGTGGAACAAAAGTAGATTTACAGTTGTTCATATGAAAAATAATCTAATAATTAATAAATAATAATACAAAAATAAACTGTTTCACATACTCACAACTGTAAACCTACTTTTGCCTACCAACCACTGTGTAAGTACTAGGAAAAAAATTGTAAATAGTGAAAAAGTTGTTGACCAAATTACTTCTTGAATTCCCAGTTTAAAATATGTTGATTTATGATAAAGCAATAAATAGAGCTTCTGAAACTGTTCTTTATGTATTTTCATCAGGTTAGGGTGCTTTTTCTCATCCTACTTTTAGACCAGTTGTTTTATGTGAAAATATAGGCTTATTTTCCATTTAAATTTGATATCCTGTCAGACTTACCTTTACTTTCTTCTTTGCAAAGCTATAAATATGCAAAATCTTCCACATTTGAAGTTGTGAGAAACTAATGTTTCAAAAATACTTTCTTATATTCACAAACATGCATATGATTGAAAATTTCTCTTATATTAGTAACTTATTAGTTAACATTTGTGCAGTATTTACTATGTGTGAGGCATTCTCCTTAAATCATTTCTTTTACTTCTCATAACCATCATCTGGTTGGAAATCCATTGAGTCTGTATCTAATAGGAAATTGAGGCAGAGAACACTTAAGTAACTGGCCTCTGATCATATAATATAGGGGAATATGGATTAGAATCCAGACTGTCTATCCAGAGTTCACATCCTTCCTTCTAGATTTTTGCTCAGTGATCTACATTTAATAAAGCAAAATAGTTCAAATTAATTCTGAAGTTACAAAATATAAGAAATATCAATAAGTACTTGAATGCACTAATCTGTATAATTTTTGATAAGCAATAAATATTCACATAATGAAAATATACTGCAAAGTAAGGAAAGGTACAGATTGTGGAGAATTGATAAATATAAATTCACACAAACAAAAAATACATAAAGGTATGGTATTGGGTCAAAAATAGGTTAGTTAAGAGGTTAGTAATGTTAATCAGGAAAAATTCAGGAAAGAAATAGATTTTCTTTATAAGGTTGCTGCTCAGAAGATTTTCTAAAGGCAGAGTATCTTTCAGGATCAGGCTAAAGGGCCTCTCTTACTCTCAGCTCTAAATTATAGACATTGATTGAACTGCTCTTGCTAAGTCTTTCACCCTCTCATACTGACTCTACAATTCCTCGTGTTGACTCTTCTCAGTGGAAAATGGGGAGAAAAAGGAAGGTGTAGAACAGAAGAGGAGAAAAGAAGAGGAGACATACGGGTTAATTACTTTGTCATCATTTTCATAGTACCATTAAGTTACACTGCATGCTTACTCTATGCCGCACAACTGTGTGTTTTTCTTTACATGCATTCTCACAAAGGCCATATGTTTTAGAAGCTTAGCAAGGTTAAAGTAATTCTCTCAAGGTCTTATCACACCTTGAGAAACAAGACACAGAAAACAAGAATCGAGCCAATTTAGCTCTGAGAACCACCCTCCAAACTATCATAACAAGATTCTGGCAGCAGTAAGACTCAGAAACAAGATTTAGAAACAAGACTCAGGCAAGGCCTAATTCTTAGAATCACCATCCGAACTATCATAATTGACTACCTCCCTAAGCCATATTCCCCATGAAACTATAGAAAACGACAGAAGGGAAAGTGATGGCAGCAGGCCTCATATTATTGGAGGCTCTGCTGAATACCAGACAATTATGTCCCCATGTCCCGTAGAGAGTAAGTATGTCTCTGAGCTGATATTCAAATAGGAGTTCATTTGGTTCCCAAGTCAGATTTCTTCTCTATAGTTAATAGCTACCTCTAAAGAAAGTTTCAAGGTTAAATGTAATTGTAATTTAACCAATTAAATTATAATGAAAAATGTGTACAATTTAGCTATTAAAATTCATATGAGGGGGTGAGATAAAGTTGTAGTCATTCACATCCTAAACTACAAAGACAAAAGTGAAGCAGAGAAAAAAAAAATCAGCGTTGAAAACAAAACAATCTGTCCTATTTTCTCTCTTTCAAGTATAATTACTCATTTATATATAAATAGATCACACTTATTGGAAAGCTAAGAGTATCTGTTCACCCTGGGAATACAGCCCAGAAGAAGGCGTGATGAGATAGGTACAGACAGAGCTCCGTGCAGACCTCCACGCTTCAAAGCTGGGTCAAGTATGTACTGATGACATTGGAGCCCCCTTGAGAGCCTACCTCAGACTAGATTGGATTTGGAACTTTATTTTTCTTTCTAAAATAAGTTAGTTAACCTAGAAAGAATGTCTGTCAGTCAAAAACTGGTTCTGCAAGCCTTTAAAATTGTGCAATACAGTCCTACACATTTTGGTAAATCTGTAGTGATCTTTCTAAACAGTGGCTTAAAAGATCATGAAAAGTGCCTTTGCATACATTTTAATTATGCAGTAAGCATCTCACTAACTTATTGCTGGGTTTATCGTATCCCTAGTCTAATTACTTTTAGGCATGGAGTGTGTAACGGGGATGCAAGTGGAAGAGTGGCAAATGCTAATATCTGTGGCTGAGCTATTGCCACAGAAATTGGTTTAGTCACCCAGTGCTATTTTCATCTATCTCAGGGAACCTCATGTCTGATGAGACTTTAAAGTATTGAAAGAACAGTGAAATACGCTTACAGTTCCTTTATGCTCTAAAAAAGCCCACTACACGTTTTTAAATAATTGATGAATCAGAAAATAAGATGCTCTCAAAAGTTTCAAATGATAAAAATGACTATTGTTTAATATTTTTGATTTTGTATGTATAATTAAAACATTTCCTAATATATACAAATAGAAATAATAATAGATGCTGTGAATAATTAAAATATTTCTATGTGCTTAGATTTCATTTACAGGAGAATCTAGTACTAAGCAGAAATTACCAACTATGTGCATGTTGAGTGCATATATTTCTGTTTCTGATCACTATAATCATCATTAAACATCTTCGTAAAGTTCTGAGATAGATGTTCTAGGAGTTATAAAAAATTAAAACAGCTTATATCTGCATGAAGCATGAAACAAATATTTAGAAATGACCAATTCTGCACTACATACAATCATAGGAGGGAACACTGGCACATAAAATCTCTCAGATATACTAAAAACTTCTCTCAGCAAAAAGCTAGCAAAATTATTTGTTCTTCTTTCCAATGAGGAGACATTCTTCTGGAATGTTGTCCCTGAGGGAGCATGGCTTTTGGGACCCCTACTGAATTTGACTGGAGGAACCTGAAACACTGCCTCTTCAATTTATTTTCTCTGTTATGACACGCAGAGTTCCATTTGTGACAATAGCATTATCCTAAAGCACTTGTGCACATTTGGGCTCTTATCCTGGACTCCAAAGACCCATAATGTTGTACGTAATCATTTAAATTTAAATGTAATCACTCTTAAAAGTATTGTGATATATGTTTGTATCTTGATTACAGTGATGTTATGTATGTCAAAACTTATAAAATTGTACATTTTAAATTTGAGAAGTTTATAGTAGGTCAATTTTACTCCAACACAGCTATCAAAAATTTTTTAAAATGTAATTATGCATTTTTCTGGGAAGATGGTTCATAGGTTCCACTCTATTCTGGTAACATCCCAAACTAAGCATCACTGACCTGTATCTTCTTTACTCATTGTTCATTCTAGTTTTAATAAAACTGTTTATGCTTTCTCATTTTTTATCTTCCCTTCTAGATCACTGGCATCTTTTGGATAATAACCATACCTATCTTTGTAACACCCCACACAGTATTCTATACATTGTCTTAAGCATGGTAACCATCTAAAGCATTTTTCAATAAATTGATGAATTCAACCAAAAAGTTCATTTAAACTGTAAAAGAAATGGGTATTATGGTGTTCTGAATAACAGTCCAACTAAGCCATTTAGTTAGAATGTATTACCTCCCAGAGGTACAGTGAACCAAATCTGCCAGCAATTCAGACCTGGGAGGAATGTGAGTACAGCCTCTGTCCCGTTTCTAAATGAATTTATAGTAACAGTTCTGTGAACACATTTATCTTTCCATTAAATAAGTGCAGGCAGGTCCCCTTTGAGAACTGAATGCTAGCTGGCAGGTGGCAGATCCATTCTGGAACTCTTACGTCTCAGATTTTGCTCATTTCTGAATTCCCAGTGCATAACACAAAGAGCAGAAGAGTCTAACAAGTGGAGTTTAAGTTTACAAATTCTGGCTCTTTTATTGACTTGATCTTTTATCTAAAACAAATAATCAAAAAATTAAATCCTCCTTTGCCTTGTTTCCCCATTTTATAATTGGAAATTAAAAGTAGTTGATCTGCCACATCACTTCCATATTGGAAACATAACTTTTTAAAAAAAACAGACAATTCCAGAAGAAAAACAATTCCAGATACTGATTCCTCAATTCAAAGATGCAGATATTAAGGCTGGTGGGGAAAAGGGGTGGACTCTGACCTCTGAAGCTTCCTGAGCAGGATGGAGAATCATCCACCCCTCTGAGCAAGAGTGAGGGCCACACATGGAAGGCAAGCTGGTGCTCACTCGTTCAGCTGGCACCCTGCGCCCCGCTCTGCCCGGCACAGAGCAGGTGCTGACGGGACGGAGGGGCTGAAGAAATGCCCTCAGACCCGCTCGGGGGCCGACTGTCAGCGACAATTCTCCCAGTGACCCTGCAGCTGGCATTGTGCTTTCTGCCGCCTGCTCTGTGTGCTGTTCTGAAACTGGAGTTCTCTCCCCACAGCTGCGTGGACCCACAGGCTGCACGGGATGACACTTTGAGGCGGTCGGCACAATCCCTGGCACACGGGGCGCAGGCAGGTGTTAGATGATGATGGCGATGAGATCACCAGAAGATCAGCAAGCTCTTCCACATGGATACTATCCAGAACTAGAAACCGATTTAGAAAGCACTAAAATGTTTCAACCTCTCTACACCCACTGTTAGCCTAAATGAAGGAACAGGGCTCGTGCTGTTCGGAAAAGCAGAGCAAGTTCTGGAAGGAGAGGAGCAGGAAGGGAATTACCATACGGCAATCTGATTCCTATAAAATGGAGTGTGCACACACCACAATTCAGAGCTCAAAAGAAATGACTCAATACGCAAGCGTTACGTGACACATTTAGGATTAAAGAATAAATATAAGTGGCAAAAATATTATAATATCTTGCTTTTGTTACCAAAGAACTGCTGTTGGACAGATAACTGCACACCAGCCATGTGAACCTGGACAAAACTACCTCAGATTGTTTCTAGTCTTCAATTTCTTTGTCTGCAAGAGGAGGGGCTAGAACCCGGTGGATTTTAGTGTCCTTTGGCTTACAATTGTATTCCAAAAAACTCACATTTCATCCGATTGTATTTTGGCCTTTGTAATATAATCATGAGCTTACTTTATCTATCTTTACCCCATAATTCTTATGCATTGTGTGTTTTATAACAAACTTATGTATTAACATTTCATACAAATAAATAAGGGAAATCAAAAGTCACTGTTTCAACACATTTCCTGCCTCACCCGATAAAACCTGCCAATACTTGTATTATATTTTCTTTGTCTTAAATCCAGTGTTAAACTGCTCACTCATATGAAAATCCACCTTAGCCTAGTGATACTCTGCAGAGGAAAACTAAACCCCTTTTTCTCTCCTACCCGAAGTCATTCGCTAACATCCCAGTGTTTTATCTTCTTTTATATCCTCTTGCACTGTCGGAACACAGATGTGCCTATACTTCACGTTTTGAACTAACCGGAGAGATTCCAATATTGCCAATTAGTTGAATAAAAGGAGACTCCAGAAGCTGCATGATGGAAAACCTTTAAAAGAAATATAAATTTTTGTAGCTGCCTGTATGAGATTCAGTATCCATGAGAACTAAAAGGGATAAAAGCTTAAAGGGAGGATTGAAATAGGAGGAGGGGAAACAATAGAATGGGCTCAGCCTCACAGTCAAATTGATGAGTTAGAAAGAAAATTCAAGTTCCGCAATGCTCTGAAGGTCAAGCGAAGGAGACGGCACTGGGGGACAGAGCGGCTGGGATTCCGCAAAGAAAGGGCATGGGCTAGGATTAGTGCCATGTGTAACTGACGGATCCATTTCTTTTGTGCTCCTCAGAATTTGTGGATTTGAATACATGTCTATGTGTCTCAAACCTATACTCTCTGGCTTAAGCTAAAAGCTACCACAAAATAGTTAATAGACCTATTCTGAACAACAACTAGCAAAATATATTCTAAAATGTGGCCGATGCTAATTTGGATAGTAAGAATTTTCATTGGTTCTTTATGTTTATATTTTACAATTTTGGACTTTCCATCTTACAAGAGTACTTGCTGGATGCCACTTTCCTTAAAAACACTCAAGAAGATAATTTAACAAATAGCATTATTTCCCTGTAAACTTTTAGAGCTTTATAAGGCAAGAAATTTAGTCCATGGAATTTTAATGGTGCAATTGGGAAAGCTTTAGGAAATGACTATTTTGTATTCTTTCCAAAAATTATATGTATTTACCATGAAAATTTTCTATATAATTTTTTTTCTTTCCTACATATATCTTTAAAATGTTCCATTTCCAAGCAGAAAATCCTGTTTGTTTTTACTGCCACGGTTTCTAAACTCCTTTAAACATTTATATACAAATTCAAGATGTTTAAATGTTTCTTAAACACCATGTAGAGAAACTTCACTTTTTAAATATAAATGATTAAAGGACAGCTGTGAAGCTGGTTAAAAAAATGCCAACAGATTTTCAATTAAAAGTTTCATTTAACTAATGTAATTATACTTACCTAATTAAATTTTTCCCACTAACATCAGTCCATTGAGATACCTCGTTCTCTTTAAAAATGTTCCATGAAGCTCTTACTAATGTCCACAAACCACGCTGTATCGATGGGATTGTTAATGAACTCTTTCTAACAACAACGCTCTAGCCTCAATAATTTAGACCCTGTTAAATCTTGTCTGCTTTGTACTACATTTGGAACTGCTATTGATCTAGAAAAGAGTCAATATCAAGGGAAAGTATTCTTTGCACTTCCACCTGGTCTCCAATACATCCAATTATCTTAATGTTTGGAGTTCAAATTAGCTTCGTGCATTTAAAAATTTATATTCATTGATATTATTTATATTTACTTTTTTCAGTATGATAAATTAAAATAGATTCTTATGTTGTTAACAAACTGAGTCTTTCTAATTTGAGATCCAGGAGTATGCAATCCAAAAATAAACATCACAAATTTGAATTCATGAGTTCAAATGTTCATGTAAATACTAATTCCAAATTCCTGCAATTGAGAACTTAAGACTTTATATAAAATTCACCCAAACAAAAAAAGTTAAATTATTGTAAAGATCTAACTTAAGTGTGATTTGAAGAATAATGTAGAAATTAATATAGACATTTCTGGGAAAAGAAAACCATAGATATGTAAACATATATTAATATGTAACCTTTATGACTTTATATGTTCTTATTGTATTTAGCTTTTTATGTTTTACTTATGACTCTATAAAAACTATAATAGTAACTTATCACAGAAATATGAGAAAATACAATTTTCATAGAAAACTAATGGGAATTAGGGCTTTAGCTTTGTAACTTATTAGTCACTATGTGAAATTATATTTCTTAACATAATTTTCCTCATCTTTTATTTTTATGAAGTTTTACTGATTTTTAGAGAGAAAGGAAGAGAGAAGGGGAGAGAGAGAAACATCGATATGAAAGCACAGCATCAACTGGCTGCCTCCTACACAGCCCCACCACGCCAATCAGGGAGTGAGCCTACAACCCAGGCTTATGCCCTGACTGGGAATCAAATCGGCAACCTTCTGGTGCACTGGACGACACCCAACCGAGTCACACTGGCCAGGGCTCATCTTAAAATAAGTATGTAGGATAGCAATATACTTCACAAAGTTGTAAGGACCAGTTAGATAAATTTACAAATGTGTGAACTAAAAATTTTAAAATATGTCATAATTATGAAGCAGGGTAACTGACAATCTCAAATATGTTAGCAACTGATAATATCAATTTGTATCAGGGAGAGATGTCAGACAAGGGTATATTTTATCTCCCTATTTGTTTAACCTGTACTTAGAACATGTAAATTTAAAAAATACACAAAAAATAACTAGGCTAGACTCATAGGAAGGAGAAATGAAAACTGGTGGAAGAAATATCAATAACTTCAGATATACAATGACACCGTCTGACTGGCAGAAAGTAGCAATGATTTGGAATAATTCTGTTGAAAGTAAAAGAATAAAGTGATAAAACAGGACTATATTTGAACATCAAGAAGACAAAAATGACTACAGAAAAAATGCACAACTTTAACATAGTCAGGGAAGACATCGAAATTATTACAAATTTTATAGACCTTGGAAGGGCAGCAATGGAAGAATTAGGAAAGATTGCCAAGAGCAAAGATGTGTTATTAGAAACCAAGGCTAAGATGATCCACACCCTCACATTTCCAATTACTATGTACAGATGCAAAAGTTGGACAGTAAAGAAGGCTAATAGAAAAAAAAGATTCATTTCAAATTTGGCATTGGAAGACAGCTCTACAGATACCCTAGACTGCCAGAAAGATGAACAAGTGGGTCTTACTTCAAATTAAGCCTGAAACATCACTGAAAGCAAAAATGACAAAACTGAAGTTGCCCTACTTACATCAAAAGAAGGCAGGGTTCTTTGGAAATTATAATAATACTGAGAAAAATTGAGGGCAGTAGAAAAAGAGGAAGAACAAATATGAGATGGATTAACCCCATTAAAAAGAAGCCATAAGCATGAGTCTGCAAGAGCTGAGCAGGGTGTGATGAAGCAGAACATTGAGGACACCACTCATTCATAAAGTCGCCAGGAATCAGAGCCAACTCAGTGGCATGAGGAGAAAAAAGTTAATATTGATTTTTTAAATATATAGATTTAAATAATTATCTTTTACAGCCATAAGAAAATGCCTTTTTTTGCCCATTCATAAGTCTCTTGAGTGTCTCTTTTCCCATATGAACATGTACTTTCCCAATTTTTTTTTTTTTTTTTCATTTGTCTCTAGGCATTTTATAGTTTGATTCACTCGTTCATCAATACTTTTTGTTAATGGTATTATTGTTTTTGTTATTGATATCAAATACAAATAAGAGCTTGGGTAATAAAAATGAGAAATCAAAGATAATTTAGACTTTTGGAGTATAGTAGGTGAGTCTGACAAACAAGTAAACCAACATTCTTAATATAATGCCATATGCAGGGTAATATAAAGGAATCTAATTTTACCTGCAGCAGTGCATTTCTACCAAATTATTAGAAAGTAGTCATTGTTTGAATTTTTTTCTCTATTAACATCCAGAGATTCAAAAAACAAAAGGAGTTTTAAAAATCTAAAAAAACAAAAGTTGAAAAGAATGGTGGGGTCAAGGGAAAATGTCAAAACTGAATTCTCACTAGTTCTTTTTTAAGATTGTACTTTATTTATATTCTGAGATTTCTAACATTTCCTTTCAGACATTTAAAATATGCTTGTCCTTTGATGGGTTAAATGGGTTTCCCTAAGGTGGATTCTTTATATATCACTTCGTCTTAGAATCAATGTAAGTAAGTGACTAAAAATGTAGAACATGGAACTCTGAAGATCAGCAGAACCTTCTTCTTGAGTCCATTCCCTGACCCAAACTCCTACTTCTGAATCTTCCAGGACTGATAACAACCACTGTTTCAGGCATGGCCAAGTGGTATGAGCTTGGCTCATAAGTTAAACCCAGGCCTTTTGAGGGAACCACTAGAAGAGAGGCACATTTTTTCTCCTGATGTTCTGTACCAGGAGATATGTCACCTCCGTCTGAGAATGAAGCCAATACAGATAAAAGAGGAGATGAGAGATGGAGAGCACTTTGTTTATGACTTTCTTTATACATGCGGATCCAACTGTATTTGAAGATGGTTATCCTGTACTTTACAAGCTAGAGGACAAATGTGATTTCATTTTACTATTGACTAATTTTAATGGAATTTTAGACAACTGAAAGGGAAAGGATCTTAAAGAAAAGTCTTAGGTTTCAGTTTCCTCAGGGAAATAGGAGACAATTACTCCTCCTATTTCCTTATTGAGTTGGAATATATGTTAAAAAATAAGATTTATGTAAAATTATACACATGAAAGTACTAGAAAATATAACTGTTATATTAAATAAATTCACAAAATGTATAACTATTGTTTTCTAATTATTAAGACCCTTAATTCTTTGCAGAAAAACGTTTGATGCAGTAGGAAAATTTTAGATCACCACCACGATACTGTGAATTGGTTGCTTTATAAAAGCACCAAATAGGGTTACTATGAGATGACACAGCAGTACACATTATGCCTGCCAAAATACATGGATCAAAACTTTGTCTGAATCAACAGTACCCTTCCTACTGTGAATTACACAGGTTCAGGGACAATCAGAATGTGAACTGAAGCAAAGAACTTTAATAGTACACTGCTGTGAACATTATTAAGAAAGAAATCATAGAGGACTTCAAAACCAAATGCAAGCCAGTACTCTAAGATGCCCTTTTAGTCAGGAGGTTAATAGACTAACATCAAAATTGGAAATGACCGATTAAGCTGTATCAGTTAACTCTTGACATTTATACTTCTGAGTTTTATACTTGATAAAACAAAGTATAAATCACAAACCAAGACACAAATGTCTTTTATTACAATATTGTTTTTTGCACTGAATCCTATGCCATTCAGGAAATTAATTCAAAAAAGACACAGAGCAGGAGGTGAGGGAGATATAGCAGGGATTCCGAGGAAAGCCAGAGGAGTAGCAATTCAAAGATAAATTAGCAGCAAGGGGATGTCTCAAGCATAATAAGAATGGTCACCAGAAGAAACAAAAAGAAGTCTCGGAAATGATGAGGCAGTAAAGATAGAAAGAGCTTAAGCTATCCTCTCTTTGTTAGTTGAAACACAAAAATTTGATAAATTTGTAAGAAAAAGGTATTTAGATGAAAAGACATTAAGAAATAGTTCAACTTTATCCTTGAGTTTAGCTTGTGAGCTAGATTTAGGGAATCTCACGGAAGGGAGTCTTATAAAGCAGACATTGACTCAAATCTCATGGAGGGTACTGGAGTATGACCAAAGCACCTCAATGCAAAGCTCTTAACTATTGAGTAGACTCCTGTCTTTCCAGAGTTCATGACATCGGGTGATATTTCTTCTGCTCTTTCGCATTCCTGATCCTGAACCCCCCCATCCCTCCCTTACACAATTATATATCCATCAGTGTCTTCTTTCCTTTCTCACCTCTTAAATATGTGCTACTTAACTAATATGTGAATTTGACTGCATTTTAAGGAAAACACTGCAAACATCAGTATTATTCTATGTTAAATGCTGAATAAAACTCAACACATTTTATACTTAGGCATTTGCCCCTATTTTTGTTCCTAAGGAACAAAGGTGGTATACATATCCAGCACGCAAAGTAGAAGAATGTTTCCTTTCATTCATAATTCTTTCAAATTAGGTGAATCACAAAGACTATCCTTAACCAAAATTTAAAAGAGTTAAGTTTACTATAGATATGAAAAGCCACAGTAATAGCATAACAGCTATCACTTGAGCCTATCATTCCAGTTTTTAACTATTATACCCCATGCGTAATACTCTGTACTTTTTTAATTACAAGGAAAGTAAATATCTCACAAGTTATTTGGTCAAAGATTATTTTCTATAATGTCTACCATATGGCAGTGTGGTAGGCACTTTACAGATATTATTTAATTTAGTTTTCTTTAACAATAAAATAATATAAGTAATAGAGTCTGCACATCTGAGGTTCAAATCACTCAGTAAGGAGCACACCTGAGATTTGAATCCAGGCCTATCAAATTTCAAAAATTTTGCATTTGCTGCTAAACTGATATGCTCCATAATAACATACATTGCTACTGTATGTAGTTATTTCTAAACAACATAAGGTAGGCATCTACTTTAGAGACTAGCTCCAGTCATGTTAAGATAATGCAATGTGCTCTATGAAACAAAGATAATTAAAAAGACAGTTTTCATCTAAAGCTTTTCATCATTGAAGAAACACTTTTCATTTCTTGATGACATGAACTCACTTTCTTCATCCAGAGGTGAGAGAGACTCACTAAAATTTCTTAGTAAAAGAAATCCCAATTTCCTGATGAGACATAGGTACATAATGTGTTGGCACCCATGGTTGTGTTATCATCTTAATTAGCTAGTTAGTATAATAGGAAGAGAGCAAAGGGGAGGCCAGGCATTATAAGCATGGTGATCTGGGCAGCTTCACCAGGAAGCTACAGCTTCATGCTCCCCAGGGAACCACTGGTCCAATCCCTGCAGATCACTGGGGAAAGGGGCAAACAAAGGATCGAACAAAGGGTGCATGCACAGTAAAGTCGGGGTGACATAAGAAAGGTGCTTGCCTGTCAGTCTAGCCTGAGCAACAATGGATTGGCTAGGGGATGGACCCCAACAGAAGCATGCCAAATCTTGGAAAGTTAATTTGTTATTTTGAAGGAGTTGCTGGTTAAAATCTCTAGACAAAGAGTCCCTTCTCTCTGATTTGTGCTCTTGCTCACACTTGCTCTCTCTCACTTTGTGACCCACACTTGCAGTGCATTCATCTCTTCTCTCTCCATAGTCATATGGCCTTAAGCAGTTGCATAGTTCATGGCCATGCTGACCCCCCAGGCAATGGACTGCAACTGGAAACACAAGCTAAGAGAGCCAGATGCTGTGCTAGACTGATGACACCTTGCTGACCAGTCACGAGATAACTCGTGTCTGCACTTACATTAATTTAAGTAATTCTAAACACCTTGCTGACCAAAGTAGCCAGCCGCACGGGCCCATTCTGGATAAAATAGCCAGTGAGTAAGTTAATATGAAACAGAAATTTGGGGCAGTAGCCTTAATTCTGGCCCCGCTGAAGACAAGTTTGGACTTCTTCCATGGTAATACGAACAGAGATGGGAACTTGGAGGGGAATACCCTTAATTTTACAATATCAATAAAGCTTTCCATGAAACCCCATCCTCCTATGGAGGCATCAAGAAATTATTTTCCTCACAGCACTCCAAAAACTCTACTTCCACTGATAATAGTTGAATGCTAGGAAAAGTTGGTAATACTATTCTGGAAAACAATCTGGAAATATGTGTCAAACACACACTGGAACACTAAGATTTCACTTGGGGAATTACTCCATAGAAACAAAAATACAAGTGCACATAGATGTATATACACATTGTAATGTGGTTTATGTTTTTAAGAACACAGCAGCCTAAATGTTCCTTATAAAGTTAAGCAATTTATGTTATAAGTTAAGTAAATGAATATTGTAAGACTTAAAATTATTTTATGGAGCTATATTTATTAAAATGTAAAGATAGATGTTAAAATTTTCATATCCATATTACAAAATATTATATGCCTATTAAAATGCATTGTTATTGTTCAGCATTATGTTCAGTAAAATATTTTAGAGCCAACCATCTGTGCTGCCTTAGAGGTAATTATTCTTAACAGCATGGAACTACATATACACAGACACATAGATATTGAGTTTATGTTTATTATATTAATCAAAAGTGAGATATACTGAGATTTGCTCTAAAAACGAAGAATATACCTTTCTAAGTTAGTATTAATAGACCTACATGATTATTTTTAACAATTGAATAACTTTTGATAATGAATACTCATAAGATATACACTGTTTAGGTATAAAAATGAATGTAGTTTATGCCCCCAATATTAATTTAAATATTTCTATATATGTCTATCTTCATAAATACATAAAGAGAGAAATTATAATATATCCTAATGTTTACAATCATAATGGTATTGTAGAAAAGTTTACCTTTTTTCTTAAATTTCTAAATGGTATGAGAACAATACTCTCTTGAGTAGATAAAGGCTGAAGATATTATGTTTGGCATAAACGAAAAATAAACAAAGTACACTTTTATTCACGCTTGATATTTAGGAATTATAAGTATTGTGCCTATAAACAGAATAATGGATAAAGAGCCAACTAAATTTTCTAATTAAAAGTAGCAACTGTTTCTTCTGAATTCTAGATAACATTCAGTGTTTATTTGAGTCTCTTGTAATTTCCCTGAAGTTAGACTACACATTTTCTATCTTGTCATATGTAAACTCCACCAGAAGTTAGAGTCACTTCCCAAGATTGCCAGGTAAGAAAAAAAGAACTGTTTCGATATGTTATTCTAAAAACAGCCCCTTTTTGACAACTATAACCAACCAGCCAGGCCGTCTACTGCATCAGGGGACTGAAAGAATTATTTCCTATATGAACATCAAAAGGAATAAGTGCTTAATCAAGTAGTATATTAAAGCTTTTCTACAAGCATTGTTCTATTAATTAACATAGCGTCTGCTTCCTGCAAATGAAGCTCTGAGCTATTAAATAAAATTACAGCAGCAATCACTAAGAATGGGGCTCATTTGGAAAAGCTCTAATATGCTTTTTTTCTGCCTTGAGCAGAGTCATTAGCAGGCAGCTCAGCTCTAGAGGATGCCACTCCCAGAAGTCTTTTGGTCATAAAGACATGCTGTACTTACCTAAAACACAGTTTGACAATAACATGTCATGACTGATATTTTTAAACAAACAGTGGTTTTAAGTATTTATTTACACCCAACTTTATTATTTTTAAAAAATTACGTAAACATAGCAGATCATGTTCTCCCAATTGAATGCTAAAGAAATTCAAACTGTGTTCATTTATGTCAAACATGACTTTCAAGGGAGGTTTAAAATATTGTGGAAAATTTTTAGAATATCATTTTGATATCCTCAATAATATCAGATCTTTAGCTATTTGATTTAGAAAAATATTCAAGAGTAATTATTAGAAATATCTAATTAATAAGGTGACCATTTCACTTTGCAAAATGCTTAAGTATTAAAATTGATTTTCTCAGGATGTTCTGAAAGCACATCTCCAAGTCACTGAGCAGTTATTTTAAGCAGAAGTGGAATAAGTACACAGAGTTTACCAGGCAATTGCTGTGCTAATGATTCAGCCTTTGATTACCATTTCTTAATCTCTCCACAATAAAATTTTTTTTACATTGATACATGGCTCCTTTCTCTAATCAATGCACCTTCCAAAACAAAGGTAGCTTAAAATGTTGTTGTTTTAATTATTTAATTTAAATTTTAAAGGAATTAAACTCATAGGACATTTTGAAATTTAGCATTTATTTTTGATGCCAAAAAGAAAGGATTCATAAAAATGACTCATGGCATTTATTTTTTTGTGAGAAACCAGGTTTCAGTAAATGTAGAGGAATAGCCAAATTAGACACATTTCTAGTTTCCAAATAAAGGGTCATTTCCCTGTGTCCAGATTCATTGCTTTTACAGATCGTGCTAGCCATTTCTACAGACTTCCAAGAACAGGTTACAAGATTAATTTCCACTTCATGGAGAGGGAACGAATTGGACTGATTTCTTAAACAAACAAACAAAAAAAGTCATTTCCTGAAAGAGAGAAATATCTTGCCTCTATTTTCATGTGCCTTCTCTAGGTAGTACTAGATCAGGCCTCTACCTCTGGATTAGGCAGATTAACTTCAAGACTAACTCATGTCCTCTAAAACTGAAACATAGTCTGAAATAAATGAATCATTTCACTATTCTTCCTAGAAAAAAGGCCAACTATTAAAGACCAAATATGATGTGCCCAATTGCCATCAGCATTTGTACTTACACAACAGTACAATAACTCATACAAAATATCATTTACGTTCAGAAAGAAATCAGGGAGACACACAGAAATAGCACACAGGCATTCTGTAACGGCCGTCCTGTGCTAGGCCCCGCGCTAACGCTGGGGACAGCAATATAAGCTAGACATTGTGTAGTGCCTGTCTTTATCAACTTTCTACCCAGTAAACAATTGAAAGTGCAGTAAAAATAAAGTGTGTTACATGCTCAAACTGAAATGGAGGACAGGGCACCATAGCAGGCACACACCAAAAACGCTAATTGAATTTGAATTACTCACACAAGGCTTTCAGAGGAAAGTGCTGGTGACACTAAGGAGCTGTAAGAGTCAGGTGAAGAGCGGCAAGGATGCGAGAGAGCTCAGAAGTGAGAGAGCGAGCAATGGCTTGGAGGCGCTGAAAAAGTCCCCCACAGCTGAAGCCCCAGCGAGCCTGGGGGTTGGCAGTGACAATGAATAAGGCAGAGCGGCAGGCAAAATTCAGAAAATTGAGGATTTTGTCAGCCAGGCCCACAAATATAAATCTTATTTGTAGGATAAGGGTAAGCCATTGAAGAGTTTTCACGGGAGAGACATAAGATCTACTTTCAGGAAGGACTACTCCCTGTGAGTGTGGGAAGGACTTACACTTTGGTACAAAACTAGAGACAGGGGAACCTGCAGCAAACTCGTTAAAATAATGCCAGTGAGCGATGATGATGGCGGTAGTCTAGATAAGCACATTAAGGACAGGGAGGAAAATGGATGAATTCAGGAAATAGTTAGAAGTAGGCTTGATCATTGATTGATCATTAGGGAGATGAAGTAGGTGAAGAAAAACAGAAAGGAGGCTACGGTAAGTCAGTTTATTATTATTTGGGCTAATGGAAAGATGATCGTAACAGTCACTGAGATCAAATAATGTAGATAAATGTTATCAAAAATATGCTGTCACTATCACTCTTTATTCTCTTATCTCGCCTTACTTTTCTTCAGAGCACTTATCACTATTTGGCCACCAGCTCTCTCTCTCTCTCTCTCTCTCTCTCTCTCTCTCTCTCTCTCTCTCTCTCACACACACACACACACACACACACACACACACACACACGCAGGCTTGCACAGTGTGATTACCTTCCCCTTCTTCAGAGCATAATCTCCATGGGCATGGAGACTTTGTTCACGCTGTATCTCCAGTGTACTAAAGGTTTCAGGTTGGAAGGTGATAAAGCTGAGTGTCTGGCAGATGAGTGGCATATTTGAGTGTCAGGAGAGAGGCGTGGGCTGCGATGCATGTCTGGAAACCAACGGTTTATGGAGAAAGACTGAGGAAGAGGAGGAATGCACGTGCGAGGAAAGTTCGAGCGAGAGGAGAGAGCCCTTGGTGTTTCCAAGTGTAAGAGCCAATCAAGCAGAGCGTGACGGGGTGACAATAAACACGGAGAGCCCAGAAATAGTGGTCGGGGAAGCCAAGCACAGGAATGAAAACTTTTTGTAATTTTTCTGAATTTTCTTTTTAAAATCCTTACTCACGAATATGTCCTTATTGATTTTTAGAGAGAGAAAAATAAAGAGACATCGATGTGAGAGAGAAACATAGACTGGTTGCCTCCAAACACACTTCGAAGGGTTCAAACCGCAACCTTTTGGTGTGTAGAGGGCGCTCCGACCAACTGAACCACCGGCCCGGGTGGGCCTGGCCTGTCTTAAGGCAAATGTCTATCTCACGCTCTGTCAAATCGGACAAAAGTTAAGAAACTATTTTTGCTATTAGACTTAGTTCATTGTGCAAATAACAGTTCTATTAAAACACTAGCGGCAAGCAGGAATGGTTATATAATTTGCAGGATCTAGTTAAAAAAAAAAAGTGTGGCCCCTATTCAAATATTAAGAATTGCAAGATGCCACAGAACAGCATTAAAACAAGCAGGGGTCCTGTGCAACTATGCAAGTCACATACCCATGAAACCAGTCACACACCCAGGAAACAACTTTTAAGCTTCAGATCAGGTTTAACTGAACTGAACAACACTGTTATTTTCCATAAAAAAATTTTTTCATCCAATCAAATTTCTTAAACCTTGAGTGAACAAGGGAAAACAATATCCCCCACCCCCATTACTTTAGAGTGAACAGCAGCAGGAAAATATGGAGCCATCTAAAGAGGACTGATTTGAGTAGGAAATAGAGATTTCTTTTGACTGGTTGAATAAATTAAATTATTATAAGATGGTAACTTATGTCAAGAAAAATTGAAAAAGAAATATTTATCTTCTGGAAACATAAACACTCATAATATATTCAAAGAGCTAATTAATTTGAGCTGTTTAGTCAGATAACTGACAGTGACCAAATAACAGACAGTGACTAAATAATTCTATTTCTATATTCCTTTTCTAGAAACCTCCAGCTCAGAGTCATTTTCAGGACTGAGTGAATTAGGATCATTACACTGGCCTTTGGTGGCAAGAGAATCACTCAGTTGTTAAAAACAAATCCCATAACTCCACTGTTCTTACCACACTGTCACCAAATCAAAGCAGTAAGAACAGCCCTTTTGATTTTCTGCCAAGGCCCTCAATCTGTACATTGTCCTTTTGTCATTACTTGTTCCTCTGGAGGATGGCCTTGATGTTCTTTGAAACATTATTTCATTTGCACATGAGCGTCTCCAAGGAACACCCAGCATAATTTGCACGGGCTCTGCAGCGTCTCATAGACAGCCCTGGGATCTGTCCCTGCTGCGGAGACTGCTCAGGCTGACTCTAGGAGATGCACAGTTAAAAGCAGGCTTGTTATGTCTGATGATTAGTCATGAGGAAGTTTCTCCGCCAAATGATTACACAAATAAGGAAAGCAGAATGTATTGAACACATCACACTTTGACGGTGACTTTAGTTTGCTTCTAGATTAAGTAAAACTGATTCATATGGCATATCTACTTTTTAGCTGAATATTAACTAGACAAGAAAGCTGTAATTAATACCCGGAATTTGGACCAATTTTCAACCCCGTCAAGGCATGTACCTAATGAGACCATTTTAAACTAAGTCATTTATCAAATTAGAACAGAGAAATTATGGTCCTATCACCCTGAGTACTCAGGTTCAGAGGCAAATATGAATGTAAGTCATCCCCCCTCACTCTGAGGAAGATTAGGAGGTACTTAATTTAAAAAACAAAGGCGGACATTATGGTAAAATATGATTAGGTAAAACCTTTGCATCTGGTTTTGTTAAAAATACAACCTTGAAAGATCCTGGCCAGAAAAGTTTTACTATGAGTTTGTCTGAAAGGCAAAAGCTTTTAATGTCGAATTCTAGTGAATGTTTTTATAAGATATGTTTGCTGCTACAAGTAGAGTCTTGCTGGTGTTATAGTCAGGAAGTGAATATTGCAGAATGATGGGGAAAGGCAAGCCTCGCCAGCAGAGATAGAGCATGCGTGCTATCAGGAACCTTCCAGAGAAATGAAGGCATTACAATTGCACAAGTTTGTTTCCTCACCTATTTCCTAATGGGTCAGTTATATTTGTCTCCAGGGGCCCTGTTTTAACCTAGATTGCTACTTATGCAAAACAAACAAAAGGAATGGTAGATGAAATCATCAGTCACACAGATGTAAATGGTCCTGCTCCCCTGCTTTTCCCTTTATAAATGATCGGCACCAGACATAGCCAAAAAATCCACTCAACAATGAACACTGTTTCTATTTGTAGCCATGGGGTACAATGATGCTGGACCTAGAGGTGACATCTGTGTGCAGGTGAGCTTGAAAACACTGCACTGCCAGCCCTCCTTTCCTGGCTGGGCACCATGATCGCTCTAAATGGAGTTAAAAGAGGACACTCAGTATGTGGGGTTTTGGGGACATTCAATTGTCATTGAAAAGTGTTCAGATTTAGTCCTAAAGTATCACTGAAGCTTCACGTCATCCATCAACTAACAGCTGATGTCTGGTTCTCATTATTATTTAATGCACACTAAGTATCTCATGTGA
The DNA here is from genome assembly GCF_964146895.1 of Miniopterus schreibersii. Taxonomy (NCBI): domain Eukaryota; kingdom Metazoa; phylum Chordata; class Mammalia; order Chiroptera; family Miniopteridae; genus Miniopterus; species Miniopterus schreibersii. The sequence continues at coordinate 50,474,264 of NC_138107.1, read as the reverse complement.
GACAGATGCTGTACAGATCATGTAAAACTCACAGCTGTCAGTCAAGTGATAAAAAACTGATTTTGTATGACAGTGTTAACTTTCTCAAAAATTAAACTTGCTAGGCAAAGAAATCTCAAAATAAAATAATATACAACACAAAAGGCATAGTTTGTGTTAATCTTTTTATGTTTTTAATTTTAACATGTTGCTCATTTAAATTAAATATGATTAAATACATATTTAAGTAGCCTATCACTAAAGGCATATCACCACTAAGGATATTAAACAATTTAAAATATATTTTTGTGCTGCAGTAATCTAGGAAGTGATCACTAAAAGGCAAGCCTCATTCTAATAAAATGAAATTGGATTTGCTCACGGATCTCTTAAAAGTACAAATAAAATTTATGACTCAAGCAAAATTATTTAATCTTCAAAAACTAATGATATTAAAGGATGCTGTTTAATATACAACAAAGGGCCAGAGTGGTGTTCTGATAAATTGAACTCCAACGACCAGGACCGAATCCGGTCTGCACTTTACAGTTGTATCTCCACTGGTAAATGGAAACCTCTCCAAACCTTCCCTTTCTCTGCTATAAAATAGGGGCGATATTACCTTCCTTACTTATTGCACCAAAATTTAATGGGGCTCAAATGACACAATGTGTGTAAAACAGTTAAATCTCTACTCAGTTCTTAGCTGCTGTTTTGTTATACAAATCAAGAATCTTCCAGCTTTGGAGAAGGCACCTTTTATTCATAAAAATGTTTTTCAACCTTACAATAGTAACTTATACTCTTTAATAGCATGTTCGTACTGTTTAATACTTCCTTAAATTAGGAAAAAATAAAATAAGTTTTAAAAATAAAATATCATTTGTGGCAAAGCTCTGATAGAAGTGATTATTATAAATGCAGAGAATATGCCTAAGAATTTTTTAATACGTTACTTGATATACAAAAATGAAAATCTCTGAAACTGCAGTGTTGTCAAGCATCACTTAGTTTGGGGATACTGCAAATGGATTTAAAAAAAGAAAATAGGTCCATTCTCCTTGAGTACAAAATACTTTAACTTATATTTCAGCCATAATCTCAATAAGATTTCAGTAGGATAGTTTTACTCATTTAAAATTAAACAAAGTTAAACAAAAGCTTTTAGTTGTTCTCAACTTATTTATTTTGTTTACAAAAAGAAAAGATTTTTTATGCAAGACAATTAATTCTAAAGAATAAATTAAGAAGAAATAGCTTGAAAAAAAAAGAATGATTCTCCCACTTTATCAGGTAATAAAATCTATTACCCCTGAAGTCATTTCAGTTAATTCTCATTTGCTCCCATATCCCATACTCCATTTTGCTGAGTGAAATTTAATAAATCTCTCAGTCTAGGATTAAATTTTACTGTTTTATGAACTGTTAAATTGCATTGTATGCTTATTAGGGCTGGTGTTCTCTCACTCCTAGACACATTCCCATCTTCACCCTAGGGCACAATTAAACAAACAGCAGATATTTTGTTTTCACCATCGGAGTATTTTCCAATAGGGAGCAATACATGAACATCGGCAAGTCATTTAACCATAAACAATCTGCACTTAATAATCTGCATATGCCTTGAACCACATAAACTATATTTTAAAGAGGGTAATACAGCAAATGAATAATAATCCCCACATCAGAGTCTCTGACTTAGTTAAAACAAGATGTTATTGAAATACACTGAAATATATGGAAATCCTTTACATCACTTATGTAGTGCATTTTTGGCAAACAAGTGAAGTTTAATTATTTTTTCATATATAATATATTTACCTCTTAATACCAAGAATGAAGTTACCATGTATAATTCAGATGCCAATTATAAACAGAAAAGCCTGCTAAATATATAGAGTTGAGTGAGTAAAGGAAACAAAACTTTTAAAGGAGACACATTTGGAAATGAAAATGTTATTTTACATCTGCAGACCACTGGTGTAGACTTTCTAAACTGTACTTGGAAGAACTTCAATTCTAGTAACACAGAGTCTCTGAAACTCATGCCTGGGCTTATAAAAGAGAGTCCTTGGGAACTCAGATTGTGAGGCAGATGGAAACACAAGCTTTGTTGTTTGAATATTATTTGAATATTGGCCTCATCTCCCTCCCCCAACCTCAGTGTACTAATCTATGAAATAGGAATGATATTGTGTTTACCTCAACTGGACATTGGGAAATAAATTTAGTCCTAGTTTGAAAATTTAAATGAAATAATGCATGTAGCATGCTTCACTGAAATAAACACTTGAGAAAACTAAGCTATTAACACCATATGTAATAGAGGAGTTATCTGATTTCTATTCAGTGTTTACATTGTAGTAATTTAAGGTATTAATGATTTTCCATACTTACTATATTGTCAATTCCAGGAGAACTAAACTTTTTTGAACATTGTATTTCTCCAACACGTTAAATACTTTATAAATATGTATTGATTTACTCAGAAAATGGTGGCTTAAACCTCAGTTCTCTTGTTTACCAAGATATTTCTTCAGGCAGATAATGTAACAGAAGGCTTTAACATACATTGATTCAAAGGACACAAAAGCATGATAGCCCGCATGATATCAGTAACTGGGCAAATGTTTTCTTCTTTCCTTCCCTGACAACCCTGTATGTCACATCAGCAATTTAAACCAATATTTTATGGAACTTGAATGTCAGCCACTAGTTCTTAGCAAGTCACTAGCCACAAGATTTCAGATCACTCTTCAAAATTAAATGCATTTGTATTAAAGGTGTCTTTGCCTTTAAGAATGTTCATTTGATTTAAGAATTATGAGAATTAAAGTCTTGGTAAGTGCAGTAGCAAAAGGTTAATGTCAATTTGTTGACCAAAGTTCGTGAAAATCAGGCAAATTCATCAATAGTGACTAGCAGACAAGTTAACTTTGTATTTTAAACTAATACAGTGTTTATGCCTACTTGCCTGGTAAGTTCTGAGTTCTAGTACTTTCATTTTTCAATTAACTCAGAACTGAAAAACAAAATGACATTTCAAATTCAAATGTTAGTCATCTGAAGAAATAGTTTTCAAAGAGGTCTGAATATTTTCATGCGAAGGCCTCTTTGATAAGGGTCTGTAGCAACCTTCCGAATGACATTTGAATCAGCTTCTGAGATTTGCGATGGCATGGAGCTTTAAGGAGAGAACATATCTTCTAAAGTATTGGAATAAAATGCTTAAACTTTGTGAATGTAAGCACTTATTAATATGCATTATTGTAGGAAGAGGACACTTATTTTCCTAAGAAAAATTATCATTCAAGTTCTTTTAGGACAGTGGTAGAAAGACCACGCGGCAAACTTGGTTCTCTCCTGGATCTTATTGCTCCTTTTTGTTCTTGCCTGTGTTCGGTCTTGACTCTAATTTGTTTTCTAAATATCCCACTGCCTCCCTCTGTTTAATTAATTTTCTAACTACTCCCTTAGGGAAAGTTACCTCTTCCGCTAGTCTTGTCTGAACTGTGCAGCAGCGGCACTAACAAGGAATGGCATCACGTTGGCCTCAGATGTTATTAAGGAACACAAAACCTGGAGGGAGCCTTACATCTCCCATAAAGGTCCTCTAGTATAAAACCTTTCAAATGAAGTGCCTACATGCCCTCTCTTAGCAGAAACTATTCCTTACAAACATTTTTCCCCAGGTGTTAAAGCCTCATGTTCAACTTACTGAAAAAAGTATAATTTCCATTATAATAATGTTTCATAAATTGCTTTCTTAGGATGAAATTCACTATATAAATCAGTTTTCCAATAGGCCTGGTATACCTACAGGCATACCTATAAGAAAATGTTTCCCAATATTTCGCTATTATTTTGTCATATTTCATTGTTATTATAGTGATGGCATCTGATACTGCCCTGCTCCAAATGGCTGAACACCTATCACGCATGCTTGATAGGCAACACTTGCAAATTAGGTTTATATTAGTGCCTGGTGTGATTTCTGGTCAGACAAGTAGGACAGATAACATACTAGTTTATCTGAAAGATAAAACCAGTTTCCTTTCATTATGTCTCCATGGGGAAAAAACCTTTTTGAAAACTCTCTAGCGTGTAGATTAGAAGAGATTTTGGATTCATGTAGTGTTAGAAGTGCTTTCAAAAATGATTTACAGCAACCCTGTCATGAAGGATACCCTTTAATGACCTTTCTATCACGGCTGGGTATCACAGGTCTGATGTATGGTAAGTACTCACCGTATGTTCAGTAGCCAATTGAAAGGTCCAGGTCAGAGAGCTAAGTGACCAGAGAATCAGAAGTGAAAGCCAGTCCCTGTGTCATTACCCACTGCACTGCATCCTGCACCACACTATCTTTGCTTTAAGCAAATGTGAGACAACTGATTAAATACCAAACATAACTTAGGCAGCTATTCACTTTTAAAAAGAAATATACTTTGATACAAATTAAAGTACACTTTCGGTGGGGGGGGGATCATAGTTAAGCATTTGTATTAGCTAATTAGATTACATAAATACTTTTACCTAAGTCTGGAATTCTGAAAATAATCATAAAAATATTTAATAAAGGAAGATAATCACTTTACCAATATAAATTTTCTATCATCAAGATAAGATGCTTATAGAAGGAGTAATCTACACAGATAAGAAAAAAAATGTGGTATTTCTTCTCTACTGCTAATTTGATATCTTCTACTATTATTTAGCAAAAGTAATTTATCATTATCCTTTATTTCATAACTCAATTCACATAATTTCTAATAATATTTGATGACTTCAGTTTATGAAAGCAAACAGATAAATTAAAAGTTTAAAAGGTACTATGAAGAACATTCTTAAAAATTAATAAACAGAATTAACAAAATTATGGCATACGGTAACATAAAACTATTTTTCAATTAATTTTACTTGTACTATTATTTTAATGTATTCTACATTTTCAGTATTATATATTCCTTTACACAGTAGAAAACCCCAGTAACAGCCTATTAATGTGTCAGAAACTATTAACTATCATGTGGTAGGAATACAAGCCATAAATTTTCAGTAGAGTTCTGGTCCTTATGTTTATTCCTCTTTGACATATTAATACAAAACCTAATTTATCAGTAATGATTAATGGTTAGAATTTTTTAAAGTAAAGACATAGAAAGTTAGTGTTGTAAAGTATTATAACTGGAAATAAATATTTATCTTTCATGGGTTGTACTCATGATTGCTTAACAAGTTAATTTTCTCCAAAAAGACTTCAGCCCATCAGTAATTTCTAGTGTTTTCAAGGAAAACACTAGATTGCATTGTGAATTTAAATTTTAGATCTTAGGAAAAACAAAGCAGATTCCTCCCTTAACATGGTCATGACCCTGGCTGATGTGGCTCAGTTGGTTGAGCGTCACGCCAAGCACCAAAAAGGTCACTGGTTTGATTCCCAGCAAGGGCACATGCCCGCTTGTGGGTTCAGTCCCCACCTGGGTGTGTATGAGAAGCAATCAATTGATGTTCCTTTCTCTCTCTCTCTCCCCCCCTTCCTCTCTCTAAAAAATCAATTAAAACATATATATTTTTAAAAAATGGTCCTGTATCTTTGGACATGTTATAATGCTCATAGGAATATCACAACAAAGAGTTCTGTAAGTGGAATAATGATGATAGCATTATTATTTAATATGCTGATTTAAAATGTGCTATTTTACATGTTGCAGATTTACAAAAATTTACCTTCTGATATAATTTCTGTGTCAGTCTATATCATATATCTAACAATTTCCCCCTTTGGAGACTTATCAAAATACTTCCATAGTATGTTCATGATTATACATAAAAACAACTTACCTTTGGGCAGAACTTTGGACTTACAGAGTACTTTTACGTGTACAATATTATCCCTCATGATTACTACCATTTCATGTGTTAGGTTTGATGCTAATATTCTGAGATTAATATATGTATATGTTGGATAAAGCAAATGACTGACTATTCTAATATTCTGATATTCTAATTCCATCATTTCTGGAGTCATTGAAAAACTGGATTTTTATAATTGGAAAAAGGACATATAGCTATAACATAGAAAAGAATAAATAAAAAATCTGTAGTTCTAAATTTGAGCTATCTAAATAAATTCAGGATGTGTTTTATTTTATAATTAAAAACAAAATAAAATATTTTCCTGCTCCATCTACTGAAAAGGCCTAGAAACAGTGGCCAACTCAATAGCAATGAGTACCCTCAATGTCCATATTGTAGTCTTGATATACTATTTCCCACTAGAAGAAACCAAATTCCTTGAATAAATTGTTAATTCTAGGGCTGGGCAAAATAATATACAAGATAAACCTGAAAAAGCTTGTTAATGCTCAATTAAGGACACTATCAATGAGTAAAAATTATTAGAGGCTCTCTTGAAGAGTTTCACAATAGCCAAAGCAGAATAACTTGAAAATCAAGAATAATAATAACTGAAATGAATTAAAACAGAAATAAATATATTTAATTACAATTAGTAATAATACAAAAAATAAACTAATTGTTCATTGTTGATAGATAATAATGTGCCAATTTATTATTTTGGAAACTGTTAGATAAAGAGATATAATTAAGTTTTTTTTTTCTTTCCTATATAAAATTGTATGAATGGGAAAACAAATAGTAAATAGGAAAAATCTTTCTTTTAAGAAGTATTTCAGTTAATAAATGAGAAAGAAAGGAGAGAAATAGAATCTCTTCATTCAGCCCTTCTGACTTAATGAATCTGGGCGTTGATCATTACTGGTTCCTACCACCACAAGAGACAACCAAACATCAAGTGCTTTCTGATGGAAGAACACAACACCATCTATGAAAGCAGTTTTGCTCAAAAACAAACTAACTGACCAACAAATGTAAATTTGATTGCATTTTAGAACCAACTACCAATTCACAGAAAACATAAAGGACAGATGAACATGTTGATGATTACCTTAGGTATGCAATCAGCAAAATTTAGGCCATAGAATAATGGCAACTTATAATGAGTGGATCTCATTTGGATCCTAATTTTAAAAAAAACAACTGTAAAGAATGAAAAAATAGTAATCTATCAGGTTATTGGAAATTGGAAAAGTGTGATGACATTAAATAATTATTAATTAATTTTAGATATTATCCTGTTATTTAGGTTATATGTGTTTTTGAAAGAGTCCTTAATTTTCAGTGATACACAATTTAATATTTATGAATAAAACGATGTGATATCTGGGATTTACTATGAAATAACATGGAACGGGAAAGTAGGAGGGAATAGAGGTAAAATAAAGTGCCATCATGTGCTGATAATTTTTGAAGATACATAAAGTACATAAGGGTTTGCTATTACTATGCTGTCTCTTTTTGTACATATTTAAAATTTACTAAATTTAAAAGTAAAAATGGAAAAGAAAAGAACAAAAGAAGTTTAGAAATAGAAGCAATCTTAAAGCTTTACAGTTATTACATGGTAGAAAAAAATCTCAATGTTTTCCTTCCAAATCCAGTGCACTTTTCATTGTCCCACAATATGTCACAATGCTGAGAAAACTTGAAATTAACTTGAAATTAAATGATAATATCCTCCTGGGGAAATAGTCTTTAACCACTTGTCCTATTTAGTCTAGAAAAGCCATGAAAAGTAAATTAAAGAGCAGTGAAGAAAATAGTCAGTAGGCCTGTGTGAAACAGAGCATGGGAAGTCTACCATTCTTCTATCTATCATACATCCAGCAACAACAGATACAATATTTCTTTCTCTCCAATCATTCAACTGCTAACTATCCAAAAATAAGACCCTTGGAACTACAGAAAAATAATTGCATCATTCTTCCTGAATGCTTTTTCATGCCATAACATTGAGACATTGATGAATCTTGTTACTATAGCTGGAGCTATAGATATGTGCAATAGCCATGCAACTTTGTGTGCCATTAATCAGCACCCATGGAAGAAATACTGGTTATACCATTGAGAGGAGAAAGGATTCTGCTACCAGGTTTGATACTTTTATTTTCTATCCAATTTCCAATGAATTTGATTGAGTGGTTTTCAAACACATTAATCTGAACTTCTGTGAACTGGGTAAAAAAAGAAGGCATGGTACACATCACAAAATCTGGATCTTATGAGAAGGGAAGCAGTATTTATTATGGCATAAGGGCTTGAATTCTAAGAAACTTATGTTTAAATTACAGCCCTGCCACTTCCCTACTTTGTGACTCTAGTCAACATAGTCTCTCTAAGTATGCACAACTGCACAGTGGTAAAAATAAAACCTCAACCAGAAAATTATGGGTTAATGGGGCAATTATAAGTAAAACATTTATCATAGAAGCTGGCACATACAAATGTACAATAAACAATATTTACCTTGTGTTGCTATTGCTATTGCTATTGCTATTGCTATTGCTATTGCTATTGCTATTGCTATTGCTATTGCTATTGCTATTGCTATTGCTATTGCTATAGAAAGAAACCAAGAAGTAAATATATTTAATGGTTGTCTCCATTAAAAAGTCTTGTTTGTTCACAATGAAGGGGAAATTACCTGTTTTCATACCCATCATATAGATATAAAACACTTAAATGTACAAAACAAGTACATTTTTTTAACCCTCAATATAGATTATTAAGAAAAAACACTATCATCATCCTCAGTTGAAGGGAAGCCACATATTAATCTGCATTATCAGGCCAGGTTTAAGGTCAGGCTCCAGATCTACTTAAAGACTCTGCTTTGAAATCTGTTTAGCAGATATCACACTTCTTTTTAATGTGTAAATTTAATAACTTAAATAAATTTGTCTTTCTTATTCAAGGCCCTTAGTAAATATCGGTTCCCTTTCTTTGTCCTAAAACAGCTTCCTTAAAATAAAATAAGAAAAACCAAAAAGCCAGATTTTAAATTAGGCCACTAGTTCTTTTTAAGCCCTTGTTGAAACTTAATATTTATTCTTGACTAAAATTTGGAATCTTTTTCTAAGCCAAAATCCTCTTCCTAACCCCCCAAAAAGCATCTTTTACATTTTTCAATACATGTACATATGTTCGATCATGTTCATAATATTCTAATGAATTATAACATAATTTGTAAATAAATTAATATACATATATTTTGACTCATACTCAATCAAAGTATTGAAGATCATTATCCTGGAGAACAGTCTCAGGTTCTTATTCAACTCACACTTCAACTCAACATTGACTTTTAGCACCTACTGGGTGTCAGGTACTTTGATATATCCTGGCGAATACATAGATTAGTAATTCTGCTCTAGCAGAACACTAAGTCTGGTGGAAAGAGGAAAATTTATGTAACTATTTATGATATAAATAATGTATAAAACTATTTAGGTTGAACCATATGAAATTGTAGATACCAACCATTTTTTATTTATAACAATGGCAATTTCATGTAGTTCAATTAAATATTTATTGTCCTTCACAAAGTCTTTAGTTCTCCCAGAATTTCCTAACATTAATTTGTCCTTTAAATGAACAAGGCCGGTTAACTCTCAGAGTACAAATTTTGTTACCATTAAATATCTTTTATTTAACTATCTTCTTTGTTCTAAATGTATCAACAGAATGGCACAACAAAATTATAATGGTATTCTATGACATTCCCTAACAGATAATACATCCTAGTCCATTTTATTTTTAACAAGTTCTAGAATAAGAAATAGCTAACTACAAAGTATTCAATTATTTCGCCTGAATGCATATTTTTCAGTTATTCATTTCTCATTTTCACAACATCCTGTAATTTACATTAACCCAACCAGGAGTTGTCCCCGGTTTTATATGGTAGATACTGTAGTAACATCATTTTCTTTATTTTTGCCTAAAATATTAACATTTTTTCAGGAGAAATTCTAGCAACTGCAATGCCAGGTCCCTTTGGCTGGTATCTTTTTCTGACTTGGCAGTATTTGAAATTCTCCTGGCTCCTGGCCTCTATAGCACACGGACTGCCAGCCACACAACAAAGTAAGATATAATTGTTGTCTAATAATATCCAAAGATAAATTCTGTACAGCAGTTTCTCTGTTTCATGCGCTGTGCCCTCAAAAAACCAGAGACGGTCTGAACTTAATTAGTATCCAGATATAATTTAAACAACCCAAATAGTGAATGACGTGCCTATCAGCATTAGTGTCTATATTGTTATTACAAAATAATATTATTAATATTTGGATTATTTTTAAATATATTATTGACTCAATAAATTAAAATATTTCATAAGTATATGAATTCATTGACAAGAAGTACATAATTTCCAAAAGATCTAAGGAACTAGATATTAACGACTTAGGAGGAAGTGACACTCTATTTTTAAAGCAGAATGTGGGCCATCTATTGGATAAAGACTGTCACATTCACCAAGGGGAAAAGCAAATTTTATGTAGGCTTGACATGGACAAATAGATAGTGTGCTGTCTTTCTGGAACATGAATCCAGGACATGATGGAAAAACTGCCAAGACTTATCACACCTGCTGACAGCTACCCATGCCTGCTGGTTCCTGCGGGCATCAATGATGCCAACATGATAAATATGCAAACTATTTCTAGAAGCCATGATGTTCTAGGCAGGAAACTAAAGGGCTCCTGGGACCCAGGTGTTGTTTTAAATTCTTTCTCCAACTCGATCCATGGCTCAGAAAAGGCAAAAAATGCTGAGCAGCTGATTATATAGATGGTGGCAGAATCATAATTTATGATACAAAAATTGGTGAGCATTGGCTAAGTATGAAATGTATTTTTATAGGGACAGGGATGCATATTTTTTCTCTCGTGAACTCTTGATCTAATTCAGAGGATTTTAAAGTAATATGGAAGAAAAAATATCAAAATATTAACAAGGATTATAACATTTATATTATATGGACACAGAAAGATAAATATTTGGAAGTTTCCCAAGGTGTTCACAGGCTAACATAACTGGGTTACAGAAAATACCAGTGTCCTCAGAAAACTATGTATCAAGGGCCAGAGCATTATAATAAAAAAGGTGTGTGTGGGTGCCCTTTCACTGTGCACCTATGCATTCGCCAAGAGAAATTGAGAGATTCAATAGTAGATGCAGCAGTGCAAGCGTAGACCTTAATTAAAGAAACAAGTCTTTTAGAAGGAAAGTTATAATAAAAAAGTATACCTTATCTGCTGAGATAGAAATGTTAAGGTAGCAAGATGCTGACAATGCAAGGAGACTGGATTGTAAGTGGCACTATTTGTAAAGATTGTTAGAAAAAATCAACAGGCTCAAAACTGAGTCACTCGTGCTAAGCAAACCAGGACTCAGTATCTAACCTAAATGCGGTTTCAACCTACCCCAGGAGTGTCATTTTAACTGGTCAGTCTGGGATTTCCTGGTCATCACTAGTGAGGAAATCCCTGAAGACCCCTTCCATTCCCCAAAGTAGGGTGAGTTAAGCCTGGCATCATCCACTCTTTGCTAGAAATTTCCATTTCCTGGCCCCTTCTGTCTATAAAAACCTTCCTCTCCGCAGCTCTGCAGAGCTCCTTTATACTTGCTGAATGGGATGCTGCCAGATTCATGAATTGTTGAATAAAGCCAATTGGTTCTTTAAATTTCTTCAGTAGAATTTTGTTATTTAACAAGATGATACAGACTATTTGGTTAGATGATTGAAATGGATGATTATACCACATTTATATCCCAAAATAAGGGGGTGATTAGTTATACAAATGATAGGAAGAAGGAAAGAAAAAAGAGTGTTCAACTCTCCTTGGAACGTTATTCAACTAGAGAAGTTAATTTCTTCTCTCGCCTGCCTGTCTGGCTGCCAGAGGAAGCTGAGGGTACGCAAGACACCAGTGGCGACATTGGAATGACGGGAATATGACTTGTGTGACTATGACTTGCCAATCTAACCTTCAAGATAATCTCAGGGAAGGGTGGTTAGTAGATGGGAATTATGGGATACAATTATAATTTAGTCCATGTGTTTAGAAATCAGATTTTAAAGCTTTCAGAAAACAGCAAGACCTAAGATTTTTATATGGTGTAAAAGCTCCATCGGAAAGTATTGAAAAGAAGTCCTTTGAAAATCAAAACTAAAATATTACAATTATAAATGATCCTGATAAGGAGGGAAATTGGGAAACATCTAAAAATATGCCTGCATGGAGAACATCCCGAAGAGCTACGGTTTAAAACTACATATTTACAAAAAGAGCAAAGAAAGGATGGAGTTAAGATTTTTTTTTTTAATGTAAGCGGCATCAAACTTTGAGGCTAGTTCAAATAAAGCTCAATTTTACAATGTAATCACATACCACCCATCTACTCATAAGTAAAATGTCCCTCCATCCACCTGGGTAAGAACAACCATCAGCCTTTTTAACGTGCAGAACTCTGCCAGGTGTTAAGCACTGACTCTGCTGATAATTAGCACTGGGACAGCAGGCCCGGCATGTGTAGCTGTTTGCTCTGTGAGTTCTCGCAGATGTAGAGCCAGCATACTCTGTGATACGGAGGATATTCATCCTGATATATTCTCTGCACTGTATAAATCTAAAGTTTAGATCTCTAAAACCTAGAGATTTATAGCACTTTTTGCTACCAGTCAATATTATTTCATTGAATAACATGTTGATATAATATCCTCAGCTTTAATCAAAAACTAAATAACTAAATAACTATAAAAATGTTATATACAGCCTTTGAGGATCACTTTGTTTAATATTTTTATATAAATATTTATTTAATAAATTTAGCTTAGAGCACGAAAAAAATTATTTTTCCAAATAAACTAATAAAATATTTCCCTTTAGCTATCATGGGAATTTTATAAATCATTTTGCTTACTTTTTGCTTACCAACAAGGAGGCTCAAAATTAAATTAGTGCCCAGATAAAGTAACTATAATGTCTACCCTGACATTGCCTTAAGTAGTTCTTACTTTTTCTTTTTTTAATATGTCTTTATTGATGTCAGAGAGAGGAAGGGGGGGAGAGAGAGAAACATCAATGGTGAGAGAGTTGCCACTGACCAGCTGCCTCCTGCACGCCTCCAACTGGGGACCGAGCCCGCAGCCGGGCATGTGCCCCGGCCAGGAATTGAACTGCAATCTCTTGGATCCTAGGTCAATGCTCAAATGCTGAGCCTCGCCTGGCCGGGCTGTAGTTCTTACTTTTTAGTTACTTTTAGGGTAAGGAAAAAATATGGAAATGATAAAGCCTGTCACATTGGACACTTGATATCACGTGTTAAAATTAAGGTTGGTATTGACAAAGTTCAGGACATGGTACCCCCAAATATGGCATCTTATCCTTGAATATTTTAAGCTGAAGTAGTCTGAGAAAAGGAGAGAAACAGGAAGGTCACTCTGACCCCTCCCCTAACCCCCTCCTTCCCTGAAACATCATAAAACCCTCACGAGAGAGGAGCCCTCCTTATATCTGGAGGAATCCGGCATGTTTATGTTTGAAGACAAAGGGACACCAAAAAGAATCCTAACAAAGTTAGGATTAGCCTTGCTAAATTCCCCCTATTTTACTATAATTACCTTAACCTATTATACTCTTTAACCTATTATATTCCTCCAGTATTGTCCACTCTTCCTCAGACCTCACATAAACTACTCAGGTCTGTTTTTTGGGGTCTTCGTTTCCTTACAAGGGTTTCTGTGTCATATAAAATTTGCATTAAATAAATACTTACGCTTTTCTCTTGTTAATGTGTTTTTATTTGTTTAATTTTCAGACCCAGTCAGGAACCCTAAGAGGTTAGAGGAATTTTTTTTCCTCCCCTACAGAGGTATTGTTAGAGACTGGAAGAAGAGTACTATGGAACTCCAATACTAATTCCTTTTTCTGTGTCAAGGGAAACAAGGTTTAGACTGGAAAAGACTATGAAAAGAGACCTCTGAAGGCCAAGATAGAGCCTTTAGGAAGGCAGTTTTAAGCTAAGATTCTGTGCTCGGTGAATTGCATCCCAGTGCACAGAGAAATTTTTCAAATAAGATGCTCAAGCCCTTCTGAGATGCTAAAGACAGTAGAGGCATTGATTTGCTATTTCCAGATATAGAAAAAGTTATATTCTGATAATCAGCCCAAGAAAAATTTTATGATAGCTTTTTAACTTGATTAGAACTCTACAGTGAGGCAGTATCACCAGGGCACACTGAGAACAGCGTGGCATAACAGAATGGTGACCTCGGCGAGGTAAACCTGGGTTTATCCTGGCTGTGATATTTATTAGCTGTTGAACTTGGGCATATTATTTGGCCTAGCTGAACAAAATTGGGACATAGTAAGCGATTATGTCATATAACTATAACTTGCTTTTTTGATGCAGTTGTGGATCATTTTATACTTCCCTGGTTTTAATAGTTATCAGATGAAGGGATCACAGTTTTGGCATAAAGATTATTTTAAAGTGAAAACATTTGAACTACAGAAGATACAGAAAATAATCTTATCTGAATTTGCCTTATCTGACTAAAGCAGTCTCCCGAAAGCACAGCTGCCATTAACCCCTCCAAGAGAGTTTCCTGTGACTTCAGCTGCCATGGAGACAGAGAGCCCATCCTATTGGTATAATAAGCTCAATAAAACCTTCTATACTTTCCCATCGCAGCTTTTTGCTTTTTTGTTAAGATAGTATGTAAACCCTTACTTCCAGCTATTCACGGAGTTACTTATCACTGAGTACTCTCTGTGTACAAGTAAATAAACCTGGCCTTTTCTCCGGTTAAGCTCTTTTCAGTTAATTTGCAGGCCCCAACCACTGGAACCTATAATGGGGGAGGAAAAAGTTTTCAATAGATAAATTCTGTAAACAAGTTAAATCTGGATTTCAACAGGAAGTTATGGGGAAAGTCTAGTAATATCCTTATAAAGAGAAAGAGAAATCTGGATTAGGTGGCCTAATTTAATGGATTTCTTACTATTTGAATATACAGTGGTTCTTGAGCCAGCTTTCTAATATAATCACCTGGTGATTTTTTTTTTTTTTTAATTCTCACACCTAAGTCATACCTCAGTCCATTTTATACAGTCAAGGTTGAGAACCACTGTCCTAGAGGAAAATTTCATGCATGTTTGCAGCTTTCCCTGACCCTGTCCTCCCCAAAGTGGTGGTTAGTTTATTTTTTCTATTTTTCATCTGGAATGAGAACCACAAAAGCCAATTAAATTTTCAGATGACAGGTTTTAACATGGGGTCAAATCTAATAAGATAAAAGAAAAACAGGAGCAAAGGTTAAGTTGTGCACATAGTTTAAAATTAAAATAATCGCTGTATAAGTACAAAACACAGTAGTGTAACTTAAGAGCATGAGTCCTTCCTATTCTTTTCATTTTCTATTTTTGGCTATTGTTATTAGGTATTAAAACGATGAACATTTGTGTTTCTCCTGTGCCATGCGCTGTGCTGAGTGCTTTCCAGGTGTTGGCTCCCTTAATCCTCATAACTCAGGAACAACAAATATTATGCTATTTTCCAGCCAAAGAACTGCTGAAAGACCTTAAGTGACTTCAGAAGGCTAAACCAGCCTGGAAAGCAAGGGCTTAACAGTGCATTCTGCTAGCTAAGCCTCTGTCCCACACCACAAAGGCATAGTAGATTTGTACTGGACTGGATCTGCTAAAAAGCTGCTGGTAAGGAAGGCTCTAATTAGTATCTAGAGACACTAAAACATGAACTCTCAACAAAGGAAGGAAGGGAGGACTCTGCCATGTCACCCCCAGAGGGCGAAACTGGTTCTTGAGCAGGAACAAATCTATAGTACAGTAGCCCCCCTTATGTGCGGTTTCTTTCTGTGGCTTAATTATCCACAGTCAACCTTGGTCTGAAAATATCAAATGGAAAATTCCACAAGTAATAGTAAGTTCTAAATTGTGCACTGTTCTGGGTTGCGTGAGGAAATCTCACACCGTGCTTCTCTGTTCGCCCAGGATGTGAATCATTCCTTTGCCCAGGATATTCCTGCTGTTTTTGTTACCTGCCTGTTAGTCACCTGGGTTAACGGATCACTGACGAGAGAGATAGAGATAAAAATAATATATTCACATAAGTTCTATGAATATAGGCAAATTGGAAGGAAATTTACCAGGGCAGTGCAGAGACCTGAAAAACTTAAGTAGATTAGATGAGAAGAAACACTGAGTAATGGGAATAGTGACAGTTGTTCCCACTCAGCCTCGAGAGTATCTGAGAAATACATATTGCTCTTAATAATACTGTGGGAGTTCAGAACATGTCACTCTAAAATGTTCCTCTATGGTATGTGGATTGCTTTGAGCTAAAGGCAATTTTAGCTTCAAGCTCAAAAGCAACTTCTGCCCCTCCCTTCACCTGAAACAACTTGAATTAGGGGCCTAACCCATAATAAGAGATGATTGGATATAGCCTCTTTTGACCTACTCACTAACCATCTGTTCTAATCACCCTGCAATGACCCTCTGAAGACCCCAAGGCACCTTACCACGCCTCTAGCTCAGAATGTTTTGTATACCCATGTTCTCTTTCTGTTTCTTAACCTCCAGCATGTGGGGTCTCTGACTCTCTCATGCATAGGGTTCCCATACATATGTATGGAAAAAATTTGGTTATTTTCTCTTGCTAATCTGTCTCATGTCTACTTGATTAGACCAGTCAGAAGAACCCTGGGGATAGAGGAAAAGTTTGTTCTCCCATAATATTTACCCGATCAAAAAATATATTTTTCATAACATTTAGAGATAATTTTACATGTACTATGTTATTTCTTCACAGAAAATCATGAAGTAAATAAAGTATAAAAGTCCCATTAAAGAGAAGATGTCCAGGGGTGAAATGATTTGCCCAAGGTCCCCCTGCTAGTCAATAACAGAGCCCGAACTAGAGTCCACACCACAGTCCACTGCTCTTTCATTTATGACAGTGTCACAGAATCTCCCCTTAACAGTCCTGATAATTCTGAAACCCATAAAAATGGCAAAATGCTTTCAGATAGATTAAGTAATGTGATGAACAAAAATTAACAGAATGGTTTTAAATAAATATACTCCCCAACCACCCACTGAGGTCCTACATGATTTAATCAATCTTCCTGTTTCCCATCGGCAGAAACAGGACAGGGAAATCAATAGCATACGATCGTCCATTTGAAGTTATAGATGCTCTTTTCAGTTAAAGTACTTGACACATCCAAAAAACATCTTACTGTGACTATGGCATTTTGTAAACAGTGAAGAACCAGGAATAATTTAATCATATAAATGATATATCAGGCTCTCGCCTTAATTGACAATTTCATAGATAGTCTCTCAGTGAATAATAAACATTTGTGAAAAGAGAAATAGGGCTTCTTGTGTCTGGGCACTATGCAGACTGCTGCCCTTGATATAAAACCTTTACAGTGCTTGCCCCTGCTACCTCTCATCACAGTCCCCGTATCTATTTTACTTCACGGCACTTGTCACCACTGATAAAATGTTATGTTGCATTTGCTTATTGCCTACTTCCTCCCTCTAGAACAGCTATGCTCTTCAAGCGTGATTCTGTCACTCAGGGGACATCTAGCACTCTATGGAGACATTTTCAAGGAATACTAGAGGCACCCAATGGGTCGAGACCTGGGATTCACCCTGTACTGCCTGGCAGCCCCCCACAACAAAGACTTATCTAGCCCAAATGGTCAACAGTGCCAGGTTGAGCAACCCTGCTCTAGAATGTAAGCTCTCTATGAAGATGAAGACTATCACTTTGGCATAATAAATATTTACCTCATGAATGAGGAGATGGATGAATGAGTGAATGGTGCCAGTGACTCAGAAGATAAAGAAGCTAGAGGTCCGAAAGCTGTGCAGATAGGGCAGGTAGGAACTCCAGAACAATTTCCAGGGGAAAATTACAAAACTGAAATTTTCACTACATCATCAAAACACAAACCATGAACAGTCAGAAACAGGCATTGTGTTATTAACCTCTTAAGAATTTACTTTATAATTTACTTTACATAATGTGCCTATGAAGTTGTGATGATTTTCCAGTTCTTCAACACAACAGTCTAATTCTGTGACATATGAGAGGAGCTGTCGCTTTTCACATAGGAAAAAGAAAAGTTATATATCTCAATCTCTGTTTTCTTAGATTTGTTATTTCTTTCTGAATAATCAATACTTCATTTGTCTCTAAAACTCATTTCATTATGTTCATCCTAAATACCCTGTGGACACTGGAAGATTTTCCTGATTTTAATCAATTTTGAACTGGATTGATTTTTTGCTCAACCTTTCACAGTGCACCATATACTTTCATATCTACAGCCAACGTAGACCTACAACCTATGAAAACATTTTGCGGATAGGTAGAAGAATCAACATAAAAGCAGTAAAACTGAAACTCTTATTAGTACATGACCCAAACCTAGAGATCAAATAGAGTCATGGTTTTTGAATATTTTTCCATCATGATACCATTTTTTTGGATGAACGCTGATATTTCTGACATATTGTATAAATATTATAATATAAAGCAATTATCAACCACACTAGGGAAAAAAGTGTGCGTGCACAAACACCAAGAACTGAAAAATATTATGTAATAATTTGTGTGGTTAAGGTTTCTGTCTTTTGCAATGTTTGTGATATGCTATCACTGCTCATTTGAAGATGGTGCAATGAGTATTAGTATGTCTCTCTGGGTTCTTGATTTTAGTATCTGAGAGAAAACATTTGTAATTCAAAGGAAAATTATGTATTATCTCTAGCACTCAAACTTAGCAGGCCAAGATTATAATTCTACGGAAGATAGTTTAAAACTCTATAAATTGTAGGTAACTGACAGACACAAAAATTCTGTCCTATCTGGTAAAGATCCACTTTACTTCCCTTCCCTTTCTTGTAGAAAAGAACAGTTTTGCCTCTATTTGCATATTCCTGGTCTATAAATGTGTTTGTTCTTTGAATTTCCTTTTTAACTGGTATTGACATCTGCCTGATTCCCTTAAGAGTTAAATAAAAATACTTAACACATATTCATCTTTATATCTGTGTGAGAGTAATAATTTTTACCTTTTTATTTAAACTCTGTTATCTATTTTGTGGCTTATATAAAAGGTGGGTTTAGGTTCTTTTTTTGCCAAATTCCCTAAAAGAAACCATAAGTGAGAATGTTTTTGTCATGTGTCTCTCCTGTTTTTCATTCTGAAATTTACACTGTATTTAAATTTTGTATTTATGTAGCTTTTGAAATTGCTCATGAGTTGCATCAATGTATCTACCTGTTTTCCAATTAGAGTGAACCTGGGCAGAGACTTCCTGTACACCTTATTTTCACTTCTCCCTAAGGTGCTTAGTACAACAGATTTTCATGGTGGTCACCTCTACAGAAAGGCAATAGAGTGACAGAGGGCAGGAATTAGAAATAAATAAAGGAAACAAAACAGTTCCTTTCGCAACCATGTTGGGATGGGAATTGCCATTTATGAAATAGTCACAATTCACTTATAGTTTAAATCCTTTCCTTCCTTAAGGTGTGTAATGCTCTCTTTACTGCTGGGGTAATTTCTAAGACTTGTTAGCTACTGGGACTGAAACTGCATAGAAGTACTTGAAGATAGGCTTGCAAGGAACTATGAATAGTAATCGATCATCTACTTTGCATCTCAAAGCAGTGATAAGATATGATAACACTTTGAAGATGAACATTCAGGTAAATTGCAGTGTGTGAGTTGCAGGGTTTACTAACCCTTCAGACTCAAACAGCTCTTTCCCCCCCTTTCCCTCGGGGTTTGATATTAACTTCCCATTTTATTCTCTCAAGTCCTGGCTGAGCCTCTCATTTTTGCTGCTTTTCTTGTGACTTTCCCTTCTGTGGGGCCTCTTGTCTCTCTCTACCGGTTTCTTGCTATTCCTCTCCCTTGGTCTTTTCTCTTTCTCGGGTTTCTCCTCTCCCACTCCTAGCTGCATTTGTTTCTTTTCTTGGTTCTGACTCATATTAAGAAAGGGAGGAGGGGAAGAATGGGGCAAACGACAGCTAGGACACAAGGACTGTACATATCAAGGGCTCGGGACACATTCATAGCAATTAGTTTATGACATTTTTGACGGGGAGTAAATAACATACTTGTCAGCACGTGTGTGTTTTTTACTTTAGTAGTCTGCCTCACAAAATAGAGTTAGAGCAGGTTTTATATTATGTATTCTTAATTTATATATCAGTCTCAATCTCATTCTCACATGCATGTTTAATTCAGCTGGTTAGGGATCAGGAGTTCTCTATAGAAAAGTCCTCACTGCCTTAGATGTAGACATGATATACCACATCAGCATATCTAGATTCCACAGAAGGAAATAGTTTTATTCCTAATGAAATGATAAAGAAGCTCATACAGGAAAAGACTGCCTTGTTTACCCTTAGATATTACTATGAAAGCCTTTAACTGACATTTCATTTATTAAAACATATGGATCTAAAGAAACTTAAGGCTATTTACAAATAACTTGCAAATAAGTATGTAAACACTGATTTACTAGTCAGCTAATTGCAGTTCATACAGTTCATCACTGCTAATTAGAAAAATTATAATACAGATAATGCCTATTCTCTTTTTAAAAAATTTGAGTGCAATTATTTTATATTAAGAGTAAAATGACTATAAATTTCAAATATTCTATTTCTGATTTTTTTATGCATGAGAAAGATCAGAATTTTTTTCTTTCTTTCCACAGTCCTATTTCAGCAATTGGTAAAGTCAGTAGTTCAAGATCTGACAAATGATACATTTATATTTTTCAATTCTTTGGAATTATAATAGATTATATTTTAGTTAGTGAATAAAGACATTTCTTAAGGTAAAGTACACTATATCTAGAAAAGCCTATAAAACAGGAATTGACTCTTTATGTATAATAGTCAATCTACTTAGATGACATAAATGCTATAATTTCTATAGATATATGGAATAATTATCCAAATAATTTTAACTCTTTCAAAGCAATCAAATTAATACCTAAGAATGGTTTTGTATAAGTCTGCATAAGTATGTGTATGTATGTGTGTGTAGATGATAGGAAGATGCACAAATAGATCAATAGACTGATTGATAGAAAAATTTGAAAAGTGAGAAAAATGTACTTCTCTAATTAAATGCATAATCATGGATGCTGATCCATGTTACTGATGCTAAGTGGTTTCTACTTTAATGAGCCATTTTAAATGAAATGGTTGCCTGCAATTAGACATCTGCAATCCAAGGAAAGCAAGCCAACTCTGGTCTGGCTGCCAGAATTACAGTGCATTCCTCAGCAGGACAATGAAGAGAAAGGATAATTGTAATGATAACATATACATCTTTAGTGTTCTGTGGTTGAAAGAGTGTGCAAAACAAGTCTTCTTAATATATTTAATTGCTTACTGTTAATAAAGGGTTGTCAAAAGAGTTGCTTTTAATATAGTGATATTCCATTAGCAGTATTACTACCCGATAGTCACAAAATACCTATTTCAACACAGGGACATGCATAGAAGGAAATAATAATGGATTCTTACATTTTATGCGTCTCAGCTATTTGTTTAGGGTCACAATTAAGGGACCAAATAGGTTATGATATTCCTGAGTGAAGACAAGTAACACATCCCTTAAAATATTTGGATGAATGTTAATGGACTTACATTTGTCCTAGATAACTGAGTCATATTCATCTTAATATTAACATATTCATCTTAATATTAACAATATTGAGAGCTTCTTGTATGTATTTTTATCCCCATGTTAAATAAATGAGAAAACTTAAGCCCACACTGCTATTGCACATCAAGGGTAGTCAAAAATTCAAACCCAGGACTGGATTAAAAGCCCATGCTTTCAACCACTATTAATTAATAAGCTTGATTACATTTTCTTTTTAAAAACAATGGCTGGTGTCAGAGATGTCAATATAGAATTTGGCTGTGCCACTGCATGATGTGATTTGGGGAAGCTGTTTCACCTCTCCAACCACCAGTTTCTTTATGTATAAAATAGGAAAGAAATATTTGAAATACAGGGTTTTTAATATAACCCAATGAAATAAGGTATGTATTGTGTCTAGCACATAGTGTGTACTCAATGGTCTAATTCACTTAGTCTATGACAGTTATCTGATTCACATCATGTAATTCTTATATTGGCCATGCCTGTGATAAGTTAATCAAATTAATTTCAAATATCTTTGTTTGGCTTTTAGGTTATTACCTTTTCTTACCTCAACCAAATAATTTATTGAAATTATTTTTAAATCTAATTTTACTACATCTGGACAAGTACCATTTGGCAATTTATTCACAATCATGCACATGAATCACTTTTGCATGGATATTAGTTTGTGTAGAGTTCTTACCTCTAAAACACACACACACACACACACACACACACACACACTTCACATGCACATAGAGAACTCTCAATTATCTACAGGCCATACCTTCGCTTTATATTTTGAAGCTCTCATCTCAGGGGTGGGGCAACAGGGCCTTTAGGCGCCTCACCTTCTCACCTCCCACTCTCACCTCTTCTGCGGTGGTCTGTATTTTGTACCCTTGTGCAGCTTAATGGGCAATGGACTGGGCCCTCATTATAGCACAGTCAGAAGGGATAGCTCTGAAGCTAAGATTTCAAATAGCTTTACTTTCTTCCCAGGAAAAGTAGAAATCAGCCAGACAAATCATTAAAAGATAAAAAGAGTTGAAAGAGAGCATCCAAGTGCTGTGCCTGTCATGTACTGGTCTGGTGAGCAAAGCCAGCTGAGCTGTGGGAAGCCGGCCAGCAGCAAAGAAGAGCCAGACCAGGCCACCCACAAGCAATCTTTGCAACTCACTTTCCTGATAAGGTTTTTATGTACTCTAGGAATACCAGACATACCAGTAATAAGCTTTATTCTTTAAAGTACATTCCCATTTCAAATATCCTGTTCTATTATCTACTAGTTTTGCATTAGTCAGAATGGTATTACTCGAAATATGAAATAGTATTCTATTTCCTTTCATTTCCTCCCACAAAGGGTTGCCTATTTCTTTGCATCAATATAAATAAGAATTAGTTGTCTTATATTGTTAAATAGGAGATATTTGGGAGAATTAATGTATACGCTTGTTCAATACAGCTTAGTGCCTGGTATTCAATAAATATTTAAATAATTTCATATATATGAATGAATTGATAAAGTTCATGCTTACATTTTGCCATATACAAGATAATGATTAATCTGAAAAATATAAAGTATCAGATACTAAAAACAAAGACAAAAACACGCTTTAGGGAAAATATTATTAAAAGTTACTATCTGTGATACTTTCAAGCAGGTAGTTTCTGCCTAGGTAAGGTGTCAGGCAGGCCAATATCTGTAACAAATTCAAAATAAAATATGACTTTGTCCGCTTTCCTGGCTTGGTTCCTATGTTGTAGAAATGTTGTAAAAAATAAAAGCATTAGCAAGTACAGGTTTATATTTCAAAAAACAAACTCATTGATCCTATCATCCGTATTTTTTTCAGTTTTTAAAAAGTGTCTAAACAAAATGCTAAAAATACAGCAGTCACATAACTTTATGGTTTCTTTACTTACATTGTTCAAACATGCAATCATCATTTGGTACTTTTGACAATATGTTACTTTGGATATATGTTTTAATTTCCACCAATATAAATTCCTATTTATAGGTACTCTAGTCATCAGTGTAACTGGCATAGGCTTGGTTCCTATCAAAAGCAAGTGATTATAAATGTTTATACTCCTTTCTGTCAAACTTGATTCCTGTTTGTATGCATATCTGAATTACAAGTTCATTATCAAAACAGAACTATAACCAATTCATGAGGATATTATATATTCAAGTTTTCTTTATGCATTTAAAAAATGAACCACTTAGATCATCTATTCATTTTAGTACCTTTCATATGCTTCCACAAAACCACTGCCATAATCTTCTGAATCAACAGACACTATCTTCTCATTAGAAATTCTTGGTTTTCTATTAAAGTAGAGACCAACCAAGCATAACCACTTTTAATGAAGATTACATCTTTTCTCTGGACACTGAGAGGTTATCCAACACATGAGGATTATTCTTCAAATCCTCCTATGAAGAGAAAATTACAATAATTACCTAAGGCCTATCTCAGTGTTATGTATATAAGTGCAGTTTTCAATCTTTATGAGGTCTTTAAAATCCTAAAAAAAATGGTTGTATTAAAATTAACTGGTTGACTTTAATATTTGGATAGTTTTATTAATAAAATTCACACAAAAGCATTGTTATAAGTAACCTCAATGAATACTGGTGATCAAATCACCATGTAATTTACATTATGAACCAAAAGCGAATATAGTTTAAGAATGTATGGATCAATATTCATTTTCCCTGTAGGGATAAATGATTGGGTGAGCTCAATATGTCATCTTAAAAATATCAAAATTAAAGTCTTTGGGCTGTCAGTGACCAGTGCAAAGTGACACTTTCTAGAATTATGTCCAGAGACCCAGGGCCTTAAAAATATTGAACATTAAAGTTATACATCTAAAAAATATTATAGCAAAGGTAAACTTGCATTAAGGCCAACATTAATTATTAAGTCATTCTTATGATTATGCTACCTGTACAACAACATAAAAATATTACATCTTTTCTCAGATGATTTACTCATGAAAATGTCTTTTGACAGAAATAAGTAAAACATAATCAATGTCTCTGTTATCCCTCAAATGCACAAGGCAAATACACATACATTTTCACTACTTATTTAATTTTCTGAGAAAATGAACAGCATCTTTTCCTCTTATAAGTCAGTGTAGAGGTGATTTAGATAAAATATTTCAGAAATTGTAACAGTGATGACTAGATTTAACATTTACCGGAATCCCACAGAACTAAAATCAGACAACCTTCAATATATGGGGCAATTAACCACTCAAATGTTCTTCCTAATGATGTTTCTTTTGAGAACCTTGCTTTGGGAAAAGGTCAGAAAAACAAAAGAAACTAATATCTGTAAAAGACAGATATCTTTGAAAGACAACATTAAGTTGGGGACAAAAGTAGCCATTTAATATATGAATGATTGTTATCTGTGAAAAGCCATATGCCTGGACCATTGTCTCAAAATAGCTACTAGATATATTGATTTCACAAAGTAAAGTAGAAAATAATTTTTATAGAGTTTAATACTGGAGGAACTGGGAGCATAGCAGAGAGCAATAAAATGGAGATAAGACAGGAAAGGCATGCCTAGATTTCAGGAGTCCCTCAGTTAGATTCCTGTGGGATAAGGAAATGTCACAGTGGAGAGAAGGGCGGATGCTCATCATTTCATCCCACAAATCTCTGAGGTCTTATATTAATCCATCATATCACTGATTCTGTCACTTCATTAGATTATTTAACCATTTAAAGTATCTCTTCTCTCCCCCACTAGGTACCAATACATAAACACAGAAATTACGTCTTGATAATCTTTCATTAACGCCTTGTCCACCTAGTCAAATGTTCCCATGTACATTTTATATACCCAATAAATTCATCCTGATATCTTAGGGATATAGGCTATCCCTAAGAGAAGGATGATTATATAATTTATCAACCAACTGAGGAATTTTTGAGAATGAGAAGGGGCATTATTAACTATTATACTGTGAAAACCAGGAATGCCCAGGACACAAGAGAATGTCTTACCACCCAACCTAAGATAAATGTGGCTACTCCACAAATTCTTTGAGGGTTAAATGTGATAACAACTATTAACCTACGTGAAGGATATATACCTTTCATTTTTTTTCCTTTATAAAGAATCACACATCTTTAGCGGGAATACAATTTTCCAATGGTAGAAAGTTTTACTCTACGGAATGCCATCTTTAACTCTCCCACCCCCGGAATACAACATCAAGCACTAAATGATGCTAGAACTGCATTTAGGATGTTTTCGTTTTCTCAGGGTTGACACTGGCTCAGTCCTGTTATTCCTCCAGAGGATCAGAATACTGTAAATGAGTTTCTGCAACTGACATGGTAATGATCTTTATGATGGCTGTAAGTTCCTTCCAAGCACTTAATCCTGTAATAATTAGTGGGATTATAATGTTAACTTAACAAAAAATAATGTCTCACTCATTTCTATTTTTACTTATTTTTTTTTAACTCATGCTTAAGACCTAGAACAAAACCCCTAGAAATTAGTAATAAATAATGCACAACTGTATACTTTAAGTGAAATCTAAATTAAGCAAAATTCTGTTAGCTGAATAGAACATTTGTTTAAAAAGGAGACAACAGTATGGCGAGGGCCAGAGGGAAGGAGCGGTGAGAGGGGAGTTGAGCAAAGGGGGGGGGGGGGGTGAAGATATAGATATTAGTGTCAACAATAAAAAATAAAATAAAATATAATAATTAAAAGAGACAAAGTAACTGCTAGGCTTAAAGAATGATAAAATAAGATATTCAGATATATTCAACCTACGTACTGTGAGACTATAGGGCATATAGAAGAAAAAAATAGTAAGTAAATCCTTTCCATGGGCAAAGCATACTAGCTATTTCATATACAAATGGCAGTTCTAGTTGACAGAGCTCAAACTTCCTGAGAGTGTTGGGCTGTGATTGTCTAATAATCCATTGGGAACACATTCGAGATAGTGCCTTTTCCTGTAATTTTGTTGCAAATAGATAAAGGATGAATAACCCAGGTGGAAAAGAGGAGAGAGAAGAGAGGGGGAAAATCATCCTGAGCTACACTGAATATTCAATAAAAACAAAAAATATGTTTCTTAAAATGAATAATTGAATTAATCGCATGTATCTTTAATTGCATTTAACTTTAATGGAAGATTGTGTTCTTCATCTCTCTCTCTCTCTCTCAGAAAATGTATGAGCTCAAAAATATTAGAACAACTTATGTTTCTTTGTAAAATGAAAACCATCACCACAGTGGCTCTAGGAGGTGTCAATGGACTATTAAATGGGAAATCATCTGTTTTCAGATTTTAGTTTACCATCGTTACATTCCTCCAGTGAGCTATTACCTGGTAAAGGAGGCCTTAATCACCTCCTATTTTGGCAGAAAACCTCCATGCATTTAGCAAAGCTATTCATATCGTAATGTGCAATCACCTCCACGCAAAAATTTCAACTAAAATACATGCTTTCCCAGCACAGCACTGCCATTAGTGCATCTAACTGCCCACTGAACTCTGAAAACTTAATGTTATTCTATTCCAGTCTATTGAGGGCTCATTATTTAATCTGGGCCTATTTGATGGCTCAGAGTTATTGAGTTAATTTCCCTCCTTTTTCTTTCTCCTATTGGTGTTAGTCCCTTGGTGGAAGACATACACAGACATAAGTAAATGATATAAAATCAAATATTACCACAGGTCATGTGCATGTTTGGCTAGTACATTTTGTTAACAACTCCTTCGCTCTAGCTGCTATATAGTTAATGGTGAGAGGATTTGAAGGCAAAACAGCAACCAATGGGCCTGGAGAGAACGTGTTTGATACTTTCCTGTAACAGCTGCTATTTCATTCAGGAAATCTGTTATGCAACAAATTAAAAATGCTCAGGACAATTATGTAGTCTTGAAAAGAATCCCTTGCAGTATGTTGCACATTTCAGAACGTACGTTTATATGGTTTCTTTAGAATATATTCAAATAAAAATGTTTCATATATATTGTTCTTGGGAAGTACAGTAAGAAAACCCTGGATTTGAGGGAGGGGAAATGGAAACATTGAGGGAGATATATGCTTTATAGGATCATTATGTTTGTATTTTGCACACTTAATCGTTTAGAAATGTTCATCAATTTGTATTTTCTTTAGAGATATAATTTATTACTGGACAAATTATAATAAAGTGATGACTTTACTCAGAGCATGAAGACAGCATGTCAGGGATGAAAAGCCGTTCCTGGTTGAGGGTCACGTATCAAATTTGGTATCAAATTTTTGTTTCTAAGAAGCGCGACAATGGACAGACTCAAAGGATCTCTCTGGGCCTCAGTATCTTCATGGAAAAGCGAAGGTGATGAACTGGGTAATCTCAGAGACCCTCTTCTGCTATGCAAGAGTAGAATACTATACTTACTGGCAGTATGAACTCACAAGGGCTTTTCACAAAACACCAGGGGAGTCATGGCCCAGATAAGGGAGGAATGGCCATGGTTGGGAATATGAAATTTATAATCTTTTCTTCTTCATAAAAATCTTGTAGCTTGGAGATAACTTTCAGTACCTGTATATTTTCAATTCTTCTTGGAATATCAGTATTCAGTAATAGTAGAAATACATTTTTACACCTATATTGAGACCTGAATGTCTGACCTTTTCTCTGACGTGTGATATTAGTCACTATTATCCATATTAATGTTTATAGTAAAATGGATCTCATTTCTATTATAATTGTGCATCTGACATTCAATTGATTTCTAGTATAAATATTGTCCCTCTCTCAATATATTAAAATCTCTTAGAAAATAGCAATGATTTCTCTTTATTTCTCTTGAAGGGCACCTTCAATAAAATAAGTGAATTTGCCAATAGCACAATGGAGCCTTGCTGGGGAACTCAATTAGTATCAGTTTGTAGTTATTTTTATTTTATTTTAATGAATAAAATATAAAAACAAACATTGTAAATTCAGAATAATTTGGCAGCATCGACAAAATAACAATACCTGATACAGCGACATGGGTAGGAAGGTAAATAATATTTTATTAATAAGTACATTTCCATTAAGAAGAAATGCTAATATAATTTAACACTACATTATAAGATTTGTTGGAACCAAGTATTTATGAACTTGGGTAACACAGTTTAAAAAAGACTGAAGACTTCCCCAAATACATACAACATTGTGCTAAATCCGTGAATCAATTTTGGATATTATGGATATAATAGATTATTGTATCAATTGCTTTAGTTTTAATGATAAATTTAAATTGATACTATTTACTCATGTCCTTGCACATTCAATATATATGTACTGAATTCCTCTTCAGTATCAAATATTGAAGATAAGAACATTAAGGCAAGTGCTTCAGTACCAGCACCACAGAAATACACGCACACACACACACACACACGCACACACACGCATGCACACACACACTGCTTGCTCTAATACCACTAAACACATATAAGAGCAGAAGTTTATTCCATTAATTCTGCTAAAGACAAGAAGAAAGGTCCCAATGGTGTCGCATATGCTAAGCTTCACCTCACCAAACTGAGACTGACTTACAGTCCCAGCTCTCCCCAGATGCAGCCTTACTCCAGTCAATCAGGAATCACAGGAGCACCAGTAGTTCGCCAGTCTGCCTGAGAGACCCCTGCCACCCTTAAAGAAAAGTGACCGGGCCATAACCAACTTGGCTTTCTGCCAGCATAACTTCCTGTCCTGCTCCCTTCTACCTCTAAAAGTGTTTCACTTTGTGCAGCTCCTTGGAGCTCCTTTCTATTTGCTAGATTGGATGCTACCCGATTGGAAACAGTTTTTGCTCCAACTCTTACAATTTTTAACATGCCTCAGCCTATCTTTTAACATTTCTCATTGCAGCAAGTGACTTTTTCTTTTAAAAAAATCTTGTAATATAGTCAAGGAATCAATGTTTTCCTAATTAAAAGCACACCCTGTAAATTCTGAACCTTTAATTTAAGCTTAAATATATCTATTTCCAATAAATAATGTCATTGTTAATACCCAGATGTATGAGAAGAAACTGACTTTCTTAAAGTTTTATTTTACTTTAAAAAATAGTGTTACCAGTAGAGCATTAGAGAAAGAATAAAAGAAGAAAGTCAGTTTACTTTCTCATGAAGGTTTCTCAGGCATTACGCTTACATTTTCTTGACTCACTAACTCTGCCCCCACCGTTTTTCTCTGCTTTCATTGTTTGCTCCCACTCAGGACTCCTTTTTCTATACCTCATTCTCAAGGCTTGCTAGAGCAGAAACACCCCTAGAACACATCCAAACACTTTCCATTCTTCTTTCAAAAATCCATTTCCTCCACAAAGCTACTTAATTAGATGGAAGTAAAGTGCTAATTTGCTGAGGGGAAAGATCATTTGCATATTAATTTACACACTTTTATCCAAGTATTTATAATTAGAGAGCAATCAACAAGCTTTTGAAGGCTGATAGAAAGGGAAAAGTGATTCCTGTGGAGATTAAGGAGGAAGAAAACTGTAGAGAGGAAAGGGCACTGGAGAAGGACCCCAAAGTCCTCACATTAAGCAATTAGTTTAACCTTTTGCAATCTCTATATTTTTAGCTATAAAATGGGAATAAATGTGCCTTCTTTTAATGTTTCATAGGCTGTGAGGATGAAGTTTAACGTATGTAAGGGCCAGTTCAAAAAGGGGACATCTGTAATACTTTCAACAATAAAGATTAAAAAATAAATAAAAAAGATCTGAACAGTATGCTGTTGAACACTCTGGTTTGAGCAGGAATTTTCTAGTTAGTTATGGACATTGATCATATGTGAGAATACTGTGTCCCTCTATGGTGATAAGAGTGAAAATTCAGTTCTGATATCTTATTGCCCATAAACATTTTCTCACCTGAATGAAGCATTTGATACTTTTAAAGCTTTACTAGGAACAAAATATCAATACCTAGTTAGCAGAAAATAAAATACATATTACACAGTTCTTTCTTGGGAATTGGCTTTCTCAACCTCATAGAGATATAGAAAGAGTAATAGATATTTGACATTTTATGACAAAATTAATATTTTTATTGCAGTCCACCTTGGTAAGTAGTTCACATCCATTACTTATAAGAAGAAGAAAATGAGAAAGTTTATGGTGATGTTCTAAATCACTGCTTCTCCAGCTTTATAGGGCATACAAATCACTGGGGATCTTGTTAGAAGGCAGGCTATGATTCAGGAGGTCCGAGATTCTGTATTTCTGCAGATACTGACGCTGCTGGTCAGTGAACCACACATCAAATAAAAAGCTCCTAAATGACAGCAGCCAACTATAACCCTATGGCCCGAACAAAAGAACTTTAACGCACTGAAAAGCTAAATTTAGTATTTTCTATGATTGACTCCATTCAGTTTCAGTTACATTTCTAATCATGATTGAAAATTCTAATTTCAGCCTGGCTGCAAATTTACTCAGCCATTTGGAGTGAGTAATTTGACCCATCTAAGGGATAACTTATAGCTCATATTTTAGCAGTTGAAGGAAATTTGAAAAGCAAAATAAATACATTCTTAGTATCAAATTGCAGTAGAAATATTGATAGAAATTACTATAAAAAGCTTTCCTAAATGTCCAGTATAATGTCACAGTCTAGTATATTTTAGAAAAATACTAGCTGTTCGCTAGCTTTCACAATGGAATATTTTGGCCAATTGTTGCTGATTTGTGTGCTCAGAACACATGAAAATTCCATTGTATGTTTTAGTTATGATACTTTGAGTTCACACCTTAAGTGGGAATATTTTACTGATTGTGATTTAGCTAACATAACACACTTCCTCTTTTAATCTTATATGGAAGTCAATAGTGCCTTTTGACATTCAAATTCTCATCACAGTGTTAAAGAAATTTTATCTCCATGCTTTGCTTCAGAGGGTTTGGAGGTAAGTTGCTGACTTCCCAAGGAAATAAAGTAAAAACAAGGAAAAAGTTATTTAAATTCAATTGTCTCCTTTAATACAAATTACCATATTATATAGTTTACTAACAGTTAATATTACAACCACATATTTAGAGAGAACATGTATAAACATATGGTCATGAATATTACCCTCCAGATTTCATATAAAAATTATAAATTTTTTGTATCTCAAATTTTGGAACCAAATTTAGGACACAGATGGACATATAAGCTCAGGATGATTTTAAAAGATTCCTTGTGAGATTTTAAAAAATATATCTGCCATTGTATTTACTATAAAATCAGTGGATTTAATCATCACACTGAATTTATCTTTGAAGAATGTTTTAAATTTTTCTAATTTTAGTCATAAACATTCATAATTTATCTTCTAAAATTCAGCAGCCAATTGGGCTGCCAATGTAAAAAATATCAAATGTTAACTGGAATAAGTAGGTGTAATCACATAAGCCAAATGAGAAAAGGTGTGTTTCCCTTGTGCATTCCTATCATTGCCTGGTGATTCCTACTTTTCCAGATAATCTTACAAATGTGACACCCATAGAGGGGTAGGTGGCTATCTGAGGGTGTACACACAGGCACACCAGCAAGATTCCATCCATTGAATAGAAACCTCAAGAGCATTAGACCCCAAGGGCAAGGGCATGCCAAAATCAGCCTGAGAAAAACAAGATGCTTATTCTAAAACTAAGAAACTGGACATAAATATAAATTCACTTATTTGAATCACCCTTTCCTTTTTTTATCTCAATTCCCCTCACTTGTCCTACAGAAAGTTAAGTTGTACTTACTGCCTGGTGTTTCAACTTTCCTCTTTTGTATGGGTGTTTTGAAAACATAAAGTAAATCTACATTTCCCTCAGCAATCAGTATTTTTTGAGAACTTACTAGGCACTATGGTGAATGCTTTACACATGTTTACATTCTTGTTTGAAGAACCCTATAAAGTAGATGGCATTTCTGTTTTTCAGATGGTAAAACTGCAGTTCATTCATTTATTCATTCAATAAATTAGTTTGCTTTAGAGGCATTGGTAACCAAGACAGGCAAGATCCCTGCTTTTGTGGATTTTACATTGGGAGGAGAGCCGTTAAACAGTGAACATGTAAATAAATAAAAGCTGTGAGGATGCTGAAACAGGTGAGGGAGTGTGTCTGCAATGAAGTAGGTGGTCAGGGAATGTCTGAGGAAGCGTGGCATTCAAGATAAGCCCTGAGCAAACTGATCACCAAATACAGATGAGAAGGCAAAGGAATACTTTGATATTCCACCACAGCAAATAGCCTCCTGAGAGAAGAAATAGTGTCCTGAAATATTTTGAGCCCACTGACAGAGGTTGATAACTTGTATAACAAAGAGGTCAGGAAGCAGGAGGGCTCCTATAATTTATAAATTAATTGTTTACCAATGTTTCATCCTGGTTTCTAGGTTAGGGAAATAGATAGAGGAAGTCTCTATGATCCTCATTAAGAGAGTTACATACTTCAAAGTCTTGGTAATTGCTGAAGTAGTGAGTAGAACATAATCAGGGACTTTTTAATTATTTTCCCTATTCACAGCTAACCAGAGCTCTCATTCTCATAAACAGGCTGAGCCTCCACTTTGAAGTCTATATCTGTGATGACACTGTCATTTATTCTTGGATTAATATTAGGAATTGAAGGTAAAGTGTCACAAAATATGTTTTGAAGTGTCAACACAACTGTCAAAATGTTTATCAATTTTAAGGTAGTATACAGAGTACAGAGAGAACCATGGTTGAGAAGAGGTACATGAAGGCAGATTTATACTTTAGTTTTTCTAATTATCAAATCTGCAAAGAGAGCTTATCAAGATTATTAGTTATCAGTTTGGCTCCTTTGAAACACATAAACCCCACATTTAGATGAGCCCACATGGAAAGTAAGAAATCCCTAGGACCGAAAGGGTGAGTGGGCCACAGGAGGGGCTATGAGCATCCTTCAATGATAATGCTCTTTTGTGTACAACCAACCCCAATCAACTGCATTTATAGTTACAGAGTTTTTATTTTGTTTTTAATCTACAGATTAAATATGACTGAAAATTGTATATAGGAAAGAAGAAATAATTATAGGTCACATCATTTTTGATTCAAACTAAAATGTTACATCTGAAAATATTTTACATATATTTAGTAGTAGGTGTTTCCAAAACAACTGCATAAACATAGTCTCAGTTGACCCTAACAGTCACCTTTTTTGGTATACTTTATAAAACTATCTCACTGATGAGAAAACAGAGGTTCCACCACCTTTTCAGAGACACACATCGAGTAACCAGCAAAGCCAGGTATAGAATTTAGGTCTCTGACTGCAAATCCCCTGCTCTCCCTTTCCCCATTACTGTCACACTCTGCAACTATCCCATCACCCCAGGATATGACATTTTAAATGCTTTCCATTTACAAAGACTCCACAATGACTCATCAATGGATTCTTCTTGTATTTAAAACACTGTAAATGTCATCCGGACCAAGACCAGCCATCTCCAATAGTGACATTGATAAATGTTTTCTAGGAGGTTTTGCCTCTCATGATATAATCCCTAGAAGCTAAAGATAAACCCAGAACACTTCTGGACTGACACTGTCAGGAAGCTCTTTCCCATCCAGAACTAATTCTGCATATTTCAGCAGCATAGACAAACTCCTATGAGAGCAGAACTGAGCATTAATGAGAGGAATACTCTGCCTTCTATCCCACAGAAATAGCAGACGATTTTCTGCCATCCTAGGTTTGTGCCAAAACCTGAAGCTAAGAGATAAGAGGTGAGCCAGAAATCACAAATGTAAGGTTTTAACCCTGCAATCCAATCACTACTAGAGCCATCAGCTCAATACCTAGACCTTGCAAGGCCCAGTTGTTCAGTTGGAAAGACGACACCTGAGCTTAGCTACCTATTTATTTAGTAGAAATTCCCCTTCCTTCAATTTTATAGCATTTTTTTCTCTACTAACTGGATAGTAACTGCTTAAATTCTTTTATAAAACAAAGTAAAGGACTGATAGGTAGGCCGATTGGTAAATAGAAAAATAAAAGTATAAATAAATATAGGCATATATAAATAATGTAAACTTTCTCTGCCTTTTATATAATGAGCTCCATTAGTTATAATAGTTATTAGATATCTTTTAAATTTTATTTTTCTGATTGAGCAAAGGAATAAGAGAGCAAGAATGCTCAATTGGGAGAGAGTGTGGGTAGGAAAGAAGTTTCAAATATGGTCACAGGTCTTAGGAGTTTCCTGGAGTTGCCTTAAATTACCACAAACTGAGATGGCTTAAAAAAACAGGGATGTTCTTTACAGGCTAGGAGTACAAACTATGGGTGCCTGCAGGACCATGCTTTCTCTGAAGGACCTGGAGCAGAACCTGGCCCGTGCCCGGGCCTCTCTCAGCTTCTGGCGGTGGCCCCCGCTTGCGGCGGCAGGACTCTGCCCCCCCCCCTTCGCCGGGTGTTCCCCTGGTGTGTGCACTTGGTGTTCTGCTCTGTGTGTGTGTGTTTTGCGGTTCACACTTCCCTCCTCTTACAAGGCCATCAGTCTTACAGGATCAGGGCCCACCCTTAATGATTTGATCTTAACCTGATTACATATGCAAAGACTATTTCCAAGTAAGGTCACATCCACAGACACTGGGAGTTAGGACTTCAATATACCTTTTTAGGAGAGAACTCAAACCCGTAAGAAAAAAATTGGAGAACTATTTTGTGAGATTTCAAGAGTCCTTTGGAAATAAATATAAAAATTTAAAACGTGCAAAAACTCTGAACAAGTGTACCATTGCTAAGAATTCATCCTAGGAAATAATACATGTTTATTGAGATTTATAAATATAAAAATATATTTTCCATAGAAGTGTTTATTAAGCACTGGAAACAACCTAAATTGTTATCAGAAAATTATCATACATATAAATATTAGACTCAGTGTAGTAATTA
Organism: Miniopterus schreibersii; assembly: GCF_964146895.1. Taxonomy (NCBI): domain Eukaryota; kingdom Metazoa; phylum Chordata; class Mammalia; order Chiroptera; family Miniopteridae; genus Miniopterus; species Miniopterus schreibersii. The sequence continues at coordinate 50,438,683 of NC_138107.1, read as the reverse complement.
AGAAAGATAAGTAGAAGAGTGACAATAAATTCATAAGTATTAAATAAAAAAGCAAAGTTACTGAACACCAAGTATAGTGATTTCAAATTCATGTTAAAAATGTGCATGTGGATAGGTTTAGGACTAAAAATTATTGAGAAATATATATCAAACTGTTAATAGAAGTATCTTTGAGGGTTGTATTATCCAGTTTTATATATTATTTTAATTTCTTAAAATAATAATGTATTATCAAAAGAATAAAGATATATTTTATCCTGGCCAGTGTAGCTCAGTTGGTTGAGCATCTCCCTGTGCACTGAAAGGTCGCAGGTTAGATTCCTGGCCAGGGCACATTCTCAGGTTGGGACTTGATCCTGGGTAGGGTGCTTAGGGGAGCAACTGATCAATGTTTCTCTCTCATTAATGTTTCTCTCTCTCTCCCTCTCCCTTCCTCTCTTTAAAAAACAATAAAAACATATAAAAAAGATATATTTTAAAGATATTATGAGTGTAAAAAAGGAATGTTGAATGATGGTGATTTCAGTTTATTTTTCAATAATGGAATTCTTTTTCAAATAAATTATTGTATTTTACTTTTTAGTGAGATATAAATTGTCCTTTAAACATCTATTTCTAAATTTTAATTCTATAATGTAGGGTCTACAGTAAACTCTATTAAAGAATTTGATAGTGTTAAGTACAGAATAAAAGATTCTCTCTACAAAGGAGGATTACTCCTCCGTTAGCTAGTTGTATTTTGGGACTTGTTCATTTAGTTATTCATTAATTTATTTTGTCTGTTTTGTTTACTTACTGCAGTATCCCCAGTGCCCAGAAGAGCAATCGGAAAACATATATTCTATCTGCCTAAGAAGTGGATAAATAAATTTCAGCTAACCAGCAAGGGAGGGAATAGCTCCTGATTCGCTTCTCCTGTGTATCAACAGTACTCAGCACGATGCCTGTCACTTAATCATCTCTCACTTCAATCTGTCATTGAGTTTTAAAGCTATACTGCTGTACAGTGATAACTAACTTTAGAATAACTATAATAGCCCGACTGGGCATGGTTCAGCGGTCAGGGCGCATGCCCAGGTTGTGGGCTCGACCCCCAGTCGGGGGTGTGCAGGAGGCAGCCGGTCGATGACTCTCATCATTGCTGTTTCTCTCTCTCTCTCCCTCTCCCTTCCTCTCTCTGAAATCAATAAAGATATATTATAAAAATAAATAAAATAACTATAATAAACTATCACCTAGAAATCCTGAGAGAACTGGCAATCTTTGTGAATTTTTGTGTGTGTGAATCAAAGACTTTGTTATCAAAGACTAGGTTGTTCTTTTAATTAAGATAAAGTGAGTTGAGTGCATTTCAGAGCTCACGGAGTGAGACAGCTTAGTCATGCCTTGTCTCCACTATAGAATTTTAGTTTCTGGATATACTATCAACTCTTTAAAAATATATAACACATGTGTAGGTCATATGGTTATTTTTAATTAACTCACTTATTAATTCTATGTACCTTGTCATCTGATTGTAGTATTTTCTATGCTTGCTTACAAGTTTCTCTCCCTATTTTTTAGAACACTGCTGGCTGTTCCTCATTGAAATATAATAACACTTTTGCAATTTTGAATGAGTTTGTTACTAGTACAATGTGTCAAATTAAAATAGGTTTATTTATTTGCAAACACATATAATCTTATTCTGTCCCATACACAGGAAAAATGTTTTGATGTTTCTTTTTTATTTAACTGTTGATTTTAATCCAAGACCATGATGTAGCTACACAATCCATCCTTACTCTCTCATCCAATAACACTTATAGCACATGGTAAATTAGGATGGGCATTATAATCTAAGAAAACTAAGAAAGAAAATCTACATCTCCTTGAGAATAACTCCACTAAAAAGTCCAAATATCTATATGTGATGACCATGGAGATGCCCTGCTCAAATCTTCCTTTAACACAAGCTACTACAGGGAATACAGTTAATTAACAACCTCCAGCTTCTGCACCTTTGTATACACCACCATGGTCACCAGGCTGCTCTTAGCCAATGACTAAGCTGAGCAAGCTTGCTAGAACCAGGCCATTCCTGCCCAATGCACATTTCATTGGGAGGGAAGTTCTGGCTCAAGGAATTCCTTTCCGTATGGCTAAGCATTTCTGAATTGCAGCCTCAGCTTCTTCCTATGGAGCCCTAACTTCTCTCTCTCCTTTCTCAGATTTCAGACCCGCATCTCAGCCTAAAGGCTCTCTGTATATTCTAACTTCCTCCCTCTTTATACTTTATTATATACTTCATGTGATAAATGTTGCACACCTAATCTCATCTTGGCATTTGCTTCATGGAGAACCAAACCAGATACAATACTTGATATATTTTTAATTATAAAACTAAAAACTAATTAATGGTCTGCATAATGTAGGTATATGTTTGAAAATATATAATAAGATAAAGTGCAATTCTTAAATAATAAATATGGCAATAGATATGTCTTGGAATAGTGTTACATTTCTTAGAGGGTGGGTACACCTAATGTAATTTTATAATATCCGGTTAATATTCTCTAATATATTCAAAAATTTTATACTATTATATGCATAAAAGATAGTTGGTAGAACAAACTCAAGAAAATTCAGCTTTTACTATAAGAGATCTGATACAAAACATGATAGAGCTCTCTCTGGGTGGTGTCCTCATGGTGTTCACCTTTGAACGAAAAACAAAAATCAAAGTCTGAAGCATAGTTACTGATTCATAACTGAGTCACTCACGGGGCAATGCAAAGCGACTAAAGATCACAGAAAGATGTTCTGTCCAGCTGTGTTTCCGTGGGTACATTTTGATGAACACAAAATACTGAACACAACACTAACTAGAAGATTAGAATTCTGATTATCTCCTTATGTATTTCCTAACACTATTTATGCATTTTTTTATTACTGTACTTCTTAAGGAATTTATTTTAAATAGCTCATTAAAGAAACAGAAACAATGCAATTTAAAGAACTGTATATTCAATATTTAACATTTAAAAAGCATCAAAGTAGAGGAAGGAATTAATTTGCATGCAGAATATTTTTTTACCACATTTAACTTTGTTATTTGTTAACAATTATAAATGATTGTTGTTTTACATTGGTAGCATATTAAAACAGTGAATTCTTACGTTAACTGTCACTAGTTTCATTTTACATATAATTTAATACAGTTTACCAAACTTTGTTTTCTTTAATTTGTCACCACTTGAAATGTATACACTGTCCATAAATATTTTTCTATTCCCTCTAAAGTTACACTTTCTATTATAAAGAGAGATGGACATTTAAAAGAAAATTTCCCAACAACCAGTGACCAATTAAGTACAATATCCATTTGCAAATGCGAGTGCACATGCATTTTTACCTAAGGACCAATTCTCTCACCGCACCATACTTGAAAGGTGTTAGTCGCATGTTTGACACAATGGACCCTTCTGTCATTCTCCAAACACTCTCTCCTCTAGGCGCCCATGAAATCAGACTGCCTTACATTCTCCTACCTTACCGCACACCTCTCTTCATCACCTTTGCAGGCTCCTACTTCTTTTCCTTACTTTCCAGGTCAGTCCTTGACAGTCTTCTCCCCTCTGCACACACTGTGTCCCCAGATGATCTTATCTAGTCCCTTGGCTTTAAATATGATCTATGTCCTGGTGACTCACAAATCTGTACTCTAATTTGGACATTTTATCTGAGTTTCAACCTCATAAAACATTTGTCACCTCAAAATCATTCATGCTCCAAATAATTCTTTCCTTTATTCAACAAGCATTGCTTGCCTACTATGTCTCTTACACTGTTAAGGCACAAAGAACACAGTTGTGGAAAACAAAACAAAGTATCTCCACTTGAATGTCTTGTAGGCAATTCAAACATAATGCATAGCAGGGTACACGTTTTCACCCTCAAATCAGCTTCTTACCTCTTCTAGATTTTCAGTATATGACCCATTTCATCAAATTTCTTAGACTTTAAAAACTTAGGTGTCCTCTTTCTGAACAAGTAGCTTATTTGGGTGTTCCGAGAAACACCAGCAAGGAAAGGAAGACCTGATACGGGAAGGAAAAGCAGCTACTAAATGGTTATTAAGCCAGCTACAATTATGTGCAAATGGTGCTTGATCTCACAGGGAAATTTTCAAAAATTATATAAAGAGCACATCTCAGAATTATCACACTGAGGAAGCTGGGATATTTATACATCCATTCCCACTGGTAGTGGACTTCTTTGAGCTGTGGGGGAGAGATGCTAATTGCCCAGTGCTTCCAGCCTGCTGGACACATAAGCAGAGCAGCCTTCTGGAAAAAATCCTTAGACACAGAGAAACAGATACTGGCAGCCACAGTTCTTCTGGGCACACTGAACCATAAAGCCAGAGGGAGATGGGTAAGGAACTGCTAGATCCTCCTTGATTTTACCCCATACCCCAAATTTACCCAATAATGAATCCCGTGGACATCACCCCGAACTATATCTCAAATTCTATCCATCTTCTCAGCTCCACTAATGAAACCTGAGTGCAGATCACTGGCATCTTTCATCAGCATTTCTGAAATAGGTAACTTCTCCCCACTTTCACTCTTGCTTTCTACATCCTAATGTCACACTGAAGCCACAGGCATCATCTCAATGCTGGAATCAGGTTACAGCCTCTCCTCATTTAAGTTCTTCCACTGTAATGACATCAAAACCCAAGCTTACATGGCCTTCAAAGGCCACTTCTCCAAATCTGTTATCATTTTTCTTCTTACTCAAAATAATCCTGATGTCACCTTTCCATCTCAAGGAGGGTGCACTTGTTCCTTCCACCTAGGAAGCTCTCCTGATAAATCTTTGTCTGGTTACCCGCTTCTCATCATTTAGGCCTGTCCCACACATTATCTCCTCCCAATATCCCAGCTAAAGAGCCCTTCCCACCCCCTAATCACTCTTTGACCTCTTGCCTTTATTTTCTTTCATTTACCTCTTCTATTTACCAAATAAAAGGTAAATTCCATCTTTATCTGGTTTACCACTGTATCCTTATACCTAACGGTGCCTGACACATAGCAGATTTAAAATAAATATTGGTTTAACTTTAAGAAAACATAAAGCAAATGGTGAATACTTTATGATCCTATTTTTAATGAAATATATACGAGGACAAAGAAAAATTAACAGAAATAAATATATAGATGACCTCTTTTCCAAAGCAACCAAAAGCTAATATCTGGCCAGTTAATTAATATGATTAGTTAAAGCATATATACTTTAAAATTTTTATTTTAATGCAAAGTATCTAACTGCAAATTTATCCCTAAATATATTAATGTAGAGCCAAGACCGTTTTCAGGGTCAACTGATTGAAATTTATCTTCTGTTTCACATAAGCCTCAAACATAATGGACTATCCATCATTTCCAGCTTTGGTTTCTTTTAATTAAAAGAATAAAGAGATGCTTATAAAGCAAACTATGTGCAGAATTACCTTATAGAACTATCTTGTTCAAATTAATATAAAATATATCTTAGATGTTTTGACTTTATAAAAGTGATCATCTTAGTTTTCAGAGGAACAAGTTTCTGTTTTGCCTTTGTATTTCATTATTTTATGCAATATTTAATTGAATTATTTCATTAATAAGGACAACAAGCATAAACTCATTTTGCAAAAAACACTATTAACCTTTTTTAAAAATACCCGTGAGAATAAAATACAGAAGCATGATGGAATAGCCTGCTAGAAATGAGTTTTCAGGCTGCTGAGGACATCAGTTTATTTTAACCAAGGTATAAAGAGTTTCAGTTACTCTAGTGAATCAGCTAGGGAAAGGCAGGTTAATAGAGCCTCTATTGGTCCCTAAAAAGTTAGTTGTAATTCTATTTTCTTAGTGTGATAATGAATTAAAAAATTAAATTATCTTCCACATATTTTCTTAGTTTACAAATTTTCTACAGTATACATTATCTATACAATAAAATTTAAGTAATACTAAGTAATCACAATGCTTTCAAAAGTGAGCAAATGAATAACATCTGTGTTTATCTTGTAATTCTGATTATTTCAAATTTACTTAAAATCTACTAAAATTTTAGTCTAGCAGAGTCTCAAATCTAGAAAACTATGTATGATTTTTGTCATTAAATTTGTGTGTACCTGCCTTAGAGGCTACAGAAGTTCATATTTTAAAGTATTTCACAGTCTTTAATTTATCACTTATTCATTTTCCTTTTCCCTTTGATAAAGAATTTGAAGAGAGGAGTAAATATTTAAAGGCTGAGAATGGAGTCTGAGAAGTTGGTTTTTAAAGGCTACATTTGGCAGGAGTAACATTTTCCTTGAAAGCCAGAATGACAATACAAATTAAAATCTCTTTTCCTGAGGCATAGTCCCAAGATCCAAGACACATTTGGTGTGGAGCCCCAGGCGTTCTGGCTTGACTACTGAGAAACAAAGGGACTGAAAGGTGCAGTCATTCTTTAACTGCATTCAACAGGGCTTGAATTTTCTCACTTTCAGGGTTGATTAGTCTAAGCCAAATATGGATTAGATCCTTTTTAATGAAGGACTGTAAATGCATGGCAGTAGATTCTGGAATCCTTCCCCTGTACCTGAAAAAGAGGTTAAGACCTTACTCCTTACTGCAATGAGAAAGAATGTTCTGGCTTCCAACTTTTTGTCAGACCTCTCCCCCTTTAGGTATTGACATTGCCATGTTTGCAATCAATGCCACCCCCTTTCCAAGACGCCTTCTCCACTAGACAACCCTACTTTTGTTAAAAGCACTGGTGTCTTTCTAGTGGCCTGAGCTGGATGGCTTGTTGGTCTCTCTGGTCTTCTTACTCCCCTTTCCTAATCCTGTCTTCTTAGGCTCCTTTCCTACCTCAAAAGGGTCTTCCCTTTCAATCAGAACCTGGAGCCCTCTAGAGTCTACTAGTGTCACGATTACCACAGACTTGAACCACAGCTTCCTGCCTTTGCCTGCAGTGAGTCTAAAGCACCTGCACAGAGCCACCGGGTGAGCCCTCCCGGGAGCAGGGCAGGACAGGAAGAGCACAGTCAACAAGGCAGAAAGGCCAGGCTTAAAGCTTAGCTTCCACCTTCTCAACTAAATGTCCTCAGACAGCATACGAAACATATTTAAGCCTCAGTTCCATCACCTGTGAGAAACAATGCCCATCTTGCAGCATTTTTGTGAGAATTAGAGATAGTCTGAGGCTAGCAAATCTTCATATAACTACTACAGATGGCATAATATTTTGCAGAGTGGATACACAGTAAATGGTAAATATTACTTGTATTACACTATTATATTCTAAAACATTTCATGACTTTCTATTCTCTTCTTCCAAATTGGCCTTCCTGCTCTCATCTATTTTTATTAAAATGCTATTTTGTGTTCAAATTCCCCTTCAAGATCCAGCTCAAGCACTACCTCCTCCAAAATTTCTTTCACAATCATACCAAACTGTCAAATTCTTATAACACTGTAGCAGGTGTGCCCAGTTCTTGGTAATGCTAAAATAAAATAAAATAAAATTATTAGTATTAATTTAGCTCCATGTTTTAAGACATGAACATCAAATACTCTTGGTGTAGGCTTTCTCCCTACCTACCTACGTCCGTCCTTCCTTCCTTCCTTCCTTCCTTCCTTCCTTCCTTCCTTCCTTCCTTCCTTCCTCCCTCCCTCCCTCCCTCCCTCCCTCCTTCCCTCCTTCCTTCCTTCCTTCCTTCCTTCCTTCCTTCCTTCCTTCCTTCCTTCCTTCCTTCCTTCCTTCCTTCCTTCCTGTAGATGAAAGTCAACTCTGCACCATTTCTGTGGTAGCCATAGCAAGTGTGTATTTGGTTTTACAGACACCTCTCTTCCCTCCATTCCTTAGTACCACGAGCTTGAAAGTTGCTGGAAAGAAAGTGGATAATTTTGCTAAAGGGTTCAGGAAACTCCTTGGAGAAAAACCATCAAGACTCCAATCCAGAACACCTCTGATGGCTTAAGGCTGCCCAGGTAGAGTCAGGTAAGTGAATACAATCGCCAGCTGAGAGAGGACACAGTCCAGACAAGATCTGAGAGCATTGTGGAAGGATTGGGTCTGCAAACAACCAGTGACTGATGTGGGGCTCCTGACTCAGCCACGCTGGCGCTTAGGGCAGACTCCCAGATGCACGTTTGCTGTGTAAACTAAAGAGCTAGATAACTGGAAAGCTGAAAGCTGGAACAGTGTGAATCCAGGCCAATTTGAGAATAAACTTGAGCCCTAGCTCCAGTGGTGAGTGACAAGACACGCGGAGGCAGTTGGCAAAAAATGGTCCCTAACACGAGGCAAAAGCAGCATGGGTGGATAAGATGACAACTTGACTGTCCCATTTTCAGCAGAAATACTAAAACTCCAAGTCTGAAACAGCTTCTGGACTGTGGGCCATTTTCTGGAGTGCTTCCAACCTGGTAGGGGCTGTGTAATTCTCCAGCTTGAAGAGGCACTTCTGTGTGGAGCACCCTACAGTGGAGCCTGTGGTCCCATGAGCCAGCCTGGTGAAGCTGATCAAGTCTCTGTGTTTCTGGGACTTATCACAAAATGGTGACTTTTTGGCCATGCATGGTGAGAAAATACAAAGAAAGAAAACTGTTCATCCTGTTAACTTGGGCATGTAACATTCTCAAGCTGTGACTTTATGTGAGCCTCAGTTTACCCTAAACAAAGAGTAGGTAAAGTCCCATCGAAACATACTATTTTCTACATAAATTCCTTATTACATGTCAGCATTTTTTAAATTATTTAAGGTTGTGTTGTACTTTGCTTAGTAAACTGATAATTCTTCAGGTATAGATAATACAGGTATATATATGTATATATGTATATATGTGTATATATATATATGTGTATATATATATGGTCTAATACCACATATTACATATAGTAGGTGTTCAATAAATATTTGAAGGATAATTTAATGAGTAACAATATACAGGAATTTTTTATGAAGAATTGATTTGGTACCATTTTAATATGTGTCTGTTCACTCACTTTATTTTTTCCTTCTGGTTCAATTTGGTCACAAGGTATTCTGAAGATAAATGAATCAAATATTTATGATTTCTTTTAGAAAGGCAAATTAAAGATCAACATAATATTTTCTCTCTGCACAATAATGCAAGAGAATTCCTAATATCCCTAGGGCAAATTCACCCTAAAACTCATTTCATTTTGTCTGTGATATCCTTTTAATTCATTAATGTGAATTTAAAGAGTATGGGCCAAGCATATCTTGAAAATTCGTACATCAGAGCAAATCCTGAACCATTTCTTACGCTTTTTATATCATCAAAATGCCCAGGCTACACTTTTTGAAGGGCTGTCTCTCTAATGTAAATATAATTAATTAGGTACCAGTGTCATGAAATGAACATCAACAATTTGATACTAAACCTAGCTCTGGTTCATGTTCACTTATTCATTTAATGTCATCTAGCATATTAAATACCTATTCTTAGACTTTTTAAAAAATTGTATTTACACAGGTGCATTCTTATTCAGTTGCCACATTTGGACAACAGGACATCAAGAGACTTTTGAGTGATGAACTTTACTTTGAACAGAAATAACATGTGCACTGAGCTTCAGAAATGGCACTGGCCTTGAAGAAAATAGATGCCATTTTTGTAGAATCAACTGTTTGCCAGACACTGTCTTTAAGCAGTATGTCTATGCACTTAATCTTCATAGTGACCTTTGATGTATTATTATTTCCATTAAATAGAAGAATTGAGGCTCAGAGGTGTTAAATAAGTAGAAGTTTATAAAGGATGTAATAAGCAGATCTCTGTTTCAATAATCAGGTGATTCTCATCCCAAAACTCTTGTTCTAAGATAGGATAGATTTAGCAGTCTTCTATAAATGGAATTAAAAACAAACAAACAAAAACTAAGCAAAATTCATCCTTTAATTATCTGCTCCTTTTTCTTAACCTAAAAAGAAAGTGACCTGACATTGAAAGAAAATAAATGGTACATACCACTTTATCAACTTCTAACTAGACATAAAAACCTGTTAAATAGGGATATATCATTCTAACAGCACATTTAAAATCATCATGATCAGGTTCATTTTAAAGATTATTAATTCAAGTACTAAGTAGGTTCTTTATAAATGCTTCTTAAAGTTTCTCTGTCAATTAACACACCCCAATATCTACTACAGTGCTACTGCATAAAAGAGATTCAAAATGATGCTGAAATAATATGACTGAATAATTTAATCTATAATCACTGTGTCAAAATTTGTTCTACATTTATCAGGCACTGAGCATTTAAGAGGAGGCAATAATATAGCTAATAATTATTAAAAGCCTCCAGGAAGGTTTCCAATATTTTTACATGTTAATTTATTATCATTTTTGATCCTTAGGACAAGACACTAAAATGTATTATGTCTATTCCACAAATGGGACTTAAAGAAATTAAGTAACAGCATTAGACAGTTTTGGAAATGGAATTCAGATGTTGTCTCCTGACCTCTGTTTGTTAGTTTAATCCATTTAGGAAGGAAAGAAGGGGGTTAGTACACTTACCACCTCACATAAATTTGATATGAAACCCTACATACTAAAGTTAAAGAAGTAGTAATAAATGTTAACATGTTTGCTGGCTTCTAATTCATCATGTCTAAATTTTTACCTCTGGATGGTTAAAGATGCCTTTACATTTGCTTCTGATTATAGCCCAGGGATCTTCCTTTATGTATAACCTACCTATCCTATGTATATGCATCTATAAAATAGGCTAATATCTGCCCCATGGTGTTGTCATAAGTCAATAATAACACTAGGAAGTAGTAAGCATTAAATATATTTCACAAATAGGTTATTTGACAGTAGAGATTGTCAAATACAAATGGTAACAGCAATGGGAAGTAAACTGAGAGTTTATGCATAGTAATATTTGGATCAAACTTCCTACGGCTAATCTACATCCTATGGTCCTTAAAGTCATCCTTTTTATATGTCTATGTTCCTATTTCTAATAACTGACTCAGGTAATTCTTTGGATCAAATAGGCAAGATAATTTCTGAATTGGTGGGATACGTAGGTAGATAATTTAAAAACAAAAAAGAGGAAAACATCTACTGTGGTGTATATTTACATAAAATTAGTAATGATTGTTGTTTATTGTATATAAAATATATTTTATTATACACCAAGTTCTTTATTAATTTGTAATATTTCCCAGTTTTAATTTTTAAATAAAATTGTTCTAGAACTGAGCATGACAAAAAAGCCTGCAGTCAAAATCTGAAGGATAACCATCAGGTAATGTCTTCTTTTCAGTCTCTAATTTATCATATATGTGAAGTCCTGAATCTCAGAACATTGCCAGTTCCTAGACAGCAATGCTGGACTCTGCCCTCTTGTCAGAGCAATGGCCATCACCTTCTCCAGGTGTCCTTGTCATTGACTATCCCTTGAGGAGCCCTCTTTCCTGAATAACAGAAATTTCTGTCTAGCTAGACTTTCTCATACATTTGTGATTGGTTATATCCATATGTAACTATATTTAAATGTCAAAGAAAAATCTGAAATAAGCTGAGAAAAATTATGAGCAAAAATGCATTCATCCTTTACAAGTTGGCACTGCATGATTTTATTTTATTATTTATTTATTTATTTATTTATTTATTTTTATTTATTTATTTTAATTATATCTTTATTGACTTCAGAGAGAGGGAGAGGGAGAGACAGAAACATCAATGATGAGAGAGTCATTGAACGTCGGCCTCCCGCAGGCCCCCAACTGGGGATCAAGCCCGCAACCCGTCATGTGCCCTGACCAGGAATCAAACTTTGATCTCCTGGATCCTAGGTCTATGCTCAACCACTGTGCCATGCCTGGCCATGGCATGATTTTAGATCAATGCTTTGAAGATAAAGCTTGCTCTTCAATGTAGAAAGGGCAAAAACATCTCTTGATTCAACCTTACCTTTACCAAGTGAAAAATTTAAAAATACACCTAAAGTAAATGCTTCATTGCAACTGCTATTTTCATGTAAAAAAAAAAAAATTACTTAAAGTAGAAATTCCATCTTTTTATCAGCTTTAGATAAATGCTGATTATTTAATCTACCAATGAGCAAAGGCAATTCAATAGAATGCTCTATGTTTATAAAACAATAGAGGTTGTTAAGTCATCTAAATTATTTATATTCAGATTTAACTTGCAACTTAGTACATCATGGAAGGGTAACAGCTATATAAAGTGAAGAAATAAAGTGTCATTCTGTTATTCATGCCATGTACCCCTTGTCCTTTTACTATTCATTGAGCCAATCATACGCAGATGCAATTAATGCTGTATTTATGACTTCATTACATACTCTGAAATAGCTTATACAAATATTTTTTCCAAATGTGATTATAATGTGGAACCAAAACATTTCTTCTGTGGTAAAGTCAAGAATAAAACAAACAGTTATGTTAATATATTTTGTAATTTTTTTTCAGCAAAGTACTAAGAAGTAATGGAAAACCCGTGGTACATATATGTCTGTCTCATGCTATCATAAAATAACACGGAAAACAAGAAATTTTAACAAAAAATTTGAAAGAAAAATTAGGAAACTAGATCAATCAAATAAGCACCAAATTAGGAAGATATCAATAATCAAAGTTGAAGTATGATTTTGTACTGACAAAACTGTGAGATGTAATCAGTATGACATCAGTATCTTCTAATTTTGCCAATTCCCTAAGTTCTGTGAGGACACAGTAGTATTGTCTTCATCACCCAAAGCTGAGAGTCTGCTATCAAATCCTGAGTGCTGTCTACAAATGCACGCAATTAAAATTGATCAAAGAAAGGGTAATTAATTCATTATTTCACTACTTTTTATGTTTTTCTTTTGGGGTTTTGGTGGAATATGAGATAAAAACAATTTATTCAAAATGCCTTTATTGATTAAAAAATGGTAAGCTATTTTGATCCACTGCTTGGCAAAATCTCAAATTTATTCTCATTTCAATTGAACTGAAGAAAATAGCTACAGCTAATTAAGATGAGCAAATAGCAGCAAAGGCAGGCTTGTACTTCTAGCAGTAAATGAAAGCCTGCCTGGCCATACTTTATTTCTCTATGGTTCTATTTTCATTGAATTTTCAAAAGGTAAATCTTTTTATAGTAATAGAGTGATCGCTTGTGCTCCCTTAGCACATGAACTAACTCTCTTCTGTAAATTGTGTATACAAGATATTGATTTTTTAATATAAGTTTATCTAATTATGAAAGAAATTATAAAATATATGCCATGTTTTTTTGTTAAAAAGAAATAATTTTTAGGAGGACATTAAAATTTAAACACATAAAGAATCGCGTGTCTTACAAACATTCTACCTTTTTTGTAAAAAAAATTGCTCCTACTCTTCTGACTCACTAAAATTTTGCTACTTAATCAAAAGCATTTCTAAGCTTTTGTCGTTTAAGGTATCTCTCTAACAAATAATTGAGACTAGTCTAATTGCAATTTTCTAAATGAGTACGTGTCTTGATAATAAAGTTCAAGTAGATAAATAAAAAATGCTTTCCAGAATATATCTGGGGCAATGAGCAGGCCTACTGATTAGAATACAGCTGTACTATACTTAAAATACATTGACACAAATTTATTCAGAGGCATTCCCTCTTTCATTATGAGCACCTACTTTGCACCAGGCACTGAAGTTGGTACAAGGGCTTCAGAGATGATGAAACCTAGTTCTTGCCTTGAAACAGCTTACAGTCTATTGAGAAAGGGACAATGAAAACTTCTACATAATGACAAAGAGAGCAACCCAACAAGAGGATATAACCCTTGTAAACATTCATGCTCACAACACATAAGCACCTAAACAGATAAAGCAAATCTTGATGGACATAAAGGGAGAGATCAACAGCAATACAGTCTAGTAGGACACCTGAACACCCCATTGACATCAGTGGATAGATCTTTCAGACAGAAAATCAACAAGGACACAGTGGTCTTAAATGACACACTAGATGAGATGGATTTAATTGATATCTTCAGAGCATTTCACTCCAAAACAGCAGAATATACACTCTTTTCAAATGCACATGGAACATTTTCTAGGATAGACCACATGGTAGGACACAGAAAAAGTGTCAAAAATTTAAGAAGATTGAAACATGAGACTAAACAATGAATGGGTTAACAATGAGATCAAGAAAAAAGTCAAAAGATACCTTGAAACACATTAAAATGAGGACACAACAACCTAAAATCTCTGGGACACGGGGAAAGCAGTCCTAAGGAACATTCAGAGCAATACAGGCCTACCTTAAGAAACAAGAAAAATCGCAAATAAACAACCCAACTTTACACTTGAAGGAACTAGGAAAAGAATAACAAAGCCCAAAGTGAGTTAGAAGAAAGGGAATAGCAAAGATCAGAGCAGAAATAAGTGAAATAGAGTCTAAAAAACAACACGAAAGATCAATGAGCCAAGAGCTGGTTCTTTGAAAAGATAAGCAAGATTGATGAAGCTTTAACAAGTCTCATCAAGAAAAAAAGGGAGAGGACCCAAATAAATAAAACCAGAAATGAAAGAGGAGAAGTAACAACTGACTTCACAGAAATACCAGGGATTAAAAGAAAGTAATTTGAACAACTGGACAATTGAACAATCTGGATATATGGAATTTAAAATATATTAAGTTGCTTTAAAACAATAAGTATAGCTATAAAAGTTGGAGTTATTTTAACTTTGAATATGTACCACGTCTCCTAAATATTGAAATCGTGTGGCCTTTTTGTGCTTCTTTGTTTTACTTTCCTATTAGGCCATGGGGGAAACTGTGTTCTTGTTATTGGCGAAGGGCCCCTCACTGAAGTCAGAGCTTGGAAGGAATTCCTTTGCTGTTTCAGATTTTCTTGTTTGGTTTTGAGAGATGGGGTATGGAGCTAGAGGATGTGTGGAGGGGTTTCTCCAACACTGACATCTACTCCATGAGCTTTTCATATGCGCTTATTTTATCATGGCTTATTAAACTTCTTTGATATTAAAAATTTATTTAATAAGTGAGTAAGCTCAAGGGAGATTTTTGTGTAATGTAAGTCATTCATATGACATCAGATATCAGAAACCAACGTGTTGAAGAGTAATCATAAATTGGCTGTTAAGATCAGAAGGATAACTTTCAGGCAGTGTCTTCTTTTCAGTCTCTAATTTATCATTTAAATGGCACTAATTAATTTTAGAGAAATTCCTACACTCTTGTATTCTAATGATAATAGAAATGCCTCTTGAGATACTTGGATGAAAGTATAAATTTGCAAAAAAAACTGATTTAGAATTAAATTTAAAAATTTAATTTTTAAGAATTAAAATTTTAAAAACGAATTTTAAAATTATTAAAAGAATTATTTGTAATAGTAGTTCTGAAATCATGTCTTTAATGTCAAACAATTAAACCAAAGTTTAGTTCTAGAGGATTTGATAATTTATGCAATACTACTTAGAAACACAGAAACTGATCTTTAAGTGGGTATTCATACCGTCATAAATCCATCCAGCAAACCTGAATCGGGTTTTGGAGGTGCCTGCAACCGTTCCATCGACCATTTTTCAATGATGGAGGAGACTTGTGTATTTTCGGTATTTAATATTCTGAACCCTGTCATGTTGACACCACTGTATCGGTAGGGCTCTACATCAAGAGCGAAGAGGTCCTGAAAGACAAATTTTTTCATGTTATTATCAACAGAGTATATTTACAGGCATGCATAACTGTTATTCTTGCTTCCCTTAGGATAGTTAACATCAATGTGTCTCAAACATTATTGTTAAACATCATTAATCAAATAGATTAAAATAGACTATCCTCATGCTTTGCCAATGCAAATATATATACTTTACATAAACATATATACTTTACTTTGCCAATGCATATATATATATATATATTTCTAATTTCACCAATGAACAACAGGCTTTTATAACCACCTTTAAGATTTACACGAGCTTTCTTCTCTGTCTTAAGAATCGCTTGCCCTTAAATATTATGCATTAATATTTTATTTTTAACTAGCTAGAGGTGGTTTTTCTATGCCCTGCTTTTTTTTGGCTGGTTATCGCCATTTTTATGTTTTATCTTTTTTTTAAGAAATAAATCATAAAATATGGCTTCTAACTAAATAAAATTATATTAAAGCTGAGAAAAAAAGTTAGTAAGACTGGCCTTTTTGGTTGCAGAATGCTTGCAGTCCTTTGTCTTACACCCTATCTGGCACCTTCACCATAAGGAAGCCTTTAGATTAAAGTTGCCCTTTCCAGTCTGTATACAGTAAATGCTCTGGCTTTGCCCTTTGGTTTTCCCAGTAGACAGGAATCCAAAGCTATCAGGGTACTTGACGTCACTATGAAAACATACAGTACATGGGACTTTTGCCTTTTTTGAACTGATCTCACAAACACTGTGAGGACCAGGGCAAGAATAATGTCATTGGTCCTATTTACAGCTTGCCTTGGACTCATACGGCTATACAGACTAGATAACAGGAATAAAATTGTGTGGAGAACAGATGACATTGACCTGAGCTGTGCTCTATGCTGCAAAAAATATAACGAATCTTTAGTTTTTTATTTTTCAATGTTTTCAATCAAGCCAAGGAGATATATATATATATATATATATATATATATATATATATATATATATATTTCAAGGGGCAAATAAGTATTGTATTGCAATACATGCTAAGGGGTAATAGAGTAGAAGTCAGCAAAAGTCAGAAGCAAGGCAGATGACTTTCAGTTTTTATAGTCAGAAACAACTTCAGAAAGCAGATGGATTCTGAGCTGCCATCAAGACTGGCCAGGCTTTTGAGAGGCAAAGGAAAAAAGGAGTCCGTTCAAAGTGTCAGGAGAGATAAAAATTAGAAAACTTAAAACCTATTCAGGAGAGTGGTCTCCATCAGTTTGGCTACAAGAGAATTCATGAAAGGGAAGAGTAGCAAACAATCAAAACAACTAGAAAAGTGAGATTAGAATCAAACTAAAAAAGACCTTCAATTACAGGCTGTGTTCTATACACTCTAAACATTTTTTTTTAATTTTCTTATTAAAAGGTACTTTTAATTTCCCTATCTTATGATTATGGTAGAACTGAGTTTCAGCAGAATTAAAATATAATTTGCTGATGAGTGAAGGATTCCACTCCCTTTCCACCAGCCTAACAAAGTTTCTTATAGGCCACAAAAAGTCTCCTGGTGGGAAGCAATAGAGAGAGAGTACAGCAGTTACCATTAGTATTTACCAGTAAAATGCAACCATAGCTAGAAGGATTTCTGGTGAAGAAGTTTTAATGCAGGAAGCTATTGTGATCAAGTAAATTTTAATAATTTGATATTGTAGCTTCAACACTCTTCAAAGGAAGAAGATCAATTAATTGGAAGACTTTCGAGTTAACAGAGAGAGAGCATTGATTAAGTTGGTCATTGTGGGGATGGAGAAGATGCATGCTAGAGACACTCTTAAGGAAAGATCAGTAGCATTTTGTTGGTGATATGAGTCAGAGACAATAAGAGTTTTTGTTTCTGTTTTTTTGTTTTTATTGATTTCCAAGATAGGAAGGGAGAGGGAGACAGAGAGATAGAAACATCAATGATGAGAGACGGTCATTGATCAGCTGCCTCTTGCACGCCCCCTATTGGGGATCAAGCCCGAGATCCGGGCATGTGCCCTGACCAGGAATCGGATTGTGATCCCCTGAATCATAGGTTCATGCTCAATGGCTGAGCCACGCTGGCTGGGCAAGAGACAGTAAGAGTTTTGAAGGAAGTCAGAAGAGAGGTCAATTTAGAGGACAATGCATTAAGGTTTAAATAATTTAAAGTTATCTTAATGGCACAACAATTATCAGTGTTCTGCAATATAGCAACACACAATTCAGGAATATCACAGATGGACATTTAAATCTTATTTGAACAAAGGTAATAATTGAAACTTTAAATACATACTATTTTTGAAGAAAATAACCAAAGGGGAAAAAATGAAATAAAATGGAGGCTCAGACTTACAGATGCTCTCATATTTTGGGGGCAGGCAGGAAAAAAAATTAGTGGGAGAGACATACAGCTGTTCCACAGAGGAAGGTGTTAAAAAGAAAACAGGCCCCAAATGGAGTCACTTTTGCAAAGCCCATGTCACCAAACCAAAGCTTAATACCTAACCTAATTGCCTTTCAAACTTCCTCGGAATATAATCTTATATCATCTTAACTGGTCTGTCTGCAATTTCCTGGTCAACAACAGTGAGGTAATCTGCCAAAATCTGCCCTTTTGTCCCCCACTGGGAGGTGGGGGACAAAATCTTGCCTGAAATAACCCTTCTCTGCATTTATGACTTCCTTTTTCCACCCTCTCTGCCTTTTAAAGCCTTTTGCACAGCCTCTCAAAGCTCCTCTCTACTTGGTAGACTGGATGCTGCCTGATTCAGAAATCATTCAATAAAGACAATTAGATCTTCAAATTTACTCAGTTAAATGTTATTTTTTAATAAAGAGAAATCAGGTTATGAAATAATAAAGAAATAGAGCTAAGAGTAAGTAGGTTTGGTAAAAAAGTAAAGTCAGATTTTAGTGCATATTAAGGAAAAACTGTGTTGTAGGTATGTAAAGACAAAAGGTAAAGGTAACATTCAATTTTCTAATTGTTAATTAAATCATATTGACTTAAAAATCCAACTAAATATAGCCAAATACAAGACAGTAAATTTAATCTACTAAAAGAGCAGCTTCAATGAACATGATTTTTGTCAAGTGAACAGAACATAAGAATTTGTGCTTTTCTAAAACATTGATTTCTTAGCAAACTAATTTTGAAATCTATTTTGTTCTGAAACTCCTCTACAGAAATATAAAAATGAGATCATATTTTGAATTTAATATCTAAAATGATATTATTTCAATATCATCAGCTTCCCACCAAAAATTATTAGTTCTTTGTGATGATAATTCCTCCTGAGTTTTATCAAAATAATACTTAGTATAACGACAAAAGTGCCATTCATTATATTATTTCTTCTCACTAAAAAAAACATTTCTCATTCTGGAAGTCATAATAATAAAATTTAGAGCATTATCTTTATGTTTTTTAAATTACTTACCAGAGTGGTAAAGATATAATGATAATATTCTGTCATCATTCCCATAGCTAATGCCTAAGAAGCAAAAATAAAAATAAATATAAATATATTGATATTGAAGGTACAGACTATCTGAAATACATTATGTCAATAAGACAGGCGAGAACAAAATAGTATGATTTAATAAAGAATCAGTCTATAATATTAAGGTTACATTAAAACTGGGTCAAACTAAATCTTTCCTCAGTAGCTAAAGAAGATTAGTGGTTACTGAAGGAATTTCAGAACTAATTCTCCTGATAGAAAAGCTATTAGTTGAATGTGTGCAATTGTAAGGCTTATTGCTTTGCATATTGAAGGAGAAATTTTATTTGACACAAACCTGAAACAGCACATCTTAGTTCATTATATTTTAAATGCATCACCACAAATACCCTAATGAGGAGCACCATTTTATTTTGATAAAAGGTATTACTCAATTAAGGAAAAGGTACTGCAAAGCACAAAGCCAATAGGAATATTTTAATCACTTTAGAGACGTTTCCCTAACATTAAAGAAGCAGATGTAAACCACCACTGTTATTCAAAAAGTACAGATAAAGAAAGGTATTTTTATTTTTATTAATAGGCCAATTGCAATCCATTATGTTTTATGTCATACTTCTACTGCCCTATGGGTATTAATCTTAAAACAAAGACTTTTGGATTAGAACTTATAGCCATAAGAAATGTCAGTGTCCCCTCTGAAAAGAGAAAATGCCTTTGATATAGCTGTTCATCAATGAAGAGTAGTTGGTGATGACAATTGAAAAATGATGCTTTTTTTTATCCGAATAAAGAGCTCTTAGTAGAAAATAAGCATTTTCAGGTGCATCTAATATCCAATACTCTTCATCAAACTAACTACACAAATTCATTCTGGGTGGAGGTGGCATCTTAGTTATGAAGTCATGTATGTCATCAGTACCTTCAATTTGCCTCAGAGAAATCTAGCCAGCCCCAGGCTCCACTCATTTTTAAAGCTTTCAGAAAGAAAAATTTCAAGTTCAGTGCTGTTCAGTATTTAGTAAAAGCTCAGTTAGTTTAAATAAATAAACCAAACAAACAAACAAGTAAGGCTACACCGATAAATCCACCCTTTTTCTGGATATTTCAAATATTGGACTAAACCCATCTATGCCAGCTTTCCAAATATTATGCCATTTCCTTGGAGTTCCATCATTAGCTAATGCTGATGAATCTCAGAAAAAGTTCATAAATCATAAAATAGAGTCTTTTTAAATGTATTGCTGCATTGGTTTCTAGAATAACTGAGATCTAAACAGGGGGTAAATCTCTGGGACAAGGTAAGTTAAAAAAAAATACTTCTATATCTATGGGGTCTGCCAGTGTTATAGGATCTAAAAGGACACTGATGAATCTCAGAGGGAAGGTGGGGGCTGGGGAGAAATTAACCTAAGAACTGAAATGTATATACGCCTAACCCATGGACACAGCCAATAGTATGGTGAGGGCCCGGAGGGGGGGTGAAAGGTAGAGGGGATCAATGGGGGTAAAATGGGGACATTTGTAATACTTTCAACAATAAAGATAAATTAAAACAAGCAAGTAAATAAATAAATAAAAGGACACATTCTATGCAATAATGTTACACTAACTTCTTAATTTTCACATTCTCATTTGCCTTTTCTCTGGTTTTTCATTTGCTAATCTTGTTATACTTATGTATCTTTTTCTGTTGTATATATATTTTAAACGTTATCATAAGTCTATTTTCCTTTGCGTATCCTCACTTAGGTTTATTTTTAAATAAATATTTCTTTATATCTCTAGATCATAATACACATAAGAAATCAAGTATGAAATAATAAATGAATCAAAGAGAAGGCAGACTGAAAATTCTATGAAAGATCATGGGTCCTCTCACCTTTCAGAGAGCAAAGTAAGTCAGAGTTAGTTATTCTCAGGACAGGACAGCTGATGATTTGCATACTAGTTGGAAGCCTAGAGAAACCTACCAAAGCTCTGCTGCTGACAAACATCTGAGTGCTAGCTCACTGCGGGAATAAAGAAAACGTCTCCTTTCCAAGTCTGTTATTCTTAATGTGATCAGGAACTGTTTTGGTATTAAATGAAAACAAATCCCTACTGTAGATTTCAGTGCTTACTTTATTACATCATTTCGTTCATTGCAAAAACTAAAAACTTTCACATGCTTTATTACCCAAATATAACACTAGAGCAATTTTTCCAAACCCAATTAAATATTTTATTGTAGTGAAACCAACATTTATATTGCAAGATTGGACAAACATCTGTTTAATAAAATAACCATGTTATAACAGGCATTAACTGTTGGTAGTTATATTTTATAGGATATAATTTAACATCTGAATCTGCATCATACTCCAGTAGTGAAATTTTATCCTACACATGAAAGGTTTCAAGACAGCTGCATAATCCTAAACCACTGTGGTGTTGGCCAGTGTACATAAAGATCTTAAAAAACAAAAGCCAAAGACTTGTGTTCAAATCGAGCCTTTACTACATTGTAAGTATATGGCCTTGTACTAGCTATTTAACCCTGACGTCAGTTCCCTCCACTTGCCTCTAAAGCGGAGCTAGTCCCTACTTCTTTTCAGCTGTGGTGATGATGAAATACTACCAAATGTGTAAGGCGTCTCACAGTAGATGCCAGTAAATAGCAAATATTTTTTTCTCTTTTTCTTACTGGTTGATTTTAATGGTTAAACTGCTCAACTGTTAACTCTTAGTTTCTTCCTTCACTTCTGTACAAAACAGAAATATCTACGTCATTAATCAACATTCACATTAACAAACAGTACTGTAGACACTTAAAATAACTACAAACTACAATCTGTTTGAAGATTATCAATATTTACATTACTTTTCTTGTAAGACAATTAATTTAAAGCAATTGTCGGACTTTTTAATCAGAAAATTACATCTAGGTAAATTATCTGGCTTTTTTTTTTTAACTGACTGTATAACAATAACACTTTGATTTAAAAACCAAAAGCCCACACTTTAAATGCGAACTTCAAAAGAAACTAAGAATTTAAGTAATTTAAAGATTACCTGTTTCAAAATGCCTGCTGCCATTTCATGGCTACAGTCAAAGATTACATGGAACTCCTTGCCTCTTTTCATTTCCTTTAGTAAGGGTTTTGCATCCTTCGTATCAGCAGGAAGTTGACGAATTTTAAGTCGAAGATTGTACCGTGATGGAGCTTTGATGAGCTCTTGCAAACGAATGAGACCTTTAATGAAAATGGTACAAAGAAAAAGAATATCAGAGAAAAATTGGAGCGGGTCATAGAATCACAAAACATACTCACTACAAGACCTGATTTTCTTGACCGTGTATATGTGCATTATATATAGTGTGACCATTAAAATTCCTATTTCAGAATTCTAGATCCCTAGTGATTTTGCTAAAATAATCACTTCTGAAATTCCATAAGGTATTTTTTCAAATTAAGAAAGACATAAATGACTATTAGTTAATACAAAACACTTAAATATGTAAAAGAATAGAGAGTCAAGCTGTCTCTCTCGGTACCCCAATACTACTCCTAAGAGGTTGTCCCTGTTTTTTTGTTTTTGTGGGTTTTTAAAAAATATATATTGATTTCAGAGAGACAAGGGAAGAGGGAGAGAGAGACAGAAACATCAGTGATGAGAGTCACTGATGGGCTGCCTCCCGCAGGACCCCTACTGGGGATGGAGTCCGCAACCCGGGCATGTGCCCTGACCGGGAATCAAACCAGGATCTCCTGGATCCTAGGTCCATGCTCAACCGCTGAGCCACACCAGCTAGGTGTTGTCACTGTTAATTGCATGAAATATGCACATATATGCATAGAGGATTATTTTGTTTTGTGTTTTATATTAATGTTTGTTTTGTGAAAATGTCTTATAGGTCGTTGGAAGTCAGAGATTATTGTTTTAGTTTGTCTTTAACCCTGCTTTACAGTGGGCATAATTTGTGTAATTATTCTCTATCGTTAAAAACTCTGGTTACTTCTTTTTTGCTGTTTTTTATAAGTAATGGCATAGTAATTTTGTGTATATGCAAAAGTGAAATAATTTTCCTTAATAAAATAGACTCTAAGTAACCTGAACCATAATTAAAATACTTTAAGAAATAAAACTAAGTTTTAAATAGCGTTTCCTAAGTATAATAGTAAATTCAGATATAACTATAACCACAGACATTGGTAAAAACAGTTTCCTAGAGAAGTAACTCCAGATTATATGTTTCAAAAATAAATCAAACTAATAAATACGTATTTAACAGGTCATAGAAATGTCATGCATTTTAAAATAATAGACAAGTCATTCATTAACTGTATTCCTTTATACAAACTTCAAGTAATGAAGCCCTTTAGGAACGGATACAGAAGACCCAATATATAAAAGAGTATGATAAGAAAAAAAGGATCATCCAATTTTATTCTAGCTTGGATCAAATCAAGCAATTTCCTTTTCCCTTCTTCCTACTCTTCCTTCTTATCTACATATTTTTCCATTTCATTTCTATATTCCTATTTCTCCATTTCTATCTACCCCAAAAAACTACCTTGGTAAATATTAGTATGACAACAAATAATAGAGGAAAATATCAGTAAATAACTAATCTGGAACTCTCTTTCCATATATATGTGTGTGTGTGTATATATACATATATATATATGATTAAGATTAAAAATTCACTGTGCATTAAAATATATAATATATATAAAATATATAATATCTAGAGAATAAAATCCAATTATAAAAGTTTTAAAATAAACAATAGATTCTCTTACACATATTATGCTATATACACTTTAATACAGTGCAAAATAGTTAACAATAAAATTAACATAACTATTTTTCAGTATTTTTGTCCTCAAATAAGACATACACTTTAAAAATACATAAATTAAAATGTATCTATCTTTTGCTTTTAAAATATTATCCCATAAAATTTACCATTTTGTCATTTAAAATTCTACAAATAATGATGGCATAAATTACAAAGTAAAATATTATTAGTTCATTTTGTTTTAGCAATTTAAATATTTACTAATATAGTAAAATAAATACTACATAATTAATATTAAATGTATCCTTCAAACAATACAATTCAGTCTAAAGAATTAATATGTATATAATGAGCACAGATTATATTATATACCACATATATATTAACATTGAACTGTACAAAGGTAAAAATAAATATCTGAACATATAGCACCTGCTTAATTGTAGCAGAGTTTAACACTAGGCTTATGAAACCTTTCAAAACATGTGTAAAAAGTAACAGATCCACAGGACACTTTAGTTTCCACGTCTATTAAATAAGAGTCTTATCTAGATCAGCAGTTCTCAGTGTGGTCCACAGACCCTGGAGTCCTTTCAGGGGTCCTACTATTTTCATTGTTTGGCTTTTTTGTCTCATTCTCTCTCACGTGTGCAGCGGAGTGTTCTAGAAGTTACAAAACATGTGTGATGTTACGGCAGACTGAATGAAAAAAAAGATGTGAAAATCCACTTAACTTCCATTAAACCAAATATTAAAGAGACTTATTAGAACGTAAAACAATGCCACTTTTCTCACTGTTATTTTTTGTTTGTTTGTTTGTTTGTTTGGGAAAATGTTTCCTTAAAAATATGCTATTTATGTGAATAAATAATGGGCTTCCTATTGCCATTATTAAATGAATTAATAAGTATTTTAAATGTTATGTTTTTTATTATGAATATGGCATCAATAAATATAACACATTACAAGTGCTTTTAGATATCCTCATAAAATTTTAAGAATGTAAAGTGGTACTAAAACCAAAATTTCTAAGAATTACTAAATTGAAATATCTCTAAATTTTTCCTAGCTGTAAATTTCTATATAAGTGGCAGTTGTCATTGATGTTATTTTGGCTAACACAGGAAGACTATATAAACACATATATACACATATATGTACATATATTAGGTATACATATATGTACATGTATTAATATATATATTAATGTGCTGGTTATTAAATCTGCTCTTAGAAGTTATTTGACACTGATTTAGACTGAAAACCTAACAAAACTTTAATCAAATTTTTAAGAGATGAACTCATTATCAAAGGGAAGGAGTTATATAGTTACAAATTAGCCCAGCAGTTTTAAGTTGAAAAAGCTCACTGACTCATAAATTTTATGAAGGAGAAAATCCAGAAATAGTATTTGTAAAGTTCACCCTACGTATAAGTACTGTACGCCCAGTATTTTCAAGTCTCTTAAGCGCTGCTGCGGACAGTCCCTGGAGCCACCAGGTGCAATGAGTATTCACTCACTGCCTTTACACACACATCCCTGCTGGCAGGAATGGAACAGATTTCGGTTTGCCAGCTTCCCCGGGGGATAATATTGAAGAGCTAAGAAAATAACTGCTGCTACTAGGAACTGCCATCTCCTAGTTAAGAATTTAAGTGAAATGTTGTCTTCCTTCATTCATTCAGCATAGATTTCCTGCATGTCTATTACATGCCAGACACTGTTTCCTTGATAAATACAAGGACTGGAGTAATAGTATGTATTCAGCCTTCAACTGCATGACATAGAGTTTGTGGCATTTTTAAAAGCAAAAGTTGTTCCTATAACGCTTTTCGCATTCAGTTTTTGGAATAAAAGTGGTTCAATATTTGGATCAGAGAGAAGAAATCTAGAGAGTTATTTGAACACTGAACGCAGCATGATGGTTTTTAAATCCTGGCTTTCCATCGTCTCCTGTACCAGGGGCTTAGGCGCCTCTCGGCTTCCATGCATTCGTCAAGGTGCCCTGTGGTATGCTTTCTTTTCTATCTGTGTTTCCATTCTAGATTATTGGTCTTCCTCATTATCTGACATTTCGATACAAATGCCTGTCCAAATTCTGTTATTTAGAGCACCTTGGAAGAATAAGAGAGGATTGCCAAAACGGAAGATGCATTCGAAACATCCAAACAATGGATGTTTACCTACCTTTTTAATATGAGTAATTGGAAGGCATCCCTGTATGTGGATGAGGTTTCATCCATAGGAAAACAGGCTTAAACAGGAGAAATATCTTTTTAAGAAAAACATATCTTTATTGATTTTAGAGAGAGGAAGGGAGAGGGAGAGAGATAGAAACATCAATGATGAGAGAGTCATTGACCGGCTGCCTCCTGCTCGCCCCCTGCTGGGGATCGAGCCCACAACCCGGGCATGTGCCCTGACCGGCAATCGAACCCCGATCGCCTGGATCCTAGGTCGATGCTCAACCGCTGAGTCATGTCCAGCCGGGCAAGAAATATCTTTTAATTACAATACTGGCTATGTATTTTCTTCTCAGATCTCTGTCAATCTTGCTACCTCGCCCAATGTCCCTCTGCAACTAACCATGTTCTAAAAATGCCAATTCCTGAGAAGATTACCCTAATCAAATTCATTATGTAGAAATAAATATGCATGCTTTGTAAAATAAAAGTTTTCACCCATTTTTAGGGGGAAAAAGTAAGCCTCTCAAAATATTTGGAATGGTTTACATGTGGTCCTGTCCTATGGTCTTTTGGTCAAAATGGAGAAATAAAAGGACCCATCTATTAGATGAAGTAAAAGGGAAAAATCTATTTTGTTGAAAATGTGGTTAATAAAATAATTTCCAAAGAACAATTTTCCGAAAAAATAGTTTAACAAATTTGGCACTGGTTGAGTTATTTAATGAAAGAGTAGAATTATAACTCCTTAAAACAGTTTTTTAATTAAAATGCCCGCTTTTCCCTAATGCAATTAGTTGGTGTAATGATAATAAAAAAAACAATCTGCACAGATGGGTTGCTGAAAATCTTCTAACAAAGAAGAGCAGCACATTGCAATTATTACCTTATTTTGGTAGATGAGTAACATTCCATTCCCTCTATTTTTTTTAACTTCTTTCTACTTTCAGTTATTTTACAGTAGCTGAAATCAAGGTTTATCTTATGCTTACAGGGAACAGAGGTCTGAGCTGCTCTTTTCAAAAGTTGCCATCAATTTAGCTTTTAAGTAGAATCCAGAAGGAGCCATTTGTGCACACTCCAGCTGGCGCTTCCTTCTAAAGAGATCAATCACACGGCCGCTCCACAGCCCCAGCCTCCGCAGCCCAGGAAGGGAGTCCCAAGTCTCCTCCCATCCCCAGGTATTGATTTCGGCAGCCACACAAACTAGAGCTTTGCCACCTGGCTTGCTCTTCAGGCCTATTTATCATTTCAGTTAATGTGGCATTTGTGCAGGCCAGACTTCCCCCAAAATGCACTGTATAATAAACGATACAAAAATGACTCATCCGCATTCAATGTCTCATCACCCTCCCCTCTCCTTTTTTCAGCTGAGAAAGGATAACTCATTGAGAGGCCTAAGTATAATATTCCAAGTTATTTTTATTAGAATGTTTTATTTGTGCTACAGAGTGTTTTAAAGAAAACTAAATAGAATATGTATACCAGTTATGGACTCTGTAATATTTGGTAATATACTGTATATAGGGAACGAGGCTAATCATACTAAGAAATTTTTTAAAATGGCTTTGACAGGAGAGGTAGATTGACACTGCAAAAAATTCTGTCTCAAACTTCTGTGAGCCCTCCTCTTGGGGATAAGTGAATTTGTTCATCAGTAGAAAACAAAAAATAGAAAATAGAAAACAAAGAACACTGGAGTCTAAGCAAAGAAGAGAGAAGAGGAAGAAAAGATGAAGCTTCAGAAGCCGTTTCATCTTGTTCGAAGAGAGAAAGCTAGTTGTACAAAGTAAAAGTAGAGGGCTGGTCTCCTGGAAAAACCCTCAAATCCTAACTGTAACCTTCCAGAGAGGGTTTGCCTTCTCCCTTTCTGAGATATGCTGTATTTTTAAAGTAGGCTAGAGCCTAAGAAATTCAAAACTCAAAATATCTAAAAATAAAAATAATAATTAAAAAAAACACTTTAGGTTGATATATTGGAATCTAAGTGGCAAATGAGTTTTCAGTTCGCATGCCAGGATCATTTGGTTGTCCACGGCCGCCAGGAACACTGTGCTGAGAGTGACTGTCAGACTGATTCTGTTCAGGGCGTGTTTCAATAAGGGCTTGGGCCCGGAGTGGCGGGCTCGGCATGGGGGCATCACGTGAAGGTCAGCCCGGTATTAAAATCTCCTGCTTATTTTTTGTATCATCAAATCTTATCCACTGTATTGTTTTATTGATGGAGAAGCCTTTCTATGCTTCAAAGTGGAAAATAATACAGTGCAGACCATACATTTTAGGCATCCTACTCTCTACTGAAGCCAGGACCCATATGGTTCAATCCTGAACCATAATGCATTCAAATAAGTAGAGTCCAAATAGGAATCCTGACATACGGTCTCCTGAAAATATTTTACAAGTGTACAAATTTATAGTCTGAAGTCACTCCTTACAATTCTATATTTTTTCTCTTCTCAAATACCCTCAAATCCTGAAAAACTCACTCTGACATGCAATACACATAAACACACACAAGCACATACACATACACACTTCTCTGCTTCTATTTCCCGGGGAAGTATAATTTACCTCTTTGTTGACATCTCTCCCTAGGAGAATCTGACCATGATGTTTGTGTTATTTCTGCTCTGCTGACATTTGTAAAGTCCACACTACAAATACTACAACACTGAACTAGCAAAGCAGAAGCCTCTCAGGAAGGCCTGGGTGAGAGAGTCACCAACAGGCAATTACAGAGTAACCGTTAGGCGGTAAGTCACGAAGAAAGGCTGAAACCCAAAGGTCAATATTGTGGGTTGCGGCACGTTGCCAAATTTCTGAACCATATAGTGGCATGGCAGTCTGCACCCACCTCATTAACATTCTACTGAATGGCTATAGACAATGGTATTTAAATTTTCTAAACTTTAGTTTTCTCATCTGTAAAAATGTGATAATAATATATATTAACATATAGGAAAAAATCAAATGAGCTAATAAATACAAATCACTTACTACCATGCCTGGCACATATTAACCATTCTCACAGGTTTCTGGTATTTACTTCTCTCTTGGACCCCAGAGATTGCCTGCTTGTGTGTGCCTCAATAGGCCCTGTTTGCTCCCCAAATCCTGCCTACAGTCTTGTGAGTGGTCTTTATCAAAATCTCTTCATTTCAAGCATCTAAGTAAATTCTGCTTCCTGCTTGGAAACAAACTAATACTCCATCAATATGCCGACGACTACCAAATTTATATCTCTTACCACAACACTTCCCTGAAATCTAGACTCCTAAATGCACTCTCTTACTTCACACTTGTGTAGTAATAAGTTAACCTTACCCCAAGATAAGTCTGCCTTTGCTAGAGGCTCCTGAGAAGTAATGTCTAAGACCTTACGATGTCCTGCCTGATAAAAATGTCTTTGTTACCTAGGAGTCTTGGGCCACACAGGATAGTCTAACAATGTAACTTATGGTAGGAGATTTGAATTATCAACTTCTGGAGGAGCTAAGACTACACGTCAGCCAGGCCAGTGCTCAGCCACATCTGTATGACTAAGCACCAGTAAAAACGCTGGACGCCAGGGCTCAGGTGAGATTTCTCGGTTGGCAACACTCCATGCAGAGTGTCATTTCCTGTTGCCTGCAATAGTGAGCACCGTTCACAAACCCACTGGGGGAGGACAACTGGAACCTCTGAGTGTGGAGCCTCCCTGGACTTTGTCCCATGTGTCTTTTCTCTTGGCTGATCTTAATCTGTGTCCTTTTGTTGTTATAAATCACAACATTGAGTATAACAACGAGCAGCCATTCTGTGAGTTGTTCTAGTGAATTATCAAACTTGCAGGTGATCTTGGCTACCCTTGAAATTGCAACTGGTGTCACAGTGAAGGTGGTCTTGGAGATCCCAAACTTTGCAGTTGGTGTTAGAAGTGAAGGTGTCCTTAAAGACTCCTGAATAATGCAACATGTCTACTTTGATGTATAGTAGATACTATATTCCAAACTTGGCCTTTCATCTCCCCACCCTCCAAAACTGCTCCTCCCTCAGTTGTCCCCACATAGGATAACAGCAACTTTTATTATTCTAGGTACTGGGCCAAAAGCCTGGCGACATCTTTGATTCCTCTCTTTCTAGCACACTTTACATCCAATGTATTAGAATATCCTATTGAAGCTTCCTTTAAAATATATTTAAAGCCCGGCCGGGCGTGGCTCAGTGGTTGAGCATCGACCTAGGATCCAGGAGATTGCAGTTCGATTCCTGGTCAGGGCACATGCCTGGGTTGCGGGCTCGATCAATGACTCTCTCATCATTGATGTTTCTATCTCTCTCTCTCCCTCTCCTTTCCTCTCTCTGAAATCAATAAAGATATATTTAAAAAAATAATAATAATAAAAAATAAAATAAAATATATGTAAAAAGCTACCAACTCCTGCTACTTCTAACATACTGGATTGAGCTACTATGATCTCAAATAGATTACTATAAAGACTCCTAACCAGCATTGCCCTTACATATTTGTATATCTGGGTAGCAGCTGTCTACAATGGGGCTTATTTCATAAGTTTGGTAAGCACTGTGTTCCTGACCATTTTATGATAGAAAGGTGGGGATGAAGAATGCAGGAGCATGCAGAACAGTTTTAGTACAGGCATGAATACTGTGAGAGCAGCTGGGTGGAACATAGTCAGTGGCCATGGAAATACGTAGTCCATTGGCTTGACTCAATACACAAAGAATTCCAAAGTATGATGTGCATTATATCAGAAGCTTGTAATTTTTCTAGCCCAAGTGGAAGGATATATTGTGCTACCAGACAATCAGTCCATCTAAAGAAAGTTGTTCCAAAAACAGTACAGACAGAAGAAAGCAGTCCTGCAAGGCAAGGTCTCAGGACTATAACCAGAGGTCTCGAGTTCAGAATAGAAGCAACAGGGATAATGGGAAAGAAACGGACAGAGAATACCAAAATTGCTACCCTGGGCTGGAGACTGGGCCCAAGGCTAGCTTGAGGTTGGATTCAAGGCCAGCTCCACACTGCCCCCACGAGGCTCCTAACGTCCCCGCCTTCCTCAGAAAATGGATTCAAGTGAAATGTTAAGCGGAATGTATCTGTGTTCCCTGGAAAGCAGGGGCTGCCAGCCTGACTATTACTCCTAAAGTCAATACTAAAATAGGATTTCCCTGTCTCTTCTCTCACTGCTATGAGGAAAAGCAATTATGCCATTATTAAAAAGTAAACAGAGCTTCCCACTATGCCAAGGCTAAAATCCTTTGGCCTCTAAGGCCTCCGGGTCTAAGTTCAATATACATTACAGTCAGTTCTACGCAGAATGCTTGAGTTTGTGAGAAGCCAATAGAATTAATGTTGCATTTTAATTCTTCTTTGCTTACTGCAATTAAAATCTGATGCATCTGATACATGAGTGAGTAAGCACATTCGTGACTGACTTCCAGCTGAGGTAACTTAAGGTTGTGTTCAGTGGGGGCACCCAAGCCGTAATAAGTGGCTTTGTCCTGGGCTAACTCTGCCTTGGATCCATCCTATCATCTAATTTTAATTTGTCCTATTCATACAGCTGCTGAATGGGGGCCTATGCCTGGCGTAATGAGATAGGGCAGGTAAAAAGCTGGACGGTTTAGTGAGAAGGCAGCTGTATTGTCAGGGCTCCTTTGGTAAGATGTGCAGGCCTAATTCACACTACACTGGGCGAAAATGGAACTCGCTGCCTCCCGTAACTGAAAATAAACTGCAGGCATGGTAAGAGGCAGGAATTCTTTGCTGCTCAGTTCTCTTCCTCTGTGTGACCTTCATTACTCCATGGCACAGACGACCAACGAATCTCATACTTGTAAAGCAAGATTTTCCTTGAAATATCTTTCAAAATCCTAAGAAGGACCCTGTCTGAACCAGATTGGGGTTATGTGGTGGGAAGAGAAGGGTTGATATTGGATGCATCAGTGGGTTATGGGGGGGAGAAAGTGAGCCTTGCCTGAACCAGAGACTAGGGAGATTTCCTCAAAGGGAATCTGAGAAAACACAGACACAAAGCCCATGGCCACATTCTAGAAACTGTCTAAACAGGATCACTGCACTTTGGTTTGTGACCAGAGTATGGCAATATTTTGATTCAATAGTTATTTACAATTAAAATTATTTTACTATTTTTCACCAAACGGACCCTTTTGAGAGAGAAAGAGACAGAGAGAGAGGGAGAGAGACAGAGAGAGAGTCTAAGTAAGAGATGCAGGTGTGCAGTAATTAGACCAGGACAAGCATTTCCCCAGGAACATTCTGGGCAAACCAGGGGTTCTGCACAGTCCTCCGCTTACTCCACAGCATTCATCATCCTTCATCTTAGATAGTTCATCACCTGCTGCCCTGGCAATGTTACCCGCCCCAGCAAACAGGCAAACCTCATTGTTCAATTCTGATGGCCACACAGCAGGTTCCTTTGTCTGGAGACAATTCTGTTCAGGCGTACACCTGCCCCTCTGTCACTCTAACTGTCCTCTCAGCCTGTGATAACCTGATGTCAGCTCCTAGGCAGTGGCTGATCAGGAACCTGCTGTTGTTCAACCCCCTCTGTGTCCAGGTCAGTGCAGTTATGAAGTCGCAAACCACCCTTCACAGCTCTTTGTTTGGCTCTGTCCTAGGATGCTTTGCTGCCTGTTTTATCCTGCCACTTAATACATCAAATATAATGTAATGCAGACATTGATGAAACAGCTTAAGAAGCTTAATGTGGTGGGTCCATGACTAACAATAATCACAAGAACTACTATGTGCTGGTATAAATACCAAGCAGAATGTGACTCTCGGGGAGTTCAGATTTTATTTTGTCCCAAAAAAGAATACCATGAGCCCCCAATACCTTCAGCATTGTGCTCTTTGAGTATGCATCTTATAAAAGGTTGAAAAATATGAGTACATCAGGAATTCATAACAGCATATACTATGTGCTTTGAATTTAGAATGCAAAAATATAAAAAATAGGTATCTGTGATCTGTGAGATTATAGGATAGTAGGAAGAGAGAAGTGCAAAACATTTCTCTACAATGAGTTATGTGCAATAATATGAGTGCCCCTAAACTGTAATGGAAGTGGTAGGGATAGGATGCCCAAGGGTGGGCACCCACTTGGCAGGTGGAAAGGGATGGGTGGGAATTGGAGGAAGATACCGCATGTACAAAATATGATGATGTGAGAGCGTGGAAAGCTCACAAAGCCTCGTGAACTCTTTGGCTGGTAGTGCTGGAAAACCAAGGGTAAGCTTGACACAGTGGGAGGTGAGTCTGGACCAGTATTAGGTAAGAACCAGTTATGAAGGGCATCATATCAGATTATAGTTTCTAAGAGAAGGAACTTTGTAGTTGCAAGTATTAAAAAAACAAAAAACAACCCAGGATGGCTAAAGCACAAAGGAAGAGTTGATTAGAAAATTTCAGATAGTTTCATGAAACCCAAGCGTGAGATTTCCGTCATTCCTTAGAAACAGAAGCAAGTACAAACATGCTAGTAAGATAGGCCCTGTTTACATTCCTGTTCTTTCTTGCGTGTCTGCTTCAGTCTTGTCCTCCTAATAAGACCAGCTTTCTCTGCCTCCCTTGTTCACACAGCAGACCTGCCCATCCTTCAAATTCACTCCTAGGTGTACTCGTTATAAGTCCAGCAGCTGGCTGAGACCAACGAATCTTTCTTAGTCCCAGTTCCAAATTTCTGGAGAGAAAGGGGGTTCATACCAGCTGTGTGAACCCTTGGTCTAATCAACTGTAGTCAGGAGCACAGAGTTAAGGTGTGAACGTCGCTGCCGGGGCCCCACTTCTGAGGGCGAGAAAGCTGGGGGGCTTGGGGAGTTAGGTGTACTGGCCCTGCCTACTGTGGAATCACTGAAGAAATTAAGAACATTGCTATCAACAGATATATTTTGTTCAAAGAGCACTTTGATGGTATTTGTAAGGATGGATTTGGGGGTGATAAACTGGGAGGTACTGAAACAGTGCAAGATATTACTGAAAGGGAGGCTGTCATGTGTTTTAGCCTCTATCAGCATAAGTGAGAGAACAGGAGACATTCTCTCTACTCTCTCCCTCGTCCCAATGTCCTACCACGAATCTGTATGAATTCTCTATTATTTATGTTTCTGGAAACAGAATTTCTTATGAGGAAATGTCATGGAATTTAACTACACCTTAACTGAGGAAATGTGTGTTGAATTTCTGAATTTTCACTTTAGCTTGAAAGACCTTAGGGTTGTTCTGAAACCTATGCCACATTGCTAACATAATAGGCTCACATTAATCAAGATCATGAGAGTGACACATAACACTAAAAATCCAATCTACTCATTTATAATGACATATATATCTGTCACAGGCATGGCGATACTTGAATTGCATGGCCACTGAATTCTCAAATTACATGAGAAAGCATATTGTAATCTGAAGGTTGCTTAATATTAATTTGGAATCAGAACAAAGGAAATTGGTCCAATGAATGTAATAACCATAAATAGCATTTACTGAGGGTTTGAGTTTCATCCATAAGAACTCTATGAAGAGGCACTACTGTCAGCCCCAATTTGCAGATGAGGTAAAGGCACTGTTGTCTGGGTTATGGTCCAAGTCCCATAACTAATAAGTCACAAAGCCAGATCCAAACCCTGGAAGTCCTTCTCTAAATCCAGTACTCAATCTTTGCATCCAGAGTTCAATAAGCCTGATCTTATTGGTAGTAAATCAGCTAAAAATCTATTTTCCATGAACACTTTTTAGATGTGTTGTCTGTTTTCCTGTGTAAGTCTCTTTTTAAGAAACCCAAGTGTCTAATCAATCCTCTTTCAAGTGGATCTTCTTTCTTTGGCTGGTCAGTAAGGTGAAATGGGAGGTAATCAAATCCTGCTTACCTGGGAGGCATTCTGTCTTTCCAGGTAGCTATACAACTTTTCATTCTCATTCATTACGTTTTGACTTTACAGTTTTAACTCTCAGAGGGCAACTTGATTTCAAGGTGTGTCCAAAGTACTTCAACAGTGACAATGGCACCTATAGAGTCTACTGAATCTTGCTGTAGTCTGAATTTTGTCCAACTAAGAGTTTGGGCAGTAAAACTATTTGCTTTGTATTTGTTATATAAACATTAAAATCTGCCATTGTATTTCATCATAAATCTTATATTTAATTTTTCTATTCCAAAATATTTTAGAGGTTAATTTTTTCAGTTTTATTATCTTGATATTTTTCTCTGTTGCCTTTCTGATTATAAAATTTGCCATTTCTATTGCTTTTCAAATCCATCCCACTTTTCCCTAAGTCAACTAAATTTTTTCTCAGTCTTAATTAGATGAAAGAGGAGTCCTCTACTAAATCCTTCAATAAGCTAATGCATTCCATAGCCTCTCTCATAACTGGTATTAAGTAGCCCTTAATTGTCATTTCATGTAGAACTGCTAAATACAGTGTCTACACATGTAGATTTTACCCCAAAATTAGTGGGAGAGAGAGGCTTATATTACAAGACATAGCACACTCCAAAAAATCCCCAAGTCTCTCTTCTTGATTATGTGACACAATAGTCTCCTTTCTAAGCATTGCTGGCTCTTCCCTTTATGCACTGTCCAATTCTCTCCCTTTTTTCCTTTGGCAAACTTGAGCTCTATCTTAACTCTTTCAATCTTAACCAGCTGACAGAAAAGCCCCAGAGGGCTATCTGACAACTGGGCTTATCAAAGCAATCACAGATTGGGTTTCTCCTTCCTGGAGACTGCTTTGTTACCTGCTCTAAAAAAAATTAAAAAATAGCATTCCCTTCTTATTGCTACAGAAGGCCATGATACTCTCAAACCTGTGTTGTCAAACCTTTCTTCTCTATTATTATTCTCTTCAGAATAAAGCATACTATTACTTAATTTTAAGAAAAATTTCTCTTGCGCTAACTTCCCCATCAGCTATCCCCTCACTGCTCTGCTGTCCTTTATAAGCAAGTTCCTAGCAAGAGTTGCCTATATTCAGTCTCTGATTCCCCACCTCCCATTCTCACGTAAACACATTCTAATAAGGTTTTTGTGTCTGCCACTGCATTGAAACTGCTCTTGTTCAGACTACCAGTGCCCTCCAGGCTACTGAATTCCGTGGTCAAGCCTCAGTTTTCATTTCACTGATAAGCAGTATCACTCGGTGCTTCTTTGAAAGCATTTCTTAACTGTTTATAGGGCGCCCCCTGTTCTTGTTCTCTGTCTTACAGGCCCATCTCTTCTCATAGCCACTCTTTTAACTATTTACACTCGTTCCTATGGTGATCTCACCCAATTTCATGACTTTAATATTACTCTCAGATGTAAACTGCAGCCCAGACCCTCCTGGATCTCCAGACCCCTATATCCAAATGCCTACTCCATCACATCTCTACCTGGATGTCTGTAGACACCCAAAACTGAACACATCCAAAGCTGTACTCTCTGTCCCATTCACAGTCTTCCCTGAGTCAGCGGACGGCCACTCCACTGTCCAACTTTCCACCTTAGAGAATTTCCTTTGCCTGTGATGCTCTTTTCCTCTCTATCCACAATGCTTGCTTGACGAACCTATTTAAAATTATAATCATCTCCTTTTATACTTCATATTCCTCCTACATTGCTTTTATTTTGTTGTTGTACTTATCGCTTCCTAACATACTGTGTAATTTACATATTTATGACACTGATTACTTATTACTTATTTTCTGTCTCCTTCCACTAGAATATAAACCTTATGGAGGCAGGGATTCTATATGATTATTTCTTGTGTGTATTTCAGGTGATTAGAGCATGTCAAGCACATGGCAGATATTCAAAAACATTTGTCGAATGAATGAATGAATTCCATGATCTTTAATCTTGAGAAGTTTGCAGTCCATTTGGAGAAGTAAATTATACATTGAAAAAAAAGAATGTCTGCCAGTACCAAGCATAATGTGCCAAGAGATGTGAGTAGAATAGACCCAAAGTGCTAAGACATTGTTTTTTTTTCTAAGGATTCAGAAGACTGGGCTCAATTTGAATAAATTCATTCTGGTGGAAAATTGATCATAATCTAGGAAAATGAAGATGGGAAAAAAACATTTTAGATGAGAACAGTTTAGGACCTCAAGGCCATTATATTTCTGAATTTAAAAAGAAACCATTTGTTTCCAAAAAAAAAAAAAATACAAAGTTTTCATTCCAACTGGAGGTCTCTTTCTTCTTTGTCTGCAAAAGTGCAAAACAAATGCCCCACTAATGGGCCTTTGAGTTAATGCATCTGCACTGGCTGTCTCTAGGTGCTGGGGGTGGATGCAGAGGACAGGAGAAATCTGTCTATAAGCCCCATTTCATATCAGATGTTTCAAGCCAGTTAACTGCAAAATAAAGAGGGGATGGAATTAAATAGTTACTTAGAAACAAAAGAAAAAAATGTAAGTGGGCTGAGGGAAAAGCTTTTAGTAAATGCGAAAAAATCATGCTGGCACTGAAGATGGGCCACTTAGGACAGATTATTTCTAATGGAGCTGTGAAGTTCAGGCTGGAGTCCCCTCAAAGAGACTCTGAGCTCCTGACAGTCAGTTTCTCCTTGGGGCTGGGCTGACTTTCTGTTAATGCACCCCCTCCCCGGCATCAGCTGTCCCTAAGCACAGCCAATTATGAGATGAAACAGCCTCTCTTTGCCCAATGACTATTTTCTCAGGCATGTGTACGGTTAAACGGAAATGTAAACATAAAATGTATCTCTGCCCAAGTCTCCCCTCTCATCACCTTCTGTCTCCTTGGTGACCCCTCCAATACTTCAAGAACCCGTGGACTGTAGGCTTTCTTCTCTCCTTCTAGTCAAACAGGGAAAGATATGTTTCTGGTCATTTTGACTACTATCTTTACTAAATGGTTTCTAATATGCTCCCTCTTTGGAGATTATTTGTATCTTAAACCTCTGCTCTTTAGTTGTGGTCTGAAAAATTCTGTGCTCTGGAAGCTAATGGAGAATTTAAGTATCTGAATTCATTCTGAGAATGGAGTTCAAACTGCTTTCAGGTTGCTTTGGTCAAAGGTAACAGTCATTTGTCTGGATCCCCTAGGAATCCCTGTTTCAAAGAGTTTGCCAAGGAGCATGGAGTCTTTTTTAATCCATGAGACATTCTGGGAGATCTAGGGACTGCAAAAAGGCTCTTCTGGCCTTCACTGCTCTCATCTGCTCAGACCTGGCACTGAGGACCCTTTTGGAGGGCTACTCCCACCCCCCTGCACCCCCTTTCTCAGTCACTTCCTTTTCTTCCCTGTCTCAGCTGCCCATGTCAGCCGTCACTGTACCAGGGCTCATCTTCTGGGTTTTCTCCTTGACTCTTGGCTGGCAGTTGGTCTGATTTCCCTGACCCTACCCTGAAGCATGGTGGCCCTGTTGGTACCTTGAATATTTTGTAAACTCATTTGCCTGTTTGCTACACATTTTAAATCTCTAAGTTCATTATGAGTAGGATGTCGGAATGGTTTAGGAAGGAGACTCAGTTCTAATAATGTATGAGACTTTAAGTAAAAGCTGGAATGTGGCTTGTACCTGGCTGTAAACTGGGATCATATAAGAAAGTCAGGGTTGATTCTCAGCTGGCAAACATCTCATGAGGAAATTGGTTGTGAAACATTTTGAATGTTACCCCAACCTACTGTTTGCCCAGAGGCAAAGTGGTAGAATGGCAAAAGCAAAGACTTCAGATTTAGCCAGACATGGCTACTAATTAATGTGTGACTTTGGAAAATTACGTAACTTCTTTGCTTCTGTAGTCTCTGTAATTTCCCTGTGCTTCCTGCAAGGATTAAACAAGATGACAAAAATAAAATATATAACACAGTTTCTGAAGCTATTACTATTTGCTTATTTATCTCTTTGTTTTTATTCCAGAACCAGAACTATGTTCTTGGAGGGAGGGGCGAGGGGTGAAGTAGTTAGAAAGGGGCTTCCAGAAAGAGAATGGTCCTGGTAATAATTTCAAATGTTTAGTCCCTTCTAAAATTCTCTAGAAAAGAAATAATTTAAAGGTATAATTATTATCTCAAACAGTAAATACATAGGCTCACAGCTGGATAAACAATCTTTATAGCTTTGAACTCAAGCCTTAGTTTATCACGTAAATCTGCATTAAGAACATTCAATAGTATCTTGGCTTAAATTTTAAAAAAATAAAACACTAAAAATACTTTAAGAGTCAGTTTTCATATCCATTTCCCAGGGAAATCAAGATGCTCATTTAAAATACCTCTACATAGATATGAGGTAATAAGGCCCATAATTTGTGGCCTGATACTCTTAACAGATTACTGGAGTAAACCCTGGAGATTCAGAATGAAGATATTCATTCCCTTTATGTGATTACTGGTTTAATTCAAATCTCAAATATGCCCTTTTTTACGTACCCTGAGAACCAGGAATGGTGATAGGCATTTAGTGGGTAACTAACGAATGTTTATGTGATCAATGAATAGAGACACCGTTTAGCCCAGTGCTAATTGTACTGAGCCTATGTATAGCTCCTAAGCTATTAGGGATGATATTGCCTCCAGAAAACATTTGGCAATGTCTGGAGACATCTGACTGCCACAACTGGGGGGTAGGGATTGCTACTGACATCTACTGGGTAAGAGGCCAGGGATGGTGCTGAACATCTTACAATGTACACGTCAGGCCTCCACAACAAACAGCTAGTGAGGCCCCAATGCCAGTGGTTTCAAGGACAAGAAACTCTTGCCTAAGCCACAGATATCTGAGACTGGTACTTCGCATATCACAGTGATATGTAACGCTGCCTTCTGCTTCCTGTGCCGAATGCTTTATGTACTTGCCATTAAATGTGTATTCCAGCCATTTAGGCGGATTTTCCATGATCTAGCTTTGCTTTGCCTGCCCTTTTACAGTATGGCAGGGCTATTCATCGTCAGTAAGAAAAAAAGCAAGTGACTTAGTGAGTTGTGTGAGGAACATTA
Source organism: Miniopterus schreibersii (assembly GCF_964146895.1). Taxonomy (NCBI): domain Eukaryota; kingdom Metazoa; phylum Chordata; class Mammalia; order Chiroptera; family Miniopteridae; genus Miniopterus; species Miniopterus schreibersii. The sequence continues at coordinate 50,398,559 of NC_138107.1, read as the reverse complement.
TGCATCCTTTTTATAGCGACAGTCTGCTGTTTCAGATATAATCTTTATTCTCTGTAAAACTAGAGACACTATATACCATTTACTCATCTCTGCTTATCTCTTCTTTTTGTTTGTCTGCCGCAGTTTCTTATGTCTCATACAATAAAACCTTGGCTTAATGTGCACTTCTATAGCCTTAGAGAAAACTTTGGGTCCTCAAAAATGCATAGAGTGTAAAAGTTGCAAAGATGATATCATATTATTACTTTTGTTTAATGTTTTCTGCAGGCCTGAGCACTTTTCTACCTGAAGTCAATTGTCTCCATCACAGCTGAGACCTGTAAAATAAAGGTACACACAGAGAGCTGTGGACCACGGACTCTAGTTTAGCTTCAGCTGCTCAGTCCCTCCTCACCCTCCAATATGTATAAAAGCTTGTTTCCTTTTGTCATCACCCCTGAGTTGTGGTCTGTTGGTATTTGCTTACTCTTGTTGAAGGTAGAGAGTTGTAGTAAGGAACACAGTGCTGGACTCAACACTGGCATTCAAACCCTGATTCTGACAGAGCAGTATTTTACCTTAGAAAGGTTCCTTACTGTCTTTACAACTTAGATTCCACATTTGTATATGTGAAGATAATAAAACAAAGTTCAGAAACTAAAAAAATGAGGAATGCATGCTAAGTACCTAAGCCATAACCGGCACGCAGCAACTTCTCAGTAGCAGTTGTTATGAGGCTCATTAGTGATCTTTCTCTCTCCTGCATTACGTCTTTCCTGTCTCTTCTCCTTGTTGATAGTAATGAGATAATTTGTTCTCTAAAATGGCTCTGTTCTCTCCTTCCCATATATTCCTGGTTGAATTTTGGGAATTTTAAGATAATGCTGATAAGATAAAAATATAGCAGTTTTAATTTCTCTATCTGGCAGGAAATGTAATATATTCTACTGACAAAGAATCTCAAAGTCATCCTCTTTATTGGGGGGGAGGTGAGATCATTTAATATCTACCCTTTAGCAACTTTCAAACCTGTAATACAATATTGTTACCATGCTGTACATTATATTCCCAGAATGTATGCATCTTATAACTGGAATTTGTACACACCAACCCCTAGCTGACTGCCATTCTACTCTGTTTCTTTGAGTTCAGCTTTTTTTGATTCCATACATAAGTGATATCATATAGTATCTGACTTTCTCTGACTTATTTCACTTATTATGATACCCTCAAGCTCCATCCATGTTGTTGCAAATGGCAGGATTTCCTTCTTACTCATGGCTGAATAATATGCCAATGTGTGTGTGTGTGTGTGTGTGTGTGTGTGTGTGTGTGTGTGTGTGTGTGTGTGTGTGTGTGTAAGGTGATATATATATACCACACCTTTTTTACCCATTCATTCATAGATGAATGCTTAGGTTGTTTTCATACCTTGGTTACTGTGAATAATGCTGGAGTGAACACGGGAGTAAGGGGGCTATTAGAGATCCTGATTTCATTTCCTTTGGATTCATACCCAGAAATGGGATTAGTGGGTCAGATGGTAGTTCTATTTTTAATTGTTTGAGGAATCTCCATGCTGTTTTCCATAGTGGCTGTACCAATTTTCATTCCCACCAACAGTGCAGAAGGGTTGGATTTTCTCCACACCCTCACCAACACTTGTTATCTCCAGTCTTTTTGATGATAGCCTTCTAATAGGTATGAGGTGATATCTCATTATGGATATGATTTGCGTTTCCCTGATCACTTTTCATGTACCTGTTGGCCATCTGTATGTCTTCTTTGGAAAAATGTCTATTCAGGTCCTCTACCCATTTTTTTATTTTTGGTTATTGTCATTTCACATTTTAATATATAATAAATACTGTTTCCTTTAAGAATAGGTAAAACAATATGTAAACATTATATTTAAAATATTGATCTAGCTCCTTGGCAGAGTTTCCAATGACATCTGATGGTACTTAAAAGAAAAAATTGCGTCATTTGCTTTGGTCTCTCAATATGCCAATGAGATAGCTCTCTGACCTTCAGTCATACTTTAGGAAAGGAAATTATAGCTTGTCATTTTTCATTGTATAATTAATAGGGTAATTAACAAGTTAGTGTTAAGATTTCAAGGGCTGACTTAATTTTCTTTCTTTAATGCCAACCTAATTATTTCAATTGGATAAAAGGACAAAAACTTAATTGTAAAAATGGAACAGGAGATTTTAAAATATGCTTAATTGACAAATCAGAATCATTAGTAATTCAATTAGTACTTTTTGAAAAATTCTTTTAAAGTTAAATTAGAAAGTAAAACTATTTGTAAATTTGCTGAAATGGATATTATAAATCATTTTACCAGTGCTGGGTTATTCTAAATCTTATTAATTTACACTTGACAATTTTTACTATATTTAAAGGGTAATGTTCTTCCTCCATATTAAAACAAATTCAGAACTGTTTTACTCTAAGGACAAGAATATTTAGCAAAATTAAAACTGCTTAGTGTGGAAGTTCAGAGAACTGAATATTTTTTATAAGTAATTGATAAATTGACAATATTAAATCACTATAAACTCATTCTAGGTTTGCTTAAAATTGTTAAATTTGTTTTTATCTATATAATGATGCCTTTGTTTATTCTATTAACAAGTTTTACTTACCAACAATTATTTTTTAATATATGATAATTTGCATGTTATTAAAGATCAGATGGATCAGTAGTTCTCAGAGTGTGTTTGCTAAATGAGCAGCATGATAATCACTTGGAAACTTATTAGAAAGAGTCTCAGACCACATTCTATACCTTCTAAATCAGAAGCTGGGAGTAAGAGCAGCAAGGTGTGTTTAGCAAGTTTCCCTAATTATTTTATTGCACAGTGAAGTTTGAGAAGAAGTTTAACTACTAGACTAGGTTATGTTGTAGGAAAAAATCAATTCCCAACTCACAGTGATTTAACAGAACAAGATTGTATGTCTCATAAAAGCAAGGTCTGCTATAGATCAAAATAATTCTCCAGGGCTGCCTTCTTCAATATTTTGGCTTAGCATTTTAGGATGTTTTGAAGGTATAGCACAATTACTCTGGCAGGGAATGAGTAAGCTCCAGAATCAGTGCCAGGAAATTAAATGCTTTTACCAGGAAATGAGCAACACTGCTGCTCACATTTCATCAACTAAAGCAATCTGCATGGCCACACCTAAAGTCAAGGATTAGGGAACTGCAATGTGCTGAGGTCAAGAAGTAGAGATACACTTATATGTGGAATCTAAAGAACTTAATAAACCGATGAACAGAGTAGATTCAATGACATGGAAGCATGGATCAGACTGATGAATCTCAGAGAAGAGGGGGGTGGATGGGTGAAGGGGGAGAGAGTAACCAAAGAATTTATATGCACAACCCAGGGACACGGATGATGGTGTGGAGAGGGACTGGGGAGGGGGGGTAGGGCAGGGTGGAAAGGGTCATCAGGGAGAAAAAGGGGCATCTGTAATATTTTAAACAAACAAACAAAAAAAGAGGCAGCTGTAGTATAATGAAAGAAACACTGACTTTGGAACCAAAAAAATTTTAGTATGTTCAGCTCTGCCACATAGAATCTATTATTACTTTCTCTGGGTAAGTCTATTTGGGAACTATTGCCTACCTCACAGAATCATTGTGAGATTTAAATAAAATAAAACACATTAAAATACCTTGAAACTATAAAAAAAGAAAGGAGAGATAATTGGATATTGGTAAACACTAGTAATGACTTGTCCAATTGCAAGTCTTTGGGTATAACCCCAGAATTACTGAATCATAGGAGTTGTCCAAGGAATCTCAAATTTTAACAGTAGCCCAGAAAATCACGTTACTGAGACCAGTTAAATTAAAGAACCAATGCTTTGGATTTTAATTTTAATATTTGTAATACAGTAAATTTTGTTTTATCAAAAAGAAGATTATTGGGTTTACAGAAATGCAAGTGATTATCAACACTAAAATAACATCTTTGGTCCTTATATGGGGAAAGGAGAGCTATAACACTTTGTATTGTCATTAGCTTTTACTAGACAAGGCTCTTTATCACAGGGCAGATTTAGCAAGTATTTAATGCATTTTTACAAAATAAATTTATTTCTTGAGTTCTTTTTTTAAATCACTGAAATACTATCAGAGTAGACACCATGCCACCTCCCATATGAAATAATCCTGAAATAATCATGGACAATTAGCCTGTCTAGAATTTGAGTGTTAACCCTTTCTTGCCCTCTCAAAATTTTTGATTCTAGATAATTTTGTCCCCAAGTATACTTTTTATATACCTCACATTTAAAACTAGATAAACATTTATGCAATGTTGAGTAGGCTAGAGGAAACTGCTTTAGAAGGCAATTGTGTTAACCTGATATACCACGAGCATCAAACCTATGTTTTAATGCATTCAGGTTCTAGAATTTTTAAAATATTTTTCTGATACAGAATCAATATATTCTTAATTGAGTATCTGATAATCTAGCACATCTTGCAGAAATAGACATATATTAGACTCATTTATCTTCTTCTTTACCTGAAGTCTTATTGTAGTTTACAATGAATTCTGTCACTTTTTTAGGGCTTGGTAGTATGGACCATAATCATTATTAAGTAACTCATATAAAAATGAGCCTCTGTGTAGAAAACTCTCTACACTGAGTTATTTTTAAACAAATGACATTACTGTTGCCAAGACAATAAGGGAATATATATGTATATAATCACATGTGCACATATACACATATATAAACATGTGCACACATGTAAAACAATGTCACAAAAATCTTCACTTTTCAGTTTCCCTAAACTCTTCTCAAAACTAAAAAACAAAGAAATGAACCCCCTTCCTTGAAGTTCTTTCTCTCTTACTCCCCAAGTTACTTTTTTCTTCCTCCTTTTTCTCAGAAACACCCTTCCTTCAGATATCCCCAGGGCATCTTTCCTCAGTGCATTCAAGTCCGGGCTCAAATGCCACCTTGTAAATAAACTCACTCTGACAACCGAACTTACTGTTGCACTATTAAGTTGTGCTCCCCTGTACTCCCTATATAACCCCCTGCTTTATTTCTCTCCACTACACTTACCACATTTGATACTATATAAGATGCATATTAATTTTATTATTGTTTATCACCCAAACTAGAATGCAAACTACACCAGGCAAACATTTTTTATCTGTTTTGTTCATTCTTGTATCTCCAGTGCCTAGAACCGTGCTGACACACAGCACATGTTTGATAATTATTTGTGGGCTAAATAAAGGAATACATTTGAAAAAAACAAATGAAGAAGTAAATAAATAGATTCATTAACTATAGAATAATTAGAGTTCTCATGCCCAGGAAAGCACCACCCTTGCTCAATGGGTTAGGTGAGTATGATGAAAATAAGCTTTACTACAGAACTCACGATGAATTATTTTACCAACTAAATTAACTCTCACATCATATACACAAAGAATAGACTTTTAAACCCACATGAGTAGGAATTCGAGAAGGTTACTTCACATTTATACTTTGTAAAACTATTTAGGGTGCACCCTGAAGGTGGTGACTCACCAAAGGGAAGGGGCATACCAGGCAGAGAGGACAATTTCTGCAAAGCAGAACTTTGCAAGAGCAGAGCCTGCTTGGAAAGGGAGAACTACAATTACATAAGGCAAGTTGTAGCGTAAGTACTGAGAGAAGAATCCACGGAAGTACAATCAGAGAGGCAGGAGAGAGCCAGTGATGGGTGCTGCATGTGTCACGGTGGAGAAGTAGCGCTCATTCTTCTACAAACTGAGGAGCCACCAAGCAGCTTTACACCTGAGATGGAGGTGGGCAGACTGTCATTTTTAAGAAGATCATTTTGTCTGCATCAGGTAGATGAGCTTCAATAGGGCAATGGGCAGAACATGGTCAGGCAGCAAATGATACTACGGTAGGTAGTTGACTAAGGTGGCGGAGACAGAGGATAGAGCTAAATTTGCAAGATAGTGTGGAGGAGGCCTGGGGGATGTGGGGTGCAGGGGGACCCATGGGGGAAAAGAGGGACATCTGGAATACTTTCAACAAGAAAGATAAATTTTAAAAAAAGAAAGAAAGGTGTGCAATAAAATTGAGAAGTATTAAGTGATCAACCAAAAATTAGGGATGAAAGAAAGACAAGGATCTAGAAGTATCACTAGGGATCTGGCTAGGTGACCTGATAAAGAGAGAAATCCAGGAGAAAAGCTTTGAGGTACAGATGATACGTCTGTTTTTTTATCATGTTGGGTTAGATGTGCCTGTGAGACACGCATATAAAGAAGATCAGTGGGTGGCTAGACCTGTAAGTACGGAGCTTGGTAGAAAAAAATGAAGTTGCAGTTATGCGCTGTAAGACAATGTTTTGGTTGATGACAGACCACATATAGGACGATGGCGTACCACACAGCGCGGGTAGTTTCATAGTTCTAGCATCTCGGCTTGTGTAAGCACACTCTATGATAGTCACATAATGATGAAATCACGTAACGACACATTTCTGGAAACGTATCCCCATCATTAAGTCATTAAGTAGCACATGATTGCAAAGGCAAAGGAAGGCACGGATTAGTTTCTGCTAAACAAGCAGAAACCCATGAGTCTACTTGTTTACCTCACTCTCCAGGGAGAGTGAGGTGAGTCAGGAGAAGACCAGAGCACTGGGACTAGAGCCTTGAACAACATCAGCTTTTTTTTTAATGTATGTTTATTGATTTGAGAGAGAGACAGAAACATCAATGATGAGAGTCACTGATCGGCTGCCTCCTGCACGCCCCCTACTGGGGATCGAGCCCGCAACCCGGGCATGTGCCCTGACCAGGAGTCGAACCGTGATCTCCTGGATCATAGTCTGATGCTCAACCACTGAACCACACCAGCCGGGCAACAACATCAGCTTTTAAGGTCAGGGAGAGAATAAAGACTTCAAGAGTATAAGGATGGGAATAAATGGCTGAAAAGAAGGTAATAAAGGGAGGATGATGGCACAGAAGCCAAAATTGGAAAGCTTTATTTTTACCCCTGAAGAGCGGATTAGTTAAAATTGTGACATGTATCAGAGAGATAATATAAGTACTAAGCTTCCCCCTGTGCTGCACAGAGAGGGCAACATACAAGAACGGTAGCTACCAAGAGGCTCATGCCAAGATGTTCCAGATTTAAATTTAGGAAAATTGACTGTGGCTGGCCTTCACCAGGGAATTATTCACACTTTATGATCTTTTTTATTTTCCAAGAAAGACAATATTACTAATCATTAAAGTTTGGTACCAGACCCACCCTTATTTTTTGTTTAGACCTAAATATGTATTTATTTCACTAGAGGCAGTAATATGAATTGTGTGATTGTACCTTAGAAATTCTATTTTTGTTTTTTAGGGTTGGCATATATTTAAAGATTTTAAAATGTAAAGAATTAGTTCTATGAATGTTTAAAAATATTCATTCTCATGTACTCAGAACCCAAGTAATAATATTTCAAATAATTTTTATGTTTGCTTTAATAGGAATCAAGAAACTATGCTCAAGCAAAATCTACTTTGTGGAAACACTAGTACACCAAGCTATGCAATCAACTATATCCAGATAATTAGGTTTAAGTCATAATTACTAATGGCATTTGCACTTGGAATTAGAGAACTTGAAGCTTTGTACTTAGAACATAAAACATATAATCATCTTAGATCCAAATTACTCCACTCACTGAAATAAAATTGAAGTTATTTAGTTATCTGTTTCACAATACAAAAATTGTCATATTATTCAAAAATTAGTGTCTTACAAGAATATATATTTTCATATTAACTTACTATATTGAATAATTTTATTTTTTCCTATTTAAACATAGGTCCAAGATATAATAAAATAAATGTTTACTATTAATTAATTTTATATTTTATTATGGTAACTCCAAAGGCACACGCAGATGTATCTAGAACATAGTCTATAAATACACTTCATCCAAGTTAATAAAGTTAATAAAGAAAACATTTCTGTTTTTGCTTAGGATAAAGGCCCTGGCCTTGTTTCTACATTCATATAATAGAAATAAATCAAAGCTTTGTTTGTTAAATATCATATACCTAAAGAAATTACTGATTTTAAAAACTTATTCTCTCTCAGCTTATTTTCATGTCTATATTCATCACCAAGACTGCTTACTTACTAAAATAATCTGAACTTCCTTGTTCCATGATCCTGGTTGGTTTACTTGTTTTGTCAATTTTCTTCATTTCCTCATATGACAAAAAAAGTCCAAATGGAGATCAGAGAAAAATGCCAATGGAAGCATAGTATATCCATACTAAATTCCTATTTTTCAAGATGTACTAATAGCTCCAACACCACTGAATGATTCCAAGGGAATATTTCATAGCTGCTTCAAACTTAATGTGCTAGGAACAAGTTTTACTATATCCCCTCCAAAACCTCGTTTTACTGTTTTCCCCTTTTAGGTAAATGCGCTGTTGATTAGCAGCCCAGACCAGAAACACAGACGTCATTCTTATACTCTCTGTCTCCATCACTCCCTCTCCTTATTTACTTACTAAATCCTACAATCTATATGTCCTAAATATTCCGAGAATTCTCTACCTCAACGTCACTTCATCAAAACCTCCCTCAGTGAGACTGTTAATCTTTTTTCAACTTGACCAATTCAGAAATTCTCTTGTTTTTTGGTCTTGTCCTAGCCCCCCACCATATCTCAGTAGCCCCAACACATTATTCACACTACAGTCAGAGGGCCTAAGCCAAAAATAATTCTGATTGTGTCTCTCTTTGTTAAACGATGACAACAAAATAAATCAAATAAAAATATAACAACTAACAATATATCACAATATTTAACAGAGTGGGCTCTGGAGCTGACTGTCTAGGGTCAAAACCCAGATCTACCATTTATTGGCTATGTAACCTTGGGCAAATTATCTCAACTCTTTCCATCTAAACTTTCCCATATTAAAAAAAATAAGTGGACTTAATAACTTTTATCCTCTAAGTTTTCTTAGAGGATAAAAATTAAGTGGTACCTAGCCCATGCTATTTATATTATGAATTTTAAGGTCCTACTATGTGGGCTCTGTGAAGCACTTTACGTCTTTCACTAGTCATGACTACAATCGCCTGAAGTATGTATTATCTTCCATTTAAAAACGTGTCACCTCACGCTTTTAAGTCAACTAACTTGCTGGAAATTACACAACAGAGCCAGAATTTCAACCCAGAATGAATAATTTAACATCAAAGACCCTAGTAACCGTGATAGTCCGGGCCATCTAGTGTCCCTCTCTCTATGCCCTTCTCTGATTTCTTAGGAAAGGAACTGAATGGGTACATGCCCATCCCTGAGACACTCACTGCTGGCTTGGAAAGTAGGGTCATATTCACACAGACATAACTGGCACCGCTATAGGCATGCAGATTCCAGAGGGGAGCTGGGGGGGGGGAGGAAAGGCAGAGTAGCAGGCAGAGAATTTTGGTGATTTCTCCTATCCTGGCTTTTTATAAATTCTCCCTGGTCATTCCTCATCTTTATTGTTTCTGATGCTGTCGTGATGAAATGCTTGCAGTTCCCTGACAGACTGGCCCCCTCAGGCATCCTCACATCTTCACATGCTGCCCCCTTCAGCCACCTCCTCTAGTTGAAACATTCCTGCTTGTAACCTCATGAGAACGCCACCTTCACCACACTCTTCCTCTACCCTCTCTGGGCAGCTTTAAAACCTTCCTCTCCTAAGTTGCCACGATATTGTTTTTTCCTCTCTATCTGAACTTACCACACTATAACTATGCCCTGCTCACATGTTCTCACCCTCCGGCTGCTCACTCTACTCTGAGCCCATGGAGATGGTCAAAGCTTTATCTGTAACACTGTCCTTTGTGGCTAGCAGAGCAGCTCTTATATAAAATATGTATGATGATTGCTTAAATAATTAAATGAGTAAATATATGTTTAATTACAGTTGAAATTAGATATAAGCCCAATTCACTCTAGCTTTCTCATAAAATTTTTGAAATGATAGAAGAAATCATGTCCATATATCTGAAAATTATTGGTGAATCTCTTTAGTCAATGCCAAGTACTAAAAAACTACCTAATCTAGTCCTGGCCGCGTGGCTCAGTGGGTTGGAGTGTCCTGTACACCAAAAGGTTGCAGGTTCCATTCCCAGTCAGGTCACATACCTAGGTTGCGAGTTCGATCCCTGGTCAGAGGACGTATAGGAGGCAACCAATAGATGTTTCCCTCACATCGATGTTTCTCTCTATCCCTCCCATTCTTCTCTAAAATCAATGTAAAACAAACAAACATATCCTCGGGCGAGGTTTAAAAAAACAACTACCTAACTTAAATTGACCTTGGGAAGATTACTTAATCCATTGTTGCTTCTTTGTCTAAACAATGGATATAATAATACCTCTTTATGCATTCATTTCTTAAATATTTATTAAGGTACCTTTGTTAGCCAGGCAACTTCTAGGAGATGACAAAACAGTGAGCAGCCTTAGGGTTCTTTCTACTCAGATAAGTATTTGATTTAGTAGAAAATACAATCAAGAAAAGTCATTCGTAATGTGATGCACATTCTTGTAGGTGAGTGTCATGTAAGTACCATGGTGCTATTGAGGATATGTTCGGGGATTCCTATTTTCAGGCCTGGGAGCTGGAATAAGGACAGCCTTTCTTTGTGACATCTGAGCCCCGATGATATGCGTGAGCATGTATGTGCAAATGCGTGCGTGCACTCGTGTGTGCACTTAGTGGGTAGGAGGCGTGGGGGCCGTGAGAGCACTTCAGGTGGATAGAATAGTATTTTCAGCAACTGAAAGAAGTTTAAGGGCTCAATTGGAAAGACATAAGGAAGGGATTTCGACTCAAACGTCACTGGAAAAGTACAGGGACTAGGTCATATCAGGTTTTTTAAGCCTTATAAAAAAGTTGAGTTTATCCTTAGAGCAATGAGAAACTATTAATAGGACAATGGATGAAAATTACATTTTTTTGAACAATTACTCTGACTGCAAAGTGGCAACTGGATTAGTGGATGCAGACGGGAAGCAGGAAGAACACTAAGAAGGCTGTGAGTGGTAATCCAGGTAAGAGATGACCTGCAAAGTGGTAGAGAGGGTGAAAGAAATGGACAGATTTCAGATATCATAGAGGTATCATCTGAGATATCATAGAATTGCCAACTTTCACAGCTTGATGGTGGGGCCAAAGCAAGGAGGGAATCAAGGAGGATGTTGAGGTTTCTGTCTTGAGCTGCTGAGCGGGGAAGAAGAGCAGTCACTGGAGGAAGTGGGGATGGCGGGGTCATAACCTGTTTCCTCCAGGACTCATAAAATTCCTTTGAAGATCAAGTGAAAGAGTTTATATAACAGCAATGCCCACAATGCCTAGTGCATTGTAACTCCTTTCTGTGCTCATTTCCATTCCCTTCTTTGTTTTTCTAAAGTTGTACCAGTAATTTAGTAGCAAAACTGGGAATAGAATCCCAGACTTGTTTACTAGTCCAGAGTTCTTTGGTAATGGCCTGCTGATCTATAAACAAAGAGGAAATGCAGGGATTTTAAAGCAAATATTCACAACTTATCCTGGAATTGCTTACAAGCTGACAGCTATCCAACTTATTTTTAGTTTATATTTAAAATGAATCATATGTTCCAAAGTGACTGACAGAAACACAGCTTTGTTTCTGGAGCCAATTCTTTTCTATCATTTTTGGACAGCATTCAGAGCTGTAACAGACTTTCAGGGTGTTTAAAAGCATTCATCCATGACAACAACAAATGCTAATTATCATAAAAAATAAACAGCTCCTGTTAACATCATTCTAAGAATTTCTCCTACTCCAGCACTATATTTCATCTATCATCCCATCTGTTTTGGGGGTGGGAACAAAGACAGGATGGAAGTATAATTATCATGTATCAAACTGGACAACACAACAAAATAGAAATGAATATAAATGGGAGGAATGGCGTACATAATAAGTGAATCTGGAAAGAGAAGAAGGGAACGTAAATAAAATGGCACAGTGTGTCCTGCAGTTAACAGCAGATACATTTAGTACATAATGGAGTCAATAATATTTATCCTGTTGAGTATGTACTGGATTTTTTTCTGTTTCAGTTCACAGTCCTAGCTATAATCAGATCCTCCCACATGACCAAACAGTCATGTTGTTCACTTGGAAGTTTAAAAATTATCTCTGTTAAATTCTATCATTAAAATTCTACCTTGAGACTTTTAAATATATTCAAAAAGACAAAAGATCTATTTTTATGTACTTATGAATATATTTAAAGGGAATCTTCTGTTTCTGTTAGAGTCAGTTCAATCACTCAAGAACCACATGTATAAAATTAAAATGTCACACACACACACAAAACTGTGAAGAAAGGTAGTACAGTCAGTCCTTTGTATCCACAGGTCCTACATCTCTGAATTCAACCAACTGTGGATCCAAAAAAAATGTTGTTGCTGACATTGTGTACTACGTAGTTAGGCCTACAGCCCTCCGATGGTTGTGTCTGTACAGAACATGTACAGCTTTTCACTTGTCATTAATCCCTAAACCATACAGTATAACAACCATTGACATAGCATTAACATTGTATTAGATATTGTAAGTAATCTAGAGATGATTTAATATATACAGGAGGATGTGCCTAGTTTATATGCAAATGCTATGACATTTTATATAAGGGACATGAGCATCCACAAATTTTGGTGTCCAAGGGGGGTCTAGGTACCAATCCCCTGGGATGCTGAGGAATAACTGTACATGCATAAACATGTTGAACATTTACCAATTTTCTTTCTAGTATTAAGAGTTTTAAGCTAATAAGGAATAAATAAAAAATATCACATGTACAACCTCCACATATGTGTGTGTGTGTATGTGTGTGTAGTCTGTGTATGTATAGACAATGTGTATGTGCATGTATCTATGAGGGTATGTGATATTTGGGCAGCATTCACCTGAATTATATCAGAGGGAAAGGAGAAGTAAATAACCCATGGATTCATAATGCATGTGTACTCATATTTATATATTTCTGTATATGACTATCCATAAATATATGTGGACTAATTTGTAACTGAGGATGTTCTGGACCATGGCATTATACAACCCAGAAAAATCATGCACACAGAAAGTTAAAACTATTTGTAAACATTTAATTTTTTAATCTGAAAAGTAAAATCATTTTATTAATGTATATTCAGAATAACTCTTATCCCAATTAAAATGTTTTAAAAATTCTTTTCATTCTTTTTCTAATGCTGTAACTCCTTCTTTCCTGTTATCTTGGGAGAAAGCCTATATGTCATTTTGCAGATGGTAAATTTTATTGTCAAATGGACTAATTTCTGAATAGCAGTTCTAAATAATGAATGCATGAACAAAGTATGTTCTTGGCACACTTTGGGAGAATTTAAATCCCAATGGATGTTAATTTTGATGTAAACATCGAGGTATAATGAAAGGTCTTAGAATAAAATGTTCTAAAATTCTAAATTAAAGAGCACTATTTAGACCACTGATAATTATCTTACAATTAAACTCCTTATCATTATATAATATCCAAAACAGTATGCACTTACTTCAACAATATAACTGCAAGAAAAATTAATACTTTACTCTTACTGTTTACTTTCTCATATTTATATATTGGACTTGTGTGTTTTTTAAATATATCTTTATTGATTTCAGAGAGAGGAAGAGAAAGGGAGAGAGAGAGAAACATCAGTGATGAGAGAGTCATTGATTGGCTGCATCCTGCACCCCCCTTATTGGGGATCAAGCCCGCAACCCAGGCATGAGCCAGGACTTGAACCTCGATCTCCTGGATTATAGGTCGATGCTCAACCGCTGAGCCACACCAGCCAGGCTGGGCTTGTTTTTAATTCATAACTCAAGATAACCATTCACATATAAAATAAGGTACATTAAAACAAGAAAGCACAGCAAATATTCATTAAAGCACCAATCAATACCGTTTATTAAACCACTGAGCCATGACAGCCAGGCAAAATTCTGGATTTCTTGATAAGTTTCACAGAAAGCCAATTATGAAGTTTTAAGTTGAGTAATTATCTTGAACTGAGCAGAAATGTTCTTGAAGTAAACATTTCAATATTATATTTCACACTATCAACATCCTTCATCCAAAATTAGTTTATACTAACTGATCCTTCACACACACACACAAAAAAAGTGCTTCTTTTACAAATATAAAAAAAGTATATTACTTAACTGGGTGGGTTTTTTTGTTTGAATGTGTGAAATTAGCATTGCTGTTTAATGCCAAATGTCTATCCTCAATTTAAAAAAACAAAATAAGAATATAGTGACAATCTGAACTTTCAGAAAATTTATTGATACAGCCCCAAAGGCTACTGATTTTTCTTACCAGTGCTGTCATCATATACGACTGTGACAGTTTTCCACTTGAAGAACTGCACCAAGTCCAAAATGGCACGGCTGAGCGACGAGAAGTCTGGGTAGAGACTGACATAGAAGGAGTCCTTGTTGTCTGACACCTGGTGCTTCCAGCGGGTCTGGATGTGGGGCACCCCCAGGGCGTTGCAGATGGACTGCACGGCATTGGCCGAGGAGCTGTGCGAAGGCCCGAAGATGGCAGCCACCCCGAGAGACAGCTGATCACAGGCTGAGGGCAGACGGGAGCGCGTCAGCAATGAGAGCAGAGATGCCAGTGTGCCAATGGTACCACATTACTATTGCAAACCCAGATGAAAACCCCAAAGGAATTATCCTGAAGAAAGATCTGTTTTTTAACATAACACCTACATTTAGCTAATTTTACATTTTGTCTCACTCTAAACATTTTCAGTTTCTTAGAAGGGAATTAATTCACTCAGACACCTGCAGCTCAGTGTTCAAATAATTTTACAAACAAAGTCAAGGGAAGGAAAGCGGTCAGGAGATAGAGGAAGACTACTCTAGAATTCAGGAGGGGAATGTTCGTTTTGGAAAAATAGTTCTTATGAGGGAGCTGGGAGAATAGTGTTCCTTCCCCAATTCACTAGCTTTTCTCTACGATTTCAGTTTTTAAATCAGAACCCATTTGGACCCCTCCGTATCCAAAAAGTAAGGCACATGCAGCTAAGTATTTGCTTATATCTGATGATAGAGTCAAGCTGTACATACAACTACCATCTAAAACCTTATCAGGCTCAAAATGGTTAATTTCGTGTGGATTAATTTCATTGGGCAGAAAGAACATCAAAGTCATTTAGATAAGTATTAAATCATATTTATTTGGCTTTTGGATACTGTAAGTCTTTTATATTGATATCAATTATTGTTTAAAGCTTATATTCCTAGAAAATTTTATTCCTATCAATAATAAATGGAATAATAAAGAGAGGCATAAACAACCTAGAAGGTTTCAGGTGAGAACAGATATGTTGTGACAGACTTGAAATTCTTTAATATACACTGTAGTGAGTTTGGGCCTAGAAAGTGAATATCTATTGGAAACATAAAATCATTTTAAAATATCTGAATATTTGGCCTGTGAAAAATGCTTTAAGTTTGTTCACTAGGCTGGAAAAGGACAGGTGGTTAGAAGCTTCTCACAAATTTTGATTCAATTTAAATTAAAAAATTAAATTTAAAAGGAAATAAGAAATGTCCAAAATTGGAGCCATCTGCTCTAAGGGGCACATCCCTACAAAGATTTAAACAGAATGATGGAGAATTGTTATTGGGATTTAGGCATCAATTGGGTGTTCAGATCCAACCCTTCCAAAATAATTTATAAGTATGATATATAAAATGTTCTGATATTTTCTTTCGGGTAATTTGCTGCATAAAATGCAATGTGATGGATGGATTCTTAAGCATAGAGATTTTCAATAATTAAGTAAATTTCAGTTGGGAAAAAACCCACTTGTTTAAAATAATGATTAAAATTCTGAATCAATAGAAAGGCTAGAGTCTAAAATTTTTCATTCACTTGGATCTTAATTTATATACATTGAGAATAAAATTTCTTCCTTCACCAAGTTTTTCACAAGTCACAAATCAAGAAAACTTAAAAGCATAATATTAGGTTATTTAGAATGTTCCTAAGTATGTTTAGAATAAGAATTAGAGTTTTCAGTTATCAGAATAGACATGTAAAAACAATGTATGATTCAAATAATAATTCAAGGTTTAATGCTACAAAGTATCCACTTATTGAGCACAACCATATTACCTATGAAAAGTATAAGGCCATACATATGTGGGAGAAAATGTAAAAATTTAAAATTTTAACTTTCTGTTATTTGTTGCCTATGAAACAAATTTTAAAACATTTAAGAATGTCTAAAATAAATAAGCTATTTTATAATTAATCGTTAATGTCCTTAGCAACATATATTTATGTATTGAATCCTCTGTGAGGCTAAACAAGTGTATTAGATATCCCTCTCATATTACCCTTTTACATAGATGCTGTGCAAGAGCCTCACAAGATAAGATCCAAACCATGGCAATCGCTGTTTCAACATCTCACAAAGTTACTCATACACTTGAGTTTTTTCTTCTGCTCAAAGTCAGTTAATGAATTTGATTCCCAATAGATGACAAAGCTTATAAATTCCTTTTAATATTTGGAAACCAAATAAGTTTAACATCTCATAATTTTGCTGTGGCATTCCCAGGATAGCAACCTATTTGTTGTTAGAACATTCTAGGCTTTTTTTTTTTATGCTGCTCCTTTGAAACCCATTAAGAAATCTATTAATATTTTACTTATACTGCACTTGTATTTCATATTCTTTGGTCTAAATGATTTCAGTGGAGACAGAGAGTCTTCTTCCTAATGGAAATAATCACGAACTATGTCACGAATCAAATGCACTTGGCTTCCAGTTAATGACTTATTTTGCAATTATCATCATAATTGTAGTATTTCACAATAAACTTTACCCTTTTTCTCAGCCTTTAAAACCTTTCATCACCCTGACATGGTTCTGAAATATGGAAACTTATTTGTATTCATAAAGATATGAATTCAAAGGGCAGGAAGAATATGGGCTTTGATAAACACTACATAGCTGGGGGAAAAGAAGTATTCTTTCATCTCAAGAAATACTGTATCTTATCAGCTTTCATTAATATTAATGAGCTTAGGAAGAAATCTGTACCAAGGTAGATTTATAAATAATTATGTACATTCTCCTCAGTGTAAGGAAGCTAATAAACCAATATTAGCATGACAGAAAAGCAAACATTGTTTTAAAAATAGAAATTTAGAGCAAATGGTTGTAAGCCCTTTTTTTGAGAAAATCTATATTATGAAATTTGATTCTTGTTACATGAATGCTAACTACACACAAAAAAATCACCTACTTAGACAAAGTAAGAATATGGAAACAGCTCTCAAAATACATTTACTGGTGTTTGCTTAAAATAATGCCTCAATAAATATTTTCTCTATTACTTTCCTTCAACATCACAAAATTGTTTTACTATTCTTATCATTTAAAACACAGTTTTACAACATAAATGATAAAACAAAATTAATAAAGTATTTTAATTATCTCTTCATAAAATCCAATTTTTATCATTAGCCATTTATTTTCAGTTACAAGAAAGAACATCCAGTGGTTAAAAAATTGGCATTGATTATATATAAATTAAAAGTTGTTCAAAATTTTCCAATAAAGCTTAGAGATCAGTTGGAACTATAGGACTTTGACAGTGAATTTGGACCACAGTAATAATATAATAGAATTGACAGATAATGCAAATAAACTGTAAGAATGGATTGCAAAATTTGATAAAATCCATTGATACATATTTTATTTTAGGTGAGTTCTTCAAATAGAATAATTCATTAACAAAATAGAAGGCTTGGTTGGGGGTGGGGGAAGCAAGTTCCCTATCACAGACCTGACTGCATTTCTTGTTACAAGCAAAATTTTTTTTGCAATAGGTAATCACATCACTTTAATAAATTTAGGCTCGTTTTGAAAAAAAACCTTTCATGAAAATATTCCTAACAAATTTTATTTGAAATTAAGAAGTCTCTTAAGAATACTTGGAAATTTGAAATCTAGAAAACATAATGTTAAATATCTATCAATTACCTTTCTTGGATGCTTCGAAACTGTCATAGAGGTTTATCTTCTGGGTGTCATAGGTGAGGGTGGTATTGGGCAACAAGGTTCTGTTTCTGTTGATAGTGTTCACAGCAAACCTGAAGGCAAGTTCCTCAGCTCCCATTGGGCCAGATTCCACATATTCAAAAATACCACCTGGCAAAACGAAAGAATGATCACTCAGTTCTTACAAGATAGAGAAAATGTCAAAACTTTTCTAAATTTCTATGTATGTATGCATGTCCTCAGGTGTGTCCCTGTGTGTGTATGTGTGATTTGCTTAAGTACATGGAGATTATGCTGATTTTTTCTATGAACTTGAATATTTGGGATGTGCCCTTTCAGAAAAACCAATACTGGCAAAGTTATCTGGGTATTACTGGCAAAATTTAACATAATTTCATCTTTAGTTACTGCTTCTTTTAGGACCTACGTATATATAGATCTTGCCTTAACAACTGAACATTACCCCACAAAATTTTACATACAGTCCCAGAACAATCAACCCTCTATATTGATATAAAACTATAAAGTTAGGCATTAGGGAAAATTATATGAAATTGTCTACATTAATTCAGAAATCAGAATTCTTTGGAACAATTTTATGAGACTTTAATGTATCAGAAGCCCAAAATACTTATTCACTTGCAAATTCCAGCATCTTACAAGAAAGGAGAACAAAGGAGCATCTCTCCAATTGTTTTACTCTAAGTGTCTTTTCAGAAGGTACTTGACATTTGTGAAAGATGACTCTCCCAAACAGTGAAATCTTTTAACAGGTGAATAACACGGCAGCATATAATTTTGACCACAGAATGTAGAGTATAATTTAAAAACATGACCTTTCCATTTGTCACCTATCAGCTGTGTCTCAGTCCACTTCCCTCCTTCTTGTCCCAGCCTTTTTTCTTCTTGCCATCAACTCTCCCTCTTCAGCTGTGAGTGCCCTAACCGAGACCTTTGCCTCCGACAGAATCTCTTCCTTATTGTCACTTTGATGAGTGGGATGAAAGAGGTAGCACCTGCTACCTGATACCCTCCAACCTCTGTCCTTGGGAAACTAGTACTTAATGAAAGAGAGCATTTATCTTTCTCTCTTTCAAATTTCACACCGTGTACTCTCAGCAGGATCATTCACAAATTAAACTCCCTGAATAAGCCATTTCCAGGGCTTGCAATTCATACATCTTCAAAAGTCTTTGATATGTGAAAGTCAGATGATGATACTATGAGCAAACTGCCTATGATAAAGTCGTGCAAAGTTATGTATGCTAACAAATCCTCTAAACTTACTATTTTTATTATGAAGTACGTCATAAGCATGTAGTACATGAAGAGAATTTGTACTCCAAGGAATTCACAGATCATGTTTAGTGGGTAAAATACATCCCAGAGTAATAAAAAAACACAGAAGAAATATATGATCCTAAAGTAGCATCTTGGTTACCTATAGTTATGTGCTTCCTGAGACTTGTACCAAGATTCACCCAATTTCACATTTTCAAGAATCTAGTGACCACTTTCTTGTCATCATCAAATTCCCTATTTCCTATAGGATAGAAGCAAAATTTCACTGTTTTCTTATACTTACCTTTGGCTTTTTGAAATTAAAAAGATCATCTAAGCTAATTATTACACAGCTTTATTTTTGTTTGGCTGTTTTGTTTTAATTCAGGAAGAGTTGGTCACATCTAACAAAGCTTTTATATCAAATGATAAAATGCCTGCAGTTCATTCTCCAAGCTTAGAGTAAAGGTTAATAGTTCTCAGCACTCTACTAGGCTTGCTAGAGAAAGGAAAGAAACACAAGAGAACAGCCTTTTCCTCAGTAAGCGTAGTTGCTCACTTTGTTTTGTAGCTAAAAGTGGCCAGAAATCCCTCGTTTACACAGAACTCCCAACTCTGAACTTCCCCATCACAGTCTCTGACTCTAAAGGAAACATTACTCAAGACTTGAAATGAAAGATTGATATTAGGCAACTGCTGAAGCCTATCCAAATCTTTTCTCTTTTAGATCAATTTTAACTACTACTGAGAATTACATGACTCATAAAACTGTGATGGATGTGCCAACTGATGTCACATCTAACTTTTGGGTTGTTCAAGTAGGTCCTACTTTAAAGTAGGTGCAATCCGTGCTTTATAGGCATTTAATTTAATAAAGGAACCAATGTTATGAATGACACATCATCTGTCATTTTCTCAGAAGATGTGCTAGTTTTTCCAACTAACTTATAATAACCTTATGTTCTGTCTAAACAAATGCAAAAGATATGCTCTTTATTTTAATTTCATACAAATCCTTACCCAAAGGACAAAATCGTCATTTTCCTTTAAAAATGTCAAAGGCTATTTTAAAAATATCCTGGGTACTAAATGACATTAAGGAATTATTTCTTTTTCCTCCTTACGCAAAATAATAATATAGTGATTACATAAGAAAATACACTTGTTCTTAGTAGATCCATGATGAAGTGTTTAGGTATGAAGTGTCATAAAATTAAAGATGGAAAAATATTAACAATTTTCAATCAAGGTGGTGAGTGTATGTGTGTTTATACTATCATTTAAACTTTTTTTGTATTTTAAAATTTCATATTAAAAGTTTGGGGGGGGGGAAGAACAAGAAATAAGTTTCTACATAATCATTTTGTTATTACTGAATGTTTTTAGCAGTTGTCTCAAAAAAACCATTAATTTGCAAGTATTTATTAAAATGCTTACTATGTACTAAACCTATATATTATTGTAAGTAAAAAGGATAGGAGTCGAAGAGTTCACACAAAAAAAATCATCTGGTCTACCCATCCTTTGGCTACTCACATTGCTTCTCCTACTACATATGGGTCTCCAGAAATGGCAAACCTGCTGACATCCGCAGTCCCTTGCTACCCTGGGAAAGCTCTAGCACGAAGTTCTCCCATGTATCTGCTTCCCTGAATCTTCAAACCATTTATTCTGAACAGAATAAATTCAAACCCCTCTTTCGTATGATCATCATGCAGAATTTAAAACCAGATGTCATCTTCCAACTGTATTTTCTTTTATCTAGGTTAAAACTTTCAAATCTTTTAGCTTTGTCTCACATGACTATTCTGACCCTTCAATTTTTCTAGTTATTTTTTCTTTGAACATACTCCAGTATATACACAACTCAATGTGGGTCCACTGATTAATCATATTCCAAGTGGGTTCAAGCAAAGCAAATTATAATGGCGCTGCCAATTCCCTAAATTAATGTAGTATATATAATATAAATAGTGGACATTTTTTAGTACAATATTCTACTGCTGATTCATGTTAGGCTTACTACGTTTGTTTCTGATATTCTATTTTTTCTTACACGTGTCCCTGATTACCAACTTCTATTTATAGTTGATCTACTTTTCTAATTAAGACTATTTGGATTCTGATCCTATCATAAACTCTTTATTAATATTAATTTATTCAACATCTAAGATATCAAGGCAAGTTACCAATACTACAAAGATATATGAAATGTTTCTTCTGTCTTTAAGTCATATTCAATTTTGTTTCTATGTCCATGTCAGGGAAAAAAGTGATGAGTAAGAAAGAGTTAAATGCAAAGCCTCAGATCATAACCCCATGGATATCCCCAGTGGGTGCTCCTTCTATTGTTAAACTAGCTAATGATCTTAATTACTGTAGCTAGCAGTTCATAGGTCTCCATCATTTCTACAGGAACATGACTGTACACCTCTTCACATGCTTGATCAAGTCCAAATACACAATGTCTCTCACGTGGAAATAATGTATCTCCAACAGGCTTTTCCAGAGACCTGACCCCATTCTGGCTTTCTTCAGTAGTTTCTCCACATTGCCAAAGGAGTAATCTTTCTCAAATGCAACGTTGATCTTGATATTAATTCCTTAAAATCCTTCAATAACTGCCTAATTTTTAAGCTTAATGCTCTCTATAGAGTTCTGCATAATCTATCTTCTGCTTCCCTTTCCATGCTCTTTTCTTACCACTCTCACTTCCCCAGTGCTACACCCATAATATATAACCTACCTTTCTCTGAATGAACCAGAGTTAAAGGCCTCCAATTCTTCCAAATGATGTCCCTCTGCCCAGAAACCTAGCCCATACTTACACCTTTACACACATACATACACATACCTAGGCACATACATAGACACATACATACACATGCATAAAGACACAAAAATTTGCCTTTTTGGGTCTACTGTGTTCTGCTTTAGCAAGACTTCAGAGCAAGTCCAGCATCCTGAGTATATTGCCTAAAGTCAGTTATATAGTCAGTAAGTGATAGTTACTGGGTTAGGAAACAGGAGATCTCAATCCAGGCCCCATCTTTTAATTACTATGCTGTACTGTTTCCTGTGGAGTAATACTGCCTCTTTATCCTCAACTTCTGGTTGTTTTCACATAGGTTTTATTTTTCTGAATGCTAACTTTCAATTTCTTAAAACAGATCTTTAGAGTTTTACGCCCCTATAAAATCTGTCCATAACATTCTGAATTTGATTTTTTGTGAGGTTGGCGGATGCCATCCTAGTTACCTCTGTATGCAAGTGGAAAAACACTGACATATGACCTAAATGACTGTCACACCATAGAAAAATGACTAAGTAGACCACATCCCCCCAAAAGGGAATTGTATGGAAAGCACATAGTGTAAGGTTCAAGTTTCCCAAGGAGCAGAGCAGTGACCCGTCTCCACTTCACACTGAGAGACACCCACCACTCTCCCCACTTGCTTTTGATCCCCTGGGGCCATGAAGCAACACTTATTTCTAATTGTGAAAGGGCTGCTTCCAGTATTTTTATCCATATTTCTACAAACAATGATGCTCTTCATTATAATGTTACAAGTTAAGTTCATCCAAGCATTCAAATTAGCTACTCTGTCAACATTTCTAGTAGACTAAAAACTGCACAAACATGTAACCAATAAAAATTTTGTCAGTGGAATGTCCTGGAATTGTTTGGTTTTAGCACTGTTTGCCAGCATTCAACCACAGAAGGCATGAAGCTACTCTTGCATACCTCCCCCTCCATCTACCGTAGTCAATTCACCCCAAACTTGTACTGAGCATTTGGAAAGAGAAAGCTGCTGATGGCAGTCAGAATACAGAATATGAGAGAGAGGGCAGTATGTAAACTGAAATGGAGTTGCAGGAAATAATGTCATAGTCCCATTGCACAAAGATCGGTTCTGCTCAGGCATGTAAATGTGCTTTCTAATTTTAAAAATAAATAAGCTTTTAACTTTACAAACCTCCTACTGTTTCCAACATATTTTTCGCTACTGAATGGAAACTAGGTGTTGATTTTTCTTCCTACAAATGGACCCTTAAATCACTGGGAAGACCTTGGAGTTGCACATTCAAATAATACAAATTTAAAGTATACACACTCCATACTGTGAAGAAAATTGGGAAATGGCTACTTAAATGTTAGAAATTTAAGACCTAGAAGAAATGTATACTGATTAGGAAGGCAGATGCTGGAATAATATCGAGATATAAATAGAGCAGATCAAACTGAGATAACACAGAAGGCAGCCGCATGAATAGCCACCACATAAACAGTAGAGACAATGCCAGCTGTTTGAAGGGCAAGAGCACACATTTTAATTATATTGATTTCTAAAAATATAGGTCAGCTAAATAAAAAGAAAAGGCAAAAAGTGATTGAATGAGCAAGACCCTTCACTATCCAGACCTCTGTTTTCTCTTCTGCAAAAAGAAGGAACTGGGTGAAGTGATGTTGAAGATGAGAAATTCACAAACTCATGAGTCTCAGATTGCTTAGTGAATTGGGGTGCATCACTGATTCCCTCAGAATGTGAGGTCTGGCTAAATGCCAAATTGTTGCAGATATGGTACACTCCTTAACATTCTTTTATTTGTAAAAAATATATTGATTTGAGAAAACATGTATCAAAATATTATTGAGTTCAACCAATAAAACAAAATAGATACAAATAGGTTTGAGTTTCCAAAGAGCATTTAGATGTTATGAGGCTAAACTAGAGGTATTAAAATAAACTTTTTTGAGTTTAAATTCAGAAGTAGTAATGAAAAATATGCCTAGCAAATTCATCTTTTAAAAAATCAGAAATCGCCTGGCTGGGCATGGCTCAGCAGTTGAGCGTCGACCTGGGATCCAGGCGATCGGGGTTCGATTCCCAGTCAGGGCACATGCCCGGGTTGTGGGCTCGATCAATGAGTCTCTCATCATTAATGTTTCTATCTCTCTCTTTCCCTCTCCTTTCCTCTCTCTGAAATCAATAAAGATATATTTTAAAATAAATAAATAAATAATAAATAAATTAAATTAATTAAATAAAAAATCAGAAATCCTTTTCAAAGTAGGTGGTTAGAGCATTGGCCCATGGACTGAAGGGTCCCGGGTTCGATTTCAGCCAAGGGCATGTACCTCGGTTACAGGTTTGCTCCCCAGCCCCAGTCTGGGCTAGAGCAGGAGGCAACCAATCGATGTGTCTCTCTCACACTGATGTTTCTCTCTCACATTGATGTCTCTCTCTCTCTCTCTCCCCCCCTTCCACTCTCTGAAGAGCAATGGAAAAAATATCCTCGGCTGAGGATTAGAAAGAAAAGTATAGTGCAATCCATAAAGTAACTTAAATGTGTAATTTGATATTACATATAAAATAATTTACAGTACTTACTGGATTATAACTTCAAGAAAGTCCTTTCATTCTCCTTTACATATTTATTTTGTAATAATTTACAGTACTTACTGGATTATAACTTCAAGAAAGTCCTTTCATTCTCCTTTACATATTTATTTTGTAGTTTCTTAAAAAAATCTTCTTATGCCATTAATTGGACTATTAACTATTACATATGAGCCATGTGTTTTTATATATTTATTATTTTGTTTTAAATGAGGGGATAAAGGAAAATAAAAGAACTGTTTACTTCTAACTTTTGGGCAAGATTTCTTAATATCCTCAAAAATATTATTTTCCTTTCTTAACATATTTTCAGATTGCTAAAGTGTTAGCATTCATGTTATCATTAATTTTTTATACTTATTTCATTTTTTCCTTCACCATTTATCCCCTCTTCCATCCCCACCCCCCCAGAATCACCACACTGTTGTCCATGTCCATGAGCTCTCTCCTTTTTTTCTTTTTGGCTCAATCCCTCCAAGGACCCCCCCCCCCACCCCCCCGGAGCTGTCAGCCTGCTCTCTCTGAGTCTGTCTCTACTTTGTTTGGTAGTTCAGTTTGTTCTTTAGATTCCACATACGAGTGAAACCATATGGTACTTGTCTTTCTCTGACTGGCTTATTTCACTCAGCATAATGTTCTCAGTAGATGAGTGGGAAAAACAAAGCTGTGGTACATTTACACAATGGAATACTACGCTGCCGTCAAAAGGGAGATAATTTTACCCATCGCGACAGCATGGATGGTCATGTCACCATTAATAATGCCACATCACCTCCTTTGTGAAGACTTTCTCTCCACAAACACCCACATATCGATTCCAGGCCTCCCACTTGCAGCACCGTTTTTATTCCTCTTTTTTAGTCCTTCTAACAGCATCAAGCGGCGTAACCGATCACCGTATGTGGTTTCTCGGCAGCTGTTTGAGGGCAGGAGAGGTAACTTATTCATCTTCGACTTCTTGGGCTTCTTCAATTGGTGTCAGCACATACTGTGTTTGATAAACGTTCAAAGAATAAACTACTAATATGGGGAAGGGATATGAGAGTGTTGTAAGAAAATCAAAATCATGTTTTTATATCAACAAAATATAAAACAAATATTGCAGAAGTTGATCAAAAGGCCATAATTCACTTTTCCTTTCTCAGGCCACTAAGAGAATCGTGTGGATCCGATTGTGTCCCTTCCTCTGTGTTTTCCTTCACAGTAATCCAAGAAGCCTCAAATATCTGCTAAAACCCTTTGCAAATTACAAAGTGTTGTGAGTTATTTTTTTAATGAGAACAATATGTGGAAGAAAAAACTGCATCTCTGAGGCTAATTGGAATTTATATAAAAGTTCTTATTCTTCAGAACTATTTTAGCATTAAATAATGGATATTATTTCCCGAGAATTTAAAAGCTGAAAGAATCCAAAGCAGGTGTAAAAAGAAAATATTGCAGAAAGTTGTTTGTCAAGTAAAGTGTAAATAGGTAAGTATAACATAAAGCTAGTAACTTTCCTTTTCCAACCATCTAACTCAAAACAGCATTGTAAAAATTTTAATTGCACATAATGTAAACCAGTAGAAGTCTAATATATAATAATGTAAATAAATGTGACTACATGTGCAAAACTGATATATACCCACAAAGATTCATACAAAAGCAACATCTGAAGAAAACTTAACCAGCTAGTTAATCCAGAGACAAAATAGGGGAGAAAACATAGTGGCCTGACACTGTCAACTAAAGCAAAAGGTCACTGACAAAATATTTACACTGACTCTCTGTAGGCACAGCCTAAAAGGATATGTATTTCTTATGGGTCAATGAAATGACCCAGCTGTAGATTATGGAGTTTTGTGTGTTCAGACTAGAGAGTGAGTCGAAACACACACATATACACACACACACACCAGAAAGATTTTTATTTAAAATCAATACTACTCTTGAGCATTTCATTAAAACTGGTACTACTTCTAAATATCTGAGAAGAGAATTGTGGATCTATAATCAAGCAAAGCTTTTTGAAAAAAATGCTTCTAAAATTCATCAGTTGCTGACAATAACTAGCCTGTAAACTTTTGTGCATTTGCTCAATGTCGAATCTCCAGCTCTTACCTGAGTGTCTGTCACACAGTAAGTGCTCAATAAATATTCCTTGTACTGATATAATTTTCTTGGCCTGCACAGTCAAGGAATAATCTTTGAACAAGTAATTCTGCAGAATAAATGTTATTTGTAGAAAAGGCAAACTACATGAATATTGGAGAATTAGACAAATTATACCAGAAGTTATATATGTTCAAAGATGTTCATAGCGGTATTATTTTTAATGATGAAATAAACTAGAAACAATGTAAATGTACATCACCCGGGGGTTGATTCTCTATAGTATGGTAAACCACCAATTAGAATAGTGTGTAATCATTAAAATGCTTGCGTAGATGTACGTTTCTTGGCATGGAAAAATATTCAGGATATATTCCTAATGAAATAGCAGGTCAAAAAAGCAGCCAGCATGCTTTTAAGAGGCAATTGTCTATTAGTTAAAAATAAGAAATCTGAGGTCAACCTGCTTAGGTTCATAGCCCAGTTTTGCCTTTACACTGAGTGGCTTTTGACAAATTACATAATTTCTTTATATTTCAGTGTCCTATTGGGAAAAAAAATTGCTATGTTATTGCATTTACAAAGTACCAACTTCATAGGTTTGTTATGAAGGTTAAATGAGAGAATAAACTAAAATCCTTTGAACAACAGGACTATCTCAATAAAACTTTGCTATTCCATTTAAGTTAGAATGTCTCCAATCATGAGGTAATATTCAAATATAGAATCAGCAAATTTAGCCCATCACTATAGAAATGAACCACTTAACTTTTACAAAACAATGACCTTGAAAGTTGAAATAAAAATGACCTGGTTTTAGAGAGCTGATTCAGATCAGGCAGAGACAATGCCACTTTTATATTCCCTACCTCCCACAGATCAGCACTTTCAAATATTTTCTGAGTAGGTAACTTGCTTTAAATTTTTCCCCAAACTTCAGATGTGCTAAGCAACTCAAAATTAAAATTATTGTTGTTTACCTTAGAAACCAATTGTGAGTTGAATGGAAAAAATAAAAGATATTTTAAAATTTGTGTAAAATAAATACATGAAAATAACTTTAAAATATTTAAAATGTGGTCCAGCCGGCATGGTTCAGTGGTGTGTTGACCTATGAGCCAAGAGGTCACGCTCAGGTCACATGCCCAGGTTGCAGATTCAATCCCCAGGAGGGGGCGTGCAGGAGGCAGCGGATCAATGACTCTCTCTCCCTCTGCTTTTCTTTCTCTGAAGTCAATAAAAACATATTTTGGAAAAATATATTTAAAATGTGTTCTGTTTGCAGCCAAGCTGATGATGGGAAAGGCAGCTGATAATATCCCTGAGACTGGCTATCCTGATGCAGTGAAGAGGATTCGCTAGGAATCAGAAGAATGGCCAGAGGGTCTTATGCAAGTTGAGTTTATAATCTGCCCCTGGGTCTAAGGTCTTCTTTGACTAATCATTTATTTGGGAGAAGAGTTATGACAGTAATGTTCATGTTATCCATTTTTACCCCACTGCTTCTTGGTTTCTTAGCCCAAAATTTGCAAGGACATGTGGAAGCGATGCCGACTACATACTGAAAAACCTTTGCCAAGATTTCTCGAGGTTATCCTGACATTATTGGTTACACTAAGCTGGCACTTTCCTGCAGGCTCTAGAATGCTTAAACAGCTAGACAAATTGATATAAAGGTTAATTCAATTGATTCCAAGAAAGACAAATAACTCCCTCACTGGGCAGCACCCATGTGAGAACAATAAAAAGCAAAATCTCTTTCTACCTCTGGCAAGTTGAAGAATGACAGGTTTCAGGAACATTTTTAAACATTTACATTTGCATAAAACCACAGATCAGAAGAGTGATTTTTAGTACTTTACAATTCAAAAATCAACTCTCATTCACTGCTCCGTGTATCATAACAGATGTCCTGATCAGCATTCCCAGGTCACCACGTAGAGTGTACGTGTTTATATAATTACAAGAGAAAAGAGGTTGAAACATTGTGCCTCATCCAGTACTGTCAACAAGAACCCACACAATGGCTCTCACAGGGGAACAGGCGAGAGTCGATGCAGCACTATAAATATACATAAGCCACAGCCTAAACTGCTCCCCACACCAACCTCCCAGAATGGATTTCTCCCCATAGACACATAAGAACCAATACATATCCCTAACTGCCTGGTGTGACCTCGCTGAAGGCAGCCCAGAGGCAGAGATGGAATTTCTACTATATTTGCAGGATGCTATGAATATGGATTTAGTTTTTGTCAGAGAACAACAAATATCCCATAATCCTAATTTGAGTAAAAGTGCCATTTGCTTTTCTTCTCTCATACCTGTTTGTGACACAGAAAATGTGGCACAAAGTACACTTCAGAGGAAAGAAAGTTATTTATGAAAAGATCTACAGAATAAAAATGCTGAGAAAATGGTACAAATGTAAACAAAGATATTCTTCCTTTAAAGCAGCAAAAGGTTTTTTTACGCTGTTTTGTACACTGCCTGTATCTAGAGCCAACTGAGTTTTCTCTGATATGTATTGTTGAATTATCTGATATATTTAATTGCTGGTATAAATATGTGATGTTCAATTACACTAAAGCACACATACATGAATCTATAGGAATAATTAAAAGGCATCATAATTATGGTAAGTAAGTATATCAGAGTGGTCCTTTGAGCCTGAGATCTTAGTTCTGGCTTGACCATTAACGAACTGTGAACCTTAAGCAAGGTAAGTGTTCTGGGCCTCAGTTTACCTAGTTGTGAACTGAGAAGCCTGAAGGACTCCAGTGATGTCAAGGCTCACGCTGGTCTCTCTCATCTCAACTCCAGTGCCCAGCACAGTACTTAGCACAGAGGAGATAGATACTCAATGAAAATCTGTGGAAGTGGATGAGTGAATTATTTTGTGAATCAATGAATAAAGGCCCCCATCAGGCCCTTGCCAACCTAAACTGTCCATGACATAATGTAGTTAGTTTGCATGACAAACAAAACATTTAAAATTAAATCCTGGTTTTGAGGCAAATGAGTGTTTTCTGAAATGGGGACATGGAATGGCAACCTAAATCCTCTGTCCGTCCAGCCTGAACCACGCACCTGTCTGGAGAAAGCAAAGTTACTACAGTGAGAGCCCAGTAATATGGGCAAAGTTGGAAACCTCATCTGTGACCAGATTTCTACTCGTGGTGACTTCCTTGATCACTGAGCTTGCACTGAACACCAGAAAAATCCTAACTGTAGATTTCTGTCAGCTGTCTCCTTTCCTGTTCATGCCGCATCCACTAGGAAATTATCTTATCCAAGAGTAGGAAGCAGCTCTACTTTCTAGAAACAGGTTAGGGATTTGAAATAATCCATCATTTTATTTCAACCCTATGAAATTATTCTGCTAATGAATTACTCTCTACAAAATCATTTTTGTGGCTTTTATACAAGCTTGGAATAAAAAGTTAGGAAGAAACAACACTGATTTCAGCCTATACTAAGGACATCACAGAATGTATCTAATCACCTTGTATTTATGAAAAAACTAAATATCTGCATAAAAAATGAAAAATTGAGTTAAAAGGTGTGTTTTTTTAAAAATCATCCCTAATTTTTAGCAGCTTAAAAAACAATTATTTAAGTGTTGACTTTTTCTCTAATGTGGATAGCTTTTGGGAGGAAAATGAAGAAAAGAGAGAAGGAAAGGAGGTGGGAGAGGGGGGAGGGTGAGGGAGGGAAGGGAAAGAGAAAGAAGTACAAGGACTAATGACTCCAAAGCACTTGGTAAGGAACAAAGTGTTTCCAGAAGCATATGCAGATTCACTTTTGGGTGAAAAAAGTATTAGTACGGCTTCATTTTTTTAGAAGAAAAATCAGAGTCTCACTCAGCAAAATTAAATGACTTGTTCAAGAACGAACACACAACAGGGAGGTGATACAGCGAGGACTCAAACTCAGGTCTTCTGCATTTAAACTTAAAACCTTTCTATTGTATTCTGGCCACAAAATATGCATTTTGCTGAGAGAGAGTGAAAAATAGGAATTTATTCAAAAATGAAAATGATGACAATTTCTCTCTCATGGAATCGTATCCAGCCAAAGGGAGGGTATATAACAAAGGAGTTGTTCCACCCAGTAGTCATGTAAGATTCCAAAACTCCACAATTGGGAGCCCTCCCATTTCACGATATTGTTGTTGTTCCTCCAAATTTGTAGGCCTGCTTTAAATTTCAAGATTCAAGTCACCAGCTGTTTTGAGGACTCAGTACATTTACTTACAACTAAAAAAGGAAGCTTTCAATATTATTTTTAAATATTATTTATAAAGAAACTAAAATATCATATCTTGCTTAGTAAAGAGTAGAAAAAGATGTTCATCATCAGCTAGGTCATTACACATTTAAATAAATGATTGGCTTTTATACTATCATTTTGTGGATAATTAACCATCTTCTTGCCTTCTAACAGTCCTTCAAATACCATAGTTTATCACCCTTAGATCTGAAATTTCCCTTTGGCCATTGATTAAAATGAATAAAATGAGTTATAGCAAATTTGGAAAATGTCTGTTCTCAAAGGCAATATTTACTTTTGCTAAACTCGAACAACACTCAAAGCTGTGCCATTTGTCACTTAAATATATATTGTGTTTCCTTGTTTTTATTTCTGTCATGTTTTATGTATAGAAAAGAAGGCTCCCAAAAAACATCATAGCTCCAGAAGGAAGAATGAAAGATGTCTGAAAATGTTTTAAATTGTTTTATTGGGAGCTACCAGTATCCTCCACTGGATATATCCATGTAGATGCATCTGTTGTCATTTTATAATTACACATTACGTGTTACATGTTCTTACTTTAAAATATTTGAATTTTTTATTTTATGAATGGGGAGATTTTAAGCCAAGTTTTGAGATGGTAACAATTAACCTTTTAATGAGAAGCAAGGAATTCAATCTGCTTTTTAATTTTCTTGGGATAATTTGTAACTAACCTTTTCTCCTCCTAAAAAGATAAATCCTTAAAAGAATTTCAATTCCAATTTTAGTGTGTTCCTACTATATATTTTCAGAACATTTAGTTATAGACAAACTTTTGTACTTTACATAAGCAGTATAGAAGTAATTATTATACGTTATATGACATAGTATCCCCTCACAACTAAAATATACTCTAAATAGAAACTACAGCTGTAAAACTTTTAAAAATGCATGCACACAGTTCTTTTTTCTTATTCTTAGCAATTATAGAAGTAATTACGAACAAGATTGTTGGTCAGATGTGTAAAATTCCAGGCTGTTAAAGCCCCAGCTCATAGCCTCCGCTTTAATGAAATATGTCATACAATGCATAGTTCTCTAATATCATTTAACCTATAAATTGTGCTTCTGACCCTTTCATCACTCAAACAGAGAATACAAAGAATAGAATTCATTATAAATTCATGAAGCTTCTAAAACATGAAGAGATACTGGTTTATAATTCATTCATGAGTTATTTTCAGTTTATGAAGAAAGGTCTTGCCAAAAGAGAGTAAAAGCAAAGCACGTTAAATCATAAAATTATATGCAGACTTTGCTGAGTGTTGTCTAAATTTCTCCCCAAATACTTTTTTCTCATCATGTGAACTTCAGTGTGCCAACCCAAAATTCTGCTTGACAAAATTGTGCTTATGCTATTCTTATTTCCCACAATGATCTAGAAGACCCTGTCTTATCCACAAGCTCTTACTTCTAACCTCAACATTCAGGCCTCTAACAAAATATACATCTGGTTCTAAGGCAGCTGTTATTGAGCTAGTAAAATCAACTACTTACTCTTTTCACTTTGGCTTGATGGGAACACAGTGGAATCTGAAATTCTGCTCTACTCAGTCAACACTAATGATGTATGTTGATTATTTGCTCTGTTAGGCCTATTTGACATCCATTGTTTTTAGTTAAATGATACGGTCTTTGTGATCAGGAATTGTGTTATTGATTTGACTTATGCTAACCAAAGGAAGTTAATATATTGAAATAGTATTTTAGACATCTATTATGCAAAGGAAAGCAACGGTAGAATGTATTGAATGAGAGCCAGGCTGATATACAAAGGGGAGAATTCATGAAAATGAAGGAGGAAAAGGAAGCATTGTCCAAAAAAACTTAAAAATAGGGAGATTTAATATTCAATTCAATTTAAAAGTTACTATATGTTTTCTACCCATACAACCACTTCATGAATTTGAAGGGTAATCAAGGAATAGAGACTCTGTTTCATATGTGGGGGGATTCAGTAACAGCTGCAAGACCTAACTGAGATGGAAGAATTCAGTGGAAGCAACTGCAGCCAGAAATAACTGGGTAAAATGCCATTCCCACCCCTGCCAAAGAGTAAAAAGTGTTGGAAAGGACCCGAAGGCCCTGATGACATCTTTGTTATACTTAAATACTATGTCTTTAATAGCTTTTTAACAACCCTTATGCTAAAGACAGGGAAAGTCCTTGCTTTGATCTGGAACTAAGAGTGACATCAGTGGAACAGCAAAGCATGCATGGAATCATGGAGGAAAACAAACTATGAGATTAGAGGCTAATGTACAATGTTTCCTGACTGTTCTATCAACATAGACACCATTACATCAGAATTCCAGGAATCCCTCATTTTATTGCACTTTATTATACTTCGCAGATCTCACATTTTTTACAAATTGAAGGTAAGACCCTCCATCAGCAAAACGATTTCAACTCGCCGAAGGCTCAGATGATGGTTAGCATTTTTTAGTAATAAAGTATTTTTTAAATTAAAGTATGCACACTGGTTTTTTTAGACATAATGCTATTGTACACTTAACAGACTACAGTATAGTGTAAACATAACTTTTATACGCAGTGAGAATCCAAAAATTTTCTGTGGGAGAAATACACATACGTATAAATATTTACACATATACCTATACATATGAGTGTGTACACAGTCCCTGTACTTTCATTCAGCAAAGTCAAAAGTCATGCCTGCTTTGTTTATCTGTAACCAAATTGATGCTGAAGGACATGTTGGTTGCTTCCAGGTTTTGACAATTATAAAGTTGCTATAAGCATCTGAGTGCAGGTTTTTGTATGGATATAAATTTCAACTCATTTGGATAAATACCACAGCATTCAATGTTAAATCATAAGCTAAGCATATGTTTAGTTTAGTAAGAAACTGCCAAATTGTCTTCCAAAGTGGCTGTACCATTTTGCATTCCCACCAGCAATGAATGAGAGTTCCTGTT
This sequence comes from Miniopterus schreibersii, assembly GCF_964146895.1. NCBI lineage: Eukaryota > Metazoa > Chordata > Mammalia > Chiroptera > Miniopteridae > Miniopterus > Miniopterus schreibersii. The sequence continues at coordinate 50,364,428 of NC_138107.1, read as the reverse complement.
GCTCTACATCCTTGTCAGCATTTGGTGCTGTCAGTATTTTGGATTTTGGCCATACAAATAGGTGTGCAGTGGTATCTCATTGTGGTTTTAATTTGCATTTGCCTGATAACACATTATGTGAAATATCTGTTCATACTTGCCACCTGTATATTTTCTTTGATTAGGTAACTGCTAAGCTCTTTGGTCCCCTTTTTAATCAGGTTGTTTATTATTGTTAAGTTTTAAGAGTTCTTTGGCTAACAGGTCTTTATCAGATGGGTCTTTTTGCAAATACTTTCAACCTGTGGCTTATTTTCTCACTCTCCTGACCATCCCTTTCATTTTCTCTTTTGTTTTGATATTTTTAACTCCCCACCATGTTCTCTAACTAACTATTCTAAGCTTTTCAGAATTTTGAAAAATATGTGAATAGTCAACTTGAACTTTTTCTGTATCTTTACCTCTCTTTCACTCACTTCTATATTCCTCAAGCTTAACAAACTTTGCCCTAATCCAATAGTTTCCAGACTTCAATGTCTTGCCCAATTCCATTCCCATATGCTTATTTGTCTACTAAAATTCTCTATTATAACATAAAATATCCCTCAAATTCTTATTCGCTATAACTTACCACCTTACATATCTTTACCCATGTTTTCAAACTATAAATATTTTTTTTCTTTTTTCTTTTTTCAAATATATCTTTATTGATTTCAGAGAGAGGAAAGGAGAGGAAGAGAGAGAGAGAGAGAAACATCAATGATGAGAGTCACCGATCGGCTGCAGCCCACAACCCGGGCATGTGCCCTGACCAGGAATCGAACCCTGATCGCCTGGATCCTAGGTCAATGCTCAACCGCTGAGCCATGCCTGGCTGGGCACTATAAATATTTCTTTAAACATAACCCATATGGCACTACCTCTGTTTTATTACCACTCACTCACACTGCAATTCCTCCAATATGGCTTGTTCTACTATCCCACTAACTTTTACCCAGAAGTCACGAAGTACCAACTGATCCTCAGTATCTGCTTTCTTCCCCCTTAATCTCTTTGGTAATGAATTTTTTGGTATTCTTATTGAAACTCTTTTCTCACTGAGTTTCTGAGACTTTCTAAAAATTCTACTACTACCCAAGTAAAATATATCACTAACTTTTCCTCCCAACACATGTTATATTTCCTAATCCAGGCCAATTTTTGTAGTTCCCCTTTCTTTGAAATAAGCAATGCTTTTTGTGTGGCACAAGCTCTAACTATTACAAGTTGTGATCAATCAAATAAATGTCACCAGTATATAAGATCCAGGAGGACAAATGTCTTCCTTACTCTCTGTTGTATCTCCAGTATCTGTTACACATTAAACAATAAATAACAATTGAATAAGTGTATTTAATAGCTGAAAGAAAATTCAGAGATAGTTATTCCAACCCCCTCCAATTTTCCCATGTTGATGAAATACATTACTGGTAAAGCTGGAACAAGTCCTCATTCCAGTGTTTATTTCCACATTTTAATGCTGCCTCTATTACATTACTAGGTTATCAAGGAATCTTTTCCTTTTTAAGGAATCTTTTAAAAATTAATGAGATGTTAAATTAAAAATATCACCTATTATGATTATCTGCAACAGTGAACTTAGTTAATGTATTATCCAACACTTAACATTTTATAATTTTATTCTTACGTATCTTCCCCCCACCACCAAAATTTGGTTCCTATAAGGTAAGTGTATCCAAATATATAAATGCATTTTTCATTAGGGGGGTATATTGATTTTGGAGAAATACTTGTATATATTCTACCTGAAAATTATGTAACATTTTCCCAATATTATGAGAAAAGTGTCCCTCAGATGTGATATGATGCATACAGTAACATATGACGCTGTCATCTACTTAAAAACTAAACCTTGCTCATTCCGAAGTAAAAAATGAAAAAGCCAAATTTAATATTACTTGGAGTCATCTGTTGGCAGCATAATCTACAACACATAATTTTCGGAAGTTGTAGTGCCTCAAATATGAGCTCCCACTCATCTCACTGAAATGTGTTGACTGCTTTTCATATTCGAAGCACTATTCTAGGCTTTGTAATGATAACAGTGAAGGCTTGAAGAAGTTTGTAATGTTGTGAGAAGGGAATAATAACATTAAGCAACTGGGCTTTAGCTTTCATATCTAAAAATGGTGATAAAAATCCCTGCCCTAGTAGGTCATGATATGCTTGGAATAGTTGGATGAGCAGGCAAAGCACTCTGTAAAATATACAAATCTTAATAATTACTATAGCAAAATGTCAAAGAGCCACATGTGTAAAGCAGTGAGGCCCGTGGCAGATAAGAGAAAGGGAAATCAACAAAGATCAGAAAGTTAGGGAAATTCTTACAAAGGAAGTTTCTTCCATTTCCATCATCACCTCTATCATCTCATGTCTAGACTGGAAATTGTGTATCAGTGATCTACTTTCCACCAAGTCTCTTCCTACAAATCCATGGCACCACTGCCAGGCCAAGGTACTAACTACTAAGGTCTTCACAATCTCTTGTTAATACCTTCAAACAATCTTAGGATCCCAGAAGAAAAGGTCTAAATTCATCACTTAAAAAGAATTTCAGCCTTATGTCCAACTGTTTCGTTTCCCTGACTTTCTACTCCCACTGAACTCCTGTAGCAACAACTGCTTATGTCATTAATTTGGTAATTTATTTTTATTTGTTCCAGCAAAGATTTAATGTGGCTCATTTGGCAATTAATCATGTAATGTAATTCCTTGTGATATCTGTTCTGCTGTTGTAACAAACTGTTATGTATATTTTCTTTTCATTTATTGAGGTTTTTAATTTAATTTATTTAGTTAGTTAGTTAATCTCCTGGTCACATAATAATTGCCATTAAAAACTGACACCATATTTTAGTCCTCTCTCCACACCCACAACCCCAGGGTGATGCATATGATTTTGCTTCAATCTACAACTTTGTTAGTGGACAATTCTGTAAAGCACAGTCTTTCCTACCAAAGAGATGATACAATTCCTGTCTATGAAAATCAGAAAATATGAGAAATTAGCAACTCTGTCCTGTGTCTCACAGATCATTTTTCAATAATGAGGGATTTATTTACTCCATTGTTGGACTGATTGTCTAGTGGCTTCTCAGGAATTGTCTCTGCTGAAGGTTCCCATGCCCAAAGCACACTCCCTTCTGAAGGCAGACTATATCCAAGAACTCATCAAAGTCAGGGAACAAGGACCCAGATCCCTCACCCCAACTTGAAACAAATCTGGAGGGCCATCTAGGCTTCAGAGCATCTCTGAGGAGTCAGCTGAACCCTTTTTGTGATTCCACTGGAGCCAAACTTCTCTCTTTGCCTAATCTCACTTCTTTCCTTTTTCTCTACAGAACTTACTGCGCACTAGTACACACTAGTACACTCCTTCCCAAGGAATCCAATCTAAGACCGAAACCATGAAATAAACACATATGAACACCAAACCCACCACATTTCCCTTTTTGTTTGCCTCCCAAGAACTCCCAGCTAAAGTTAATGCTCAATTAAGGTCATTTATGTTTGTTTTACAGTCATTCCCCCTCCCTACACACTCCATTTATCCCTGTTAATCCATTTCTTATATTTTAACAAGAATCTATTGTGTACCTTCCTTATCAAAATCAGTCTTAAAACACAATTTAAAGTATATGAAAAGAAAGAATAATCCTAAGAGAAGAAAAGGAGAGAAAAAATAATTTCCTCATAAGAGAAATGTAAAGTGCTACAGGAGTTCAAGAAAGGGATATTTGATGTTTGGGTATAGTGATTAGAAAACAAAATCAAATAGGTAACTTTGAGATGGATTTTAAAATAGGAGTTGACCATATGTATAAGGAGGGGAGCAGTAGATAAGCCTGGAATGTTGGTGGGCTTCATAACGAGCTAGATCATAAAGGATGACCATAATAGCTATGCTGTGCATTAGGTCTCCAGAACTTAGGCATGTTCTAGTTGCAGGTTTGTACCGTTAAACGGCATCACCCCAAATTCTCTGTCCCTGGTAACCATCACCCTATTCTGTTTCTACAGGTGGTGATTTCTTAGATTCCACATATTAGTACTTAGAGTATGTGTTGCTTGAGATTAAGGTATGTAATTTATTCATCTTTATGTATTGCAAAGTAACAACATTGTAGACACTATTTGTTGAATGATTAAATGAATAGACGTATGAATTTATTTTAACATAATGGACTAGCAGACTCATATTCTTGCACATTCAACATATATACACATATATTTACATACATATATATATATATAATTTTGACATTTTAAAATTAATTGTATAGAAAAATGGTCTGAGTTTAAATAAATATATAGCCTCAGAACCAACAAATTGTTTTAAAAAGGAAATAGCAATTATTGGGCAAATTTCTGAGATTCAAATATCTTTCTAATCTAGTAATGTTTATTATTTTTGGAAAATCTCCATTTTTTAGATAATAATGATTGAGGATTATCAGATTATATAAACTTGTCCTATTATTTATGTAACTGAGAAATAAGTACTTGTGATGGGGGATTCCTCTACTTCACTTTTCAAATAAAAAAAGGTCCTTACTTAGAGCTTAGGACAGTGAGAAATGCTGGTTTACTCATCATAATCCTCTTTCATGTAGGAACATCCCCATCTGCTGGAATGTTAGTATGTAACCAAAAGTGAAGTCCTGTAATTTTGCATTTTTTGCAACTTCTGACATATGTGTGCATATGTTTGTAAATAATTATTGCACTAGACAGTTGTGAATTGCTTGTTATATGATCGATAATATCAGTTCTTTCTCTTTGTGTCTTCTAGGTAACATTGCTATAAACTTATATGATTATGTTTATTCTGAAAATTTTTATGCTATGTTCTTTAAAAATATTTAAAAAATTTAAACAGTGCAGTATTAATGATGATTCACCTGACAAAGAGAAATAACTTGTTTCTTAACTTTGATTTTCTAAATTTTGTTCCTCAAGCAGTTTTTCTATGTCCAGATTTCTTATGGCATTTTAAAAATGTTATTTTCCTGAAGTAGGCAACATAGCAGACTTCATTAGTATCCTTATGAAAAAAATGTTCTGTAAAATGACATCAAACTAGACCATTTTACTTGAAAAACTTGAGAAGTATGGGTTGCCTTGCAGGAAAACCTTCCTCTAAAGAAAAAAAAAACAAAACAAAAAAACCCCCGCCTGGTGTGGCTCAGTTGGTTGGGCATCTTCCAGTGCACCAAGAGGTGGCTGGTTCAATTCCTAGTCAAGGGCACATGCCTGGTTGCCGGGCAGGAGGCAGCCAATCAATGTTCTGCTCTCACATCAATGTTTCTCTCTCTATCCCTTCTGATCTCTCTAAAAATCAATGAGCAATTTAAGAAAAAGAAAAAATATACTAATGCAGAAAAATAGTTTGAATTATGTTTGAGTAGATGAAAAAACAACTGAGAGGAGGAAGTTCTATGTATTTGAATATTACTTTTTTATTTATTTTTAAATATACCTTTATTGATTTCAGAGAGAGGAAAGGAGAGGGAGAGAGAGAGAAACATCAATGATGAGAGAGTCATTGACTGAGCCCACAACCCGGGCATGTGCCCTGACCGGGAATCGAACCCCGATCGCCTGGATCCTAGGTCGACGCTCAACCGCTGAGCCATGCCCGGCCGGGCTGAATATTACTTTTAAATGATCTGCTTTGCATCACTAGGCCCAGAGAAGCAAAAATAAGCACTACAAATAACGTAGAATAAAATATTACTCTACCTTATAAATACAAATTTATGTCAACTATCACAATATTTAAGATAAAATTTGAAAAATAGTACATGCATACAAAGATTCACTTATCATTGTATTTATGTATATAATAACATCAGCTGCAGCCATCATGACAATAGTCAATGACAGATAGCATGTGATATAAAAAATCTAGTTATATAAATCTATAACATATAAAATCTGCCATATTAAAAAGATTTTGCTCATATTAAAGCTACTTCTAATTTTCTTTGCCAGAGTAAGCAATTTATTAGGCAGCATGTTTGATGAAAGTAATTAAATTCCCATCTTTCATGGACAAAGCACACAACTTCAAAAACAAACACCAAATGAAATCAAAGGAGAAAAAAAGCCAGTTGCATAAGTTTTCACTAAACTGGTTTATTTTTGTTCCCAGCTGTCAAAATAGAACAATGGGCTACTTTATGATAATTCTGCATGGAATGTATACAAGTAAACATCCAATAGAAAAAAAATAAGCATAGATTATTTTCATTGCTATAGAGATCCTTGAAAGACATCTAGCAAGTCTACTTTATTTAGTACATCATCGTTCAGAAAAGGCAGCTAATGACTAGAGGGCAAATGGTTTATACAAGGATCTTTGAGTTGCCAGTATCGGCAATGCACTCAGGCAATCTTAAAAAACAGGGATTTAAGATATAGCTACAGTGGTACTCAAGCAGAGTCAAAGAAAAGATTTTTAAATCATCAGGATCCATGTAGCTCTCATCTTACTCCATCAGCAGTAAGAGCAGAGCTCTGTGCATCTTCCTGACTTTAATGCCCCTCTATTAACATGGCGTAGATATTCAAGTCATGTCTCCTCTCAGTGTGTGTTCTGACTAATTCCCTTTCTACCAAAAAGGCTAACCTTTATTCTTCATATTATTTTCTTACCTCAATCAGCTTCTTCTTAAACACTGACTAAACATTTGCGTAATCAGAGCCTCTTTATACTTGTAAATATCATCACTTCTGCTTCCTCATGTTTCCTCGTGGCCTGTCTCTGCCACATGACCTTTCTGTTGTGTTCCCATTGCTCTTGCCCGATTGTCTCCTACTTCATAGTCTAAGTCCCCAAGAGACAAAACATGATTCACCCGGGTGAGCTCCACTGTTTGAGAAAACAGGGCTTTCCACACCCGGCCATACGCAGGTCTCTACCACTATTCACTCGATCGGCTATGTACAAAGGAGACGCTAGAAAAGGGAGTGAATGACGTGGACATCGCATGGTTTTCCTGCTCAAGTAAAAGGAGCATCCAAGCTTTCATTTGTCAGGAACTGCATAGGAAGAAGTGCCCCTATGCATAGACGGCATCCGCCACTCCTACGTGGCAGGAGATTGTACAGTCTACAGTCTTCACTAACTGAAACGCACACTCTTCTCTGCACATAACCTACCTTTACCATTTCTATATAAAGTTGTTCAGGTTATTCCTGCCATCTTAGCAATCCTTTGATGTCCATCTCCTCTCTCCTGGTTAAAATTTTATCACATATCTGGGGTCTATTCTTAAATGCAAATTTATCAAGAACGCCCACCTTACTCCTCTTAGCATTTTACTTCTATTTTTCTGTCTTATACTGCAGACATTTGTGGGCATCATTCCCTAACTGAGATTTCAATTTCCTTGAAGGCATGGAGTACTTTTATCCCCTTTTTATCATAATTAGCACCCAACCCAATGCCGTATGTTTAGTGCTCCAGTAAATTCTCATGGGATAAATTGTTTTAATCATTCAACAAATATTTATTACATGTCTAATATGCACTAGCCACTGCTCTAAGCTCTGGGGATACAGCAGTGAACAAATAAAGCAAAAATCCCTCCTCTCTTGGAAATTGCATTCTATTGGAGGAGATAATACGCAGATAGGTAAATACATAGTGTGAGAGGGTAGTTCTTATTATGGAGAAAAATGAAACAGGGAAGAAAAACTGGGAGTGCTAGGAGCTGGGTGGTAAGTTTTACAGAATAGCCAGGGAAGCCCTCACTGAGAAGGTGACATTTGTGCACAGATCAAGATGTGGGGGGCTGGGAAGGAGTTATGCATATATCTGAAGGAAGAGCAACCAGATAGAGGAGACAGCAAAGTGAAAACGTTGGAGGCCGAAGCATGTCTGACAGGTCCAAGAAAGCGCGAGGAGGTCTTGGAAGCTGAGGGAAGGAGAGCAGGGTGGCAAGTGGGTTTCAGGTGAGGCTTTAGAAGCAGTGTAGGAGTTTTGGTTCTCTCCAGCAGAGGAGGGATATGATTCCACTTACAGTTTAGAAGAATCACTTTGTGTGTTCAAAAGAAACTGAATGTGGACAAGAATAGATGCAGGGGGGACTGCTAGGAGCTACACATAGTAATTAAGGAGAGAGAGGTGGTGGCTTGAACCGGGAAGGTAGTGACTGAAATGGTGAGAAGTGGTCAGATTCAGACATAGAGTAAGTCTTCACTTAATGTTGTCAAGAGGTTCTGAAAATTTAAATAAAATGGCATACAACAAAATCATTTTACCATAGACTAATTGATATAATAAGAAGAGTTAGGTTCCTATGGCATCTCATCAATATTATAACTAGAAAAAGTTGAACAAAATGACATTATTCAAGGAACTGCTTAAATTTGAAGGTAAAGCTGACAGATTTGGCCGATGGATCACATGTGGGATGTAAGAGGGGGGAAAAAATTTTAATGACTTCCAAATTTGAGGCCTCTGCAGGTGGAAGGATGGAGGTACCATTTGTTGAACCTGGGAATATTGTTTTTTAAAAAGGCAACAGCTTGGTGACAGTATAAAATCAGGGGTTCAGTTTAAGATGCCATATTGGAAATTGGGTGTAAGAAAATACATTTCAGAGGAGAGATTCAGAAATTGAGATATAAATTTGAAAGTGGTCAGAATACAGATAGTATTTAAAGTAACAAGGATTAGATAAGTTCACTTTAGAAAAGAGTATAGAAGAAGTGTAGAAGTCTAAGGACTGAGGCCTGGGGCTTTCCAAAACATAAGGGTGAACATTCACTTTAACACCATGCATTATACTAATTTCTATTCACAGTCTCATGAAGCACATAAAAGTTAGATGCCTATAGTCACACACCAGAAAATGTCAGGAGCTGTAATTTGAACCCCTGTGATCTGGCTTCAGAATTGCTCTTAACAACTGTTTGACATTTTTTGCAACTCAATGAATTAAATAGATAAAAATTTAATAATTTAATTAATTAATAAATGTCTTGTTAAGCATGACACTAACCCATATGTTGCCTGATGCATAAGTAGATATTCAATAAATATTCGCTGGATTTGAATATAATACACCGGCAACAATTTCATTCCTAAGTCCAGAAATGAGCCTTCACCAAACAGCTCTTAGGCAGTTTGGGAAAGCATCCATGAAGCCAAAGAGGAATTTTCATGTGAGGAAGGTGGAAAGGCCAATGGGATAATTTAGGCCACTTACAGGTAGAGTGGCCACAGCTGCTTCTATCCCCTGCGGCTCCCTCTAAGATTACCAAGCAAAACCACATGCTTCTGGAGCTGTCAAACACACACCAGATACTTAACATCCATTTCCTTGTTCAAATGCCCCATATGCTGGGCTCTGATTAGCTCTTTTGGCACCAGCACACAAGCCAACCCAGACTGGTTACTTTCTGGCTTGTCATGTTCTATAAAAAGTAAAGCAGAGACTCAAACAAAATGAAATGTCAGGTCAGTGCCAAAACTATTCCGATCTTCCCAATTTAGAAAACAATATAGAAAATACATAGGATAGTTCAGGTTGAACCTGGTTAAAGTTCCTGGGATATATTCAGTAATACACAGAGGCATATTTCAGCTCTCCCAAGTACATCAATTATTTCTTTTAAGTTAGGCACATTTTTGTATTAGCGAAGAAAAGAGTACTGTGTGTGTGAAATGGCTCTTATTTGAGACTCTCTAGTATTTGCCACAACACTCTTAGATAAAAGCATACACTTAAAAGACAGACAAGCCAGTAGTCAAAATTTTAAGTTTAGGTATCCTATAAACCGTAGCAATTCTCATTTGCACAGAAAATTAGTATATAAATGTTATTTTTCTTAAATATCAGATACCTAAATATGTTTATGTTCTGGTAGGAAAACAACAAAAGAGATTAAACAGCATTGAAAGTCAGCATAAAAATTCATTTCAATGCATAAAGTGACAGATATTTGCCCAGTGTGTATCACCTTGGATATTTTAATAAAAATCTTGATAAACATGTCAATTCCCTACACACAAACACCAGGGTAAACCATACCGAGCCAAGATAAATGACAATTTCCTTTGGGCAAGAAGGAGAAAAAGAATGGTGATTTCTTTCATTTTATAGTTCATAGTGATTCTAGAGGAATATCAGGTTTAGATGTTTTAATAATTATCACTGCACAAACATCACAAATGTCACCATGATTACAGCAGTGATTGAAGATTTCCTCCAGGCTTGAGAAGCTTAGAACAAGAAGCATGGTCTGAAGTGTCCCCTAGAATCAGTGCCTCTGTAACCCCTGCCGTTGCCTACTGACACTGCAGGCTCTTAGGCACCTGTGTCTTCCTATCAGTGGTAGCTGCAGCGCCTTACAGGAGATTTGTGGAGACTTAATGTGCTCAAAGAACTGCCCGTGTTTACTATTTCAAAATTTTCCCACTAAAGACACAAATTTCAGACTCAAATACTCTGGTGGTTCGGCTGGATGATAATTATTTACTAGTAAGTCTTTCCATAAAAGTCTCTAGATTAATGTGGAGGGGGTGGAAACATAGAAATTGTCACAGAGGTTACACGGAAAAGGAACCTTTAATGTCAGCTAAGCACATGAAGTGGGAATGCTGATGAGAGGACATGCAGACTAGGCTACAAATGTTAATGTGATCAACTACAAAAGCCCATGAATTAACCTTCTGCCTTACTATGTGAAGACTATAAAGTTAGAGCTTAATGGTTTTAATAAAAACAACAAAATTACTATGTCTTTGAGAAGGACTCATAAATATATTCAATTAATAAAATTAAGCTAAAATAATATTTTATTAATAAAATAACAGAATGCTATTTAAATTATTTTATGATTCAACTAAAAAACAAACCACAAGATATGCAAAAAAAGAAAAAATATATTCAGGTATGTTTCAGATTACTGACAAAATAAAAGATATATTTAAAAACTTGAAATGGTTACCCCCAAAATATCTCAAAAATTCTTGAATGGAAATAATACAAAGTTTATGAACTTAGAATATGATTATTTTATACTTTATAATATTGCATACATTTAATTTTTTCTTAGATTTTATTTAATTAAATGATTTTTATAAAAAATGATGTTTAATTTTGAACCTGTATTTACTAAAAGCCTGGTCTGCTAACAAAAAATATAAAAGTATTACTTTCATGAATTATATCTACTGAATTAACATAAAATGACCTAGTACCATGCTATTGCCATGTGACCATGTACAATGGGCAAGCTTAATTTGTAACTGGATATGGACTCTTCACTTATATGTTTTCTTTTTCTTCTTAACAAAATAAATAAGTTATATGCTTACATAATAGCTCTTTAGAAATACACCAATATTTTAATAGCTTAGTCATTGAACAGTTGCTTCAATTGAAACTGAAATTCATCTTTGCTATGTATAAGTCTGTAGTTACTTTTTATAACCCCTTTATTTTTTTAATAAATGATTTGTGTAACACTTATATTTATCCTCAAAAATATATTTCTTTTATTTTATGTACTATAATACACTTTTATACATAACCTCAATGACAAACACATTCAAAACCTAAGCTCTTCGAACAGGAACAGTATAAACCAAAACACTGAGTGCATTGCAGCGAAGCACACACAGCACGATGAGAACCACATGTAAGTTACATGACTTTTCTTAGGGAAGAAACTAACTGGGATAGAGTGAGAGTTTAATATCAATAGAAAAATACTTTATAACTTAAAGAAGTAAAGACTTCCCTGTAGAATTACCTTTTAAACTCTACAAGAAAGAGAAATAAAACACCCCTGAGCTTTTGTTTTCAAATTCTAAATTTAAATTAGATAAATACTGACTCCTTATTTGCGTTTATATGCTATTTGAACTCCTTCCTTTTCCCACAAAAGATTTCCACTGGCCTAGAAAAAATGAACACCCTTAAAATGATAAATACATAACACACAGAAGTCAGATTTGGCAAAAAATAGATCTATCACAAGATTATCACACACATCATGGCAGAATGTGCCAGGCACTATCCTAAGCCCCAGACATTTAGAAATAAATAAAACTGAGCTTGCAATTTGCTCACATCTAGTGAAAATGACAGAAATCTTCTAGAAGGACAAAAAATGAATCATTGAATGAAGTGAATACTAGGGCTAATTCTCAGCACAATTATTAAAAAGCAACGTACATATTCAGAACAGTGACTTCTTTAAACAATTAGCTTTGTTTCCTTGGATGGCCTTGTCCCCATCAACATGCTGCTTTCTGGCTGCTCAAGGTGGGGATCTGTTCCCAGACCAACTATGACCAGAAATCTCACCATCTCTAAACTTAACAGGGTAAAATTTATATTACAAAAAATATTCTATTGAAGATAATTAGAGCAAATTCTGAAATCTTCCTACACCTTTTCATGCCAACTACCTTTTAGAAGACAACACTTCCACCACCAACAACAGAACAATCAGAGCCACACACCAATTATTTAACTTAAATAATTTTAAAGGAAGAAACTGAGGCCCAGAACAGGGATAAAGCTGCAAAAGTAAAAATTAATAGAAATGCTTTGGTAATATATCTTCTGGTAAATTTTGAATTGCATTCTACAGGATCTTTACCTGCATTTATGCCTGAATCACTCTAAAAGAAACACATCTACAATATATTTTTATCTCTAAGCAAAAAATAAAACAACTAACCTTGGCCCCATTATAATGGCAAACAATCCCTGTTCTATTTCTTTTTCCATCTTATTAATAATAAAATGAATTCAGCTTTAGTTTAGCACAACTATTTAAAATGTAATCTGTGGTCTTATGAAAACTTAAAGTATTGGCTACAAAAAAAACTAATAATATCAAAATTATTTCAAACACAGAAATAATTATGTTGGGGGAAAGAGTGTTGGTATGGAGTAAGGGGAGACATATACTTTTTCAGAAATTAAAACTAAAATAAAGAAAACACCATAGACAAAACTTTAGTTAGTCTAATCAAGAAAAAAAGAGGACCCAAATAGATGAAATTAGAAATGAAAGAAGATACTAAACAACCAATGGGTTAGTAAGAAAATAAAAGAGGACATCAAAGAGTACCTTGAGGCAAATAAAAGTGGAAATACAACTTTCCAAAATCTACGGAATGCAGCAAAAGTAGTTCTAAGAGGGAAGTTCATAGTGATACAAGTCTATTTCAAGAAACAAGAAAAATCCAAAATAGCAATCTAATTTCACATTTAAAGGAACTAAAGAAAAGAACAAACAAAAGTCAAAGTATGTAGAAGGAAGGAAATAATAAAGATCAGAGCAAAAACAAACAAAACAGAAATTTTTAAAAAATAATAGAAAAGCACAATGAAACTAATGAAAAATCTTTAACCTGACTCGTAAAAACAAAGAGAGAACACAAATAAAATCAGAAATTAAAGAGAATGAGTTACAACCAATACCACAGATATACAAAGGATCAGAATAGAATATTATGAACAACTATACACCAACAAATTGACAATGTAGAATAAATGAATATATTTCTAAAAGCATGCAACCTTCTAAGACTGAATGAGAAAGAAATAGAAAATCTGAACAGCCTAATTACTAGTAACGAAACTGATTAAGTAATCAAAAAACTCCCAATAAACAAAAGCCCAAGACCAAATGGCTTCACAGGGGAATTCTACCAAACAGTACAGAAAGAATGAATACCTATCCTTCTCAAACTCCTCCAAAAATTAGAAGAGAAAGAAATGCTTCCAAACTCATTCTGTGTGGCCAACATTACCCTGACACCAAAACCTGACAAGGGCACTACAAAAAAAGAAAATTATAGGCCAATATCCTTGATGAACATAGATGCAAATATCCTCAACAAAATATTAGCAAACCAAATTCAACAATACATGAAATAGATCATATACCATGATCAAGTGGGGTTTAAACGTGGGATGCAAGAATGCTTCAATATCCACAAATCAATGTGACACAAACTAACAAAACCAAGGAAAAATCATATAATTATCTCAAAAGATGTGGTAAAAGCACTTGACAAAACCAAACATCCATTTATGATTAAAGCTCTCAAAAAAATTGGTTTAGAGGGCACACAACTAAACATAATAAAGCCATATATGACAAACCCACAGCTAACATCATACTCAATGATAAAAAGCTGAAAGTGTTTCCTCCAAAATCAGGAACAAGACACGGATGCCTACTCAAACCATTTTTATTTAACACAGTAGTAGAAGTCCCAGCCACAGCAACCAGACAAGATAAAGAAATAAAAGACATCCAAAATGGAAAGAAAGAAATAAAACTGTCATTATATACAGATGACACGATACCATATATAAAAACTCTAAAGACTCCAGCCAAAAACCATTAAGATTAACAAATGAATTCAGTAAAGTTAAAAGAGACAAAATTAATACACATAATTCTGTTTAATTTTCATATACTAATAATAAAATATGAAAAAGAGAAATTAAGAAAATCCCATTTACAATTGCATCAAAAAGAAGAAAATACCTAGGGACACGTTTAAGCAAGGAGGTGAAAGACCTGTACTCTGAAAACTATAAAATATTGGTAAAAGTAATTAAGAAAAACACAAATGAATGAAAGGATATCCTGTGCTTATGGATTGGAAGGATAAATTAAGTTAAGATGTCCATACTACTCAAAGCAATGTGCAGATTCAATGCAACCCCTATCAAAATACCAGTGGTAATTTGTACAGGACTAGAGCAAATAACCCTGAAATTTATCTGAAACCACAAAAGACTCCAAATTATCAAAGCAACATTGAGAAAGAAGAACAAAGTTGGAGGTATTCTACAAAGCTTTCAAAACAGCATGATACTGGCAGAAAAACAGACACATAGATAAATAGAACAAAACAGAGAGCCCAGAAATAAACCCTCACTTATATGGTCAATTAATCTATGACAAAGGAGGCAAGAATATACAATGGAGAAATGACAGTCTCTTTAATAAATGATGATGGGAAAGCTGACAGATAGATGCAAAAATATGAAACTGAACCACTTTTTTTATACCATATACAAAAATAAATTTAAAATGGATTAAAGACTTAAATGGAAGACCTGAAGTCATAAAACTCCTAGACAAAAACACAGGTAGTAAACTCTTTGACATCGGTCTTAGCAATATTTTTTGGCTGTGTCCCTCTGGGCAAGGGCAACAGAAGCAAAAATAAACAAATGAGACTATATTAAACTCAAAAGCTTTTCCACAATGAAGAAAGTCACCAACAAAACAAAAAGACAACCTACTGAATGGGAGAAAATATTTGTAAGTGATTTATCTCATAAGGGGTTAATGACCAGAATATATAAGCAATTCATTACAACTCAACTTAAAAAGAAATTAATTAAAAGATAGGCAGAGGACCTGAATAGACATTTCTCCAAAGAAGACATACAGATGGCAAACAGAAATATGAAAAGATGCTCAACATCACTAATCATCAGGGAAATCCAAATCAAAACCACAATTAGATATCACCTCACACCTGTTAGAATAGCTAATATCGAGAGAAAACAAATTAAGTACTGGCAGGGCTGTGGTGAAAGGGAACCCTTGTGCACTGTTACTGGTAATGCAGCCACTATGCAAAAAGACTATGGAGTTTCCTCAAAAAATTAAAAATAGAGCTACCATATGATCCCGCAATCTCACTGCTGGGTACATATTCAAAGGAAATGAAAACAGGATCTCAAAGAAATACCTGTATCCCTATATTCACTGCAGCATTGTTCACCATAATCAAGATATGAAAACAACCTAAATATTTATCTATAGATGGATGGATAAAGAAGATATGGTATATATGTGTATATCATATGTACATATACATATTATATATATCATATATATGGAGTGCAATTCAGCTATGAGAAAGGAGATCCTGCTGTTTGTGACAACATGGATGGACCTTGAGAGCACTATATTAAGTGCAGTCAGTCAGACAGAAAGACAAATACTGAATTATATCGCTGATATACTGAATGGTCTCAGTTATATGTGGAATCTAAAAGGGCCAAAATCACGGAAACAGAGACTAGAATGGTGTTTACCAGGGTTTGGGGGTGAGGCAAAAGCAGAGATGTTGGTCAAAGAGTAAAAATTTCCAGAAGAAAGGAAGGAAGAAAGAAAAGAAGGGAGGGAGGGAGGAGAGAGAGAGAGAGAGAGAGGGAGGGAGGGAGGGAGGGAGGGAGGGAGGGAGGGAGGGAGAGGGAGGGGGAGAGAGAGAGGAAGAAAGACAAAAGCACCATAGAGAAAATAAAGACATCTGGAAAGAGCTTGCTACTAAATATCATGACTTGTTTGCTGACTAGAAGTTGTGATGTCTCTCCTTGACTGGTAAGACTCATTTTTTCATTAAAAACACACACAAAAACCCAAGTTTAAAAAAAAGTAAATAAAGCTAGAAAGGAGCAGGAAGCACAAAAATAGAGAGGTATAAAATAGTAATCAAGATCAGCACTATTAGAAGTAAAACTTGGCATGGCAATAACATATACTGTGGCAGCAGACAATAAGAAAACCAGTTATAAAGAAAATAACAGACTTTCAAAAAACTAAGTGTAATTTTCCACCTGCATTTATCCTGATTTGTCTTTCCCTATTTTTTACACTGCTTTCACTATCTGCTGCTTATAGAACATCATCACCATTTATTGAGCATTTATTACATGCAGGACAGTGATTTTAAATGATTTACACAGATCATCTTATTTATTCCTTATATATACTTTATAAGGTTGATATTATTACATTAAGTCAGAGGTGAAAAGACCTTTTCCAAACCACAATATATTGTGAAAATGAAAGAACTGGGATTCAAACTTGAGTCTATGTGTTTCCAAAGGCTACGCTCTGAACCACCACACTATTTTCAATGACTGAAGAACATAATTAAGCTGTTTCTGCAAGTTTCAGGCATCATACTCATATGGCCACATTTTCCACTCTATATCACTACCTGTAACTAAAGCTTTAGTGTTTTACAATAAACAAAGTTCATGGAGATTACTCTAATTCAATAAAAAATGTTTGCATCAAGCTCAATGTACTATTTGTTTAAGGCAAGAAAGAAAGTGATTCACAGATTTTCAGCTATGGTATTTAAAAAAGTATATCCAGGCTTAAGGAGTTAACCTTTAGGTATCTAGCAATTTACTCATCTTTCTAGAATTACTTTCTCTGAAATGAGACAGTTGGCTAAAGATCTATTCTAATATAATTTACATAAGCAATTAGTGCTTTAAAAAATGTATAATTATTTAATGATCCTTTGGATAGAAATATCAACATATACAGGAATATGAAGAATTCACTGGACTCTTCTGTTATATTTATTAAACATCTACTTACAGATATATGCAATACTAAGATTTCTGTGTAATATGGGAAACAGGTGAAGTCTATGTCTTCGTGGTTGTTTGGTAAAGTATATAAACAAAAGAGAGACAATAATATAAACAGGGCTGGGCTTACACCAAGATTTACCACTATAGTCAGTATTTCTAAGTATTGAGAAGCAATGTCTGTGTAGGAGTGAGATATAGGACAGATGCTTAGTGACGCAGTGAAAACAAAAAGGATGTTAGGAAATTATCAATAACAAACATAACTTTACACATTTGGCATAAACCTAGCCCTGCAGGTAAGTAATATAAACTAACAAGTATAAATAATAGTGGACTGTGTACCACAGAAACATATTGTAGCAATTACACTATTTTTTGTTTGTTTTTTACTAAGCATGGGGTCTGTAAACAGCATAGAAGTATTATCATGTTTCATATGTTTAGAAAATAGAGGCTAAAATTCAAGTATCTCTGGAATTTGAAGTAACTTAAAGACATTAAATATAATTTCTTTTTCTTAATTGACAATCTGATAAAGTATTTTCCCCCTCAAAAGAGAACAGTAATTAGCTATACTCATTTTAGAGGAATCACCTACTTCTGGATTCCCATACTCATGAGAAAGTCTTCCTTCAAAACAACTCCACTTCCACATTTATTATACATGGTCTACAGCAGAAAATGAAAGATGATCTGGACTTTACTGAGACTTATTCTTTTCCTGTGTCTCAGATGAAGAAATATAAATGTTTGTTAAGGAAATAAAGAAAGGATGGATGAATGGATGGATGGATGGATGGATGGATGGACTGGTAGATGAAAGAAAAAGCTAACTGACTTCAAGAAACAATAACCCTCATGATCTTTAGGGCTAACAGTAATCCCTGACCCCATTCTCATCCTCAGATATTCTGCCCTATACCATGGAATAAAAGAAGAAAGATCAGGCTTACAATTTTTCAGTAAAAAGTTTAAAATTTTTAAAAATTTAAGATTTTATTTAATCTGCATTTATCATTCATCAGGTTCTTCACAACTTGTACAATTGAATAATTACTCATAGAAATGGTGCCAGGGGTTATAAGCATATTTAGGGACCAGAGAACCACAAAGGACTTATATAACCTTGGCATTAGTCCTTGCTTCTGACAAACTCACTGTAGAATGTTGAGCAGCAACATGCTTTACAATGCAACGCAGAGCCAAAAAATCAATTTAAAAATATAAAATATTCTGAAAAAGAAAAGGTTAATATATATAGGGTATGGCAAAAGTAGGTTTACAGTTGTATGTAAAACTGATTTTATTCTTGTCTTATTATTTATTATTGTATTGTTTTCCATATGAACAACTGTAAACCTACTTTTGCCCCACCCTGTATGTGTAGTTTTATTAATTTGACAAGAAAATGATACTTAAACACAAAAGTACTTTTTTGGTTTATGAAGATAGAGGATGTATATTCCAAAGTTTCTCCACAGAATCTTTTCACAGTATTAAATAACAAGAGCATAAAAGTCATAACTGTAAGAAAGAAAGATCTTTTTTTTAAATTATGCTTCAGAGGTAAATATTTGCCTGTGTTTTGTATATCTGTAAATAACAGTTTTATTAAAAAGGTCAGATTAGTTCTCTTCTATCCATTTTATTTAGGATATTATCTGATAACTTCAATTAACTATACTCAGTAAAGAAGGAATGTTTTTAAAAATAAAGAACAAAATAAATTGTATACGCAAATTTAGAATGAAATAGGGTAAATAAATAATTTATAAGTTAATAATGAATTTAGGATGGTGGCGGGGGTGCAGACCCACCTCAGTCTAGTCCCTCCTTTGTGACATTCACTGAAGGTGAAAATGACCAAAGAATGACCCTGACCCATCCTCTATAGACTCATTTTGATTAATCAGAATATTAAAGGACACACCTAGAAAGCTGATGAATATTCTATTGAGATCCTCCCCTGATACCTCCCCTAAAAACCCTTAAGACAAAGGACCTAGTATGTGCTCTCCCTGGGGCATGCTGTCATCTTTCCTCTTTTCTCAGGGGTGTGTTTTTGCTTTTTTTCTCTTAAAATCTAAGTGTTCCAGAGACTTGCAACTAGGGGAGCAGTGGGTATTGGCAGCTTATGCCAGGCTAACTCCCTGAACCTGTCTCCAAAGGCCCTCCTTTTGCCTCTGTTACTTATTTCCTGAGTCCATGCAGCCCAGCTAGCTCACTTCTGCCTCCATAACTTTCTAAAGGGTCAAAGCAGCCTCACCTAGGATTGACTTTCTCTCATTTCCAAAGGGCCAACGCAGCTCTACCTAGGCTTACTCTTGTTGCTATGGTTTTGCATCTTCTATCTTAAGCCTTCCCTTTGTTTCACTGTCCCCAGCTTTAATAAACGTACTCTCAAAACCATTTGGACTTGTGCTGTGAACTCTTTCCTGCACTAAGTCAAGAACCCATACATTCCAAACGGTGCTGGGGAAGACCCATCTCGGTCCCAGTCCCTTTCCAGAGACAGCTATAACCAATCAGTAGAACCCATGAACCCAACGCCTTTAGCCACCATGATCAATGACTTTATCCCTATATAAACCATTCCCTGGCAGCCACTGGGGAGCCAGTGTTTTGGGCCTGGGCTCGCCTGTGGCTCTGAGAGTGGCACCATTTTAAAAAAAAGCTTTACTTTCTTGCTGCAAACTCCTGTTTGTATTTGATTGGTCTTTAATGGATGCAAGCAAATGAACCCCTTTAGTCCAGTAACACTTCTGAGAAATGAAATAATGGAAGACTAAAATGTACTTAAATCAGAAAGTCAAAGATAATCGCTGTCCAAGTTAGCCTTCATAGGATTTATGAAAAGGGTATTAACCTAAGTAAAAATGTATTTTAAAGTGCTTAAAAAATCATACAAATATAAAACAGTCTTATTATTTTAAATTCCAATTTTAAAATGTTCCACACAAAAAATTTATTTAATGCCTTATAGCTTATAATCAAACCTCTCTTAACTTTAGAAATTTAGATCTTCAGGCATTCTTTAAATTTTAAAATGAAAAAAGTTGTGTAGGGAAAAGTCATTTTCAAAAACTGATTTGTCTAATAATATAGGTAGGTATATACAACCTACCTATACAATAATATAGGTAGGTATGTACAACACTGGAAAGCATCCACCTGAAGTTAAATTATTAAAACTAATGCTCTCCATGTCAAAACACTGGACAACACAATGTTTCAACAAATCTAAACAGAATTATCAAGATGTTTGTTGGAAATATGTGCTTCCTTTCATTTATAAATAAAAGTATCTTGTCAGTCAAAAACAAATCACATTTTCTTCTTTCAGAACATGAGTTTTAAGCTTTTAAAAATCAGCAATGATTTGTTATTGGCATTTTGAGATACTGAATAGAACCAAAAAGTACAATTAAGTAAAGCTGCCCTGCCTGCTGCACCATTCTATCCTTCACGCCTCGTCTAGAGTGTTTAAAAATTATAAATTGCATATAAGCAGATGGGATCAGGACTATAGTTTTATTAGAAGGAGGGGAAAAGACCAAGGATGAAAACTGATGCAGAGATCTGGTGCCAGCAGCAGCCCTATTAAACATAATCATGGTGAATTTGCTATAAGAGAAGATACAGCCCATCGCAATGGCAACAGACTATAAAGTTTCACTGACCTTTTCTTGTGTAAACTAGTTTTATTTTAAAAATCATCATTACAGAAACAAAGAGTACAGAAAACCACAGCCTGATATGTGAATTAAAATAAATGGAAAAAAAAATTAACGATATGCTCCCAAAAAAAAGCCCTAAAAACAAGACAGAACATATCATTCAGTGAGTATATGCCATCCAAGTTGACTTTTTACATATAGTATTCCATTTAATCAGCAGAACAACTCTAAAAGATAGATATAATTCCCATAATTTTTAACAGAGAAAACAGGCTCAGAGAAGAAACTTGCCTAAAACAAACAGCTGCTAAGTACTTGAACTGTGATATTCTTTCGTTTGATGGTAGAGCTGTCATCTTGGAAAGTAAGCCACCATGAATCAAATCAAATTCAGGATAGCTTCCTTAAATGTTTTTAGGGAATTATAAATCATTTTAGTTTGTGGATATTTCTGAAAGCTATCTTGTAAGAAACATGAGAGAATACAATAGACTGTCCCCCTTTTCATAGACATATGCTGAGTTGAAAATAGAATAAAATCAAGCATAAAGTTATGCTACTGCTTTTTGCACTTCTCCGAGGGTAATAGAGATGATATCCATTAACCAAGGTAATGTGAACCCCTGCTAGTTCAAGAATAGTTAAGATAATTCATAAAAGAAAACAACATATGCACAAACAACTTATCTTTTAAAAATTACTTTCTCACCGTTCATCCATCTATAACTACCACCTAATATCTCTCTCCTTCATTTCATAGCCAGATTTCTTCAGTGGTGTCCTACTGATCTTAGGATAAAGACAAAAAAAAAATTGGCATTGTCTCAATCATATTCTTGTGCATATTTTGACCTACCTTCCCATCCCTGATTCATGCCAGGATCTCCTCACTCTCTTCGCTTCAATCCCTGGCTTCCTTTCAGTTCCTCAAATGTGCCAGCTCTTTCTCTCAGAGCTATCACACATGCTATTCCTTCTGCTTGGGCACCCTCTACCCTTGCTTCTTTATAAAGTTAATTTCTATCTTTCTTTTAGTGCTCAGCTCTAAAAGTTTTCCTCGAGGAAGGCATTCTCAACCTCTAAGACTAGATCAGGTCCCCAGGTACCCACTCTCAAAGCACCAAGCAATTCTCCTTTATAACATTTATTAAAATTGTAATTGAAATTAAGTGGGCAAGTAGTTATTTAAAGACTTTCATTCCTGCTGGACTAAAAGTTCCATAACTTCAGGGACTAAACCACGCTCATGACTATGTCCCAGGCACAATGCTCTGTATGTCGTGAGATTACAACAAATGTATGTTGATTACATAAATTGGGCAATAGTTGATAATCCTCTTCACACTTTCACTACTAATCCACTCCCCAACATCTTACTCTGGTTTCTACTCTCCACCTTCCAATAAAATTATTTTATTTCCAAAAAGTCACCAATGAGCAACTTCTAGTTGTCAAATCTGCTAGACGCACTTATAAACTTAATAATACTAAATTTCCCACATCCTTTAGCATTCCTGATCGCTGTCCTATCCTTGAACTTATCTTCTACTTTGTGTCCCATGAATTAATTATCTTCTGTTTTTCCCATTTTTCTGGCCTTTATTTCTTGGGCCTTTTTGGCACAGTGTTTCTCTGCTTGTTCTTTGAATGATGATATTCCCAGGATTACAGCCCCGGGTCGCCTCTCTTGAACACTCTTCTTTGAGTTATAGCTAATATTTTTGAGTATTTTATACTACTTTCCTAAGTATATTATAGATATCATCTCTTAAATTCTCACAAGTTTTCATTATTATACCCTATCCATTTTACTGATAAGAAACTTAGATATTAAAAGGTTAATTAATTTTCTAAGGTTACACAGTAACTGAAAAATTTGTGATCTGAATCCAATTAGTCTGGTTCAAGAACAGGTTTCTTGACCTCTTTCTATATTGCAACTAATTTAAACAGTTGAATTGACTATCTCTATATAATGATGACTCTCAAATCTTTTTCTCCAGCTCAAATAACTCTTACATGCTCTGATTGTTAATATCAACCTGCCCACTGGACATTTCCACTTGGAGTCTCACAGGCACAATGAAAACTGCATGAACCCAAATTTGAACTCTCACCTTTGCTCAGAATATTTTTTCCAAAATCTTTGTATTGTAAAGCATCCCCATGACCCCCACACAAGTTGCAAATATCCAAGTCCAATTCCTCACTCTCCCTCAACCCTACTGATGTTGCATCCCTTAAATGAGCTTTCCTTGACATTTTCCAGGACCTAGTTATCTCAAATACCCAACCCAGTGCCTCCTTAGAGCATTTTTGCATTATTTGGCAAAAGAATATCCCAAACATTATTAAAATTGCATATGAACAATCTGTTTCCAGGGTCCATGGTTACTGCTTCTGTTCTTTCATCACTTAGCCCAGTGCCTAGTCATAGCTGAGATCCTCAAGGAATGATAACGGAAATATAACAAAAGTCTATACTCATTCCCTGTATCATCTAACATTTATTTTTTCCAAGACTACATTCTTCAGAACATTTTTCTTTTAAAACCCATTGCTGAACAACATCCAAACAGTCATTCTGTTTTCTTATCACAAAGATCCTACCTTCAAATTGCTAGTACGCTGATGATAGCACTAAACAGAAATGTCCAGTTTTGGACTGTTAGTAAAAACAACACAATTTAAAATGAACTTTTATAGTGAGGTTTCATGGAGTGTTTTGGTGTTTTTTTTTTCCATTTAAGATGTACTATGCTTTTCATTTATATTGAGAAAAGAAATATTTTTACTGCTGCAAAGGGTATCAGGTCATTTAAAGAATTTAAAGATGCCTGAATGATTTATATTAGAGTTAAATAATGTCTTCTGAATTATTTCTCTATAATTACAGTGTTTAGCTTTAAAAGTGTATATGGTTGTTTAATTCCCCCTATGTTTTTTTTTTTAATAAGCAGTTTCTAATTATCTGTGGCATGGCTCCAAATGGTAATCAACCAATGTCAAAAGATGGCAAGACTGGGAGGCATTTTTCAAGATTATGGATATTCTACTCTTGCAATGAAAACAAAAACATGTGACCTTCCATTTTTAAGCTTGAAAATACTTAATACCTATAGTCAGATGAAGTTTTTTTAGTGACCCTAAGAGCCTAAAGGACATTTTTACTACAAACAAAATTAATTAATTTGACCATAAGTTGGTTAATTTAGAAAATCTAACTCAATAACATGCAATATAAATTATTGAGAGCTATTTTGAAAATAAAATGCACAGTGTACTAATAAAGCAAAATAAGTACAGATTATTGGAGGAATATACCCCAGTCTTTCGACACTCATCTGATGGAGGTGAGCCATGCTGTCACACAAAGTATGTATTGTTAACACATCCACTAAGCCGACCTTTACTGTGCTATGAAGCTGCTTTAACTTTGTGAACCTTACTTTTTTTACAGCATTTGCCAGTTTCTCTCACACTTACTTCGCACTCCATTTCTTAGACTATCCCAGGCCTTCCTGATTCATAATCTCTTGCTCCCTCCTTTGCTCCCTCATATAGTGTTTTGAACCTGGTGATGAGGTGGTCCCTTTGGCAATAACTTGTGTTATGAATTGCACTTGCTCCTTTATATTTATTCTCCAACTTAGCCCAGGAAACTCCTGCAGAGCACCATGATTACCTCCAAAGCTCATGTATTAATCAGGGTAGGCTATGTTGAGCTGCAGTAATAAACTTTTAACATCTCTGTGGCTTCTCTAACTCTGCTACAGGTCCAGCAGCTCTCAAGGAAGGCACTGGAATTCAAATGGGTCCAATCAGTGGCTCCACAATCTTACCAGGAACCTTCCATGATCACACTATGGCAGCTGAAAAAGAGAACTCAAAAGTCTCATAAGTGTTCAATGCTCTGCCTTGAAGAGACAAAAGTCACTATCACAGCCCATGATCTAAACAATTGACATGGCCAGTGTTATTCCAAAGATGATGAGAAAAGTAAAGGATCATATGCATATTTGGTAATCAACATATATTTCATCCAGAGAGTTTAATACTTTTTTTTTCCACTTAAAAAATGTAGTGGAAGTCCCAATTAAATCAGTTTTATTTTCAAATCAGGAACCACTAAATTCAAAAAAAATAAAATAATGAAATTTAAGTCATAAGTTTAGTACTGAAAACCACATATTTTGTGTTTCTGTTATTAAATGGGAAGAAACCCTCAACATGTAATGAAAGTTTTCAAAGGTGGCGGTGAATCAGGACTCTGTTGCTTACCTAAGTCACTTTCTGTTCTATGAAATGAAAACCTCAGGTAAATAGAGTGGGGTGATTACTTAGCAAAAAGGCTATGCATTGTATGTATTTTTAAACTGCTAAACTTAAGCAACAAAAGTTCAGAATTTCATAGTGATATAAACCACTTTATCTTTCATTGTTTATATATGTGAACACACACACACACACACACACACACACACACACACGCACAAGCTGAATGCTACTGACTTTAGTGACAGTCTGATGAAGGAGACTCTAAAGTAGACAGTTCAAATTGTAAAATGAGTGTGATGATAAATGGAAGTCTAGAGTATTTTTAGAGCCTTTAGTAGAGTCAGCTAAATCAGACTGATTATTTGGTGAAAAGAGAAAAGGAGATTCAAGGGAATCATAAATATGCATGGTTTACAAAGAAGCTCTCTCTCCCTCATTGTTATTAAAATTATAAGGCAGCTAAGGTCAGAGGTATTAAACAATAAATATTTGAACAGTATTACAAGATCAACATTCTTGGGAGTGTTTGATTGTAAATATAGCTAAATCCCTGTCCTTGAGATACTTATAGTCAAATAAATAAATCTCACGCAATCTTAATCTCCAAACAATTCAGATACCTACGGTCAACACAAAGGACACTAAAACTTGAATAGACTGTTGCACTTGAACTCACATTACAATGCTCAAGTAATACAACTACAAAGAATTATTCTATAACCCAGGATACAAAAATATATGATATATGTTTAAGAAATTAAAAATCTAATTAGAGAAACAGATAAATTAACTATTTTGAAGCAAGGTAGAATACATGGACATAATTAGAGGTCTAAACCATGCTAAGAAATACCAAAGACCAGTTGGTTTCCATTGGAGTTATACAGGAAGGTACATAGCTGGGACATAAAAAAAAAAAAAAATAGTTCAGTTTATAAATAGAAAGTGAGGTGAGGAGGTGGGCATATTAAATATTATGTGAATCCTCAGGGAAATCAAAGAAAATATTCAGTGAATTGATGGAATATAGAGTAAGGGTGATCCTGCAGGGAATTTCAATACCAGAAAGATGAGTTGTAGCAAGATTAAAAAGAGCCTCTGGATGGACCATGTCAAAGTTGCATTTTATTTTGTACAAAATCCAGTAATATGGAAAATTTTAGAAAGAATAGTTTTATATTTTTAACTGTGGTATAAAAGTATAAAAGACAAATTAAAGAAGAGTTTCCAGGTAGTGCAATAACCATTAAAATACTTAGTTAATAGTTTAGGCAAAAATAATGATGGTAAGAACTAGGTGAGTTATTAAAATAAGGGGTTAGATATAGCATGTATTTCAGAAAAATGACTGATTGAATGTCAAGGGTTACTGAGAGGGAGAAAAAGAATCTAATGCAATACTTACCGTTGGCAAAACATATATATATAATAAAGTCATGATTATTGATGAAATAAAGAATACAGAAGGAGCAAATAGTTTTAAGATTATTCTTTGATTTTTTATTGTATTTGATATGAGCTATACTGATATCCAGCAAAAGATGAAAATTCACATCAGTAGTTCAGAAGAGAGGTCAGGGACAGAGATTTATAGATGGTAGTCAACTGCGGTTTCCTAATATAATGGCTGAACACACGTAGAAAACCTCATCTGGAACACGGCAAGGAATGATGCCGTATCACGGAAAAGGTACTGCTGAGGAGTAGTCTAAAAAAATGGGAATCAACCAAGGAAAACAAGAACCAAGGAGAGGAACAGAGACAATGGAAACATGTTCCACATCTTTACAATCCGGCCCTGAACTGTTTCCAACTCTCATTATACCTCCCTCCATCCCAACCCTAGGCATTGTAAGCCTGATCCACACTCACTATTTCCAAAGCACATTATGCCTGTTCCAACTCTATTTAATCCGCCTGAAATTCCTACTGAGCAATTCTTTCAAATACCACTTCCTCTGTGAAATTATCCCACAATGTGCTTTTGCGCAGCAATGTCTTCCTTGGCAAACGGCTGCATTACAGCACTCGCCTCCCTGTACGTTAGTTGCTTTGCCTCTCTTTTCTCCGTTTAAACATGAACTCCACATGGGCTTACGTGGGGCCTCCTTACCCGTCTTCTGAAGCTAAGGTCTTGCCCAGAACGGGCATCTACAGAAAGCTTACTGCATACGGAAGGCTTAGGTGGGTAGCAGAGCCACAGGCTCTGGCTGGTTAAGGAGAGTGAGCGCAAAGAGCAGGAAGCTGGCCTTGGCTATTTAGAGGGAAGCGATGACCTTTGTAAGAATTATTTGCAGTGCTGTGGATAGAACCCAGGTAATAAAAGATTAAGGAAGAAATGCGTGGTGATTAGAAAAACTGCAGATCACTTCATCTACAGTTGGCTACTAAAGGGAAGTTGCGAGATGTGGGAGTAACTTGAGGGGGAAGCAATGCTGAGGAAAGAAATTTAAGGATACGGATATCTTGAGTAAATTTATAAGCTGAAAGTAGATATTTAAGAAACCAGATAATAGGAGTAATTGTGGGATGTAGAGAAAGATGAAGAGGAAGAGATAGCAAGTACACAGGTAGCAGAAAGCAAATAGGAACCTTTCCTCCTCAGAGATTACAAGGTAAAAAGAAATTTTCTGTTGTAGATAAGAAGAGTTTCTTCTCTTATTGAGAGGCTTCTGTGAATAGGCGGTGATTATTCTGCCACCTTCATGAGTTATGGACTTAGGAGTAAGAATATGGAAAAAAGATGTAGAATTAAGAAAGGCTACAAGACTACATAATTGAGACAAACATATTTTTAAGCATACAAAATTACTTTCTGTAGAAAACTCTGGTTTAAATATACAGAGAATCAAACACTTTAAAAACAGAAATGCTTCTTCGAAGTAAAAAATAATTTAGAAATTCTATAGAATTTTTTTTTCAAATTCTGATACTTAAAATTTTCTTACTCTGATCTACAATACATCATGCCATTTACTGTCTTTAAAATATCACTCTGAAGTAGGCTCCTCAAATATAGTACAGTGGTTAAGAGCCTGAGGTTTGGCGTTGAACAGACCTATTTAAATACTCAATCCACCATTTACTAGCTAAGTGATCTTGGCAAGAGGCTTAAGCTGTCCACACCTGTTACCTCTCTTGCACAATGGAGATAATTGCGCCAATCTCACGGGTCTGTTGTGAAGACAAAACAACCTGCTGCATGTAAACCATTCAATACGGTGCTTGGCAGAGTCCACTCTCAATAAATGGTGGCTATTGTTATCACCGAAGGCTTCTTATAGTACAACCATTTTCCTCTGACAGGTTTCTTCAATAACTAATTTTTTTAATCAAATACATATGAAGGAAGAGCTGTTAATTTTGTGAAGCAAATATTACTAATATATCACAAAGAGCGATAGCGGTATTTCTTGACAAATCAACTTAAAATATCTATTATATTAGCTAAATCTGCTAATGAAAGGAAAACTAAATGAGGAGATTAAAGATTTATTAAAATGTTTTAGGGAAAAATACCTTTGGATAACTTTCAAAAGTCTCATGTCCTTATGGTTAGCAATTATGGAGATATATAGACACTTGCAATTTGGAGATACATTTGCAATGTACGTATCATTAAATATAAAAATGTCAAGCACCTTCTGATGAAATAATAACATTAAATATTACAATAAATTACTGAAAACTTTAGTGTTTAAAACCCCCATTTATAACATTGTCCTCTTTCTCCTTCATTACTAATTAATTTACTTTTTTTTCCTTTCTCATATTAATACACAGTGTCCTAGTGCATAATTGGATATTCATTATCCTCTCTGAAAGACATTTTTTAAAAAATTCTCAATTCATTACCTATACTTGTATTTACCTCAACAAAAACGGTTGGATGAAAAATTAAATAATGCAGTCAGAGTGACCAAGTATTTAATAATGTTTGTCTCCTCAATCATAAAAATGTAATTGAAAAAGTTACATTTACTAAAAAATATATTTAAAGACTTTACAAAATATTATAAATCTGAATTAAATAAATATATTTTATCAATGCTCTTTGTAAGGGAAAGTATGTACCCAAAAGAAAGACAATTACATAAAATTTTGGATAAAAATGTTCAATTCTGGATGTGTTATTCTCTTGACTACCTTGAAGTCCAAATCTCTCTGGATATAGAAGTTACTTTAAATTATCCACATGTGTCATAATGCAAAATATGCCAAACTGGACACTGAACAGAAGAGTCAGGAACTACAGAGCCAGATGTTTTCTAAAAATCAAGAGAGCCATCCCAGGCATGCTGCTTGCCACAGGGGATATGTTCCACACACCTCCCCAGGACCCTGTAATTACAACAACGGGGTACTTACAGCTCAGCACACCTCTGCACAGCCAGATCGCTGTGAGAAAAGCTCATTTTCTTTGAAGACTCACTGGACTTTGGTTTTGATGTACTAGCATTAACGTGAGAGTGGTTACAACATCAGAACCAGTAAAATCCAAATCCAAATATCATGTCCTATGGTGGAAGGAAACCTCGAAACTATTAATAAATGATAAAAGGAGTCTGAACAGCATACTTTCAGTATTCAGTATTGAAATTTTTCTTGATAATCACTCAGATATAAATACAAAAAGAAGGTTGATTTGGGCGAAAAAGTGAATATTTAAATCAGTCTATTTAATAAGAGTGAGCATCCTTTCTACACACAGGCACAGATTTTTCAGCCAGCACAAGTCAAGAGCCTTACTCAGTGTGAGGCATTTTCGTCGCACTATGTTTGGAATGAAAAGAGAAACAAGTAATTCACAACCTGACCCTTAGGAGCCTACAGTCCAGTGAAGAATATAGACAGAGTCGCATTAAGAAAGAATTTCAGAGCTCTTTTGACTGCATGGCAGGGATACACAGAGTTTGAAGGGCAGCTCTGGCAGGCCACTGAACACAGACGGGGGTAGGCAGATACGGGGTAGAGGTCAGTAGGAGAAGAGAGATACAATATTTTCTTCTAAATATAGTGGTGAAAATGCTCTGGTCCCCATGCAAGTCTCTTGATTAATTCTACCTAATATCCTAGCAGCAACAAATTAACATTTGTGAATATTTTAATTAGCTTTTTGGATGGGCTGCAAAGGACAAAAATCTAGTTATCTCTAACCAAAAATACCCATGTATATGAGTGTGTGTCTGTGTGTGTGTGTGTGTGTGTGTTATGAAGGAGACAATTCTATGGACACAGGCTCTGGGAATAAAAACCCATGAGGAGACGGGGTAACTTTGTTCCCTCTGTGTTTCTCAGGGGCTGTTTGGTTTCTTTCATTCCATAGCGTCTCTGCTCTTCTTCCCTAACGCTCTGTTCTTTTCATTGCGATTTCTGCTCCCTCATATACATTCTGCCATGACTTTCCTGATTCAGCTCTTCCTGCTAGTAGCTTTAGCCCCTGTTTACACATACCTCAAATTCTGATGCCAGGTCAGGCATAGAAGGACAGGTAACTGTCCGTGGGTCAGGACCCCATCCAATTCAAGCCGGGTGTGGACAGGAAAGTGGTCCAAAGCACATCAGTCCGTTGAGCAGGCATTCAGTAGGCACTAAGCAGTCAGTAGGCATTTCTTTGGGAGGTGGCATGGGCAGGCAAGCACAGACCGAGCACTGACTTTCAAGACATTGCCTGACAAGGTTTAAGGCACATTCTGGCCCCTTCCAGTTTTAACGTTTGTTCTTATTACTTTGCCGTTTAGAATCCTGTGGCTCCTTCCAATTCTCTAAAATTTGATCTGTGGCCTGCAGAACCTGATTGTTTTAACTGAATTCTTTATTATCTTTGTCCTGCAACCTTCCATGACACAAATTTAACTTGCTCATTTAAGGCCTTGGCCTCATTAGCTCTCTGCACAGAGTAAGCCCCTGAGTTTAAGCTCCAGGTGATCCTTTGTTATGATTCTATAATCATATTCTGATGGTGATATTTTTTTTATTTAAGGATAATTCATTCATTCATTAAATATTTATTTAACTTTTACTATGTGCCAGAAACATTTGTAAAAGCAAGGTACAAACAATGTAATTATTAATCAGAAATTTCTGGAAAATGAAATATTTGAATATTTGAAATAATGACAATTCTAGGAAGTAAAACATGTCCCTTTAATTAACACATTTTGAAATAAGACTTTCTGTGATAAATTTGATAAATTCCAACCATTTAATCAAGTATCTTGAAAACATTTATCCATTTCCTAATGACAAAGGAAAATTATTATGAATATCTATTGTGCCATTTAATACCTATAACTCTATGTAGTGTTTAGGACTATTGTACTTCATTTGTTTTCTCTTTTTTTTCTCCTTTCGAAAAATGTGCACTCCTTGAAGACATTTTATATTTTTCCCCAAAGCCTGCCAGAGAACTGGCTCTGACCATTGAATGACTAAGAACAAAACATTTCCTGAGATAGCTTTGAGGGATAATTAATTCAATCATGTACATTTCCAATATTATTACAAGTAGAAATTAAAGGGCACGCTGTTGTGCAGAACTTCCCAAACTTATCAGAGTCCAGTAGTTTCAACTTCAAAGTGTTTTGAGACTATTTTCTATTGATCATCTCTGAACATCAATGAAAGAGTAAAAGGAAGCCTCAGGTGGCAGGAGAAGCTTTTTTCATCAGTGGCTTTTGAAGTCCCCAGAAAAATAAGCTTATAATAGAATGCTGAGCATATCACCTTTCCAATCCTCAGGGCTACGGACAGCAGGTTAGACACATCTGTGCTGGGCAGAGCACTGTGATAAGTGCCACATCGTGTTCAATGAGGCATCCCTAAGGCCAACGAAGCTAAAAGCACACACTGAGATTTCCACCCATACATAATGCCAAAAAGGAGCAGAGCCAAATTTGGGGTGGGGAGGAACCACTCTTTAAGAACCTCTAACGATCACCTTCACTAACCCTTTTATTGTTTGCCCTCTGGGAAATAAGGAGACAATGGGGAGATGAGTGGGGACCCATAAATTTTACTCCAGAAAAATCCTGCCAAAGCATAAGCAGAGACTATGCTGAGTAAGATCTATAATATATTTCCAGAGGGTGGGGAAAAGCAAAATAAAACAGAGATCCTCTGGGTGAAAGCTCAAGGCTGCCCTCCAAAAACTTCCTCGTAGCTTTCTATATAATTCTGACAATTCATTTGAAATCTCCCAGATCCATTTTTCCAGCTGCCAAATGAATGATTTGTGCAGTGCACCTATGAATTTACTTGTACTTCCAAGGCCTTCTCTCTTCTAAAACACAAGTAGGTAGTACTTCTCTCCTACCCTCCAGCCCAGGCAAAGCGAGAAACCCACACATGCCTCCCCTCCCTCAATCACTTGTCACTGTGACAAAATCTGCTGACAGACCAAATTAAAATTCACCCAGTACTGTTCATTTATGATTAACTTACTACTTTAGGTCAGCACTGTGTTTGATGCTAAAGCTTTACACTAATCATCCCAACTCATAATCCTCACCACAGTATCAGAAAGTGAGAGGCTGCCACATAATCATATTTTGTCTACTACACGAATAATTCGCTCTGTCCTAGGACTACCTGTCTGGCTTTTGTGAAAGGATAAAATCCCACCCACCAAAGAAAGGATCAAAGTGAAGGGGATGATTATACAAGTAGGAATAAAAATGATGCGCAGGAGAAAGGCCTCAGTGCTGACTTCTTCTTGGTATAAATCTTATAAAGTCAAAGGTTTTGTCCATTTTGTTCACGTCTGTGTTCTCAGGGCCTAGAAAAATGCCAGGCACATTCTGGGTGTACAAGCTCTTGTTTATTAAGTGAATGAATGAACATAACTGGGATTTAGCCGGGTCTAGGTATAACCATGTTCATCGACTAACTGAAAAAAGATTTAGTCTCGCCCGGCCAGCATGGCTCAGTGGTTGAGCATCAACCTAGGATCCAGGAGACTGCGGTTTGATTCTGGGCCGGTGAGGGCACATGCCCAGGTTGTGGGCTTGATTGCAGGTGGGGGGCTTGCAGGAGTCAGCCAGTCAATGACTCTCTCATCATTGGTTTCTCTCTCTCTTCTTCTCCCTTCCTCTCTCTGAAATCAATAAAGACATATTTTAAAAAAAGGTTTAGTCTTCTCTATCATAAATGTTTCACAGTGTCTTCTTCCTCCCCTAAATATTTTTCACTTTGATCTAATCCTAGGTCTCTCATGCCTGTGGATAGTGATAAAAATGAATAGTGTAATAAAGTATGAATAATGTAAGATGAGATTCAGAGATAAACTAAAACAGTCTTTGTGGGCTCGAAAATGGGAATAGCACCCCCAATTCTCCATAGCCAAGGCAACCATCTAATCCACCTATTTGCAAATGCTATGTGAAGCTCTTCCAAATGAGAACTCTACCTGGTACAGTCAGTTGGAAGCTTACTGAACACCAGTCTCTAAAAGAAAAATCCTATCTTTCTGTAAGTCTCACTCTGAATGTTTTCTGGACAAGCTCTCCGGAAATATGCATCTCTAAGGGTAGCAGGGTAGGGGAAGTTTGAGATCACAGTGATCTGGCTATAGTTGTCCGTTCCTGGAGAAACTGTAGCCTTGAGGTGAGTCTTAGGTGGTGCTGACCTGAGGCTTCCTCAGGTGGTTGGAGCCAAAGCAGCACAGAGGTGAGAATGATAAAAATGCCAAGATAATATAACATTTGTGTTTCTATCCCAAATGGCTCCCAAAAGATTTAGAACACCCCCTTTATTTTACAGGTAGGGAAATAGAAACCCAGAGAGTAAAGAAACATACCCAAGGTTATTTAACATATTAGTGGCAGATGGGTGTTCTCTCCAAATCATAAATGCTTCGAAAAGAAAACTGTAGCCACAGCATTTCTGCACATGCTGCATCTGTCTACTTTCACTGCATATGTGGGCACATGCTATTCACTTTTGACTAGAAAGGTAAAATTGGGCCAAATAATATTTAATTCCCCACTGTAACGGTAGTTTTACATTACACATTCAGGCAGCTGGCATAATTGAAGATAGCTCGGAACCCCTGAGGATATCCAAACTGTCGCAATGGGAGAAAAGATTTAAGCACCCTGCAGTGTAAGACCTACTCAATGACATTACAAAGCTGATTCAAATATCATCTTTGTTGGATCCTCAATATCCAATCTATGAACAATAGACGTAATTAAACATAAAAGCTGTAAATTAAGCAAACTAAATGGTGGAGCAAATCATTTCATTTTTGCACCTGTGAAGTACAGTATGCCATTGTCATTTTCCCAAAGAAGAGAGAGCAGAGTCTTTCATGGGCAATTATCAAAAGGGTTCAGAGCAGTAGCAGCTATAATGGACAATAGATTTCTTTCCAAAGACTAAAAAGATATCAATGGATGTAGTTTTCAAGTCAAAGTGAGAATACACAGCTGCCTCCACAGATTCTATTTAATGTATTTCAATGTTACTAATTAAAATAAAAACTCATGTCTCCTATTCTCAAGCTGATAAAAAGCAGAGAACACAGAAAAAACAACTTCAAGTTATAATTTTGTACGTTTCTGAAAGAGAGCTTTTGGCTCTTTTTGTGCTTGACAGCTATAGAAAAACCCTGTGTAATGAAGCACCCAGCCCAGAGATGACTGTCAAAGGAGTGGGTGTCACGGTTAAGAGCTTGGGTTCCGGAGAAAGAAGCCTGAATGCAAATCTTACTGGGCTACCTCCTGAGAAGCCTCAGGCAAGTTATTTAACTACCCAAGATTGTGTTTTCTACACTAGTAAAATGAGGGCAGTTCTAGTTCCTACCTCATTGGATTACTGTGACAATTAAAAGCTTCAATGTAGGTAAAGCACCTGAAATGATGATATTTAGTGACCACCCAGCAAATGTTAGCTTTGGTTATTTTGTTCTAACATATTGGATGTGAGATTTTAAATTAAGCCAACAAGAGAAGATTGCTGACTTAATTTACTAAGAATCTATTCTTACCCTAGCATTTTAGTGTCAGATTTATACCACGATCAAGGAAATTTCAACCATAAACTGGCTCTCTAAAAATTTAAATTAAAAAAAAACCAACTTGCTACATTGAAATCAGGTAAAAAGTAAATAAAATATATTCTAATGTGAACTGATAACATCTTTGCAAGGTCATTGCATGTGAGTTGCCAGCAGAGATACACAGTGTCACCTCAGAGCCTGGAATGAACTAGAGAGCCAAGGGAAAGATCTGCCAAAGAGCCCACCATGAACTAGCATAAAACCACCTGCAAAATCCATTCAAGCATCTGTCTCTGTGACATGCCAAGCCTTCTCCTCCCACCCGACCCGGCTGGCCCCATCTACCACAGAGCAACACTAGAGGCCTTTTTTCCCAATTCATCATTACTGGATCTCCTCCATTTGATCATTCCAGGAGGCATTACATGTATTACATGTAACCACACACAGAAACTTGTTCTCATTCTATGTCCCAATTTATGCTGTATATGGTTCTCCCTCTAATGTACTACTTGCCAAAATCAATCAGAGTGATCCATGTGTTCAAGAATTGGACATTTAATATTACCTAAAACAATCTTTGAAATTGTCATAAGAGAAATCAATGGTCATTTGTCATCTTCTGAAGGTTTAAAGTAGGGAAGGGACAGTGGATTATTGATAAGGAATGTTTCAGCTATAATGGTTCTCTGCATCGATGCAAAGGCTAAGACAGAAGAGGAGTAACCACTACTAAAACATTTCCACATCTGTAACTGAAGATAATATTACCTACTTCATGTGGTTTTTGTGAAGATTAAATGATTCTATAACTCTAAGTGCTTGGACTAACTCCTGGCAGGTCCGAATCACTTAATAAATGATGAGATCATGATCATGTGATGATAATAACAATGATGACGATGAAAGAAATTGCTAATAGGCAATGCACCTCACGCCATGCAGTTAACTACAATTCAAAAAAAAAAATAATTAGAATATTCAGGTCATCCTCTGCTTTCACTGATTTTACATGTTTTAGGAGAAAATGGAATAAGCCATGTTAGGCTACTCTAACTGAAAATATGTGTATGACCTTCTAGGCCTTTAGAAGCTCCCAGGAGACAACGTGCAAGAAGCACTACTCAGCTTTGCTTCTTGAGAGAGAACATAGAGAGGTGATGCTTTGAAGCCTCTGTACACCTGGGAGGTAGGAGATCAGAGAAACACTAATCTGCTTAAGAAGTCAGGAAAAAAGGCCCACCCTCTGGGAACATCTTCCCAGTGACATAATTAAACACTCCCAGAGAAATATTAAAGAATTATGAATGTAATCTAAAATTAAAGAATGATTTGAGAGTGTGTCATAGGAGGTTTAAGAGAAGAGAAATTTCAGGGGGAAAGAAAGAATGGCAAAGATGAGAAAATAAATTCGTTTAGCTTTGAACATATTACTTGGCGAAATAGAGAACATATATGAGATCCACTCTTTACTAATCTACAAAATAGCAGACAAACCCTCTGTATCTGGAAGCACTTTTCCATATTTATCTCCTCAGAAGAACACAATAGGAGATTTGGGGGGAAAAATCTGTAGATTGTACAGTGAGAAGACCAAAGTCTGAATTTCAGCTCCACCATTTATCTGGTTGGATGGCCTGGAGCAAATTAACTTTTCTGAATCTGTTTCCCCTACTGGAATAATGAACAGAATGATACCTATATCAAAGAGTTATTTCAAGGATTAAATGATTCAAAATGTGTAAGAGCACAGATCATGGTTAAAGAGGAGGCATTCAAAGGTTAGCTGACTTGAAAAAAAGTACATATAACATAAAAAGAGGGAAGCATATTACAGGCATGGAATCCAAAATAAAGTACTAATTGAGAGGAGAGATAATAGAGAGAAGCCCTAGAGTGGTGATTTATACAGGATCTACAACAATGGTACAAGTCTTGAATGGAGCAAAAAATTGAGTCACACATTCCCTACTTCCAAGGCAGGACCTAAGCCCAGTTTTCATCCTGAGAGTGCAACGAAGACTCTGCCCAACAGGAGGGCATACCTATCATGGAGGTTCAGTGAATCAAAACCAGAGCCCACCTTGCTTTATCCTAAATGACAGCATGGAACCGGAATGCCTTAAAATTCTGTTTAGAATATAAAATATCCTATATAAACAATCTATCAATCCAAATTCAATGACTTTTCTCCAGCATATAATTTTCAGTAATAAAAAGATTGCTATTGTTTTCCCCTGGGTAATCTCCTTTTACTCCAAATTATTTTTAAAATAAAAGAAGAAGGGAAGAAGGGAGGGAGGGGAGACAAAGGGAAGAGAAGACTAAACTTGTTACAATATATTGAAAAGAGGCAAAGGCACTCAACCGACTGTCAATGCTCTTGACACTCTTCCATCAATGCGACCTAGTGCCTGTGTATTTTCAGTAATTATAGCCCTGTGTTCTTGACATATGCTCAACCAGTGTCCCACTGAGATCACAGCACTTCTTCTGCTGTGTTATACTCTGCTTACTCAATCATTTTCTATCACTGGGCATTGCTTGCAACTCATCATTAAAAGCAATACTTTGACAAACTCCTCTCTAAGCATCATTCTGTAACCAACAATTTACTGCCTGGATTATATTTATATTTATCTAACAAAATACTTATAGCATTGGCTGAGGATCAGCCACTGTTTAAGCATTTTATAAGCAATAAACTGTTTAATCTTCATAACAATTCTAAGGGTTAAGAATTGTTATCACTAATTACACACAAGCAATCCTAGGCAGAGAGGTTGAATGCCTTGTCCAAGGTGACACACAGCTAAGTGGTAGAGCCAGAGCTTGAACCCAGGCTTAGGAGTCCATGCCTTTAATCAGTACCTGATGTTGCTTCTTAAATATGATAAATGGGCTGATACATACAAATACCATAGAATAACGCCTGGCACATAATAAGCACTGAATAAATGTTATTCTTCATTGTTTTTGTGATGGTGTTGTTGAGATCACTCATAAAGGTATTGGGTTATCATTCTGGTAGGGTTTATTTGAAACGTCCCTATTGGCCAAAACTGTTGCCAACCTTTTGCATATTGGTAGAAAAGTTTACTTTTCCTAGGCTGTTAACTGGGATACAGTTCAAGAACAGAAGAAAAGCCTCACGAAGTCAAGTCATATTGGGACTTTGACTTCAGATGGATCTACTAAGTCTGTCATTCTAGCACAGAAGGAAATTGGATTAATCCAACAAGAAGTGTTCCTCATGGAGTCACATTGATTTTTGTCTGCATTAGATGTTCTTCCATGTGCTTACAAAATTGATCAATTCTGGGTGAGCAGAAAAATCTATCATTTTTGGAGTTTGCCCTTTTTTTGTTTGCTTGTTTTTTAAACTGCTTCTAGCTTACCTATTATTAAGTATATATTCCAAAAGTACAGACAGAAGAGAATCCAATTTTCCATAAAATACAAATATGGTTTTTACTCTTATGTGACTTAACACATCAGTAGTTCTCCATTATATCACCCCAGTGATTATTTGTATTTTCTTACCATCCTTGATAACAATGGGCTTGGAGAAAATCAGTAATAACCTAAACACATGATGTAAAATAAAATATAAACTGATGATATTCTACAAGAAAATAAGGGCATAGATATTAATGTAGCATTCTTGATATCACTGAGTTTTCATTTTATGTGAAGACAATAATGTTTCATAGTTTAGTTAATTTTCTGCTTGAATTATGAGGTTATTTATTCTCTTATAGTTACTACATAATAATATAACTATATAAAAGCTCCAAATGCCTCATGTTCTTCCCCAACAGCTATTTGTAAGTACATAGGGTCTAAGAATTGCTGACTTGTAAATGCATTGAACTTATGCATAACACTTGAAATAGTACAAGCTATTATCTTTTATATACATTTGCTGACAGGAAGAAATGCCTTTTAAAAGAAGATGCTATTGCTTCTTCTTCTAGATTCTGTAAATCAAACCCAATCTTCTCACTATGGTGACCATTCTTTAGGTATGTTTGTTACTGATACGAAAGCATTTATATATATTATGTGCCTGTAAAATGCAAAGAGCCCTGAGTTGTGGTGATACTTATTCAAACATGGATACAATGAATATGATATATAGGCAATTTATTTTTAAGAGAGTTATTTTCTGATTCCAATAACAATTTCAGCCTTATTAACAACATTTGGAATTCTATTATGATTCAGTCATTTTTATCTTCAAATTTATAAGAAAAGTCTCTCAAAGCTCATTATAAACTATGATTAGGTGTACTTTTGAACTGGATTTCATCAAAGCTTTAAAAAAATCAGGTGAGAGACCTGATTACCATAGTTCCCTCAGAAACACAGGAAAGAGTAAAAACACCTTAGAATCCATGACTTTTTGGCAAAGAGTCTTACAATCCAGCTGCTGTGTTCAACTATTAAGAGAATATAAACAGAATAGCAATTATTCAAAAAATCATGGTGTATAATTATATTTTGTTAATAAAGGGAAAGAAATTACATTGTCTTTATGACCTATAAGTATACAGTTAATATTAGAAGAAAGCAAGAAGAAAGCAAGAAGAAAAGGGAGAGAGGGAAGGAAGGAGGGAGCGAAAAACAAAAGGAAACGAATGGAAAAGGGAAGAAGAAAAGATGAAGTTTGAACTTCCATCATTATCTACTGGGCAACAGTTACTAAAGGTAGACCAGCAAACTTCTAAACTATATCACTTAAATTTATTTAGTTATTTATTCATTTGTTTAACAAATATTCACTAACCCAAATCCTATGTGACAATGAGCACAGCAGAGGCAGGAGATTTAACAGTAAATGAGACATAATCCTTGACTTCAGGGATTAGTGACCTTAGAGGCCATTGAGGAGACAAAAGTATAAAATTATAAAATGTTTTAATTTTCCAGCACTCCTCATCAACCTCCATCCCATTCTTTTGGCAAGATCTTATCTTTTCCTTTGAAAAACTCCTAACCCATCTCTTCTTCAAGATACCTCTCTCAACGAGTATTCTTACTAGACCGATTCTGGTGGGGCTAGAACTCATGGTACCCAGGATCTCCTCTCCTACCAACCTCCTTTCCCACTCCCTGCTCTTTGACAACAGGAGTATTCTTTCGTTCTTTTTAAATTTATCTTTAGTTTTGAAAATATTACAGATGTCATCATTTTCGCCCCATTGGCCCCTTCTACCCTGCACCTATCCCTCTCACCCCAGGCCTTCAACACACTATTGTCTGTTCATGGGTCATGTATGCATGCATATAAATTCTTTGGTTAATCCCTTCCCACCCACTCCTCATCAACCTCCAGCACACCTCATCAACCTCCATCCCATTCTTTTGGCAAGATCTTATCTTTTCCTTTGAACAACTCCTAACCCATCTCTTCTTCAAGATACCTCTCTCAACGAATATTCTTACTAGACCGATTCTGGTGGGGCTAGAACTCATGGTACCCAGGATCTCCTCTCCTGCCACCTTCCCTCTAAGTCCATCAATTTTCCTTGGAAATTTGAATACTGAACACAGATACACAAAGAATTTTAAACAGAGTCATCAACTTGCAGTCCACAAATTCTGCTGTTGAGATTCAGGGACCAAGGCTTAACTTCAAACTGTTCATTCAGTTATGACTGTAGATAACCTCACAAAAAGCCTCTTTCTTTTTCTTGCTTACACTATTAAGATCGGTGTTCAAATCCTGGCTTTTTAATGATTCTAATATGTCACTGTAAACTCCCATATGTTAGTCAAAAAAAACAGGTGTTCTAATTCTTCATGGAATCCTTACTCCAACAAAATTCCCAGATCAATATAATTATATTTATATTTTATTTGTGACTCAGAGAAACTTAAAATTAGAAAGAACCTTAAGGCAACATCATTCAGTCTCCCACTCACTAGTTTTGAAAAACTCCACCATGCAACCATACAACTGCTCTTTGAATACACCCATTGATGAGGGAATGCACACCACACAAAGTAATTAGTGTCCTTTTGGGATGGTTCTAGTTGTCAGAAAATCAAGTTTGCCCCCTCATAAATTTTCATCATAACTTTTCAATGATCATTATATTCTTTGCTATTTCCTACAAAGATCTAAACTTAATTTGAAACTTTCACTATCAACCAGTCTTCTTATATGTTCCAATATAAATTGTCAGAACAGGCTCAAAATCTTAAAAATGGAGTTGCAAAAGAATGTACATCTGCACAGACCACAACCTTGACCACAGAAAAATAGCCACGCTTGAATGAATATTAAAAGATCAGGTGAAAAACTGCCAAGAATCCCTAACCTTTCATGACAAGTTGCCAAGAAAATAAATATTTCCTGGCAGTTAGACCAGATCCAAAGGCCAAATATCAATGGATGCACTTATCCTCCAATCTTTAATATCATTCAATGAATCTTAGCACTGGCTAGAATTTGAGAGATCATGTAGCTAAAATCCTGTCATTTTACTAAAAGGAAACTAAGGCATGGAAATTAACTTCTAGTCTCTAAATAAAGTTGCTATTGCTTTATGAAAAATCATTCCTCTAAGATAGAATTTCTGATGTTTTAAGATGTGACAAAAACCTACAGCTAAAAAATTATTTTTCTTGTGCAGACATGACTTAGGACATTGAGAATTGGGTTTATTTATGACTCACACATCTAGAATGCAAAGTATGAGACAAAAACTTTAATGTACTTGGGAGATGTCATTTTAGCAAAGAAAATAAGAAGCTGCCCATTAAATAACCCCATGAAGAAGTGAAGATTGTTTGTCACTTATTGCTACCCCTCCTAAGCAGATGACTTTGCTGCAAAGACCCAAAAATTAACTTTAAAAAAATGGTAATTAATCTGAGATAGTTATTTCAAAATTTCAATTTCCTGCTTCAGACATTTAACATTTTAAAAATAAAAGCCTTCAAGTATTCAGATTATTTTCTTTCTTTCATTTCCATGATAGTTTCATTAATGTTCTAAATTTGGGGATTAAATTGATTTTCATTTCTTCAGTATTGTATATAACACTTTCAAAATACAATAACAGCTCCATTTATCAGTAAGTTAGCCATCTCAATCACAGAAAACTTGGCTCTAATTAGATGTTGATAAAAAAGACATTGGACAGTAGAAATAAATTTTACAAAACATTCACTAAA
Source organism: Miniopterus schreibersii (assembly GCF_964146895.1). Taxonomy (NCBI): domain Eukaryota; kingdom Metazoa; phylum Chordata; class Mammalia; order Chiroptera; family Miniopteridae; genus Miniopterus; species Miniopterus schreibersii. Next base: position 50,321,850 of record NC_138107.1, on the reverse strand, counting down.
CTCTTATTTTATTTTATTATTTATTATTTATTTTATTTTATTTTATTTTATTTTATTTTATTTTATTTTATTTTATTTTATTATTTTTGTAATCCTCACCTGAGGACATCTTTGAGAGAAGAAGGATGAGAGAGGAGAGAGAGAGAGAAACACTGATGTGAGAGAAAAACATCAATCAGTTGCCTTCGGTACATGCCCCTACTGGGGATGGAAACCACAACCCAGATATGTGCCCTGACCAGGAATCAAATAGGAAACGCTTTGGTGCATGTGACGATGCTGTAAACAACTGAAGCACTCGGGCACGGCTAACCCCATATTTTAATCATAAGAAAAGTGTCATATGCTTACTCAGAGCCTGTCTGTTTCTGTTCTGCAGACATTTCTAACATATTCACATACAGAAACAAAAAACAGTAATTAAGTGAATAACATGAGGAAGGAGCTCTGACAGTGAAGTACCAGTTGGTAGGAAGGATGCACTTTACCAGACTGGCATCTTTTAGAGTAAATACAAGCAGGGCTAAATAAACAAAAGTTACCGAGGGCATCTATGAGCCAGAGCAAAATACTATAATCAGTAGACTTAATGATGAGCCTTGACAATCAGGAAACATTTTAAATCTGCTTAACTTACTAGGTATAACAAAGTTAAGAGTATACTACCTATAAAAACATTTCTATCATGAGTGACAAAGCTTTAAAAATTGCTAATGCTTAGCCTTGGCCAAGTGGCTGTTAATTGGAGCGTCAACCCGTACACCAAAAGGTTGCGGGTTTGATTCCTGGTCAGGGCACATACCTAGGTTGTGGGTTCATTCACAATCGGGGTGCCCATGGGAGACAACCAATCAATATTTCTTTCTCAGATCCATGTTTCCTTTTCTCTCTTTCTCTCCCTTCCTCTCAAGTGAGGATTTAAAAAAAATTGCAGATGCTTAAAATGGTAATTTTAGTTATATGAAAAATTAGGTTGGGGATATAGCATATTTTCTAGCATTGTCAAATAATACACAATACCACAATAAAAACACAGAGCAGTATAATTTTTACTCTCCAATATACCTGTATACTTGGGAATCCAGTTGCCATCACTAAGCTTAGATTAATAGATTACATATTCTGACTATAGTATATAGGAAGGGGCAAAAGTAGGTTTACAACTGTATGTGAAACACAGTGTTTATTCATCTTGTTAATAATTATATTATTTTCCATATGAACTGTAAACCTACTTTTGCCACACCCTGTATATTCTGAATAACCTACTTAAGTGTCATTGCATCTTAAGACAGAGCTAGTCCTACAAATATAAGCCAAATATATGCTTATAGTAAAACCAGAAAAGCAAAAATTATTCTGTAAGAAAAAGATGCTAGGTAATAATGCGCTGTTATCAAGAGTCTTGTTGATTTCAAATGTTGATGCTGTGCATACTTTCTTGTTTCTATGGTAATAGCAGTCCCCTTTATTGCAGTTTCCTTTGCAATCAGTCTCAATCTGAATATTTCATCTCCATTATATTTCAGAATTCTTTAAGCAAACAATGCTATACAGAGGGTTTCAGGAAAATCTTCGTGTGACAAGCATTTGCTAAGAGATGGCTGCTTAGTCTGGTAGTCCCTCCAGCACTGTTTCATTTCACGGCAGTGGTAGGTGTAGAAGAGTGCACTTGAAAACAGGAGACTTTGGTTCCCTCTTCAGCTGTGTCATTGATGGTTTGTGAAGGTCAACAAATGACCCTGGGCATGTTTCTTCAATTAAATAGCAAGTTAGAAAAACTACTATTATTTCTAAGTCTATAGGTGATTTGAAACCCTCTCAGGCCATTCCACCTTGCCGGGACTAGCACCCTCTCTCCATGGCACAGAGGCCCATCTGGCCACAAATACCGGGGCACAGATAAAAACATCACCAAAAAGTCACTGCTTTCTGCCTCTGTCACTCCCTGAAATATTGTCTCCCTGATTTGCTTAAAACCAAAAGAAAACAAGACAAAAAGCACAGTTACTCTCATTTTGTGACCCAAAGCAACTGATTAAAATGCCAACTCGTTTTTAACTACTAGACTTACTCTGACTGGAACCCATATTTATTAAGCAAAATACAATGAACTCAGTTGATTGGTAATCAAAATGGAAATGAAATATATTATTCCTTTTTAATCCTTATTGAAAAAAATGGTTCATATTTAATATGAATTACAAAATATTAAAGAATCAAACATGGAGAGCCGAAAGTGCTCCATGGGAATAAAAGGATCCATTTCCTAAGTGCTTTAACCCGTGGCCTACCTGGATATCGTTTCAAGCTCTATCCCAATAACCCACTAGGTAAAACTCCAGGGACCCAGAGGAGCAATCACGCCTCAGTGTATTGGACCCACTTCCACGCCAGGCCAACAGCACAGCGCATTCATTCCAAAAGCCACTCATTTTTAATTTTTATACTTTTACTCCTCACTACTAACATCATGGCTGATGTTAAGCTCATCCAAATTGTAATAATGTGGGATTGATTAAAACTACAATACATTTGGCCTTTTAACTGAGAGTTATTACACACTGGAGGAATCTAGGTAAACGTACATGAACACCTTTTCACTAACAACAACTTTTGGCCCTGGGCGGTTTTGCTCAGTGGTTAGAGCCTCGGCCCCCAGACTGAAGGGTCTCAGGTTCGATTCCGGCCAAGGGCACCTACCTCCATTGCAACCTCGATCCCCAGCTCTCGTCAGGGCCCGTGAGAGAGGCAACCAATCGATGTGTCTCTCTCATATCGATGTCTCTGTTTCTCTCTCTCTCTCCTCCTCCCTTCCACTCTCTCTGAAAAGCAATGGGAAAAATATCCTCAGGTGAGGGTTAAAAAAAATTGATATTCATAGTAATAGTCTGATTATAACCCAAATACTTATCTAAAAATATTAAAGGCAGTTCTGGAGCCAGAGAAAAACCATGCTATGTCTTGAAGCATTATATATATATCAGAATAAACCTAACAATAAAAAACAATTAGAACCACGGAGTGTAATTCCTATAAATGCCTTTTCTAAATCTTTCTCTGATTCATTTTGTGCTGCTTATCCCCACCCCCACCCCGCTGGATTCTGTCCCTGGAGAAAATGGAACATACAGATTTCTTTCAAGTAAAACCCAACATTTAGGGCAAATTAGAAGAATATGGACATGCTAGAACAAAAAAAAGACGTGCTTGATATGCCTAAGGTCATTCTTTTTTTCTGGCATAATATTCTATCTAAAGTATTGCAAAAACCAGGCCATCTCTGATGCACAACATGAAGAGAGTGTGTTGGCACAATGTACATCATTCCTGAACACCTTTTAATACCAAAAATGGTGAGGGGTTTAAAAGCAAGTTCATGAAAACAGTCTCCTTTACCCTTTCAAAATGTCAATGAGACAAATGGGAAGTGGAATTAATAATAGGTAATTAGTATAATAATTATCTCAGATGACCATGAAATTATAGCTTGTCCCTCAAGATTTTTTTGTCTGCTGCCATGCAACTAGAAAGAATTAAATCCATGAATGTAACTAGAGGGGAAATGCATTAAAATCTACTAGCAGGCTATATCCTTTATCTCTGAAGCATAGCTTGCTAATTGGTTTGATGTTTTGCTTAAACACTAAAGTGTGTGTGACCAAAACATTTGCACATTACTTCATTTAGGTGCTTACTTTCAGTAAAAGCAGTGTTTTACAGCAACAAGATGTTCTGTCTTCATAAAATATGTCTGTGTTATGAAAGAAAAGAGAAAAAATCCTAGCAAGTGAGTTCTTCAACATAGCTCATCTATATCATATACAAGTACAATTGCTTTTTAAACAGAAGAGAACCCAGCAATTGCACAATGTGACCCTATCCATTTTATATACTAGAGTTAATTCAGTTACAGTAAGATAGGAGGTGAGCAAATATACTACGAGCTGAAATAACAGCATGGTAATTATTTGACCACCACTTGAATTAAAAAATGATCAGCAGTTCATTATTCCCTTGATTTCCCAAACAAAGCCATTGTGTGGTACTGTTGCCTGGTTCTTATTTTCTTTACGTTAAAAACAAAAAGTTATCCAACATGGACAGGAAAAGAATTATGCCTTAGATCAAAAAGCAAATTTTCATTTTCATGTGGTACAACCAGGCAGTTATATCCCGTTAGTTGACAAGCACGATATTGCTACCATACTGATGTAATCTCAGTTTAAGCCCAATATTTCATGAATGTTTCTCATTTCCAGCCAAGATTTAGAGATATCAACAGTAAACACATCATGCCTTTATGGAGGTTTCTGTTCCCCTCTGACACACCATTTTAGTGATACATTTTGTTACATTAATGGAATTCTTGTTTTTTGTTGATTTTTTTTTTACACGACTGGAGCAATACCCAGTTATTTTCAGAGAAATCATATGTTTTACTACTTGTAGAAAATGTGGGGTATTATGCCACAAAATGAAACTACTTTGCTTTTAGTCATAAACAGTATGTTAATGATGTAGTTCAGAACCCAGCAAAATAATGTCAAACTAATCTGCAATCTGCCCAGAAAAAAGTGAAATGTCAGCCAATTCTACCAAATGGCAAATGGTTTGGCTGTTCAAGTACATGGCTTATAAATCTGCTGGTTTAGAGTAAAGGTTGGGGGGGGGGGGGGGGAAAGAAAAATCAAAAGCCTTGAAAAAAATCATGATGATGCACTTTCATTCTTCCTCAGAGAAAAATGCTAAAATTTTGATGATGCTTTAATTAGCAAATTTTCTTTTCTTTTCAGTGCCATTACAATGACTGATTTAGTAGCTCAGATATCTTACCATTTTCAGGGTTTGTAGGATAATATGCTTCGAAGGAATTATAAACAAAGCCCTGTCTCCCTCAAACATTATTAAAAATAGCCCTTATAACTGAACCATTAAATGAAATCTTGTACATAAAGTCATTTCCCTGTGTCGATGTCCACAAGGATTTCCACGGATTGTATTCAGAGTGCATCTTACTTAAAGTAAGACCAGCATAAAATACAGATAGATGCCATTTACATACAGTTTAGATCATTTGGACCGATTCAAAACCACTCATTACAGGATTAACATATAGATTTAATACTTTGTGGGTAACAAAATAGTTTTTCCAGAAACAGCATATCTTAAAAAGTGATTACTTTCTCAAGTATGTGAACACCACAAACTGGCTGAAGCTCTTCTGTATTAAAAGCAGATATGGAAAGTATTCAGCAGTGCCCTTTAATACCGGTGTCTAATCAACCCACATCAAACAAGTCTTATGTCAGTGATTAACAGTAAGAGGCATAAAGTTGTGAGGATCTATCTTTCAACTCATATTATTTTCCTAAGACTAGATATACTGTTAAGTTGTCCAAATTATATTGGGGGAGGGGAAAGAGTTAAAACAATTTATATCAAAGCTCTACTTCTGATTAGCTGATCACCATCAATATTTTAGATAATTGGGGGGGAAATGTTTTTGTAAGGATTGCTTCTTGAATCTAAATAATTTTCTCTTAATGTCAATGAGTCAAAAGGTGACTCAATGAAAGAGGATCTATGATATTAAAAATCAGAACTTCATAACTAGGAAAGGACAAATGCAAAACAAATACAGAGATGCTATAAAACCGATAAATAAGTTCCAGCAACAAATGGATAGTCATGGATTGTGATTAACTATGAGGGCAGATGTTTAATTTCCTTCATAATGAAAATAAGTGGTTCAACAGCTGTTATGTAGTAAAATCACTGAACTCTTACAGCTAGGCACTGACGCCCAAAGCCAGAGGACAATTCACAATGTCTTCACGGTGCCCTACGAGCATAACTGCCCCAACAGCACTGTCAGCAGGTAAGGTGTGAACTTCACATGGCGTCTCAGCTATTTAAAAAGAACATTTAATATCTTCAAACATGCTTGCCTTCTCTGAACAGTTTTGCAGATTAAAAGTCCTTTCGCATGCACTATGATATCTTACAAAGTAGTATAAAGGACATTCCAAGGAAAGGAAATAACAAGGTAGAAAAGGGACCGTTATTTCCTTCCAGGCTTGACTCTTGCCTCTTCTCTAGCACCCAAGCTAAAAGATCTTTAATTTCTGCCTATTTTTTCTCTGATATAATTCACAGCAATGCTTCTTTTTGTGCTCACTGATAAATTAATTCCTACACTGTTATTTCTGCTTGACTGCTTCTATTAGTTTTTTAATTGCTCTTCTTGGAGACTTCTTCACTTCTTGTAGGCAGGTAAGCTTCATCAGCTAAAGTACCACTTCCAAAAGGGCACCCAGAGACAAGCTCCCCTTTGCATCACCGTGCAAAACTGAAGGGCTTACCATGGCATCTAAAGCCTTCTATGATCTGGTCTCAGGTCAGTTTCCCCATGTGGTTACGAATGGGTAAGTGAGCTAGAAGACAGGGATGAGGGAAGACCTATGTTGACATTTCATGGAGAAATCTAAGATAAACTATACCTAATTGTTCATTCTATCTTAACTATTAATTTATTCAACTGATCCTCCTTTAATACCTCTTCTATATTTCTTTTCCATGCTTTTTTTCTTTCCTTCATAGTTGTCCACACTCTTTTCCCACAATTTTATGTAAATACATTGAATGACCCTATGAGCAAACATTAACTATGCAAAGATGTCTAGACAAAGTCCTGTCCCTCCTCACCTTCCTCTTCCTCATAAAAAACCTTCCTCTTAAATAGAACCATATTCTTAAAACCCAAATCTGTTTCTTGCATCGGTGCCTTTCCAGCAGCCCACACTCTCTTCTAGGTATTCCCATCCAAAATCTCTTTGGACTCTGATACTCCAGTGAGATTCTATCACCGCCCCCTTTTCTATAACCACATTTACTAACTCTGATTTTTCACTCTCAAATTCCTTAAACTTCTAAAATCTCTCCCTATCCTTACCTCTCTCTTAAAAGTGCTATATTAAGGTCACAAATAGAAACCTAATTTTTTTTTTAAAAAATTGCTTCTCAGTGAGCAGCATCCTTCTATGCAAAAGTTGATAAATATTTATTGGATATTTACTATCTGTCAGGCACTGCACATGATACCAAACTAAAAGCTGATGAAGATAGTCTCTACCGTCCTGAAGTTCACAGTAAAAAGCCCTGTCTTACAGGCGTGTAAATACAATAAGGTATGGTAGAAACTATAGACAGCATAAGGTACATTCAGGGTCTAAGAGGAGTGGTCAGTTCTGTCAGGAGAGGTCAGAGAATGCCCCTGAAATGAGACAGTAATTGATCTTGTTCTTATAAAATGAACAGTAATTCTTCAGAGTAGAGGAAAGAGCACTCCAAGAAGAATTCACAATGTACAAAATGGCACGGGTTGTTTGATATCAACTGGGATTAGGGCAGTATGGTTGGAGTGGTCGGTAAAAGAGAGTTATGACATTAGAGAGAGACCAACACATGTCAGGCACCCCAGCACACCAAGGCATGTGGAGTGTAACCTGAGCAATTGACTGCAGCACTTTTAGAGAAATAAATAAAATTATATTGTGTTTTATTAAGATAATTCTGTTCTCTAATGGTGGCAGCTTGAAGCAAACCTGGAGCCATGAAGGACAACTTGGTAGGTTACTGTCATGTTTCAGTTGGACAGCTACAAGAACTAGAATCAGGGAGAAGCAGGGGCAGAGGGAGGTGTATACTTGAGACACTCGGGAAGCAAATTTAGTAGAATAAGCATCAGATGTGCAGCACGAGGACATCTCAGCTCTCAGGTTTCTGATACATTGGATGGTGGTACAGTCAACCAAACAAGAGCTAAGGAGGAGAAACAGGCTGAATGGGGAGGGGCAGGATTTACTCAATGCTGGAATCCTCGATTTTAAGGGTACCATTCAGAATGTTTTATCTGGAATGCAAAAGAGATCAGAGCTGTAAACATATATTTGGAAAATTTCAGTAAGTAGGTAACGTACATATATACCTATACTTGTACCTGTGTGGGTAGATGGGCTCAACTAGGAGGAGCTCTTTTGTAATTAGGTACTCACCCTTGAGGATTCCACTTCTATAGATTCTACCACAAATTCTAGGGAGGCTCTCAAATCTATACATTCCTTGCCATCTTTCTTACTTATTCATCTAAACAATCTGAGTACCTACAGCACCGACACTGGATTCAGCACTGTATATACATGTTTTTTTAAGTGAACAGGCATGGTCCTTTCCTTTTCAGGTCCTTTCTTTCCCAGGTATACAATCAGTAGAAACCAATAATATCAACATATGAAATACAATTTATTAAATGCTATATTGGAAGTATATATAATTCTATGGGACCAGAGAGGAGCCACTAATTTTGACTAAAGGAAACGATGGAGCTTGACTGAGCTCTTGACCCACATTTCTAATGGGTTTATGAGATATCCCCATGGGATACCCTATGCCACTTCAAATTCAATGTATCTAAACTCAACCTTTAACTGTAAAACTTTTGATGAGTCCCTTAACCTCCCTTTCACTTTCCTACATACAACGAGAGAAAAGAAATAAATGATCACATCCAGACCTAACATTCTCTGGTTTCTCTGAACTTTTTTCACAAACCTGAAGCTCTTTTATAGCTGCTTCATTTAGGCAAAGACCACCAGTCTTAGTCAGTGGCTCCTCCCTCTCCTTTGCCTGCATTATCCTGACAATGTTCTATTCATTCTCCCTCCAAAAAAATTTGGTATCTATGCTTCTCTTGCATGTCTACTGCTACTATCACAGTCCATGTCCTCCTTACCTCCCTTGTAGATCATTAAACTAACCTCTTAGATATCCCCTAACTAAAAGCCCCTCCTAAATAGTGTTTCCAGAACAACTTCCAAACAAGAGTCTTCAGTAATCATTATTACTCAGCTCACAACCATAGTTGTCCCTCTCTGCATTTGCCAATCACAAGAGTTAAATTTGTATTTTTTAAAGCTTTGCAGGGTTTTCCAACAATCAGTTTCTCAACTTTATTTCATTCACTTTTTCTTCATCATCTTTTCATTTGCTTTCTGCTCCCGTCAAACTGGGTTGTTTTCATGAATGCACATACATGGCTATAATTCCTCTCTAATTGTCGTGTTCTTCACTAATCTGTCACCAACAGTTAAAATATAGTTCATAATGACTTCTGACATAATGATTTTTAAATTGTTTCACTTGTTTTGTAAATTGACTCATATTCACTATAATTATTCAAAGAAAATAGAAAACACAAAGAAGTAGGTAAAAATCATCTGAAATTCTACTTAACTTTTGTTGAACATCTTTTCAGCGAGTTCTCTAGGTCTTTATTTATCTATCATCATCTACATCTATCATATATAATTTTATACTAAAAAAGTCATACTACACATGCTGCTTTAACTTGTTTTTTTCTTTTTTTCCTCACCTCAGGATATGCTTATTGATTTTGGGGGGGGGGGGGGAGAAAGACAGACAGAGAGAAACTTTGACATGAGAGAGACACATGGATCAATTGCTCCCATAGGCGCCCTGACTGGGGATCGAACCCACAACCCAGGTATGTGCTCTCTGACTGGGAATCGAACCTGCAACCTTTTGGTATATGGGATGAAGCTCCAACCAACTCAGCCACCTGGCCAGGGCTAACTTGCTTTTTTAATACATCCTTCTATGTAAAGAAATGTAGACTTTAGTCATTATTTTAATTATTATATATCCCATTGTAGGTAAGGGTCATATTCAGCTAGTATGTACTAGTATAGCGCATAGGTTGGCATCTGTCCATTCTGAAAAGTCAGACATCTATTCTGAATTGTCAGCATACACATTGTACTGGCTGTTAAGACATTTTTTAATATTAATCTAATTTTAGAAATGTATCATTATTTACCTAAGCAGTCTACTCTTAATAAACCAAAAAAGTAATATTTTAATCAATTTTAATAAAAATAAATTGTATTTATTCTTTAATGCAATTTCCTCCACTAAACCACCATTAAAATCCCTAGCCAGAAATCTCTATTCTTCTTCTGAATTCCCATAGGACTTTGTCCAATCCTCTGCATTTATCACTTTTGACCTTGAATTCTAATTATCTTAGGCTTCTTTCCCTAATAGAATATAAGCTCCTTTAGGACAACAACCCTCTATAGATTCTATAGCAGTTGGATCAATGCCTTGCTCATCATAAACATTGAAAACCTGTTTGTTGAATAAATGGTTGAATTAATGAATATCAAAAATAGGCCAACAGAGAACACTGTATCACAAGGGCAATTCAAAATTCAGCACGTTGAAATTATTTGTAAATACTCAAATAAACTATGTAACTTATCCTAAATTATCTAGTAAGCAAATTAGCAACTGTCAATGACTTTAGAAAGAAAAAGGAGAAAAATCTATCAAATAGCAATTTCTCATAAAGCAATTAGAAAAAGCAATTAATGAGTGGTGAGCCTTGGAGACTATAATGGAATTATTGGGTAGGAATGCATTCATCGTTTTTCTAAATGTCAAGCAAAATTTTACAAAGTTAATTTGCTGATGGTGTTTTGCTGTAAGAAAGCTAAAAACCAGAAGGGGACAGATACTTTGAATTGTGTGAACTATATTTTGAGTTTTGCCGTCATCAGTATACCCCAAAAGAATTTTAAAACAATAGAGAAACAAGGTAAGTGAATAATAATGCGAGTTTAATTTAAACAGGCATGGGGCTTCCAGGCACTCCAGCTTCATGTTGATGAAAAAGAAATCTAGCTTAACACTGCATCTGGACCATTAATCCAGCAGAATAGAAGAAATAGAGTCTGCCCTTAAGAAAAGATATTCATAGACTAAACCAAAGCATCACCCAATCTCATGCTTTAGCTGATTAACTTTTCTCAGTGTCAGTGAACTGGTATGGAAAATCCTTTCCTTATCTTAAATTTCATAATCAAATAATAACATGAATTTGTAGCACCCCCATGTAGTGAATATACAGAATGAGGGATACAGACAAAATGAGTTCTATTTTCTGGAATACCATAATAAGTAGATGGTTTTGCATTTTCTTACCTAGAACTTCAAATCAACCTTTCTACTAAACCTCATTGTCCACATAGGCATTATTTTTGTCTACTGATAGCAAAGCAGAGCAATGTGCGACCTGGATATAGGCACTGGAGACGTAGAGGTGAGAGCCCCTCTGCCTCTGGGCACCAGTAAAACTCTGGAACTTTCTGGGGGACAAGGAATGGGGTGAGCCAAAGCAAGATGGTTCTGTGGACATGAGTTTCAGCTGGAGGCAGTCTTGTATATCTTTTATAGAGGAAAACCTCTGAAGTAGTAAAGCCAGACCAGATTGTGAGAACATGTTTTCTGAAAATCAAGCAGGGAGATTTCAGTGAGGAATAATTTCAATTTGTGTGTGTTGTCTGTTCAGTCCTAATTGAATATTAGAACCCTCATATAAGCCAGCCTGCCCTACAGTGAGGGCCTGAGTCAGCAAGACTCTGAGAACCACAGAGAATGGGTCTGCCCTGTTTTTGCAAGAATGCTACTGATCCTACTGTAGGGTCTGGTTTGGCTTACAGAAATAGGAAAATGTAATAGAGGTTCACAATTCCTTAGCTGAAATATAAAAATCATAAATTCTCTCTTAAAAAAGAGGTTTCTGGTAACTTGGTTAGTAGCAAAACCTAACCTGAATTGACCTGAAGCTATAATTTTTCTTCATCCCATATAGTGTGAATATTCTATATATTTGTATGTAGAAATATCAAAGCATTTTAGAATTTCTGCCTCAGGCCATAAAGTGGGTGTTACATATCATATGGGTAATTTCTAAAATCTAAAATATTCTCACTTCCAGCCCAGCCAGTGTTAACTCAGTGGTTGAGCATTGACCCAAGGACCGGGGATAAAGGTTTGATTCCTGGTCAGGACACATGCCCGGGTTGGGGGCTCGATCCCCAGTGGGGGGCGTACAAGAGGCAGCCAATGGATGATTCTCATCATTGATGTTTCTATCTCTCTCTCCCTCTCCCTGACTCTCTCTGAAATCATTAAAAACATATAAAAAATAAATAAAATATTCTCACTTCAAAATCGATGGCTCCGCAGGTTTCAAATGTAACTAGTTAATATTATCATAGCTAATAATTTCAATTAGGAATATTTACTGGGTGCTAGATGAGTGCCAGGTACCTTTTTAAGCACTCATTATGAGTCAGCCCATTTAATTCTCACTGCAAGAACTCCATGATTATGCACATTTTAGAACCGAAGAAACTGGGGTACAGGTAGATCCAGCAAGTTACCCTTCACACAGTTACCCTTCACACTAAGTGACAGAGCTGGGAAACAAACCCGGCAGCCTGATGCCATAGCACACACACACCATCTCCACTCCACCCTCCATGCTTTGTTGGAAGACACTGTGAATTAATCCGCTCCTTTAAAGTAATAACTATTTAAAAGGACTCTGTGATAAAGCCTACAGGGAAGGATTAAACACGTAATCACCCACCAGTCATCACCTGCCACAATTTCCCTAGAGGAGAGTGGGTGGAGAAGGAAAGAGCACCTATTGTCCTATTTTTCACAGAATGTTACTGAACTATGCATTCTGGATTGGGCCTCTCATGTATGAGACATCACGCCCTGAAATGAACTGATGAGATAGCCACTGCTGGCATCTACTCCTAAGGAGACCTGAAGATCACCAGAAATTCCTCTGCACAGCTTCACATCACCCACAAAGCCTTAGAACAAACAGCCAAGACTGGCTTTCATCAAAATCACAAAATCACAAAATCAAAAGGTAGTTCACATGTTCTGAGAAAACAGAACATGTGAACAGGAAATTGGAAATTCTGGTAACTGGAAATTGACTTTTTAATTACAAGTTAACTTTTTAGTTGGAAATTTTCATTCCATATTTTAGTTCCAACTATGTCATCATGATAATACATCTATTTTGATAAGAGGTCCCTGAGACCATCGTCTTTTGCTGAGCTTTAGAGGATCCTTAAATGAATACCATTTTGTAACTAGACTTCCTTTCTTTGGTTCCTGAAAGGGAGAACACCTATGGGCCTCTAATCTAAAATTAGCTGATAGAGTTTGATCATAATACAGCAGTTTTAATTTGGATGGCAAAATCAAGTGTAAGTGTGTGACTGGTTTATAGTTAACTTCTAAAAGGGTGAGCAGATTGTTTTTGCTTGTGGGGGTAAGGGAGATTTAGAGCACCCTGCTATACTTGATGTGGCTGGATACCTGGTGTCTTTGATCTGTCCACTCTCTAAAAGAGTACAGGCCACACTTTGCTGGACTCAATAGAAGGAGCACGCAGAAACCACTCTGTGACAGCCCGGGGCCGCGGAATTCAGGTCAGGTATATGACCTCAGGTGTGAACCCACTGGAATCTGCTAAGAGAACTACTGCCTTCTCTGAAACCCCTGAAAAGAACTCAGATTTTACATGACCTAAGTCTGAAGAATTCATTCCATTTACCCGCCCTCTGTGCCATCAACTTGTGCAGAAATCTGTGTGCAGGGGTTTGAAATTGCAACCCTTACCTTCCTCTTTGGCCAGCCCTCTTCCTCTCTAGGTGTTGTAGGAGCTGCAGGCAGCTCTCAGCTCTGAGCCTATATCCCCTGTATAAAACCCCACCATCTAGAGCAGGGGTGGGGAAGCTTTCTTCTGCCAAGGGCCATCTGGATATTTATAACATCACTCGTGGGCCATACGAAATTATCAACTTAAAAATTAGCTATGAAAAAAGCTCCTGGATTTATTGCATTTCAAGTCCCGCCTGCACTTGCCTTGGCAGGACCAGACCAAATGATTTCAAGGGCCATATATGGCCCACAGGCTGGACGTTCCCCACCCCTGATCTAGAGAAAAATGACATTCTCCAGCTGCACCTCTGAGATTAGAAAATTAGAATTTATCAACACATCAGCCATCCTTTAATCTACCATAGGCAAGATGAAAGAATGAAATGCAGCAGCTACCCTCATGTTTTTCAATTATCCAACTAGTTTCACAGCAAATTGTTGAAACACACTGATTTATGCTTATTTTCTTCCTGGTTTAACATTTAAAAATAAGCAATTTTATATAGTTTCACATATCTACCCTGATTACAGAAATTCTAACTTAACTCTCCCATTCAGTTTTCAATTTTTTAAAATCCTGTCAATAAGAATCAGTTTTTATTAGTATCATATATAGTGGCTAGATCATGTACTGCATTGTAAGAGTCAAAACTGAAGCAAATCATTACTCTATTAAGAATATTAATTAAAAATCACAGTGATAAAAGCTCTCTTTTCTGAACTTAGGTTAATGGTAACTGACGAGAATAATATAAAGTCAGCCATCGGCTGAGATCAGGCGAGAGTGTCCACGATAGAAGAGTTGGTCTGTGTACACATCTAGGGACTCACTTCTACCCTGTGGCCTTTCAGGCACTGTCCCAGCTTCTTCTGGTTCATGCACCCCAATCTCCACAATCTCAGTGCATCTTGCTGCACATTACTCTTTTTATTCCTCACACTATCACACTTTCTACAGCACTAGTGGTGTTTGCTTTCCTCTCTTTTTACTCACCTCATTTCACGGCCCTTAAAACAGCACTAACGCTCAGAGGAGGAAGTCAGAAACTGTGTGCCTGATTAATATGCAAGCTTGATAATCCTCCCTCATGTAAGAGAACTGACAGCATGTAATTATACACGTACATTATTTTCATAAAGTTGCTCGCTCAGGTCATGTTTGAAATTCAGAGTATACTTTTTATTTTTTTATAAAGTGGGGGCTGAAAAACAAGGAAGTTTGACTCATCCTAAAACACAGGAAATTAAAACCAGAGTATGAAAGTATATGAATGATTTCAAGAATTGCCCTTCTCTGAAATTAAGGAATTGGTCCTTTAAAGGTATCAAATGTTTGAAAAAATGAAAGAATTACTAACTAAGCTCTTACAGGTTTGCATCAGATGTGTTTCCCCTATTTGTGTATTTCCGTAACTAACTGTATTTTCCCATTTGGTAGTAGGACTCCATCTGCTAAATGGTGAAGAGGTTCTAATTCTTTGTTATTAACAGAAATTTACACACCACCATGACTGGCAGAATACTGAAATCCCAGCATCAGTAACTCATGAGGCGGCCTTAACTCCTAAAGCTGACTATAAACACTAGCCCTGCCTCCAGAACAAATATTCATGCTGCCGATAATTTAAATCAACCCGCAACACAAACAATCATCTCTGTGTAATTGAACATGTGAGAAACAGGAAGTAAATGACACTATCTAAAACAATCAAATTGTATTCTTCTTGGGTTAAAATGAACATGTATGCATAGTTTTCTTTAAATAGCCTAACTTCTCATCTGCATTGTCAAGCCGTATCACTTCCATTTTTAAAAGCCTGTCAAGTTGCTCATTAGGTATCAGACTGCAAACAACAAAAAATTCTGGTGAGCTAATTTTTTTATACTGCCCTCAACAACCTGCAACTCTGAAGTTTCTTATCAATTTGAAGAAGAAACAATCTGTAAAACAGTATGGTGTGAGGTGATTACAACGGGCAGTCTACTTACTGTCTACCACCATTACACCTGGGGATTACACTATGTAGGCCGTGGGCTTTTTCTAAGTATCTCACTTACTAAATCTCGGCCTTAGATTTAATATAGAGAGAAGAACAGGCCTCCAGTACTTCTAAACTGAGTACTATCTAAATTTTCTAATACCAACTCCCTCAGTAATTTAATTACACATATGTACATATATATAATAGAGCACTGATTAGATTTCTACAATTGGTCAGAATAAACTAGATTATGCTATGGTAGCAATCATATCCAAATATCAGTGATTTTAAAGAACTGTTTCTTCCTTGCTCATACTACATGTCCAACGGGCGTTGATGGAAAGGGTTCTGATCCATGTTGGCAAGAATCTACCCTGATGGAGGCTCTGTCAGTTCATGACACTCTATCTCAACCTAAAGCTTCGAATCTATGGAATACAGGGGAAGTAAGTATAGAAAAATCAAGCCAGCCTCTTTAGAAGTTTGGCCCAGAAATAACAAATATCACTTCCAATTATAGCCCATTGACCTTAATTAGCCTGTGGTCCCACATAATATTACAAGAGTTAGGAAACATTATCTTGTTTTTACAGGAAGGAGGAAAAAAACTGAGAATACTGATGAGCACTAGCCATGTTAATCTCAAGTATTTAAGCAATGCGCCCACAGTAGAGGGTTTTTGTATTTTCCTCTCAGCTTGGAATGGCCTTTTGCCCTTCTCAACAGACTCAAGCAGGTAGGGCCCAGATACAATTCTCCTTCCTCCATAAAATCTTCCCTGATATTTATTGCTTGAAGTTGTTGAGAGTTCGTCTAGGAATCATAGCCCCAGCTCTTACCCTTATGCTCTACTGCTTTCTGCAAGGGACGCGGTTATGTGTACATCTTATCCCCAGTAGATGGTCAAGTCTTTGAAAACAGAGATGATGACTCATTCACCTTCGAATACCCTTTTTCTATCTTCCCTCCAGCAAGTTCCTAGTATAGTCATTATCATAGTAAATCTACAGTAAGTGTCTTGTTAATTGGGTGGGAGAAGTTACCAGGAATATCTTGTGGAAAAATTATTTCTGGCTGCCAAGAGCAAGTTTTTTCTCCTACTTACAGTGAAATATAAACATTCACTAAAACAGATTTACTCAAATAGTATTAAGCACATAATATGTACTAAATAAATACTTGACTCATCCATTAAGAAAGAATTTGCTTGTTGCATAGTAAAATGCACAACACAATACATGAAACCACGGGAGAGACCAAAGAAATCAACTTAGGTCCAACTTAATCACTTAGCATTCTAGTCGAAAGACTGCAAGCCATGGAAATACATTAGTTCATTAATTCAACAAATATCTATTTAGCTGCTTACTGTATGCCAGTTATTGTAAATTAAAATAAAATTGTGAGCAAAAATAGATGCAGTTCCAGAAGTCATGGAGCTTACAGTGTAAATGGTAAAAGATAGAGAATTATAGAATTCATTATGATAATGGCTATGAAAAAAAAAGAACAAGGTGTTAAGATAGTTTCTAGAAAAGATCAGGGGAGAGGGCAGTGATCAAGAAAAGATATACAAATGTTTAACTGAAGCAGAGTTTGATAGACCTAACTAATGCCTACAGCATTCTCCTTCCTGGATCACAACCTCACCTGTCCAGACTAATACACAGAGACCAACAGGATAAACAGTGATTCGGCAAATGAAAGGGGCAAGAAAGGAGACAGGATCTGGGTATCAAGCAAAAAAAATCAGCTGGGGCAAAGTCTTGGCATCAGAGATAACAGGTGCTTTTGAAAAAGTGAGCAAAATTAACTTCATGTTTTAAACTGTTACAGAATAACCTAAATACTTAGTTTCAATGGGGGGGGCGGCTGTTCAAAATAGTCTTTTAGCCCTAAAATTCTGACAGCTTCTAAGGACATGTGAGGTAAATAGCTAATCGATAGTAACACAGCTTCTAAGGAAACACTATGTCCATAATACCTTCAAAATACTCATATAAACAAATGCCCACAATAATAATTGAAATTTCATTAACTATAAACACTCTGTCTTACTTTGAATGTCTTACTTTATTTTTTATTTAAATGAAGTAAATCCAAACATACAGTCTTTCAGAGTAAACTTCCTTTTTTTATATGTGAATTAAAATAAAATTGAGGTCCTTCTATTTGATTATTTCCTGTCTTCCCTCTGAAATGCATAAACCAGAGAAAAGGGGGGAGATTGAGTAGTTATTTCATCTCACGTCACAACTTATTTCAAATAACTCTAATTTACTATTAAGAAACTAAACAGTTATCCCCTATATAATAACTGCTTTAAAATAAAAGTACCCTGTTATTTTACTTCATTTTATTTTAAAATTAAACATTTCTACTCAGTTTCTGATCAATACATTGCTAATTGTTTACCTTTTTTTTTTAAACTTTAACAGTTGAAGATTAAAGACTTCAATCATTATAGAAAACAGTTCTGTGCTGTCAATTAATGCAGTATAAAATTTGAGAACAGAAATGTAATAACAAAAAAAGCAAACTACAAATAAAAGATACTATAAATGGCCAATTCCTGAAAATAATAATGGTTCCATAAAATAACACTTCTGGAAACATACAGGCAAAAAATCGTGTGTTGATTTGCTAATAAAGTTAATGATTTGTTTCAATATTTTTACTTTTAATAAACCCCACACAACTCAAAGTCTATTAAAACTACATGAAGTTGAGTCTATATAATAGTGTTCTTTTCTTAGCCAGAATAGATGTGGCAACTCTTCATAGTAGAAATTGAAATTGGCATTTACCTTTGAAATAGTAATTCTTATGCTTTCCTTTCTATAGAGAAGCTAATTATAGAAACTGGTTAAAAACATTTTAATTTAGAGTAATGAAAAACTAGTATAGTCATGTAGTACAACATTGCTTCTTCTATTGGATAAACTTTCTTTTTCATTTTGGGGAATTTTTTTCTGGAAATTGAATTTCCTATGTATCTAAAACATCGCATATCAACAGATACAAATTAGCAATTCTGAAAACTTTGAATATAGTTGAAAACATTTCCCTTGAAAACAATCATAAACAAAATTAAGTTTTCTTTTGAGACATCAAGACAGTGCTCTGCTTCACAGCACTGCAATCATTTTTCAATCCACAGTATGGACACTGAGAATATTTAGAAGATTGTGTTTTACTTTACAAAGTCTATGTGATCACTTGGTTGTTTGCATTTTAAAATTCTTAATCAGACTGTTTACTATCATATACATTTTCTCAGAAAGGAGTTGCAAACAAAATGTCAAATGAAACTAGATACCAGATAAACAAGAAGTCCCTGGTCCTTTTACTTCACTCAGTGAGATTTGAGAACAGTGGGCCTAAAATAACCCGTGTTTTAATTGTATTTTCTTCCCCAGGTACCTTTTTCTTCTGTTTTTATTTGACTACTCAATACTTATAATATTAAACATATAATAGCTGTTTATTAATTGCTACTCCATCCTCTGTACATATTATATCTGTTGCTTATTGAGCTCTATCAAACACCTCACATATCAGTTTGATATATGACAGAACATGCAAACACTAAAAATAGTGCTAAATGTTAGAGAAAAAATTTCCTTGCATAATAGCAGTTAACTATAAAAATTCAGAAAAAGTGTGAAAAATATTAACTTATTTATAATTTTGTGGCAAGAGAACTATCTTCCAGGTACAAAAATGTAGAAAAAATGTTAAGAATTTTCATTATGTTGGTATTCTAATCATGACCCTTATTATTAATATTTTATAAATAACACTGGATTAAAAAGAAAAGTCATAAAAACTTTGGAATCCCCATAGACTTTCTCTGATTTTTGAGGCAATCTACGTCTTCCAGTCAATAGACATATTTCTCGTAATCTGTGGCGATTATCTAGATTAATTTTATTAAACAAACTCAATCTCAATTCTGGCTTATTATACTAAAAGACAAAATCAGGCAAGTGAGCAGAACTGTCTTATATATTCCTTACAGAAATCGGAATTTAAAAAATTCCTTAAGAGAGAGTCAAATATAAAGGCTGAGAAGCAACTTGACTACTTCCATTTTGGACCAGGAGAAGTTCAGGATTTACATGAATAATTTTAGTTTGATACCTTTTATGTACATGTACAATTGTAACTCAAGTTACAGCGGTGGTTCATAATCTTTTCTATTTTTATGTCCCATCAATAACTCAGACAAAGAATGTGGTTTTCAGTATGATAGGAAAGAAATCATACTTTCCCTAAGAATAACAGACAAGGTATTTTGTGTTCTGGGATTTAATTAGACAACAATCTTATACCAATCTAACAAAGCAGCTAAAACACAAGCTCTAAGATGGGGTCACAAATCTCCAACATTCACTAGAAGTGTAACCCAAGGAAGTTTGCATGACATCTCAGTCACTTGATGTACATAAAAAAGAGAAATAATAAAATTCATATCATGGAATATTCGGTTTTGAGGGCTGAGATATAATAAAGTGCTGAAAATACTGCCTGACATGTCATAGCACCATGAGCCAAAAAAAAAAGTCTTAAACTCCACAATGTGCCAACTGCTCATTTTGGACTTGGAATTTGGAGCATCAAATGTAGAATGATGTCTCTTCTATCAAAATATTGCCCATCCACCGAGGCTGATTTAAGTCCCCCTGCCCCGTGAGTCCTTTTTCGGCCTTCCCAGCCTCCCTAAACCTGCCTGTCCTTCAGGTCAGCAGCACGGCCTGCGAATGCCGGCACATCCCAAGGTGTGCTGGGGACGCAGCGGACGGCACTGACTGGCACGCTGATGAGATTACACTAAGAGCTCTGATCACGGGTAAACTTCTAGAAGCATGATTCCTAAACCAAACAGCATTTCTATTTTGCATGTTTTACCAAATTTTGCTCCTGAAAAGTTGTTACAATCTCTACTGCTCTCAGTGAAGTGTTTTTTTAATGGACGCCTTTTTAAAATCAGCATTTCATCATAGAAAGTAAGCTTTCCCATCTGTTAAGGGGACACTCTGCTGGATTAATCAGATTCAAAATCAAGAAGCATTTCCTGAAGTGGGTTCCTACAGGGGATACTCAGGGCCTGGTCAAAATAAGTTTGGAAAATTGCTTGTCCAAATAATTATTACTGGCTTCTTTAGTGCAGTCCTTCTCAGACTCTTTAATATACTAAAGTATACTGTAAATCTCTAAAAGAGATATATATCGGGCCACATTTCCCAAACACATTTGGCTATAGAATATTTTCCTCAGAGTATTTCAAGGAATGAATGTCTCATAGGCTACTTTGGGAAATGTTCATCACTTACTCATCTATCAGCCAGTACTGCTGTTTCACGTGGAGAATTTATTCTTTCCAATGTGATGGGAAGCTACTTACCTTGTTTTACAATCTTTGTATTCTGCATAACAACCACAACATACATTGCAGAAAAGGTCTACAATAAATCTTTGCTGGTTAGCTGACCAGTTACATCTTTAAAGAAAATCATGTATGCTAGCAGTTCAAACAGAATACATAAGAAAGGACCGCTGCTAAACAAGTAGGGCCCAACATTGTCATTTCCATCTTTTAAACTAATGAATGTGCTTTTTTCTTTTATCACACACAGAAGTGTCATTACATACTGTGGTACATTAACAGTGACTGTTTTCTCTCTCACTACAATTAAACAAACAGTTGCTATACCACTTTTAGAAAACTTTGTTGCCAATATATTTGTCTTAGCAACAAGACACACTCTAATAAACAGTTCATCTTGCAATCTTAATAATTCAAAACACTTGGGGTCTCAAAACATTCACAATGGCTCTTTTTGTGAGAAATTTAAAAAAAAAAAAAATTCCATGTCTAAAGAAGATTAGCTTTCGGTTGAAAAGGCCCAAGCTTAAAATAATCACATAATTGTATGGTGGATAGCAGACACCGGGGAGTCAATTCCTCACTGAGAGCTGTAAAAGGAAAAATGGTTAATATATGGTTATGACGATCAGAGCCAACATTTGCTATTTGCTCTCTCCCTACACATATCTTTTAAAATATCTTTAGCCTATTAATAAGATTCTTTATTAAGCAGCCAAATATTGCTTGAGAAACAGAAAGGCACTGAGTAAAATCACAACTGTTCACATGCCATACTTCAGAGGAAGCTAATAAATATTACTCAAAATCTGCTTAGAAGGCAACTCATTTTCAGTAAGTAGAGCCTAGGATTAAAAGTCAAAACTGTGCTTGCCCACTTGACTTTGCCTGACTAAAGCACATCATGCTGGCTGTTTTAAAGAACAATATATTTACAGTTGGAGATCTTTTTTGGAATGCTTGGACCCTAAACAAGATAAGTCCATATTTAATATTTTAGTAAAAGTAAAAAAATAATTGGCTCAAATTTTTTTTGATTCTTATATAACTGTAAGATATACATATAACTGATTGACGATCTACTGAGGACACCTTTCATACACTATAATTTAATTCTCTTAACACTTAACCTCCTCCCTCTCAGATGTACAAACTGAAGACACAAGATAAGCAACTTTAGTCCTAAAGTTTCACAGCCAGCAAGTGGTAAGTTCAGGTGTCAAGCTCAAGTTCCATGTGGTTTTAAGTCTGTGCTGCTGGTTCTCTTCCATAAGTGCATAGCCTCCCACAAGGTCTGTGCATTTACTGTTATAACATGTCCTATAAAATATGCATGTTTGTTAAATGAAAAGTCAAAATGACCAACATATGTACCTTAACTTAACTTACGCAATAAGAAAGGTCAGGACACAGAAAATGTATCCCAGAAAAAAAGCTTATATAGTGACCTAAGAATCTAGCCAGTTTGTTCCAAAAAACAGTCTAGTTTGGAACACAAGACTACATAATGCTAATTACCAGAGTCAAAACACAGATAAGTTATCTGCATTTCAATTTACCAAGTAGAGTAAAAAGATGTGATTTCACTGAAAAATATATATATATTAAGGGCTGAAGAGGCCAACTTGTTTAACAGATGAGGAAATTCAGTTTTTATATACTTGCCTTTTGCTGGGAAGACAGCCAAATTTCTAACTGAATCTAAGAAAGTCTATATTTTATTATAGCTATATATATGTAAATGAACAGTGTATAAAATATAGGCAATCTCCTTTCATGTTACTTAAACAATAAGGGATGAGTGTGCCATTAAGAAAACATTCTCTGTTCCACTTTTTTAGAAATTAAAGATTTCAAGATGTCTTCAAAAATTATGTCATTTCAGAATTTCAATGTTTCAAAAAAAACTACACAACAGAACTGCCTTACCGTATTCTCAAAAAAACAAACAAACAAAAAAAAAACCATATCTTGGTTAGAGGTATAACTTACTATCATGATCTTTTTTATTGGAAAACACCTCTATTCCATCATCACCATCATCACCACTTGCATTCTTTCATAAGCAGGACTGCTACACAGCTAACTCAGACAGAAGTGTCTCTAACATGTCTCCGGGTATTAGATTGTTCAATATATGTACAACATGTTCTACTTATTATTAAACATTAAAGACAAAGTTGTATTGGAGAATTTATAGCCTTAACATTAGAGTTCCTTAAAAAATATTTTATGGAAAGAGTGTATACAAATGACAGGGTGTAAACTTGATTGGAATAAAAAAAATTAACAAAACTAGGATACAGTAATAGCACCACACATAAAAGTGACTGTTTACATTAATTACAGGCAAAATATTATGACAATGAATTTGAAGCCAGTTTTTCAAGTGTGACAGGGTGTTGTCAAAGCAGTTAATCATTTGAAAACAAGACATTTAAAACATAGTGAATCTTTATAATACCTTGTATCGAAATCAGGATAACCATAAATGTAATTTTGCCACATACTGGTTTGCTGATTATATTATGGAAAATGGGGGAAAAAAGTGGTTTACTAAAAAAGTTAATACAATAAAAAAATGTGGTAAAAGTGGATGTTTAGAAATATTTTCATTATGTGAAATGTTTTACAGGATTTTAAACCCATTTGTTAACAATGTATATAAGCCTAATAACTTGTGATTAGAGTAAATGATTGACTTCAATTGAGATGAAAATTCCCCACCTGGATTTCATAAAAAAAACTTTAGCATAATTTTTGGAGAAGAATTTTCTTTCTTCATTTGTACCATATAGCTTTGTGAGGACGCATTTTTCAGTTATAACAGTGATTAAACAAATAAACCGAACTTTAGAACCAGACTTTCAGATCCTACACTTCAAAGTATTAAGCCAATTAAAAAAAGATTCATTTCATATTATATTGCACTACATCACAAAAATGTTAGCATTATTCCATTTTTATGTTTTAACCAGAACATCATGTTTATATCATGAAAGCAAAAAAAAATTATTTCTAAAATATCAGTTATTTCATTATCTTATCCCTTTAAATTTCTACTTGGTATATTTTATAAGGTACATAATATAGGCCATGTATATATAACTTATAAGTAAATATAATGGAGGTACATCCTTAAATATATTTTATGTATGCATGTATGTATATATTTACAAATAGACATATTCAACAAAAATATTTTTAGAGACCATGGCTTTAGCAATGACACATTTAGGGCTCAACTTTTTATAGACTGCTTCCTTTGGATAATTATCTAGCCTCATTTTACTGTTCAACCAATAATCAGTGTGTATTCCACTCTGTGTCCTATGTGCTCAAAATATCAAGAGTTACACTACTAACCCAATCACTGGTCAGAGGTAGTTTCATAAAACACTCAGTACATTTTCTAAAATAATCATTTTTAACCAATGTATAAATAAATCATAAGATTACTTTAAAATATCTCAAGGTTTTCCACCATATAACTATGATTAAAATAGTCTTAGAAGTGAATACTTCTGCCCGGCCGGGCGTGGCTCAGCGGTTGAGCATCGACCTAGGATCCAGGCGATCGGGGTTCGATTCCGGGTCAGGGTACATGCCCGGGCACATGCCTGGGCTCGATCCCCAGCCGGGGGCGTGCAGGAGGCAGCCGATCAATGACTCTCTCATCATTGATCTTTCTATCTCTCCCTCTCCCTCTCCTTTCCTCTCTCGGAAATCAATAAAGATATATTAAAAAAAAAAAAAATGAGTACTTCCATTTTCGGTTTGCATTTTGCTATTTTCCTAATGCAGAAATCTTAATAGTCTGTTTTTTTATATTTGTCTTTCTAATAATAAATTTAAATTATTACAAAATTTATATAAATTAAAAAATAAGTTTAAATGTATACATGATTATACATTATTAATTCCAATTAGTTAAATTTGAAAAGAAAGAAATATCAATTGAGCTATCAGCTTTTAAAGTGCGTATACATTTTTGGGGGACACCCAACAGCTTCACTTAACAAATACGGGAGTAGGGACCAAGAAACTTGATAGTTAAAGGTCAAGAAGTCAGGTCATATAAGTCTTTATCCAGTATTTTCCCCACTAAACTGCATGAATGCACCAGAGCCACTGGAGAATTAAATTGTAATGATCTGTTATTGGACAGAGAGTTTCTGATGATAAACACATTATTAAAGTACTCTCTTTGTTGTAAGATAATTATAAGCAGTATTTTCAGTCCCATAAGATATTTACCTGGTGCCAGAGCAACTTCCCTAAAGAAAGGTAACTGGATGTTTACAAAAAGTCCTACAGGTTTTCTGTAATGTTTCCACTTAGTGTAATAGCTGATTTGATAAGATCTCTGGAATTTGCATTATAAAAAGCAGAATATCTCATCTTCTGGAGGATGATTTGTTCTATTCTTATGAATCCCACTCTACTGAATATTTTTTGGTCAATTGCCTGCCAAGAATCCATTGTACCTCCTTTTGGTAACAGAAGCCTTAGTTTTTGTTTATTTAAAGATCTACTCCTCCCTAACTCTCAGGCCATGACCTTACCTAGCCAAACAAAACCACTGTAAGGCAGTAGACACAATGACACTTTTGCTGAGAATGTGGCTCTGGAAGACCTTGAGAGGCTGATGGGATTGGGCCTGCTGCAACATTCCTAACTCTCCAGCTGGAGCTTCACACCCACCCTCGTGCATCTTTTCATGATAAGCCTCCCTGCCTCCTCCCATGTGAGAGTCCTTGACAGAACTCTGTTAAACCTGAAAAAAACCTCTCTGTCATGCCAGGGATTATATAAATCACAGATAGTTTTAGTCATGTTCACTTCTTTATTTATGTACGAAATTTCTGCTAGTTCCATATATAACCAACCCTTTATTCTCGTTTCCTTACTGATATAAATAGATGAAATGAGACATAATTTCAACTGTTTCAACAAGCCTTTCCCTCTCTCCTCACTTGCATTACTTCACCAATATGTTAGGTATAGTTTTACCTTTTAATTTTGCCTAAAATATACTAATAAAATAGGTACTGTGCTATAGTTTGAGATTTCATATCTGGAATTATTATTGAATACTATTAAATTAATCATTATTAATTTTCATATAGTCTATAATCTGTCCTTTCAAAGTTGACTAGTATTCAGTTTTGAGGACACCAATACATTCTTATTATACACTTTTTTTTTAAAGTTTGTACACTCAGGTTATCTTAAATGATTTTCCAGTTTAGAAACAATAAAACTTATAAATATATTTTAATGTAGATATCATTTTCATTATTTAGACAATCGTTACATTAACAATTTTGTGGCACAAGACCTCTAAGTATCTATTAGACCAGTGCTTCTTAAAACTTCAGAGCACATATGAATTACCTGGGGATCTTGTTAAAATTCAGGCCCGAGACTAGAAAAATAGCCCCAATCTTGTATGTGCTAACATTCAGTGGTGAACTGAGTCTCTCCTGGCCCCTGGAAAACGAGTTTAGCGAGCAAAGATTTAAGCTGCTCCTCAGGATATGTAGGTGTTGCACATTTGGCTAAATTCTGAATAATTGCAGAAACACTATCTTTCACTGAAATCATAGTTTGTCTTCCAGCAATGTTTCTTGAAAATGTTTAGATGTTTGATTTCTAAATGACTTAGGATTAAGATTCTCAGGTCTCTTCAGCACCTCTGAAACTGAATTTGCTGCTAAAAAAGCAAACCATTATTACAAACTAAACCGTACCATATCCAATTAGAATTATAAACTATTACTTGACTTGTTAAAAAATAATGTTTTTTGAGTGCTAAATTCATTGTACATATTTTTACTTCTCCCTCCCCACAAAAAGCCAAACTGCTTGTAAAAATGTTTGATCAAAAGAATTCCAATTCTCTATTTACAAAGACTCAAAATAATCTTACTTGCTTCTAATTACTAGATAATGGGTACTGATTTACTTAAGAAATTATAAATCAAAAAGCCTACTTCAATGACATTGAAATAGGTTTACCTATGTCTCTTCAAAAATTGATATAGTCATTTATTTAGAGGGAATTAAATGCATATTTCTAAATTAATGAAAATATATGACAAAAACATTGGCCAGTTAATTATAATTAAATAAATATATATGTGAAAGAGATTCACATGTGCTTCTAAACGGCCATGGAATATTACATCACAAATTTAAAATACTTTATGAAGGTTTAGTTTGTGGGTTTGTTTGGTTTTTTTTGGAAAGCAGATTGAACAGAATAGATTGGAGAAAGAGACTGAAATGTAAACTATATTCTTTGCACTGTGCTATGCACACAGTAATGACATTTCTACAGTCAACTCCAATGATTCATACTAAGAGAGCAAAGTAGTCGAGCAGAAAATACCAAATTGCAAATAATCCAAATATCATTTGTGATGCATGTGTTGCTTTCTATTTGATTATAAATACCCTTGATGCTTTGGAATTTACAGGCAGGGCTTCAAATGAAAGAACAAAGCCAAGGTTAATGTCTAATTCAGAAGCAGATGGAAAGTTTCCCAGATTCTCCACCCTCTACCTGGATCACTTCCCCTCTCTATGCCAATTCCATCCCAGGATGCAGGCACAAGGTAGTCTGAGCTTCTCCATAACTTCTTCCTAAGCTTTCAGTTCAAGGCAGGAAGATAACCATACATTTTTGTTCAAAAAAATATTTTCTGGTAGCTGAATTAGAGAGTAGTCTTCAAACACCCTTGACTTTCAGCTTTTAATGGGTAATTAATTTATAAATTCAGTCACTCAGTACATACAACCATCAAGGACTAGGGAATTAATAAATTCAGCGTTTTTAAAAATCCACTTTGAATATACTGAAGACCTTATCTTTAAGTGGCCTTAAATCCTATCTGGCATTAGGGGGGATGGAAACAAGTAACAGCCACTGTGGTCAGGTTGGTTAGGCACTTTGTATACATCACAAAATTTAATCCTCACAGCTCTGCCTGGGAGATATTAACAACTCCAATGTACAGGTGAAGAAATTGAGGCTTGGAGAAGATAAATGATTTTCCTAAAGTCATATACACAGAAAATGTCAAGAGATGGAATTCAAACTAAGTCTCTCTAAAACTTGGTGCTCTTTTCAAAATACCAAACTGATCCCTAGAGAAGTTAAAGGACTTATTAAATAAAAATAAATTATCATGTCATCCAGGCCAAGAGCCTCTGGCATAAACATATCTTTGGCATAAGCTATATCACAGTTATTTCATTAAATTAATACATTTGCCTTTACATCTTAATTCATTAAAAAGAAAAACCCTAAGCATGGGGCAAACTTATGTAATGATCAAAGCAAAGAGAGAGTTGACTGTATTAGTTTCATATTTTTTCCATTTAAGCTGTTATATAAGGCTTTTCTTCATTCACCATTTTCTAATAATATTAAGGGGTGGATTGGTCTCAAGTACTCCCTTCAGTTAAATTTACCTAACTCTGAGTTTTCAGAATTTGTATTAATTGGGATTATAGTCAAATTTCAGTCTCTTGTCCCTGTTGAAAGTCAAGATCCTGAAGAACAGAAATGCATCTTACTCGCTTTGGAACTTCAGTAGTACCCAACACAGCACCTGGAAAGTAGTGTGAGAGAGCAAAAGATATGTGCTAGATTTAATTTTCTCTTATGTTTTAATTTGGTCTGAGGTGAAATGAAATAAAGATTAAACAGAAAAACAAAATAGAAAGCTTTAACATAAGATGATTTAGTCCTAGCTAAAAAAAAAATCAGGAAGCCTATTATTTAATCGCATGTGGATATAACAACTATTTAATTGCCTAAATTTCCCACTTCACTACTTTCTTCTAAGGCATATACAGTGGCAAACAGGCAGAAAAGTAACTATTGTCTTCCAGATTTTTCTATGATGTTTATTTGATGGATCCAAAACAATATTTTTTTTTGTTTAAGTTATGAAGCATGAAGATAAAACTAACTCTTGTGATCCCACCATATAAGTTAAACCCCAGAATATTACCATAACCTTCTCCCCAAACTCAACCCACTACGTCTCCAATGGGGACATTATCCTGATTGTTGTATTTACTACTTCTTTTTAAAAAAAAAAAAATTTAAAAATGTATCTTTATTGTTGAAAGTATTACATATGTCCTCTTTTTATTCCCCATTCACCCCTTCTTTCTCCCCCTCTCCCCCCGCCTTCACCACACTATTGATTGTGTCCATGGGTTATGCATATGCATATAAATTCTTTGGCTAATCTCTTCCCACCCATTTTGATTCCTTTTTAAAAAGTTTTACCACATATTTGTATGTTGCTAAATAGCTTAGCTTTGATTCTATTTGTGCTTTTTAAAAATGGGATTACACTCTATATTGTCCTCTACAACTTGCATCTTCTATTCCACTGAATAATATTCCACTGTGTAAATATACTATATCTTTATATTTTTTAACTTCAAAGGTTTTGGAATTTTTTAAACCTACATTCTCAATCTTTGATATTTCAAAATAAACTTGGCCTTAACCCATATAGAAAAATTCTGATGAAAACCTATAGTAGGAACTATTTCTAATATATAAATAGAATAATATCATCAGTATCTTTAAGTATACAGGCAACAATTAGATACATCTCTAAGGCAGGGGTTTTCAACCTTTTTCATCTCATGGCACACATGAAATAATTACTAAAAATTCTGTAGCACACCTAAAAGTATATTTTTTGCCAATCTGACCAAAAAAAAAAAAAAAATAGGTGTAATTTTAATTCATTCTGGCTGTTGTCATTTTTTTATTTGGCAATCTAAGGGAAAAGAGGTCAGTCGCTGACTAAATGGTCAGGTATTGCATGTTTTAAAAATCCTTGCAGCACGCAGGTTGAAAATTGCTGCTCTGACGCAATAAGTAATTATCTCTCTATAATCAATGAATTCTTCTGCTTTTTAGAGTAGCACAATTTATTAAAATGAAGTGGTACATATATACAACAGAATACTACTCAGCCACAAGAAAAGATGAAATACTGTCATTTGTGACAACATGGATGGACCTTGGGAATATCACGCTAAGCGAAATAAGTCAGACAGAAAAGGTTAAGAACCATATGATCTCATGCATATGAGGGATATACTACTAAAAGCAACAAATGATCAAACAAGAAAAATAAACAAAAGCTTATAGACACAGACAACAGTATGGTGGTTACCGGAGGGAAGTGGGTGGAGAGGGTAGTAAAAGGTAAAAGGGGTGAAATACATGGTGACAGAAGCAGCTCTGACTTTGGGTGGTGGGCGCACAATGCAGAATACATGCCACGTATCACAGAAATGTACATTTGTATAATCTTAACCAATGTCACATCAATAAATTTAATAAAAAATTCTTTTTAAAAAAATAAAACAAAGTGTTCTAAATTAAAGCACTTATTACGCATGGTTAATATACATACTCTTTTAAAAAAAGAGTAGTTTATTGATTTTTAGAGACAGAGGAAAGGGAGAGGGAGAGAAAGAAACCTCAGTGTGAGAGCGCAACATTGATCGGCTGCCTCCTGCATGCTCCCTGCCGGGATTGACCCAAAACCCTGCTTGGGAATCAAGCCAGCAATTCTTCTGTGCTCTGGACGACGCCCAACCAACTGAGCCACACTGGCCAGGGCAATATATACATATTTTTAAAGAACAGGCCTTCTAAACTAATAGTAATTACATACATAAAGAAAGTGAATTTCTGAATGAGGTTTTAGGAGTCACTTGATTTCAAGATTCCTAAAATAGTCAAAATGGGAATAAATTCTCAAAGTCTGTGAAAAATGAAACATCTGCCCTAGGAAGTTTAGCTCAGTGGTTAGAGCATCAGCCAAGAACCGAAGGATCCCCGGTTCGACTCTGGCCAAGGGCACATACCTCAGTTGCAAGCTCAGCCCCAGTTGCGGTGGGTGCAGGAGGAAACCAACCGATGTGTCTCTCTCACATCGATGTTTCTCTCTCTCTCTCCCTTTCACTCTCTCTGAAAAGCAATGGAAAAAATATTCTCACATGAGGGAGAATTAAAACAAAAAAGAAAAATGAAACATCTGACCCTCGTAGCCATGTTTAATCGAATATACAAAAGAGTGAACACAGTGGTCCTAACTGCTCTTATCTTTGTGGAAAGCCACATGGCTGTTTTTCCCACTTCCTACAGTGAGTAGTCTGAATTATTAAAGTGAACAACACGTTAGTGATTCTAAGAACAGAAGGCTTTCATCAGTGACTCACTCCAACCTGACACAGACTAACCTCAAATTAGTACCAAGGTTTATTTAACATGAAAACCTAAAATGCATTTTGTATCAAACCCAGTTCTTCAAACTATCCCTCATATCTTTACCCAATTCACAGCTCCCACAAAATATGCACATAGGTGTACAATTTAAGGCCTTTTAATGTATAAAACTACTAGTCATTTAAAATACATCAGGAGTTAAGTGTCAGCAGCTTCTTTCAAAATTGGAAAGAAGAGCTCTATTGATCTGTGTCAATCACTAGTCTACCCAGTCAAGAAATAAAAATAAAACACCTTTAAATGGTGAATTTAATTACATTTCCATGGAACCCTGATCTGTTAAAAGTGGGTATTCATCTAGCAGACATAAAACTGAATACATAAGGGGAAGCTTAAAATTTCAGTCCTAAAATCATATATTTAAAAATAACCATATTCCTACTACCCTAAAAACTTTTTTAAATAAATATATTGGGCATCATAGAGGCATAGAACAAATATTCTCTATACTTCTATATTATGTTGAAGGACTAAGGGAATGGGAAGTATATGGATTATGAATTTTCATATGAGAATAAGATTTTTTTAAAAGTAGACATTCAGTTCAACTTCTTTCAGTTAGAAAGGAAAAAAAAAGCCCCTATCCGGACAAAGCCTCAACTCCCATGGAGAGTGCTCCTAGGCAGGGAGCAGCCCAGAAGGGGAGTGCAGCCCATGGGCAGCAGGGCCCACTCCTGCTTTGCCATGTCGTTGCAGTGTCACAGTGGATCCCACTATGTATTACCTTCATCATCTGAAAAATCAGAATTATAATGTATATTTCATTGAGTGAGAGGGAGCATAAAATTGTTTAATTTATGCAAAGCACTGTAAAGATACCCAGCACATAGTGAATACTCAAAAAGGGGTTTGTATTTTGACTAATTAACTTGCTGTTTGTTATCCCATCCCTAATAACAATATACTTTATCCTAATTTAAAACCTCATTGTACCATTTCAAAATTTATTTTTAATATATTTTAGTTTTAAAAAGCTTTTATCAAGGGAATGATTAGAGATTGCCTCCTCCTTTTCCTCCATTTTTTCAGATGAAAATTGAAATGTCATCTGATTTCTAAAGTTTTCCAGTAGTAGTTGTATCTGTACAAGAGATTGTGTAAGTCTAGTCTTCTTTAGGGTCTAATCTTGGAGAGAAATGAGAGCTAACTATCCTTCTTTCCACTTCTAAAATTTTTTCACTTTAAATTGGTACATTTGGCACTAATACATTTGAGACTTCATGAAACTAGATCAATAAACTGAGGGGACTTGCATGCATTCATAAGGAAATGTCTACGTGATGTAAATGGTATTATCCTAGTACCATTATTTTAGTTTTCCAAGTCTGGTACAATGGGACCAAACACATTTTTAGTTTAGCGTTGTTGTTAATGACTACAGAAGTCACAGATGACTGAATCATTGAGTGAGAGTCAGCAGGCTGAGCCAGGTTGTGAAAACCCTCTTTACTTTTCTCTAAGGAAGCACCAGACTCTAGCCAGCTGATAAATGAAGGAAAACTTCCACAAGTCATTGGCAAAGGACATTAGCTTGAGCAACACTTTCACAGGCAGCAACAAATGAACTTCTCTTGGCACAAAGCATGCCAGGTACTAGAAGACATGAAGGCAGAACTGAAAACTCATAAAGGAAGTGAACAGTGTGGGTAATAAAAGCAATGCAATCCTCAAAAATCTAGGACACCAAATCCACCAAAGACTAAATAAACATAGTAATTGTTAGACTTAATGCCAGAGCTGCACTTCATCAAATAAGGTTGTTTCCTAAAACAAATTAAGCATTTTTATGCTTACTATGCTTATTTTTTAAAATACCGAACTACCAAGTATGACATTTGAATTGAATTGCAAAAATTAATCATTTCTCGTTCTCCTCTGCACTTGCTATGATTATGTCCAGGGACACATTTTTTTTTTTATGCAAATTTCTGATGGTATGAGGGAAATACACAGCCCACACAAGGGGTATTTGGGGCTATAAAATTAATAGGCTACTTCTCGCTTGAATAAGGTTGTACCTTATTTTCTTATGCATAATCTCATAAACTCCATATAGAACTTAAAATAATTCACAATGAATGTAACATACAATAAAACAGAGTATTTAATATAATATCTGTTTAAATATTCCAGTGCTAAATCCAGGCTGTCAACTACTGACCCCAGGGTACAATAACTAACCTGGTATAATTTATATTGTTGCTCTTTTCCTTCAATATGACCAGCATTAACAGAAAATGTCTTTTTTCATTTAAAAGTATTTCAGATGAAAATAAAAGTCTGAAAAAAATTACTAAAAATTTTATAGTAAAATCTGAATTATGTTATGATGCATTTTTCTTACTTTTCTATGGTTTCCAAATTTTCTACAGTCATGTCTTAAGTTAAAAAAAAAAAAAGTCAAAAGCTCACTTACCTGGTAACATGATTCATATCCTTATAACAGAGTATAATATTTATACCAGACAAATGACCCCTTTGCTAAGTACGAGATTTTAAACATATTTTATCTATGTCTCAGGAAAGTTTATAAAATACCATGCAGTATTTGGGTTGTTCCATGGGTCAATGAAATAAGTTCAGTAGAGCCAAAGATAAATATGTAATTTAGAATATTACCCATTTACCAATTTATATATATGATATACGTGTATAGCATTAGTTCGTTCATCTATAAATAAAGGGAGTAGTATTTAGACATAACTGGTTCTAAATTTTGTATAATTTACAGGAAGCACCTTGTTTGAAAGTGATGCTAAAAGTTCTTTTCTCCATGGCTTGCACCTTCCAGATATCCTGCACAGAGCATGTTCATATGTACCTATCTTCTCCTCCCTTCCTCCTCCACACCCTCTAGCTCTACCATCTTGCCTGCTTCCACATCTAGCCTAGTATTCTGGGGTGGGAGGAGACATAGCATTTGACTTAAAGAAAGCCATGAGCAAGGCCAAAATTTTGCTAATTAAAAAACTGAGGAGAGTGTCAAAGCACATGGGCAGTTTTGTTCAAGCCATGAAAAAAGAGGAAGGAACACTTCAAAACTTACATCCTAAAACGAGAATCAGATAAATCTAAAATGGGAACTTTTTTAAGTTACTAAATAACCCCAATTAACCATCAAAAATTTCAGGTATCAAAGAAAATGTCAAAATTGAACAATATAACTTCTTTGGGAGCTTTCCAAGAAGAACTCATTACAGAATGTATGCCTAAGGAATGAAAATGATTTTGCATTCAGTTAATCATCTGAAGTTGGGATGTCTACCCCAACTGATGACTTTGGACAAGTGATAAATTTAAGTTGTCTTTAAAAAATGAGAAGATTTCAGACATCAAAGAGTCTTCGTCATTTTTCTCACCCTCCTCACTCCCATTCAGAGCCAAATGTCTTGAACAAACGCAGTCTACAACATCTATATTCTCATTTCCTGCTCATTCATTCATTTTGAACTGGATCCTAACTCCCCTCCCCCAACCTTCATTGAAATTGTTCCCACCAATTATCACTGTGCTAAAAATGTATATATTCATCCTACAATATCTAATGTATTTGACTTCCCCACAGGTTTTGACATGGTTGACCATCCTTTCCTTCTTAAAAACTCTGTCATTCCCAGGCACCAGGAATGCCACAATCTCCCAGCTTTTCTTAATTCTTTTGTTAGCCCCTTCTTAGTCTTTGTTAGGGGTCTTTTTCCTCTTACTTTGGATGTTGGGTTCTAATTTTCTTAGGCCCTTTTCTTCTCTGTGAGCAGCATGACCTACAGCTCGCAAGTCCCTCTCATCAGTCATGCCTCACTAGAGCAGTCATCCCCAGCTGAGGGAGGGCAGGCATTCAGTGTGGGAAGGAGATAACAAATGTAGCTTGCAAAAGCCCTCCAGTCCTACATAAACTTCATTTATACTCTCAAGTATCCTGTCCCTCCTACTTTGGGTGAGAATCTCCAGTGAGACCATGAAAATCCTGAAGTGGGACAGTGACAAAGGGATTAATAACAGTGAAAAGAAGGCAGTACCTCATTTTTTAAAAGTTTAGTAATATTTGTTTTAACTTTAGTGTTTCAATGAGATATGAATGCATTCGCCAGCCCCAACACCCAAATATCCTAGCACACTCCCCACAAGGGACCACTATCAATAATTATGTATCATTTTAGTGCTCTTCAATAATTATAATAGTTCATAAGAATTATATATTATATTAATATACAAGTTATAATTTTGTATTAATTACCTTTATATTCTTACATTTTTACATAAATAATATAGGGTGTCCCAAAAAATATATACATACACTTTGAATCTAATTATGAAGGTAGTGTTACTAAAATATATTTCATTTACAAAACTGAGCTATCAGCTGTTAAAGTGTGTATACATTTTCGGGGGACACCTGTATTATACTTTCTATAAGCTGTGATTGATTTTTCCTTTATTATGTTTCAGAGATCTTTTCATTTCAGTACATTCTTTTTCATGACTATACCATGATTCACTTAATTTTTCCCTTACAATGCACAGTTAAGTGTTTCCAGTTACCTAATATAAATAATGCTCCATTGACTATCCTTGTACATAAGTCTACTTGTACCAATGCATTTTTAGAGTATATTTCAAGAAATGATATTACTGAGCCAAAGGTAATGTACCTTTTAATGTTTAATAGGTAATACCAAATTGTCCTAGAGATATTATTTTAATGAGTATCACCAACAGTGTATGAGTACCAGTTTTCTTATATCAACGTCATTACTTTTTGCCAATAAGTATTATTTCACTGTTATGTTATTATCCCAATATTACAGATGAGGAAACTACAATTCAGAAATGTTAAATAACTTTCCCAAGGTTAGTAAACAGTAGAGCCAGGTTTCAAATGAGGTTAATCTAGCTCTTTCTACAGGCTTGGCTGCTTTTGAGAAAATACAAATGGGTAAGCCAGATGTAGAATCTACAGGATGTGCGCCACTTGTTAAATGTCAAGCCCATTGGAATATGTCTGGACATGATTAGGTGGGATCACTGAGTAGATAAATGTGACTTATGTTACATTTCTATGCATAATCTATGCAATCTAAAATTGCAAGCAAAATAATTGGTATAAGTAATCTGATAAAAATTGCTTGCGATACTTTTCACACTTTTTAGTATACGCATAATATTAACTGGTCTCCCAAATTTTAATTAATGACTTAGTCTAGAAAAAATAAACTACCTTCAGTTCTCAGGCTCCATAGTTAATTTTGAAGGAGGGAGACAAAGGGGAGGGGAAATTAGGGGACATCTGTAATACCCTTAAAAATAAAAATGAATTTTTTTAAAAATTAAAAACAAAACACACAACAAAAACAGGCATATGATTGTCAAGAAAGTTGATTCTCAAGTTGAGAAAACATTCCTGTCATTAATATTGAAAAGGCTACTCAGCATCATAATTATCTCAAGATATTTGACAATCTCCATTTTTGATGAAAGAACAATCTAGAAGAAAGTTATCATAACTTATAAAGTATTGACAACAATAACTAGCCTTTATCAAGTATCTCACCAGATAGTGATCTAAACATTTAACATACTTTATACAATTCTACATTAAAACCCTGAAAGGTAGATATTGTTATACTCAATTTACAGATATATTCAACCTGATCAAATGAGCTGAGCAGAGTTTGGGATTCAAACTCTGGTTTTGATTTTTGTAGTGGACACTTTCCACTATTTTACATTGTTAAAAGATGCAGAATAAGTTATAACCAAAAGCATAAACTGGCAATAAATATAAATAAAAGTCTTTGAAGGATAACGGCTTTCAAACATAATTTTAGTCTTTCAAAGATGTGCTCCTGTAGGACAAAAGTACTATCAAGAAAAGCAAATTCACACTTTTTCTGTATAAGTCCCATATATCAGTGCCATAAATTCATTATAGTGACAGACTTACATTTAAAATTCCAAGACTCCTTTTATTTTTAAAATTTCAATACGCAAAGATAATTGACTTTCCTGGAAAAAACCCACAACTTTCTATGCATACAAAGATCATCAATATTGACAGTTTGATAGAGGATAGAATTTATTTTAAATCCTTTAATCCAGAAACTACCATTAATTAAATTAACTCCTAGAACACATTATTTCACTTCACAGTGTATCAGGTTCCTATACTAAAAAGTGAGGAGGAGCTTCCCATCCAACATTACTAAAGAGAATCAGAAAAATATGTATAAATGCTATATTATATATAGTAAAGATTATATATGCACTATCACAAAAACCTAGAGTGCTCCATATGGTCCTTCCCTGCTCCTTAGAGGAAACATTAGTTCACTCTGTCCCTTCATCAATTAATTAAGGAAGGAAGGAAGCAAAATTCACCGGGTACTAGGTAAGTGCCAAGCTCTGTTGTGGTCTTTGCAACACAATTCCCACCCTAATGAATCTTAAAATAGAGCATATGCCTATACTATGCCTATAAATCTACAAGTATAGAAAAAATTACAATTTGAAAACTTAAATTTTAGTGGCAGAAATAAGAAATGTAAAATATTGCAAATAACACGTTTCTGCAAAATTAACTAATTTTCTCCAAAAAGAAACTAAAAAGAGAAATGTAAAATAAAGCAAAGGATTTGACAAAATCAAAGTACATTAAAATGTACTAAATATCATTGCCACTTTTATAAACCAATACAGTGCAAAGCTTTATTTGCTACAGAATTAATTGAATGCTCTAAAACAAATAGAGCCTTTATATTATGAAAGCTATAACATGTACTAACATGTCAATAAAAAGTATAAAGTTTACTAAAGAAAACAGAATATTTTATTTTAAATTGATGAAGACATTTGAATTTGGTACGTGTAAAAAGAGCATCGCTATTTCAAATATTATTGACTTTTCTAAAACAAACTTTATAATTGCATATCAAAATCTTTGGTAAACACATTCCATCTTTATAATAGTGTTTATAATAGTTTTAACCAATAAAAAATGAGCTTGTAGAAATAACCAATGCTTAAAATTTAAATAGAAATATTCAATAATCATAATTTAGAACACTTAAGCCATATATTTCTATTTCTTACTTTAAAGTAAAATTTCATAATACTTTTAAAATGTAGAATATAAAGTTAACTTTATATTAACTATGACTCTGAACATATGGAACTTTTACATAAGAAATCTTTAGCACTAAGTATGAAAATTTTAATGTTATTTAAAAAGAATAAGCAGTAATAGGTTCAGCATTCTTTTCAACCTCATTTGTCCATCTGGTGGAACAAAAATATTACTGGCTCATTTTAAAATGGGAAAAGCAAAGATGCAAACTATAGTATTTCAACAGAAGCTCAATAAAAACTGAACAGAATCAACCCCAAAATGTACATATTTCTGATTCATCCATTTCATCATTTATTTTACATTACGTCAAAAATATTTATTGAACATCTGATGTGCCCGGAACTATGGCAAACATTGAAACAGATAGTTAAAAGGTTAGGCATGATACCTGACACCTAATGCAGGCCGTGCAGGTTGACTAAGCCAATGGAAAGATGCATATAGAATCCCAGGTGGTGGTGAGGTCTATAACGGGGGGGGGGGGGGGGGGCTGAGGGGAAAGACAGGACCGCTTTCTTAAGTTGGCTTACTCAGGGAAGGAGAAAGGAGATCACTGCAGAACAAAAAAGGGAGTGGGTAAGAAGTGACTAAGAGCGAGCGCAGCACAGAAGAAAGCTTCAGGCTGGAAAGGAATTTGGTGTGTCTGGAACGACCAGAGGCTGGAGCAGAGTGAGGGGAAGAAAATAAGAGTGAACTGTATCTATTTAACCTCATGAAAACTATGTACTTATTAATTACTTTTTCGCTTACTTAGGATCTCTTACCAAACATGAAACCAGGGACCATCAGGTACCCTTTCTCAAACCATAGTCAAAGCTATTTCCAAGGTTTATTGGATCAGTCTCTCTTTAATCCTCATGTTATCAGCTAAACTGAGTGAACAACATATGGGCCTAAAATATGAGTGACCTTCAAGCTCGAAATAATGACAATTTTTTGAAATTGAAAACTCACTCTAACTCGTAATTTGGGGGACAAATGTTGGTAAATGACCACTTAAATTTTTAAAAATCCAAAAACATACACTTCCCCATTAAATTTGAAAGCATTAAATTATATATCATGAGTTTTTAGTTACTCTCCAAACCTTGTTACTTTAAAAGGCACAGCTTTTGTTTTTCTTGGGTGCTAAAAATGAAACATTCTTCTAGATGCCAAGTTAATCCTTGTTGGCAAAATACATACTGTGCATAGTGTTTGTACAATTTGTAATCACAAACTGACACCCACTGACAACAAAGAATAGCTTCTACCCAAGCAAGTACTTAGGAATATTGAAGACCATTTTCTGATTCCATAAGGCATGTCATTAACTTTCATTATTACTAATGGAAGTTATGGGCGCACTTCCAAAATAAATCACAGGCATTGTGTCATATCACTGGTCCTAAAAAGGCTTTATTTTCAGGTTAGATATTTTTAGTCAGCAATGCAGGCATTTTGTTATTTTTTTCGTTAGAAAAGTTCAGGTATGCAAAGTACCAGCGCATACATATCTTTCCTTTTTTATCCTATTATCCCACTCAGTCAGTACATAATTTAGGGAAAAAAGGAAAACCAGTGTAAATATGTACTTAGAAACATTTTATATAAAAAAGAAACTGCATATTTGTATAATAGAATGCAGTGTTTCTAAGTGAAATGTACATTCCCATATACTCTGTTTGAAGTATGAATTAATGTGACCTTTATGGTAATCTGACAGTGTGAAGCAGAAGCCTTAAAACATTCTTAATCTTTTATTCAATAATTCCACATTAAGATATTTATAATAATAAGATAGTCCAAAATCCCTATGTGCACAACAATTCAAATATCTTGGGAAAGTCAATGAAATTCCCATGCTGCATGGGAAGCAATGCAATCTTAGTGCATCTTAAAGGCTGAATGAACACAACTGATAAGAATTTAGATAATTAGTTGGATAGGTAGGTAGATACATAGATGGCCAATATGCAGATGACAGATTATATAAAATATATTAATATAAGTTTATATATTGTAGGTAACGTAATAGATAAAATAGAATAATGTCTGAAGAGGGTGCATCAAAATTTTGACAATCTCTAAATGAAAAAATTACACGTAATTTCCTTTAATATACAGGGTGAGGGAAAAGTAGGTGGACAGTTGTTAGCACATGAAACAGAATTTATTTGCGCATTATTTATTATTGTATTATTTTCCATACGAACAACTGTAAACTTTTTGCCCCACCCTGTATATGTGTACATATATTTATATGGTATTACACAATAGAGAATTTGTGTAATTTGTTATTTGTTTTTAAATGTACCAAGATGTATATTTATTGTGAAATATAATTTGGTATTCCAAATTTTCTATAATGAATTTGGAATATGATTTGGCTT
This sequence comes from Miniopterus schreibersii, assembly GCF_964146895.1. Classification (NCBI taxonomy): domain Eukaryota; kingdom Metazoa; phylum Chordata; class Mammalia; order Chiroptera; family Miniopteridae; genus Miniopterus; species Miniopterus schreibersii. The sequence continues at coordinate 50,281,034 of NC_138107.1, read as the reverse complement.
TATGAAAAATATAATCAGTAAAAGCAATACCTTTTAAATATTTTAAACCTCAGGGGTTCTAATATGTAAAGAATATGTCCTCATGCAGGCAAGGACCGCCACCTGCTCTACCTCCACAGCTGGACTTCACATTGTCCCTTCCGATTCCCACTGTCCATTTTCCCCATATACTTATTTCTGTTCTTTTCATGGCTACCCTATAAATTAATTAACTTGCTTAATTTTAATTAAGTTTAATTCTAAATAATGCAGAGATAACAATTTTTTAACTCTAATCACTATCCTTTAGATCTACATACTACTTGTGTCTAGTATTTTAGTTGTTTATAACTTCATAAATTTAACATTATTATTTTATACAGTTCATGTTATTTACATTTATACACATGATGATCATTTTCTTTGATAATTCTGTTTTGCATCCCTGACCTCACTTCAAGGCTCCTTTTTTCTGCTTCCTAAACTATATTTGTTGAAAGTTCATTGGTTAGTAAATATTTCTTGATTTTTGTGGTCTGAGAGTGTTTTTATTTTGCCCACATTTTAAAAAAATAATATTGCTGAGTTAACTTCTGGTTTCAATTGTGTTTTTCTTATTTCAAATAAGTATATATTTTATTTCAAGAAGTTGTATTTAAATCTTTTTCAAATCTGCCAGGTTGCTTTTGATAGTCGTTCCTTTTCTTATTCCTATGCTAAATCACCAATTCCCCCCCTTAATTTCTATTAATATAGTAAACATATTTGCTTTTTTGAATATGATAGTTGTCATATAGTCTTTGAAAGTCTGATTCTAGAATTTGTTTTCTCTGCTGTCTCCAGTGATACTTGTCTTACCATACATTTGGGGTTATTTTGTGTAAGTCCATGTTAATGATAAAGTTATCCAAAGGAATTGTTTTTAAAGTATATTACTTTGGGCTCCCTAGAAAACTGTCTAATTCCAGGTCTGGGGCAGGGAAAGTGCAAGTACAGCCTAGGACACCTTGTGCTATACGAAAATGAAACCCTGGAAAAAAATGAGGGCATGTCAACAAGACACAAGAGATAGCTTAGGAAATATGGCCTTCAAATGAACAATAACTCTAATTTATTATAATTCATGGAATAAACTTTTTAATGAGTCATAGTAATATTCAAGAAAGAGAAAAAGAGAGATGGAGAGGCTCATTTGCTCTTATTAGAAATGACTGTTATGCCAATAGCTTTCAAAGAGAATTGACAACTGAAGTGGGGGGGAGAAATAGTTTACCTTTTAGGAGGAATTGTGTTTCATTCCCAATGGATGAAGGAAAACTCATTGTTACAGAACATCAGCTAATTAATGTTAAATATCTGCTAATGTATATCAATTCCCAATAAAGTAATTGATTCAGCTAGTATCATTACAGGATGCTGTAACTAATAGAAGAAAAGTTATCTGGGGGAAAAAAATATTCAGCTAGGGATAAAGTATTACCTGAAAGATAATATGCTAATGGCAAAGGGAAAAATAAGTACATTTTCAAGGATATCTGGTAGTCACCACCTTAACCAAGTAATCAAACATAGCCTCGTTAACAGTGCAGCTTCCTTACTTCTTGAACTTCCAGATGAGATGCAATATAAGAACATAATAGAAACAATCCTTGTCAAAAAAGTTTAAACTTTACCTAATAAGCATTTAGAACTTTCAATTAACACATATATATGATCAGAATACATTTATATACATAACTGTGTGTGTGTTTGTAAGCTATGCATCTATGACAGAACCCTAGTTAGAGAAAATAACTATGAAAGATGATGTAGCATCACCCATGGAAATCTGAACACAGATTAGACATGAAGTAATATTAAGGAATTATTAATTAAAATAGGAGTGATGAAAATAATAGTGTAGTATGTATGCCCATATTTGGGGGAGATATGTGCTGAAATAATTATGGGTAAAGAACTATGATCTCTGCAATTTGCATTCCAATGGTTCAACGAGATAGAAAATAGATAGGCAGAGACAGAGAAATAAGAGTCAGATATAAAGCAAATTGGCAAAATGTTGACAATTATCTAAGAGGTGGTTATATGGGTTTTCACTGTACTACTCTTTCATTATTTCTATGTTCGAATTTTAATAATTAAAACACTTGGAAACATTTAAAAATTTAAAATTTAAAATGCATCCCTCCAGAGCAGGTTTATACTTGCTTCTGTCATGGGCCTGGGACCAGCACAAGACACCTTGACTGGTTTTTTTGACTTGGCATTTTTCAGGCCACCCACACTGGCAGTGTAAATCCCAGCCCCAAATGAATGTAAGATTTTTCTGTTTTTACCCCCTCACCTAGAAACAAGGTATATAATGACAAACATATTTCTGTATTTGGACAAACAAGGTTGTTTTTTCGTCTTTTTCTTCATAAACTCACATACTTAGAAAATGAGAATTCTGTAGAAGAGGACCACATGCCTGGAGAAACCTAGCTAGTTATTTAAACAGCCTCTAAAAATATTTCCTTAACTTCAACAGTTTAATTACAAAAAGAAAATAAAAATGAATTGGTAAGTTAAAAAAAAAATTGAACACTGTTACCATAATAGGCAAGATGTTGATTTCACAAATTCAGCCTCTACCGAAGTGCTTCAAAATACCACCAATATTGCCCGGCCCGAGTGGCTCAGTGTTTGAGCGTCAGCCCATGAACCAGGAAATCAGTCCCATTCCCAGTTAAGGTACATGACCAGTCTGAGGCTCAATCCCCGGGGGGGTGCAGAAAGCAGCGGATCAATGACTCTCTCAACACTGATGTTTCTATCTCTCTCTCCCTCTCGCTTCCTCTTTCTCAAACCAATGAAAAACATATTTTTAAAAAAAAAATACCACCACTATTAAAACAAATATCAGATTTTCAAGGGAAAAAAAAGTGAATCAATCAGTATTGGGAAAATAAAACACTCTTTGGACTTTACCTATACTTTAAATAAATGGGTTTCCAGAGAAGAATAATCCGCTGGCCTCCAGGCACTTCCTTAGCTCTTCTTGGGGAGTTCCCATGGAACATAACGTGCCCCACTTTCACTTTCCATGGTTCTCTAGCCACAGTCACTTAATGCAAAGCAGTGTCTGTCTGGGATGACTGCCATAGTGATTTTTACTCCTGAAATAAAAGCTAATTGTGTCTCACCTCCTTATGTAAATAGAGCACACTTTTTCCTGAGTATTTATGACATTTTGGCAATATACATTTGGAACCACAGTTGAAAAGGAGGAATTCTATAGGAGGGTTTATGCTCAAAATTAAGTCTACTGGTCATAGTGTTCAAAAAAGCAAAAGTCTTAGAATTCAAATGAAAATATAGATGTTTACCTCTATCATTATTTTAGACAAATCTATTTTAAGCAATACCAAATTTATTTTTCTAAAAAATAATCACCTCTTCAAATATGACTTAGCTTCTTTCCTACAGCTTGCCAGTTCTTCCTCTTACTCAGATTTATAAATGAAAGTGCAATAATTACATTTACATATTTTCTATATATACAGATCCATCCCCTGTGGAAGAGAAAAGGTAAACCCACCTATTTTCAGGAATGCAATATCAAGAAAATCATTTTGAAATTTAAGTAAAAGCAACAGCCAAAAAAATAAAAAGTGTTTGCATGTGTGAATGTAAGAACTTAAAATAAAATAATTTAGAGATCATTTGTCCTGATCACTTTATTTTAGGTACAGGATGATGAGTCCAGAGAAGAAAAGGAGCTTCCAAGTGAAAATGACAATTCTCTCAACAATCTCTCAGATTAATCTCACACCAAATTCACCTATATCTTTATGTGAGAACATTAACAAGTTCTTCATACTATAACAACAAGCACTGTTTCTTCTGTTGGTAACACTTAGATCAGAATAATTTGGTCAAATACAAAGTAGGGTGATTATGTATAAAGAGAATAGATGACATTAAAGATATATTATTATAAGCACTAATGATGCCTAAAATATTTTAAGGACCATGTCCATTTTGAGCTTCCTTACGTTAAGTTTTCAAATACAGTCTAAATGGAAAGAGGGATAAGAGGAGAACATATACTTTGATAATGGACATCCATTTAGTAAAAAATCAGATTATGGTTTGTATTTTTTAACATTAGGGAGATTAGAGTGGTTATACATTTCTTGGTAATTAAAATACAAAAATAAAAATTTTCCTGTTAATGGATAGTGTTTTTCCTACTAATTAAATGAAATAACATTAATTCAGTGTTAGTGTGTCATCTCCTACATAAATCTGAAAAAAAATTTTCCTCTTCCTGTCTCAAAAGGCAAGCTCCATGAAAGCAACGATTTTTGTCTTTTTTATTTAATGCTACATCCCCAACACCTAGAGCATCACACAGTATAATTATCATGTGATCTTAATAAATATTTGTTGAGTGAACAAATGAATGATGCAAAACAACAGAGCACCCATAGGTGTAAGTGACACGATCTTACACCTACATGTAAGTCACATTATGTCTCTTACTATGTGTAAGTCACGTGGTATTTTTTTCATAGGTTTATGTCTTACATGTTGGTGATTTTCATATAAGATGGCTGCCAAACCTCTTTGTCAAAAGATTACAGAACAAGAGTGTTTCATCCAAGTTAAAAATAATGACAATTCCCATTCCCAAGCACCATCTCCTTTCATCCTTATATTAATGCTGTGGTTGAGGTAGAACTGATGCTATTACCTCCAGTTTATAATGAAGAACTCAGGCTTGGGAGAAGGGGAGAGTTCTGCACGTTTCTAAGGTTGATCATAGGCAGAGTCCATTCTAGAACGGTCAGTGTCTTTGGTCTTTTAGACCGGTATCCCGTGGCTCATAACAAAAATAATCTAGGGGTATTTCAGCAACCATTTTGACAAGAACATCACTGAATACTAAACACTACTACATTATTATTGTAGTAATATATTAAACATTACTTAATAATGTTTTAATTACATTAAAATAAGATTAAACATCTGGGAAAAAATGACTTTGTCAGAACATAAAACTTACTCTACACAAAGGTAGAGTAAGTAGTTCTCTGTGTGGCATGAATTGAGAAGCAGTGCCAGCCCTTCTTTCCCCATCCCAAATTCTCCCTCACCTATGAAATTGCCTGAAAAAAGGAGATGGTGTGAGTTAAAGACAAAATTTGCCTCCTCAACAATACTGTCCACGGTGCCTGACTTCAAGGTCTAGTACACTGCAACTAAATATCTAGACCGATTATTTAGAGACTTAGCCTTGTTCCACACAACTACATCCTTCTCAGGAATTGGTGGTATTTCATTTACCTAGTCATTGCAAGAGGCATCAGTAATTTAAAATATCCCATAATTAGTACAAAGAATCTTACCTGTGGAAGAATTACAAGTAGATTACCTAAGTGTAAACTCTGGCTCCTGTTCTTCCTGATTGTTGCCTATCTACCAGAGAAAGTTCCACTCTAATTTACTACTGTCAATAAGTGAAAATAGATTTGATGGAATGAATTTTTGATGCCTACTTCTAGCTCAATAAACAAAAGTACAAGCAAAGAGCTGATAAGCCATTGAAGTTCTTTCCCAATCTGGTCTTCCTTCACCCACCAAAGAGTTGGTCAAGGTGATTCCAATGCTTAAAGTAAACACAAAAATGTATTCTGGGCACTCTACCTTGGCAGTTCCTTATTTAAATGCCTTAGTGATGACTTACCTGCAGCTTGGAGTGAAAACCTTTTAATGTGGTAGACTTTCTATAATCTTCTTGCTTATATACCACTTCTCAAAATTCCATTTTCATCATGCTGACCCAACAGTAATCCTATGGCTACCCCACAAGGAAGCCAGCCTCATAAACGCTCAGTGACTACTAATCCGCAGGCTGCTTTCCCCCATACCTACTCAAACTGAAACTTTGCCTTGGTGACATCACTTGTCCTTCCACCTCAAGGTTGTTTTAATTTTGTTTTTATTTTGCCTAAATTTTACTTTTTAAAAATTCTAGGAAGAAGACAACTAAAAACACAATGGCATGGTTTTCCCCAGGCAACATATCTTCCAGGGAAAACTTTGATACAATATTAAGGCCCACCAATAGCCACCAATTTCATTAGCAACAGGCTGATAAATTAAATTTCATATAAGCATAAAATAGTATAAGTTAAAATCATAACTAGTAATCTGTGGATTTCATACAATAATGTTTTACAGACATATCACCACCCCCACAAAAAGGTAAAGCTATTTTGCTAAATACAAAATCACATTTTCTAATTATATTTTCTACGAAAGAGAAAATGGCAGCATAAACTGAAAATATAAAGCTCCTTTGGATCACATAACATAATTCCAAAGAGCTATAGCTTTTCTTTGCCTATTATGCAGAAATGTAGCTGTAATTATGCTATTTTTCTAAAACAAATATTCATATTAAAGACTTTCATTTTATATTCATGTTTTACCCTCTAAGTATATTTCAATATAATTGGTCCTATCTCTATAAAACCTCCCTGACTGTTATAATCAAATCTACTAATATTTATGGTACAAATCCTTCTCTAAATTCCTTAAGAATTACATTTTAAAATTAATGACTGAAACAAAATGATTTACATACAAAGTTATCATATCACTATATTTCATATAATTATCACAGAGCAAGTTCCCCAAAAATGTCACCAGTGAATTTTGTACCTAATGATTTAGGAGTTTAAGTGACACCAAATTCCCATAAAAGGAAAATATTTATATTTGAAAGGTTAAAGAAAAGTTACTGATCATTCAAATTATCTTATTATGCCAAAAGTAATTAAATATAAGGCAATGAAAAAATACTGGACTGGGCTGAGGTCATGCATCTTGCATTGTATCCCTCCTCAGCCACTAACCAGCTGTTAAAAATCATTTACCTTCTAAGGGATTTAAATGTTTTCATTCATAAAATGAAGAAACTGAATCATCTCATTGTTACAGTACCTAAAAAATGTGTGATTCTAAAACTATAAGTGGTATACATAATTTGGAGTAAGATAAAGGATTTAGCATACTGATATTTAGATGCATTGTTTTTGCTGAAGCAAATGATCTGTTTAGTCAAGGTTGCTGTCATCACACTATGTAAAAGCAAGGGTATTTGATGGCATTTAGTTTTCCTGAAAGAAGATTTGTGTTTCAATTGAATTATGACATGCTTCTGCCACCTGATTCCTGCAAGACAGCAGCGGGCTGCTATCTGTAAGCTACGCCAATAAAGTGGTAAATGTTTCCAGTGATTAAGTTATTTGTCAATAACAGAAGAAGCATTTTGAATTCATAAATTCTGCACCTATAATTTCTCACTTGTTTAAAAATATATAATCTATTTACCACTGAAATATAACAGAAATAGTTGAGGAAAACCAGTATCACATTTTCTAGGTTAAAGAAATAAACTTTACCTCAGACTTCTCTGATGCCTGAGAAAAGTTCCAATAATAAATAATAATAATAATAATTATTCTTATTGAGGCTTTCACTGCTTCTTTGAGACAGCTTCTTGAATACCAGACATTCTCTAACCAGACATCATTTCCTCATATCAAAGACATAAATATCCATTTATCATGTCCCATACATTTATATATATGCATATATGCATAAATTTTTAAATGTCATAGCAGCACAGTAAAAGAATCAGCTAGTAAACTTTCAATAGAATGTATTTAATTTTTTTTTTTAATCTGATAGGATTGTCAGGGAAATCTTTTCTGAAAATACAATGGAGGATAATATGCTAAAGTAGTAATATTCAGTCTGTAGTAGGTCTTTGGGGAAATATTCAATGTTCCTTTCAGCATTCATTGAAAAACGAAATAACAAACCACAAGCAGCAGAAGAGTTTCCCCCCTGGATGTGGACAGTTATAGATGTATTAAGGAGTATAACATATGCTATTAAATATGGATGTTGAATAATTCATATGTGCTATCAAAAAAGCCAAGCAACTGGGACTAATATCTACTCTGCTAAAATTCTCACTTCATTCTTTGTTGTCTTTTGCAATCAGTAGACTCACAGATTATCTGGTGTAAATGAAAATAAGGTTGACTGCAAAGTTATAAAAAATAAACAAACTAAACTCAGGTTATAAGCCAATGACACATTTCTCTCTACTTGAAAAAGTCTGCAAAACACTCTAAATAGCTGCCCAGTATCTCTCATTATAATCTAAGTAATGTGCTGGCAAAATGTCCATATTCATTTCCTATTTTAAATAACTGTTTGGTCGAGGAGAGAGGGAAAGTAGACCAACAAAATTAACACAGGAAAAAAATAGAAGGAACAATCACATAAACTAGAGCAGTGATAGAGGGTTTTTAAAGGTGATTATTTAGAGGTGACCTTCTGCTTAAAGGACATACCTGAGCCCTAGCCGGCTTTGCTCAGTGGTGAGAGCATCGGCCCTCGGACTGAAGGGTCCCGGGTTCGATTCTGACCATGGGAACATACCTCAGTTTCAGGCTCCATCCTCAGCCCTGGCTGGGGGCCCATGTGGGAGGCAACCAACTGAGCTCTTCTTCTCTCTCTCTCTCTCTTTCTCTTTCTCTCTCTCTCTCTCTTCCACTCTCTCTGAAAAGCAATGGACAAAATATTCTCAGGTGAGGATTAAAAAAAAAAAAGACCTACCTGGATGAGCAAGAATGTAGTTCTGGGGTGGAGGGGGCCAACGGGGGGAAAAGGGGGACATTTATAATGCTTTCAACAATAAAGATTAAACCTACTTTTAAAAAAGAATGTAGTTCTGGAAAACACTTAGAATGGTTCAAAATCAAAAGGGCCAGAAGTGGTATTTCTGTACTCACTGCTAATCACACTGCAGAAGATCTGAAAGAAGTAGAAGTTGCTTAATAAACGTACTTTGATAGTAAAAATCACTGTAAATAATGACATTACCACTTGTCCAGCATAGCCTTTCTCACAATGAAAATCCTGAGAAGGACAGGTCTAGAGAGTAGAATTCCATAAAATATTAAAAATGAAAAAAAAATTGAATGCCCATTGTAAATTCTGCAATATTTTACGATCTAGGAAAATAAAATAAATTTTAAGAATCATGAGTACTCCTTGAGAAAGATACATAACAAACAATAACATGAGACTGCTATGATGCATTGGTAAGCCTATTTTTACATCTTTATGTGTATAGCTAATATAAAAAATTACATATTAGAAGCAAATAATTGCTCATTAAAACTGCCAAGTAAAAATTATTATTGGTTTATCATTACAAAATTTGTTAAAATAACAAGTAAAAACATCCTCTTATGGAAACCGAAAAATAGCTTTAAAAAGTTGTATACAGTGAAGGAGATGATCTTGCTTTTCCATCACTTCTCATGTCCATTTCGTCCCTAAGTCCTAGTGAGTCAACAGTTCCGTTCATCACTTCTCCATTTCCACTCCATTACTTTAGTCCAGGCCTCTTATTTCTTATGTGGATTATTCTAGTAGTCTCTTAACATGTATCTCACTTCAAATCTGCTTAAACCCACTTAGCCTCACTCCCACGTACACATTTCACATTACCACTGCTTCCAGAGTGATCGTCCTAAAATACAAATCTGACGCCATTCCTTTGCTCAAAATCCTTCAAAGATTTTCCATAACTTTTATTCTGTCAATCAGGGTCCTTAGTTTTTAAATCATAAAGCCTTTCCTGATCTCATCGCTGCCTATCCCTGCAACCCAAATCCAGCTCTAGCCTCACACATATGTTTTTCTCTAGGCAAACTGAAGTACTCAATGTGCCCTAACAGTGCAGGGTGTCCCACCAAGCCCAAGCCTTTGCTCACAGGGATTTCTTTGAATGAAAATGTATTTTTGTCTTGTCCCACTCAAATTAACACATCCTTTAATTTATAAATGGTATCACCTGCTTTGGGAATCCTGAACTGCCCAGTCTGCTGTGGACCCCCGTCTTTAGCACCTCATTTCACTGAAGGCAGCATATTCTAATCAGGGATGTATCACTGACAATCCCTATCTTGCCTGTTGGTAAGGCTGGGAAATCCATTGAGAAAAGGGAACATGATTCATTCTATTTTTCCAGTGCTAAGCACAGGCCTGACAATAGCAGGTGCTCAATAAGTGTGTGTTATATGAATGAATCTAAGGGAGAAAGTTTAACATACTGGGATAATAAAAATATTAGTACTTTGACTTCACTAGTGTATTCAATGATCAATACTATATGTCTGCAGTCATTCACTGATTGAATCTAAAACCAACTACTTCTACATGACAAAATATTTTAGAAACACTTTTTAGGTTAATCTTGGTCACCTGTAATTCAAAAAAATAAAACTGTATTTACCTTAAAATATTATGTATTTAATATTCAAAAATAATCTTTGATGACCTTTCCAATTGGCACAAATAATTACAAACTTTAAATGAATAGTAAATAATTTATAAACAAATTATAACAAAGCACTGTTTTATGAACATTGTCTTTCTGTAAGTAATGCCTTATAAAGTATAGCTAGAGACTTATTTCTGTATCTCCAAGGATATATTCCAATCTTCCACAGGTAGGATGAAAACTAATTCATCATTAATTAGTAATTATGAGTCTAACAACGGCAAAATATAAAAATTTCTCTGAGATTTGCTCAGGGTATACTGGCTTAAAATATCTAAAATAGCCTTCTGCACTGATTCCAAATCAGAAATAGCCTATACACTCCCTTCCCAGAAAACAACAAGGTTTCACAATTTATGCTACTAGCTTCTAGTCCCAACTAAGGAGAGCTACTGAAAAACATAAGAACAATATATTTCCTCAGTCACATTAAAGAAAATTAATATGTTAGTAAGTTTATTTTTTAAATTACATGAACTTTAGAGTAAAATATAAATCAAGCACAGTTATTTTGACATCAAAATTATCCTTGGGTTTAAAAATAGGCTCATCTTATGATTTCAAAAATATATTTTCATAATGAGTCATGTTATGTTTGCCTATGGCATTCTTGTTTGTCAACATACTATTTATTGTCCATTTTCCTTACATTACATAATTACTTTATGCTCAGGCTTTTTCCAGCTTTCAAGTTCTCAATAATCGATTCTTTACCACTATCTGTAATTAAAGAACACTTCTACTTGTTTGAATTGGCTAATATTTCTAAGACTAACATAGTGACTAAGGGAAAAGCAAAGGAAGGACCATTGAACAGGACACTTTCCCAGTATTTTTAAACATCTAGTATGATCTTGAGTTAGCAATCTGCAAAGAAAATTCTTAGTAACAAAGTATAAATAAATAAATAAATAAATAGCATGCTATCTTATCAGCTGGCACAAGAATTTCCATTAGGGAGGAAACTTTCTTTGTTTGGGAAAAATGCTTTACCAAGTAGAAAGCAAAACTTCAGCAGAGGCAGAAGCCAAAGCAACAAAGCAACAGTGAGGCTTTGCAGGAAGTAGGAAACTGAGATTTCCTTTGTAGTATAAAAATGAGACTTGTTTTCTTCTTGGCAAAAGAGAAAATTAGATTGGATGTTAAGAGAGGAAGAAGAAAGGGGAGTCAATGGAATGTTATGAATCTGAGGCTAAATAAAATTCCTGGGATATATTAACAGCAAGGTTAATTTAAGTTGCAAGTTAAAGTCATTTGCATGGATGTGATATAACCGCCCCCTTGCTCTCCTAAAATCATCAGCAAAGTTTACTGCTCTTAAGAATAATTGGTTGAAATGGTTGTTTTGTGGACATTGATAAAGAGGTTTGGTTTACCCTGTGAGCTGATACATTTCAGAACAGAAACTTCTCCGGCATAAGCAGAAACCCTTCGGTGGGATGACCCTGAGCGCACACTTTCCCACCCACCGTAAGCCTTCGCAAATCTGCAGAAGCTGTGGGGAGGGTCTGGACCTGCATGGGACGTGGTAGGGGTGGGTGAGCCAATGTCACTTGGATTTTCCGCTGATATCTGTGTTGCTTTATGAGTTTGAAATTTGGCAAGTTCCCTCTTTCTCCCTGTTGCAAAAGTGTGATTGTTGCCTCTCAAAATTGAAATATTTTGAAATAAAAAACTTCAGAATATACAATTAAAGATAGTGCCCTAATAAAATAACCTAAAAGATCAAGACATCTAAGTGCTGACATTAGTCATCAGTGTGTACAAATCATCAAAAACAAAACCTATTTCATTAAATAAGTAACTTACAAATCCATGGTAATAACCTATTCATTATTCTAACAGACAAGAAAAAGAGTTAAAATTAGCAAAGATAAAATATGTTGAAATTAGAAGTAATTTAACAACTCCATCAGTAAAAGGTTTTAGAAAATTCTAAATACTAGCATTAATTTTCTTCAACTGATTTTAAAAATCACATCATTATTTTGTAGACTGCAGATCAAACTTTTTGTCTCCTAATTTGCATGCCGGTCCCTGTACAATCATACATGATAAAATAGCCATGAATGAATGGGCTGGTTTTCAACTACACCAAAGTCATAAAACCTTTTTAAAAAGAAAAAAACTTATCCCTCCCGACGAAGGGAACACTTACATGACAACCATCCATCCAACAGATACTGCTTACAGCATCTTTGAAACAGATAGCCTCATGATCATTCCTAATGAAATTAGTATAAGTGCTAAGACTGCTAAGAAGTAAAGGTTACAGAGAAAAATAAGGTCAAAGAAATGAGATTAGTGACCACAGCAATAGGAATTAGAGCTTGGGTCTGTCTAGACATTTTCTCTCTAATTTGTATTATTGTGTAAGATCAAATTTTTAAACCCAAAATAAAATGTGGACGAGGTACTATCAAGTTTCTGGTTCATGACTGCACATTCATTCTGTTTGTTACTCAATGTCCATTGTGTCTCAGTTTTTCTCCTCAAAAGTCTGCTGATTTTGTAGCTATGAACAGTATAGTCTATTTAATAACAATGGCAATATAGGGTGGGGCAAAAGTAGGCTTACAGTTGTGAGTACACTAAACACAGAATTTTTCCTTGTATTATTATTTATTCATTACTGTCTTGTTTTCCATAAGAACAACTGTAAAGCTACTTTTCCCTTACACTGTTTATGTTTGAAAATTAAGGGTAAACTAATACCTTTACATATAAAAGGCTAAATATTACCAAAATGGTAAAGGTGGCAGAATGAGGCAAATTGATGGTACGTTAATTAATATTAGACCCAGGCTTCAATTTTTAATGCTACCTTTAAGCAATTGTTATAAACACCAATAAAAGAACAAGTTCATTCCTTTGCATATAATGCAATTTTTACTTAAAATCATAAAATATTAAAATCATAAAATATTTCATTCATCCATATAGTCATCATTAAGTGTGATCTGTTTACAGAACATACTGAACAAAGAAAAGTAAGCATTCACGATAATATACAGAATACAAAAATACAACAACAAAATGGCATTTAAATATTTTAGGTATCCTCTCACAATTAAATTCTGGCGATAGAAGCAAATTTTTGAAGTTCCTAGTAATTTTCAAGGACTCAAAGAACCCACTCATGTGAAAATCTAAGTTTAAAGACCATACTCATGAACTCTTCCTAACTTTGAATGAATTTATGAATCATAAAATCCCATTATACACCTCCACTTAAAAATGTACATAATCTACCTAAATCCTGTCATAAAAAATCAAAGATTCTCACTCAGCCATCTCAGCTTAATTTTCAAGTAGCGCCTGGCACAAACAGTGTATGTTTGATTTTAAAGACATTCATATTTTTAAAAGCTACCTGTAGTCCTATTTTCAGTAATGGCAAGCACAATACACTCAGATTCCACAGCTATTACAATGCAACTAACAATATAAAATGTAAATTATGGTCTAAACTGGTGAAGAGGACAATCAATTAGTGCTTAATCTGTTTGAAGTTCTTTCTAAAAGTCCCTAAAAATAAAAGACACCTTCCTCCTGTTGCTCATTTAATATTGGCATTTCCATGTGGCAGATGGTAACCTTATCCCTGTGCTTCAGCTAAAAAGATTTTTATTAAGGCTAAACAAGTGTGAACAGCGTTAATTTCTTGCAGCAGGCAGATATGAATAAACCACTAGAATGAGTGTAAGTGCCCGGCCTCACCATATGGTTAAGGCCCGCATTCTGCCAATAGAATGGACTGAAAAGTAGCCAACATGCTTGAATCCTGCCCTGAGTCCCATGTTTCATCATTAGCCATCCAATCAAAGAATAGCTGCAGAGGAAGGGTAATCATAACGGATGAGAAACATAATTCGATGAATTGTTTGGTGGCTGAGCTCTGAAGAAGGGTCAGTTGTGGGTAAATTCTGAAATTTGAAACATTTGCCTTTCAGTAGCCCTCACCATTCTTGCCACTTTTCTTCCTAATACTGACCTACTACTCACTTCTGTCAACCCTGAGCCCACTGATGACTGATACTTAATCATTGCTCTGGTCATACCACCCTAAACTGTTCTTTAAGCATGTGTTCCACACTCTCAAGATGTGTCTCATATTTAAGGACTGTATTCACCTCCTTTAAAGAATATATATTTTACAGACCCCTAGTCTTAACTTACTTTACAAGGTTTCTTAAACATGTACAAACATAAACTAGGTAGAATCTTAGTATACTTTTAGTCCATAGAGAGTTACAAAAATTTACAAAATAACATTTAAGAACCGATAAAATAAATAAATTTGACTTAACCACAGTTTACTGCTTCACTATGATAAATTGCTTAAGATTTGAATGTGGTACAGTTTTTTCTAGTTTGGTTATACTACCTTACCTTGGTGATGATCTCAGATCACACTGCTTTGTCTTCCTGGAACCACTAAAAACTTCATTCATGGAGCATTGGTTTAACATCACTTCATTTTAATTTGGTGTTAATGTGATAACACATGCTTAGCATCTGGTCATGTCAGTTGTTAACCAAGTGAAACACAATGATTTTTTATAGATCATCAAAATAAACATTACATTTTTTTAAGTTATCATGAGAACACAAGGAGTATTTTAAGAACTGCCCCTCTAAAATTTCACCTCTCCTTTCCCCTACCATAATTACCATGTAGGTAAGATTCAGTAAACTCTTTCCAAGTGCCAAGCTCTTTCTATGCCTTATCCCTGGAGATCCTCCCAACAGTTCTACAAGATAGATACTATAATAATTCACATTTTATAGATGAACAATTAAGGAAACCAAGTCTTAGTGGACTCCAGACACTTTTCCCTTAATTATCACAATACTCCATCTACCAATTTGTTCTCAGCTAGTTGTCCACTTGAAAGGCTCCTACCAGTTAACTCTCCTTAAACACCTGACTATCTCACCTGAGAAGAGTGTGTAATAGGTGAATCCATTAAGAACTATGTTCTAAATTAATCATATAGTGTCCCTGGGGTTAGTTGTCTATTTGCTAAATTAAAGAAAAAAAATGGCACAAGAGTTCTTCTTAATTAATATTTTTCAATACCTTACAACAACAAAAAATTGAAATGTTTCATTTTGTGACATACCTGAATCCATTTGTCTTTCCCAGAATAGCCAGGTCAAATGTGGTTTTTCCTGATTCATTTTTATATATTTTACTCTGCATATAAAAATATTAATCCTTTATATGCTCCTCTAATATTAGAATACTCTTTTATTTTTAATCTGTACAGATTATAAAATTTCAATCTATTTGTGTAGATATTACTGATTTTAGTTCCCATATGTCTTCTTTCATTCTACTAATCCATGTAAATACTGCCTTTTTCAGGTTTGAATTCCAAGGCTGTATAAATTTTATGCCATTAAGACATTTCTTATCTACAAAATGCTACCATACATCAATAGAAGATTACCAAATACTATATGCAACTCTCTCTTTCCTTTTGTTTGTGGAAAGAGAGAACTGTAGTATGCCCTGAACTCTTCCAAGAGTGCAACATGAAACAAAACACAACAAAACAGAACAAAAACAGGAACAAATGTGCTCATTAAAAAGACATAAAAGTGATAATTTAAGCATTTCTTAAATCTGATCCAACTCTTAAACTGATTAAAGTTCAGACTCTACTATACAATTTTTTTTCTCAGCCAAAATAATTCCTTTTTACTATATTCGCTATAACATACTTCTCATACAAATTTTAAATATTTTGATGGACTCAAATACAATATTTGTGATGTAAAAAAATAATAAAATTATGTGCTTTCTTACCAAGTTTATTTTCCTACATTCACTAAACACAAGAGAATGATAGTTTAGTGAGTGAAGGAAAGCATCACATCTCTAGGGCACAATACACCTTCCCTAAATGTGTGTCAGCTTCTAACACATATTAGCCTTCAGATGTGTTATCAGTCATCAAAGAGAGTCAGGCAGAGGAGATAAGAATTTCTTTCAAGAATTCTTTTTCTAAGGCCTCAAGGGAAGTCTCCTATAATTGATCAACACAAAGAGTTACACCTTCTGGTTATCTAGGAAGCACAAATGATCCATGTAATGAAGCACTCAAGCATTTGCTTGCATAGGATGATGGGAGGAAGAAAAATCTGGGAGCTGCATGAGTAAAAACGAAATCACTGATGTAAAGATTTATATTTAGCTTTTCTAAAAATTTACAACTGTTGATTTTGTGATAAACAATATTATGTAAGCTTTCTTTTACAGTATCTATCTATAGTATATAATCAAATAATTCCATTACCCAGTTTTCTAATATCCGATTTGCATGATGTGATTTGGGTAGAAGTACAAATAGACTGAGAAACATGCCACTCTTCCATTTTTTCCCCTGTGGAATCTTAATTTAGTTCCCTGACTTAGATATAACAGTGATACCTGTAACAACTTAGTAGGAATATAAAATAGAGGGTAAGGTTCTTAGAATATGATTATCATAGAAATAAGATACTTAAAACCATGGTGCCTTTCAAATATATTATGAGAAAAATCCACAGCAAAATGCAAAGCACAATATTCAAGTCTGAAGTTTTTATAATAAGCCAAATATTTTATTTAATTGACCAGATACACCTTCAGGACATTTATTATATTAAAAATAAATAAAACTGACACTATAACTAGATAGGTAAGAAATATGTGCTAAAAGTGTTCCCCATAGTCTGGCCACGCTCCTCAAACAAGCATACAATTTCACACTCTGTGCAGCTTGAGGAATAAAGCCCTTGCAACTTTAAATCCATAATTCTGAATGGCCAGGGCATTTCCTTTCTGATTGTAAACATTTCGTGTCAAAGACCTTTATCTCAAGCTTTTTTCTGTATTTTTGTTTACTCAATTAGGTTATTTTCAATAAACAGACCAAGAGTAACATTTGACTTAGTCCCAAACGATCAGAAGCACTTCTGGTGGTAGCAATGGCCCAGCAAAGTGCATCGTCGCCAGCCCCTCGCCCCAAACCTACCCTACAACCACCTTCTCTGAAGCACCCCAGACAGGGTCACCGGTAGGACAGTGTCAGGGAAGGGGGGCGTTCAAAGAACTAGGCAGCTAGCCATGTGGCTAATAAGTTAAAAAGAACTAGGCACTAGGAGGTGTTATTTTATTTTTGTTTTGTCTTTTGTTTCAGCTATCTAACGAGAGAATGCACTGTACAATATTACTACACATTTTTAAATGAGTTTAATTTGTGACACGGAAAGCAAGGCGAAATAAGAAAGCAACATCTGCTGCTCATTTTTTGTGCCTTCCATTTAGTGATCGATCACCACATCTATTCCTCAAAGCTATGAATGCACGTTTTACTTTATGACAGAGCAGATAAATAAAATGTGCTACAAACCTAAGGGCATCCAGCATGTTGAAAAGATGGGCAAAAGCAGACCTATAACTAGTAATAGAACCAACTGATTTAGCTCTTATTTGATTCTGGAACAAAAATACAGGCTATTTTAAAGGTGGTAAGTACACTCCATCAGAGGCAGGCACTGAAAAATTTTAGTTCAGTTCCAATTCCTATTTTGTTTGCTGAAAGAAAATATTTGTATTCTAATAAATAGTGTCATACCAACTAAAGCACAAACCACTAGCACTGCAAATTAAGTCCAACTAAATTTTTTACATGACTGCTCTCTACGTCACTCAATAACAAAGGACATTCAGGTTGTTTACAAAATCCATGTTGCGCATGGAGAAACACAGACAAAAAACTGGGTGCCGCTGGTCCTAAAATCCTTAAAATTCCTAAAATTCCTAAAAGGAGCAATGAGTGAATGAAACTTGAAAGCTGAAATAAATTATTTATTCTGATATTTATCATGATATACCTTTCTGAAGCAGTTTATCAGATTCTGAATTGAACATAAAAGCTTTTTAAAAATAACTGTCAGTATTTTTTTTTGCCTGAAACTCAAGAGAAGAAAAAAAAAAGCAAAGTGAAAGAAAAGCATTCTCTTACTGTAGGGCTAAAAAATTATACAGAAATGAGAGAATTTTTTGAAATGTGCTGAATAAACACAAGATATGATCAAGCCCAGCTGATGTGCCTCAGTGACTGAGTCAACCCATGAACCAGGAGGTTAGGGTTTGATTCCAGGTCAGGGCACCTGCCTGGGCTGCGGGCTGGATCCCCAGCGTGGGGCGTGCAGGAGGCAGCCAATCAATGACTCTCTCATCATTGATTTTTCTATCTCTCTCTTTTCCTCTCCCTGAAATCAATAAAAACATATATTTAAAAAGATACAATCAGTTAGAGACTATCTCAATTTTAGTTTTTAAATCTCTTTCCCCCACCCTCCTCACATCTATTCTGATTTCTATTAAACTAAAAAGTTGAAAATGAATACAATTTGTTGCTTTGCAAGTCTGAATATATAACATTTCTCATTCTGAAATGAATATCATTCTTTCAAATTAGCAATCAAAGAACTTTGAAAGCGGACACTGCAACAAACTGCATAATGATTTTAAATCACTAGAAGGAATAGCTGCCAATCAGCTAATTGTAATTATGTATTGTGCCTGCTCAAAAATAACCTGAAATGGACATTGTTTCTTATTCATACACTTAAAATAAATTTTGTTCTGCACAAACTTCATGAATTTTGAATAGTCTTTAGGCTGTACATTTTATCTGTCAAGCCATGGGAGGCTTTCCCGATTTAAAAGCACACAAACACAAACGCACGTACACAAACACACAGTACCTTTATATTTCTGTAAACATGTTGTGGATGCATTTATTTTAAATGCATATATTCATTATGGGAAATCTATGTGTCTCTTTGGACTCAATACTGAATACTGAAGTCAAAATAAATAACCTTGGATGTTGTGAAAAAATACCAGAACAAAAGGTAA
This sequence comes from Miniopterus schreibersii, assembly GCF_964146895.1. Classification (NCBI taxonomy): domain Eukaryota; kingdom Metazoa; phylum Chordata; class Mammalia; order Chiroptera; family Miniopteridae; genus Miniopterus; species Miniopterus schreibersii. The sequence continues at coordinate 50,261,718 of NC_138107.1, read as the reverse complement.
TCTTCAGTATCACTGTTTCTAAACTATTATATCTCTACAGAGAAAACAAATTCAAACCAAAAATAAGGCACAAAGGAAAGGATGTCTTTGGAAAGGCAATCTTTTTGGTGCTGATATTTCCAAAAGGGAAGCTATCCCCAAAGAGAAGCTTTAAGATAAATCTAGATACTGTCAATCATAAACATGCCATTAAAAAATAGATCATTTATAAAAACACATTTTTTAGAAAGGTTATTGCTCTATGGCCAAGAAATCCTGTGACTAAGTAATCTGGGCCAGATAACACTAAAAATGCTTAGCAATACAAATCCAACATCCATGGACATCTGTTAACACTTTCAACAATAAAATAATTTTTTAAAAAATCAAACATCCAAGTATCTTGAGAGAAAAACTGTATTTCAAATGTATGACAGTAGAAAAACATTCTTTATTTAAAAAAATTTCTTTACGGACACCATGACTTATATGGAAGATATAGCTCATCTCGGATGCTTAAAATAAAGACCTCTTTTCTATTCATGTATACACATAATAAACTAAACTTGTATTATTAATAAAAAAGAATCATACTAACCAAAAAGAATTTCACTCAAATGCATACCAACTTGCAGATATGCTCTGGTCACATATTGATGCTTAAAGATTTAATGAGCTTTAAGCCATTCAGTTAATGAATTAGGAAGCTGCATATTTTTTAAAAAATATACGACACTTCTCAAATAATAATTGCAAGACAAACATCAATGTCACCCTTAATTTTAAAAATAGATTCTGCACAAAAATCAAAGCATCTCAGTTTTACATAAACTATTTATAATTTTTAAAATCATTTTCATGACTCTGGTGTTTAGCTGTAAGATATGTTTACTATTCTATCTCTAAATTGGTATATGGCAGCGATCTAAACAATTAGCTCAGATCATCAAAGGCCTGTTTTAACAGCATTTTGTAAAAGTTATAAACACCAAATCATTATGGAATATCAGACTACTGGGGACAGAGTTAAATCAGGTGACATTAGGTAAATAATGAGAAAGCACATTAAATTACTGACTCAATAGCATTTCTAAATGAATAATATTAGTACTAGGCATTATTGTGATAGATTGAGTAATCTACCAAGGTGTTCTACGTAAGGTGACTAAATATATGAAAGTCCAACGAAGGTAAAGGAATTACCCACAGTCATGGCACACAGCAATACTGCCACCCAGAAAAGGCTAGATTTGAACTCAGGTTTTCTGATGTCAAGTTCAAGACTCTTCTGACAGACATGCACATAAAAAATGCTGGATGTACATCAAGAAAAGAAAGTGAAAACATGGGACCAATGCAACCATAGCTATCACTCTGCACAGGGACACAAGAGTAATACGCAAAAGGTAACATTTATATTTAAGTTATTGTAGTCACCTTAAGAATTTCTCCTCAAACAGATCCTGGTGTTGATGGCATCATGGTTGTACTGTAGATCATACAGTCCTCTAAATGTTTTTACATGTGCAAAATAACTGATAGACAAAAGATGTCAAATATTGGCTATTATACTGGAAAACGTTAGCTAAGAATTTGTTAGGCTGTTTTCTTCTTATTTGCCTTGTACAGTCTAATATCAGTGTGTGGGAGGATAGTGAATAGGGGCTTTCCTGGTACTCAGAACTTAGTGACTAAGCTCACAGACCCAGGACAAAGGCTCACCAAGTCTAAAGATAATAACCCCCCTGAAGGTCTTGAGCCCACCCTTCCAAGAGAGACCATTCCCTTACCCACCCTTCAGGGATATAAGGAGAACCCCTGGGAAGAAATAGAGGAATTTCCAAATCAGCACAGCGAGAGGACTTCTAAGGAAAGGGAGGAGAATTCCCCTCCCCTCAAAGCCAAGGGTGACCCCGGTTTGAAAGAGAATGACACCTTAAAATCGAAGGCTCCTCCAGGAAGGAGAGACCAGCCTTGTGCTCCTCCCTTAGAGACCTGTTTGGACAACAGACTTTCTGACTGCTTCCACACATAACCAAGCAAGACAAAGGCAAGCAGGAAGTGATGGAAGAGGGAAGAGAGAGGGGCCGTGTAAAGCAGCTCCCGCTGTACCATGCAAGGATGGAGGCGTGGCCTTCGGGTCAGGAGAGAGCACCACGCCCAAGTAATTTCGCTGGCACTCTATCAGGAGGGTGATCCACCAGTGAGGAGACCCCCAAATCGGTTGCTGAACTGCCTGATGCAAAGCTAAAGTGGAAGGAGTCAAGTCCGACTTCCCTTGTCAAGGGCCTGCCAAATGGGAATGGCCCCCAGAGCCCGGGAGCTCGCATGTGCCCACACCAGCTACACAGACGGCATCCGCCCAGGCAGAGCCATCCAGAGAGTCACTGGCCTCCAACAGAAAGAGCCAGCACAGCAGTGCCTAAAGTAGGGTGTGTTCCTTCTTTTGCCTTTTGCTCTGGTGTCCTATAGGAGCCAGGTCCTGAAGAGAAGGAAAGCGGAGGTGTCCAGAAGCAAATTTTGCCCCTGGTGCCTGTGCCATTCCAAGAAATCATGCTTCCCTCGCTCAGGTGTGCAGTGGGAGGATGGCACAGGATGACACGAAAGGGAAGCATTAAACTGAACTGACTTTTAAGAATTAAAGTGACTGGAAAGTTATAGACTCTAATCAAGGTATTATTAAAGGTCGGAATGCCAACGCTCAGTACATGGTAAAACGCTGACTGGAGAGAAACAAAACCAATTAAGGCTTTATATCCCACCATCCACTAAATTCAGAGTTAAAAGAACCTAGCACTTACAAATGTGTAAACCCACTGGTGTTTACTTAACAATGATATCAGCTCTTTGTGGGTACTAAGGGAAATTCTATTTGGACAGTCTATTAACCTAAATAGGCCCCGCCAATTAACATTCTCTAGAAGACAGAGGAAAAGGAATGATTTTTGTCTATTTCAAATAATTGTGTTTGACTGGCTTGGGTCTTGCATTAAGAAGTGTGGGGAGGAGAGTTGTCTTGTCTTGCATGGCAGTAACAGTTTTCCCTTTTTTCATTTGCACACTGTTTCAATCTAATAAAAATGATAAGTACCATCCCATGTGTTAAAATAGCGCTGGTCATTTATCAAGAAATCTGAAATCATAAGTTTTAATAGCACCGAATAAAACCCCTTGTTTTCTCTAGTATGGGGTTGCAAACTTAGAATGTCCTAGGTGGTGAATAATTTGAGAACACATAGTGAACTTCTCACTTACAGTGAGACCTTCCCTTCAACAATACTAAGAGATGACCATTCACATTCTAAATATTCCCAGCGATTGCTGTCCTGATGGTTTCACTGGAACTGGAGTAGTCCTCTAGGCTACTCACTTCTCGCCCCACAGGTCTGCATTCAGTGATGTCCAACAAAACAAACATTAGTGATCTGTGCTGGGGGCAGGTGGAGAGAAGCAGCAGGTGAGAAAAGACGAGGTAATTACAATGTGGCACCTTATACACTATGGACATGTTTCCTCCCTCTTAGTCAGACTCGGAAGATGATATTGCCTAATTCTGTGGTTTACCAGATGACTATGGTTCAAGAAAATCTAAGATTCCACCCGCGAAAGGTCTCTACCTTCTCCATTTCCTTTGAATTTATAGTAGGATCCAGTAAGGGCAGCTGACAGAGGAATCTGTCTTAGGACCTGTTTCAGAAGGGAATGGACTCTCAGCTGTTTCAAAAGCAAACTGAAAGCCACAGGAGGCAGCCATCCACCTCTTACAAGTTTTTTGTCTAGAACAACATTTTCAACTTTTTTTTTTATTACTGAACTAAAATCTGCCTGTAATTTCCACTGTAGTCCACATGGATAACAACTGAAGCTTTTGGTCCATGTCAAAGTGAAAGCATACTATAAAAATACATGGATAAAAAGACTATAAAAAGTTACCCTGAATTGGAACTTAGAGATTTCTGTTTGATCTGGTTCTGCAGTATAGATAGAAACTCTAAAACTGAATGGCTTCATGTGAGGTTAAACTTCAGTAAAGAAATAGAAAGTGCAACTGAACTAAGGAAGAAAGCTAGAAAAAAATGAGAAAGCATTATGGAAGCAGCACATACTGGGTGGCTATAAATGAAATAAAAACCTAGGTTGCTTTTCACTACAGGAGGTTCCATATGTGTAAGCTAAAGTTCAGCGTGAGGTTTATATGTTGACATTTTACTATGTTGCTGAACGTAGATGACACAAGAAGGTGGGGATAGAGTAGGTAGGCATTTTTAAGTGCTGTTTCTCAGGGTAAAATGTTTCCCTACTGGTCTCCAACCAGAAACTATTCCCCCTCTTTCTTTCCACTACACCAGGTAAGGACAATATCAGGTCAAGGGAATTAGAGCCCTAGTTTTGTCAACTATTGAGAAGAAAGATGAAAGGCTCTATCTTGCCCTACTCCATTTGAATTACTGTGAATTTTCACCAGGCTATATAGAGGCACTAAAAACCTTGTCTCTGATCCAAATGTTGAAAGCTTTTTATCTTTTATAAAATCTCTGGTTATGTTAATGAAACACAATCCATAATTGGCTTATCTATGTTACTTTAGCATCTGGCAGTTTTACAGACTTGACTAAAAATATATGTTTAAAGCCCACTACGGCATAATTAAATGAAAGTTTGGCTTTATTCAAAAATGCAAATGAATTCTTGGCTTTTTCTCCTACACTTTTCAATTATTTATATGTACTCCCATTCATAGTGTTTTCTCTGGTCCAGAAACAATTCAATTTCAACAAATTTCCAAATTGTTTAAAACTGTATAATAAAAATGGCTTTAAATTATACGGTAAGCATATTTCTGTTTCTGGAAAAGGGTATGAAATGTGTCTTGTGATGAGCAACTTGCCAAATCAGAAATGAGTGAATAAGCATTTCATTTGCTTATGTCATCTCACAGTTACTATGTATGCATATTAGCAGGTGCTTAGATCAAATCTCAGAACAAAGATTATTTTTATAAATTTTTATCTGAAAGCAATAATTGAACACCTTTAAATTTCATCCATCCTTCAAAATCTAGTAAGTCAAGAAGTAACTGTTTCTAATTCCTAGGTCAACAGCAGTCAACAGCAACCATTTCTACATTTCCATCTTCATCATCTGCAAGGGTTTCCTATTAAACCTCCCAAAAGCACAGTCATTCTTGCAAAGTACTCCAAAGCTTTTGTAGTTGCCTGAAATAGATGATGTCTCCTTTGTTCTCCATAAAGGTTGATACCTCGACTTATTTATGTCTTGGAAAACGGATGAATGAAAGATGAAATATGTGTCATGGTAAGTTGAAGTAGTGAGACAGCTTTTATTTTTATAATATTAATATTTCACAGTAACTAAAAAACATGTTTTCACTAACTCAAAATGATTTTCTTTACATAGCAATTGACTACTAATTGTGAATTAAATGAACTCTACAAGCTGTAGCACACAAAGAACTTCCTATTGAGTTTAGGTCATTTTTAGGGCTGTTCAACTCATGGAAATGCTGCTAACAATAGAGCAATGTGTTAGTATTAATCAAGTTATAAAAATTGGCACACATTGCATATTGTTTTTCTTAATATATAAAATTAAATAAAATAGAAGCATATTAATGAATATTGCATCAAATCTCATACACTCATAAACTACAACTGTGCTTCTCTGAGGTACATGGAATTAATTTAATAAGGCAGTTTTATTTCAATGACTCAGTGAAGACTGAAGAGTTTAAAGGTGATGAAACCCTGATCCAGAAAGACATCATTTGACAAATTAAGAACACTGGCAATGACAGAAAAAAATATTCTGGAAACAACTGAATAAGCGTGAACCATAACAGCTTAGAGCATCAATGACAACAACATTGACTTGAGGCCAAGACTGAAACAAACCTGTCTTTGATTTATGGTTCTTGTTTTAGAGCTCATTTGGGAAGATGACCTTACCGCATGCTTTCAGACATTGCCTCCCTCTCATCAAAACAGCACTCTACCTCTGTAAGACCTGAATTAATCTAATCTTATTCTCTAAATTGAGGATAATTTTCTTTCTGAGAAATACTGCTAAATACTTGACCTGACTGGAATCTTAAAAATCTGAATTCATTTGATTTAAGTAGCACAAGTGTCCTGCTTGATATTCCCCAGCTAGACAGGAGCAATGTATTTGCTACCACAAAGGTTTCAGGACAGTTTTCTTAGAACGGTCCCTGGACCTCCTTCCTCAGAGTCATACAGGCAGCTCATTATAACTGGAGAGCCTGGATTCCACTGAAGACATACTGGGTCAGACTCTATAAATCTGGGGTCAGAAAATATGCTTTTATATTAAGTTCTCCAAGAAAAGTCAAGGTCTATTGCTCTTAGATGTCATCTCTTTAGCTATATTGCATTTTTGGACTATTAAGTGTTATAGATAATGAAATGGTAAAGGAAGAATTTAGGAGTTCTGTTATTGAGACTAACTCACAAAGAACTGCAGATCTGATACCCCCACATACTCTGTCTCTGCCAGGTATAAGCTCTTTGAAAGGCCTATACTGGTCTACCTTAGAAAATACACTACAGTCTTTTTATAAGAAGGTGTGGTAAAAATTATAATAAAGTTCAGTGCAATTACTTTTAACCACAGTCAATGTTTATACCTGTTCCACTGAGACTGGCTCCTGCCTAATCACATTTTCGTCATCTCACTTCATGTATCTATCTACGTGTTGTACATCACTTACTGAACACTATCATTGCTAAGGACACTGACTCCCTCTTTAGGATGACTTGATCTCTTGTAGGATATCCCATCTCCCTGATAGTCCATTTTCTGCTTGCTGTTTTTGTTGCCAGCTTCCAAACCTGTGCTGATGTTCTGTTCCATGTGTGCTCCTTTGCCAACCCTACCCACAAACACCTCACTAAAGTGGGTTCCCAGTAATTTTTTAAAAAGTAAACAGAAAGGGGGTAATATAATCAAGTAATTTTGGAAAATGCCATACACTTTCTATTTTACCTTCTCTTGGGGATTTACTATACACATTAGTACATTGAAGAAGCTGAGAATTCTTGCAGTAAGGGAAAGTCTATAATATATTCTAACTCAGCATTCCAAGTGAACCCTTTTTAAGATTAAGACAACCATATTCAATGATGTCAGTGCTCCTCAGGATCAACCTTAGAAAATGTTGCTCCCTATACATGTTGGGGACCCTTCACCTTGTGCCCATGACCTGATTCTATCTGTGTGGTGGTTAGAACCCTGGAGTTATCCTTGGATAGAGGCAAAGTCCTGGATGTACCTGCAAGGAAGGAACCTTTCTATCTCATGTGCATGTAAAGTGGTTCCTGAGAAAGAGTTATGGCCTTTAAAACCATTCTCTCAAAACCGATTTTCAGGACTACTCCAAAAGACCAGGTAGTAAATTCCCAGTTGAAACTGAGTTTTCTAGTTTGATGTAATGACAAGCAATGTAGAACATAAAATATAATTTACATTTTTCCTATTTCAGTTCCATTCCAACCATTATGTTTGGCATCAAAACACTCTGTAACTCTCTTGATTAGGAAAACAAAACTATCTTTTTGTCACAAATTTATTTAAAGAAATAGTAGTAGCCATGGCAATGATAACAAGGCACTTATTAATACTGTGATGAACAAATGCTACTCACAGTAACTTAGGAATAGACTGTAGTTTCTTTCCTTAACATTTTGTGTGGACTCTTACAGACTACAGACACTTTGTCTCTAAAATACTACCTGTAAAATGCCATCATTTAAGCTATTAGATTATTTTAATAGAATATCCTTTGAAATAATGATTTGTCATATTGCTGTACTTCATTCAAATTTCCAACAAAATATTTTGATAGATAATATTTAAAAAGAAATGTGTCTGACATACTTAAATTGTCTATTAATCTATGACATTTTAATTGATCAACATAAAGGAAGGTACATACTTTCTTTAGCACAATAATCTTCAACATTATAAACTGTTGCTTATATAAGAAGCCATTTCTTATTGTAATTCAGATGTTCCAAGTTGTTAGAAGTCTTCCCTATAAAACTCACTCAGCAGTCATCTGAGCCCATCCTCACCTTTGACTAACCATTCCTGCTACAGTGTTGGGAATCCTCCGGGATATATTCATGGATGATAAATCAGGGCTGAATGTTAACTGTCCCCTTGGCCAGAAGCCCCATTCAAGCCCCTGCCCTGCTCTTCTGCATAGCACCTTATTGCTCCATTTTGTCTTCACTGGGACTATACCAACTAACTTCCTCTTTATAAATCCCTTACAAACACTGGCACAGGCCAGCCTTTTACTCCCCAGAGCACAGATAAAAGCAAAGCAGAGAGTGTAACAAGACATTTCTGTAGGCTTTGGGAATTTCATATCATAAGCAGAGATTAAAACAGGACTCAAAAATGAACGTCCCCAGGATCCACAGGCCAAGCCTCTGGAGGTGCTAATGTACAGACTGGCTATTCCCCATGCCCACCCTGTCTTCATCCAGTCACGGTCCTTCATCATGTCTTTCTTCTCCTGAGTCCTGGCTTCCTAGTCATCCAGAGTCCCATAAAAGACAACCTCTTTATTTCCTAACAGGAAATATAATTTCTAATATGTACATGTACCTAACATGCAGAGGAATTTTTTTTCCTCAAAGACCTGAAGATCTCTATTGTAAAATATTATTTTGACTTCACTTTTGCTGAAATAAAAAGCCTAGTGAAATTTTTCCACAAATCAAAGGGACATTCTGCCCTCTTAGGTAAATTCAATCTTCTCCTGAGAAATATAAAATATCGCTGTCAACTTTAATACAACAATTTCTCAAAATCCCCACCCCTAATCAGCCATCAATTAAAAATGAACTGGGGTTCAGTTTAATATGGAGCACATTGCTGTATTAGAAAAAAATTTATGAAGTGAAGGACATTGCTGGTACTTAGTAGCAATGTACAAAGCTCTTATGTAGTACTAGGCAATAATAATTTTAAGTAAAAATATATTAACATTTAAAATCCTGCAATGGATACTATTAGTATGCATCTATATTTTACATGATCAACATTAGGCACAGAAATGTTCCATGACTTTGTGAAGACCATACAGCGAATAAGTCAGAACTGAGATTCAAAACCAGACAGCCTTGTGAAGCAAATCTTCAGCTTCACATGTCTCAAAACAACTAAGGATGTCAGGGGATATAACAATCTAATAACATGGTTCTGTAGAAAAACTACTGGAAGTCCAAAGACTTGAATTTTAGAATTTTCAAAACTTCTTTTTACTCAGTTTTTTTTCTTTAATGGAATTTAGCTCAAACTGATATTCTCCTGGTAATCCCTAATTGTTAAATGGTTTTTAGCAACTGAGAAATAGTAAGATCATTTTCTCCAGCATTATGGTAGACAGAAAAATGGTTTCCCACATATGTCCACATCTTAATCCCTGAAACCTATGAATATGTTATGTTACTTGACAAAAGGCATTTTGCAGATTTAAGACTATGGACCAGGGGATGTGGAGATTTCCATGGACTATCCTGATGCACCCTATCGAATCACATGAATCCTTGAAAGCGGAGAACTGCTCAGGGCTGTGTCAGAAAAATGGGATGTGAGGACTCATTTGGCCATTATTGGCTTTGAAGATGAAAGAAGGGGCCATGAGACAAGGAATGTGGTAGCATCTAGAACCTGAGAACAGCCATCAGCTGACAGCCAGCAAGTAAGCAGGATATCAGTCCTACAACTACAAGGAATAGATTGATGCCAACAACTGAATATGTAGGAAAAGGACTGTCCCTAAAGCCCTGAAAAGAAATTCCATCCTGCTGACCCTTTAGTTTTAGTCTAGTGAGACCCAAAGCAGACTTCTGACCTAAAAAAACTGTAAGATAATACATTTGTGTTGTTTTAAACTACAAAGTTTGTGGTAACGTGTTAGTAATAGAAACTAATACAAACACCCAGAGCCAACATGTGTAAGTGTCCACATGGCTTCATCTTCACCATTTAGGAACTAGGAAATGAGCTAAGTATTCTGCCTTAAGTAAATAATATTAAAAGAGCTCTCTCTTCATCCCCACATTCTCTCATCCTGTTGTATGTCTAAGATAATGTTACACACACTGGGCACACATACAGTGGTACTAAAAGTACTGGTACTAAATATAGTTACATGTCACCTCCATCTCTCATCCTAAAATGACTACCTACATAAACTTCAATACAAGGAGTCAATTTCTTATAAAACCAAAATAAAAAAGACAGATGACTTTTCATCAAAGTAAAAAAACTGACTTGTCGGGAATGTCCTTCTGCTCTCCCTCAGGCTTCTAAGGACACAGAATTTGATGTTTAATTCTTCCAGGTGTCCTTCCAGAGAAAATGAAGGAACTGCATAGTGATAATTGAAAATTCTCTATATGGAGATAACTCCCTGCTGTTCAAAGATTGAATGCTAATTTCTCCAGGATGGGGTTGTAAATATCCTATCTATATGAAACGGGTCAACATGTTAAAATGCACTGTATCATTCTTACTATATTAAAAAAATAATCCAAACTGCAAAAAACTATTCTAATTCATTTGCAACATTTCCTGTCAGTGTTAAAAATGCGTATTTTTTACAAATTAGTTTTTAAACTGGTGTTACATTACTAATGTAATAAGTTTATTTTAGGATCTATTCTTCTAGTCAAGAAAAAACAAACTTCCAATTCAGGAGTAACACCTATTCCCCATATTAATTCCATTAGAATGTTCTATATTGGCTCTTAGGTCCATAAGATGGTTACTCTAGTGCTTTTTCTCTTTGGGGCATTTGTCCATGTATAAACAGACCTTAAATGGCCACAGGGAAAGCACAGTGACACAATGCTTGAGGGATAGAAAACTGGAGAGAAGCTAGGAAAGACTTCACAGAGGAGATGATACTTCTACGGTGGCTTCACAATTGTCATGGCACTATAGAGAAGTAAAGGCAGAATTTGGAGGACACAGGTTAGGACAAGAGCAAGTGGTATGTAATTTCTACAATCCAAAGCAGAATACTCCCTACAGTACAAGAATATAAGAGGTACACATCAAGGATTCCCTACAGTGAGCCTATATATTTTGGGACTTGCTCATTGACCTCCATGAATGGCCCAACACAGTTGAAAAGCTATTAATCTGAAATATCTTATAAAGTTTCTTTTTTGCATAGTAAAAATTCAATTTTCAGAAAAATCATCACTACAGTGTCCAAATAAGTTGTGCCTTATAAAAGAGCATTTAGCCCCTCTATGTCTTTGAATAAAACTTTACTGTGAATATACTAACAGAGTGGGAAAGTTATTTCAGTAAAAGTATATCACAATGGATTTTCTTAAGATGCATAACAAATGTATTTGTGTCTTCTAAATGGGAAACTAAATGGTTTCTTCCACATCAACAGAAATTTTAATGTATGGCTATTATTCTTTTTTCCTCTTTGGACTAAGTCTCATATGCTTTAAAATTACAACATTCAAAGGTTCAATTCAATTTAGGTAATCATCAGAAATGTCATCTGCCTTTCAAAAGACCCTTGGAGTCTGCCAAATTGGGCTAGAAATCATGCTTGGATACTTTTCATTACACGTGAGCTGACAGTTCCTGCTTCTGATCAAGAAAAATATGTTCCTGCAAAGGTGTGCTGGATGCTTTCGCCCCTGTCCAGGAGGAGCACAGGAGCAGAATGCAGGTGACCAGGAAGGTTTTACTTTTCCTGCTACTAGGACTCCAACTTTGAAAAAGTAAGAATTTTAACACTTGGTACTTTTATACTTTCTGGAAATATTAAAGTAAAAATTTGGAGTCATAATCACAATGAAAAAAATGATTCAATTTGATTTTTTAAATAAACATTGACTGTATTATCTTAGATTAAAAATTAATTTCAAATCAAGCAATTTTTGATCTCCTGGAATGAGAAGTTCTAACAAACTAAGTGGAGACAGACTCATGATACTGAAATAAATTTAACATGATAATATTCTATACCGACAAATGAGCCTCTTCAGGAGGAGCCCCCACAGAAACTGACAAAGGTCCTGCCTCCTTTTTGCTAAAGGCTACCCCCACAGAGCTGTGCCCAGCTTCAGAGCAGAGGTGGGCCAGGTTTAATCAAGTGAACACCTCTGTGGCAGGCTCAGGATACAGCAAAGGTCAAGACCTTGTCTGATTGACCTTTGTACCTGGAACTGAGGCCAAGTCAGCATTCAGTGAGCGTCAGTTACATCCCAAACTCTCAAGCATATAAGACTGAGGGGACACCCTGCCACCAGCAGGGCAGTCTAAGCTCTGAACCAGCAACCCCCAGCGCCAGCACCCTCATCCATCCCCTCACCCACCAGGTCACAGACAGCTGATCACTGTTGTGCCAAAATCGGAAAAATATTGGAAACACTCAAGTAAATGAAGATCACCACCAAGGCAATAGCTAACAAGCCTGTTCAAAACTAAATTGGTTCAAAGCTTTTCGCAAACATATTGTGATGGGATTAGTCAGCTACATAAAATTCTTGAAATAACAATATGGACTATATATTATTCTAATGTTAATATTTTTCCAAATATTTTATTTTAAAAAATTAGCTCACCTTACAGAGGGGATAAAATTGTAGATTACTACTTAATTTTAAAAAAGTGGAAAGTAGTTCTGATGACCACGCATTCCTAAGGTAGAGCTAAAAATGAATTTCAATGAAATATAGCTATTGTCATATGAAGAATTATACGAACATTCATGATCAAGGTTTGAAAATCATGAGAATCCATCAAATTCACACTAACGTGATTAAATTTTTCCTCTTCACAGAGCACGAAAGCTGAAGCCCCTGTAATCCTCTCAAGCTCTGCCCCAGTAGGTTCATGCCTCACTGAAGCAAAAAACTACCTGTGGTCTCCCCACAGAGAAACATATTGGAACTTCTCTGTAACACAACGACATAAAGAGCAATATTAAGCAAAAGCTAATAGTTGCATTGGACCCACCTAGAAACTCTAGAACAGCTCAGTACAGGGCGTGAACACTAAGCGGTCTCATGACCAGGTCTACTGCTATAGCTGGTCAGTGCCTGATGCTGAAATCCGGACACTGAAACAGGAGGCCCGGAACAGCACGAGTGGCCTGTCTGGGACAGCTGGCCCGGCTCTCCAGCTCTTCGCTGGCTGGGAAGGTCTAGCATGCTTGGCCATACTCACATCAGGGCTGGAGGCTGGACAGTGGCATTCTCACTGGCATCTCATGAATTTATATTGAATTTTGTAGAATGCTTTGAAAATGCTCCAGCCTATAAATCATAGATCATTCTACTGTCATTAGAACCTATGATTATAAACAGAGTGCTCCTGGTATTCTGGAATTTTACAGTTGTGAGTAGTCTGTCTTGAAGGAAAGTTTAAAAATCAACAATTTTATACAAAATCAGATGCTTTAAATCTGCAGTGGAAATGCTACCAATCTAAGGAGACTAAGGAGAAAGGGCAGTGGGAGACGGAAGCATGGGAAGAGCCTGCCTGCTTCGGCCTGCGGTAGAAATAACTCAGAGGTGCCCCTTACACAAAGTGTGAGTTCACTTCTCCTCCTTGGCTTCCTTTATGGATGTAATGCTTATCTGGTGTTTAGCATTTCTTGATATAATAGTCCCCCGTTTAGCCGCTGTTTCTCTTTCTTTGTATTGGCTTACCTGCAGTCAACTGTGGTCTGAAAATATCAAGTGGAAAATTCCAAAAATAAGCAACTCATAAGTTTTAAATTCCACATGAATCTGAGTAGTGTGATGAAACTTTGCACTGTCTGGCTTCGTCCCACCCAGGACATGAATTGTCTCCTTGTCCAGCATCTCCGTGCTATAGAGCTCCCTGCCCGTTGGTCACTGAGCAGCCAACTCAGTTATCAGAGAGAGAGAACAGATTCACGTAACTTTTATTCTAGAATATTGTTATAATTGTTTTACTTTATTATTAGTTATTGTTGTTTATCTCTTTCTGTGCCTAATTTATAAATTAAACTTTATCATAGGTATGTATACATAGGAAAAAACATAGTGTAAACAGGGTTGGGTAGTATCCACGGTTCCAGGCATCAAATGGGGGTCTTGGAACCTATCCCATGAGGATTACGAGGGATCACTGTATTCCCTTATTTCTGTCTTATACTTTGTTCAAACAGTTGTGAATCCTCAAAGCCTATCACTGGGAAGGAGCTGGTACAATTTGCGGTCAGGGCATATACCTAGGTTGCGGGTTTGATCCCCAGTAGGGCCATGTACAGGAGGCAACTAATAGATGTTTCCCTCATACTATGTTTCTCTCTCTCTCTCCTCTCTCTCTTTCTCTGCCCCCCTTCCCCTCTCTCTAAATTCTGTAAAACAAATCACATATGCTCCAGTGAGGATTTAAAAAAAAATTAAAGTTAGACAGAAAGTACATGGAATGGAAGAATTTATATATTTAACAACATAACATTCTGGGGGTCATTTCCAATAGATATCTCAGGAAAAAATATTACATCTGTATTGCTCTAGTGACTGGAAAATCACAAACAAATTAGACATTTTGAATGCATCACAACTAATCAGCTATGGAAACCTTTCCTTATTAAACTAGGTTAACATTATCAATTTAAAGCATATTTCTTACAGTTCAAATACATTTTTTGGCTATGTAACAGGTTTGCAAATCTTAAATGGTTTCTCATTTCTCTAAACCATAATAAGAGCATAACATGAATATTTAAGCAGCTTAGCTTTGATTTAAATATATTTGCTCAGGATATGCTGGCAGCAACCCAAAATGTAGTGTACTACCCTCAAAGCTGGCAATTCCAAACTCATTTAAGAGAGCAGATAATATGGGCTGGCAGCATTAAAGCAAATAAAGTCAATTAATTTTTTTTCTTAATTTGTTTCTTCTAGCTCAAAATTGCCAGGGATGTACAAATCCGAAGATGAATAAAGAAAGAAATTACTGGGAAGGGAACAAAAACAAAAAAAAAGGATGGACATTTTTAAAGCTGTTCTTATTATGATCTTAATAGCAGGCTGCAGTTGAATAATAACATTATCTATTGGAGATCACTGAAATGTAGAGAGGGAAATCCATTTTGAAAACTTTAATATGTAGAAAGCCAGTGCATCATTTTCAAAGCAATACTCTTAAGAGAAAGGGTGTTTTTTTTAGTGCTATTACATTACAATTTTATAGTAACTGAAAGATGCAAACATAGTGCAAAAATAAAACTGTCACTAGCTTTTCCATTAATCATAGGGTTTGAATTTTGATGACTTGTTGAAGCTAAGACTTAAGTGGTGAGATATTTCTACAGACCATATTCAAGCTGTATTTTCAATGTTTCATCACCCCTCTTCAATTCATTTTTATTTACTCTGGAACTGGAACACTCTGTATGTGTGTGTGTGTGTGTTTAATTTATCTTTATAGTTGAAAGTATTACAGATATCCCCTTTTTGTGTGTGTTCCTTAAAGATTTTTTATTGATTTTTTTTTTTTTTTTTACAAAGTGAGTGGAAGGGAGAGGAAGCAAGAGAGAAACATTGATATCAAAGCAATACATCATAGCTGCCTCTTGCACCCCCCACACTGGGGATAGAGCCTGCAATCTGGGCATGTGCCCTGACTGGGAATAGAACGGGCAAACTTTCAGTGCACAGGACAACACCCAACCACCTGAGTCACACTGGCCAGGGCAACACTGTTTTTTTAAAGATGGGGAAGTAATAAAGAAGCACACTGAAATGGAATCCTAACCTGCTTTCCAATAAAAATACAATTTGCATTATTTAGTTTTTCCTTGAAGGCACTTCAATTTTTGATGCCTAGAACTGACTCTACTTAAGTGCTGAGCAAACATATCTTTCATACCATCATAACCACCTCTTTAGAAAAAGCAATCATACAGTGAAGTCGTTTTGGAGGAACTTGAAAGCAGTATCTTGTGTGTTTTATTTGGTTATTTGAGAGACATAGTTCTCAACCCTGGTACACATTGTAGAACTTAAAAAAGCAAACAAACAACAACAAAAATAATACATTCTTGCACTGCAATCCCAAACCAACTGAATAACAATGTCTTTCGGTGAGATCTCAGGCACAGTAATTTTTAAGAGTTCCCCAAGTGATTCTAACATTTGGCTGGGCACAAGAACTACCACTTTCAGAGTGAGTTATTCTCAAAATGTCAGTGAGGTTTTTACTACTACTAAATGAAGGACACTAATCTTTAATCAAACCAGACATCATACCATGCTGATTATCAATAGTATAACCATGTTTCTTGAAGAAAGTGTTTTAACATATGGAGATCCATATGTTTCAATTGCATTTCCATATGCTCTGTGGCTATGTTTTTCAAAATATGATTTTGGCTTTTGTGTCACTATCCTAAGAAATGCATCCTCTATATTTTAGAAATGGATTAATAGAGGGGTATTTAAATTATTTATATATAATGACTTTAAATTAATAAAAATATCATTTCAAATTATAATTCATTAAAAACTATTCGGACATAAGTATTAGATAATAGTTTGACTATTAGTGAGTACTTCTATATTTTAATAAATAATATTGGATATCAAGAGTGTCTCCATAGGAAGGTTGAAATAACATAAAACAAAATAAGTAGTACAAAATAAAGTTACTAATATTTACTAAAAGAGTAATAAAAAGATGACGTTTGGAAGGCTCATCCTCTGGCCAGCCATTAATTACATCATTTCACCTTTCTTTTAGAAAAATCTGAGAGATAGGTAGCACCCACCATCAGAATTGAATAATGTGGTCTCAGAAAATTTAATAATTTGTCCAGGTGCATGCAATAATTCAGTTTAAAAAATGGAGTGAAAATCCAGATTTTATTCTGTACTTTCTCCCTACCACAACATGCTGCCTCCAAGAAGGGGGCTTTTGTATGGCCAACTTCCATAAGACAACAGAAACAAATAATCTTAAAAGAATTACCTTAGTGAACCCAGCTCCATTCAACTAATTCATTGATTGCCTACTATTATCAAGAGCCCACTATGAAAAACATAGGATTAAAACC
Source organism: Miniopterus schreibersii (assembly GCF_964146895.1). Taxonomy (NCBI): domain Eukaryota; kingdom Metazoa; phylum Chordata; class Mammalia; order Chiroptera; family Miniopteridae; genus Miniopterus; species Miniopterus schreibersii. Next base: position 50,244,620 of record NC_138107.1, on the reverse strand, counting down.
TATTTGATCTGTGCCTTCAAAGATATTATTACACATTTAATAATTAATTAATATATTAAGAGCTATGAAACGTCTAAACCAAGAAATACCATAGTAGTGCAGAGAGAAGAAATTAATTGCAGCATCAGGAATCAGGAAGGCTGTGGGGATAACAACTGAGCTCAGCCATGATTAAGTAGAATTTCCACAGGACAAGACATATGAGAAAACTGTGCAATGATTAATCTATAAAGAGGAAAGAATGGTTTAGAGACTGGTAAGAAGCAGTGCGATCGGGCTAAAGCATAGTACGTATGAAAAGATGGAGCAGGAAAGGAGACTCAGACATCATCATGGGATCAAAACCAAAGGCCTGAAAGCCACTTGAAATATTATCAAGTAATATCCTCTCTTTTTATACTGAGGAAATTAAGGCTCAGTGGTGTTTAATGTTTCACAAAACATCACACTATAGTAATAACTGGTTAAGCTATACACAGAAAATTAATCTCTTACGCCCCTCTGTTCCTTCCCCCATTTTTTCCTGCCTCCTACCTTCCCTCCCTTCTCCTCTCTCGTTCTTTCTTTTCTTCATTATTTTGTAAATTATGGAAGTATTTATAAAACACCCTATATAAAGTACCATAAATTGCACATTAAAAAGGTTAAAATGAATTAAGTAGGCTATGATGAAAAGCACCGAGTAGTTATTGCCACACTCTTAGGGGTCACTTACTAGGAAAATTGTGTATTCTCTTTTGTATCCCATACTTGAAGCCAGTTGGATTCTGGACAAGAAGCTCTGAAGCTGATCCTGAAATTGCCCCCAGACCAGAATCACATCCTTGATGTGGTTTTAGAGATCCCCAAATCTTTGGTATATCCATGGGCTTCAATCTAAAGCTCCACAGAATCAAGGAGGGCAATGTTACAAATGATACACTACGACATTTTAATGAGGTTCATTCTCAAACTTATTGCAAACTCATTTAAACGAAGACTCCATAATGCCTCTTGTCTTTTTTTTACATTATGCTCTAAATCTATTGTTACTAGAGCTACAAAATTTCATGCCACCTGCATGTGACTTGTGATTTCCCAGATTTCTTTTGTTTTCTGCATGAGAAGGCCATGAACTATATACTCTTCAAGTGGTAACATACCTCACCTGCTATGCAGGCGGCTTTCAATTGATTCAGTAATATTTTAGAGTCTCCTAGTCAATGTACTGAAGAGAAAATTTGCCAGCACTATTTACAAAGAGTAAAGAGTAAAAAAATCTACACTTTAGGAAGTCATGATGTTCTTTAATTTCCCTCACATTTTGGGAAATTGGGAAATTGCTGCCATTTTCAGCTTTTTGCTGAAGTTTATCTTTGTGTTGTTCTCAGCATTTCAAGAAAATCATGTTCAAAGTCTTCCTTTCAGATAGTTCTCCTTTTTTATATATTTTGAAATATTTATTAAAGGAATCTGAAATATCTGGAAAGGATTACTTGATTAACAAATATATTTAAAGCATTTCACCAATGACATTAAGCAATATAAATTTTCAAACAAAAATACTTTAAAAGCCTCTCAGTGTAAATAATTTAACTTAAAAAAAAACCTGTCACTTTTATAGATTGTACTTTGCAGAAAATTTATTAGATACTTTGATTCAATCTAAAAATATTGATTAAAATAATTTATCCTAAATCCAAATATAAGTTGCAATAAATGTTAATCAATGACATCATTTCTTCAATTTCCTCCACTTGGCATTGTTGGTATGAAAGCTTCCAAATAAAAAAATAAAAACCTAACTGCCTAAGAAGCTCAAAATATTCAAATGTGAGCACTCATGTTGACAAAATAGTTGTATATATTTTGACACAAGCATTGAAGTAAAAATTAAGAAATTTTGAATATTTTATTTATAAGTCATATACACACACACATTCAGTACATAATTTCAAAACTCTTAGTAAGTAAATTTTCATTATATTGTTAAGAAGTACATTTGTGCATGACTAAATACAAAGTCATAATGTAGGACTAGACATGATTATAACCCCCCTCCTGCTGAAGCAAACTGATCTTTAATATTAGAGTATCTGCATTCAAGGCACTCAGCAGATTTACCCCTAAACTAATTATTATCCAAGCTTTGTCAAAAGTGCAGCTGAGATAGCAGGCACATCAAAGGGGTGGCCAGCCCTCTTTTGATTGATAATTCGAACTATATGGTCAGATAATTGATACTTCTCTCACAAAAGCCCAACCACATTACATTTTAATATTAAGTCCTTGAATTATTAAAGGAAAGATCTAAAAATAAAAGTCATTGTTAAGGCCATTGTTCATTCTGCTGTTACTATTTCTCACATATGCCCTCTACACATACATGTATGTTTATACAAAAAAAGTTGTCTTCATTTATCAGACTATTATATATACTACTAAGTGTCCTATGTTGCCCTGGCTTCCAGGATGCCTAGAGCCAAATTATGTTTTATGTTGATTTCAATTATAACATAATATATTAAAAAATGAAAAAAATACGGTAATATAAAATAAAAAGTAAAACTGATTTTGTATTCTTAGAAACAAAAAATACACTCATTACTAGTTTGTTAGTTAAATAGCTGTATTTTATTTCTGTTATTTGCATTTATTTGATTACTAGTTATATTAAAAATATAGTAAATGAATGTCATTTTTATTTCTTATTAAGAGAATTTGTATTTCTAGGTATGTGAGGTCTCTTTTCTCATGTTCTTTTTCAATTTCTCTATTAATATTTAAATATTTTCCTAATAAATTCACAAGAACTCTACATATAATAATGGTATTTGATATAGCTTTTTAATTTTTAAAAGGCACTCAAATGTCCCAAGAACAATTATTTAATAAGCAAGCCTCCTTTTCCTCACTAAATAGATACAACCTTTCCTTATATATTAACTTTTTTCTAAAACTCAGATCAGTTTTGACTTTCTATTTAGTTATGTTGATATAGCAGTAAATCAAATAAATGTTCAATTACCATAGCTATGTGAGCATGGATGGTTACAATACTGCTTCCTTTTCTTTCCTAGACAATTTTTAACATTTATTTTTCGTTTTAAAAAGTTTATTTTTACTTTTAAAAAGAATACCACTTAGACAATTCATGTTAGGTGAACGTAATAACCTCTACACCACAGAAACACCATGGGTAATTCAAATAAGTAAATTCATATTAAAATATTCTATTAAGATACAAATATAGTTATTGCTATTATCATTGCTATTAGTGTCAAATCTTAGGGGTTTTTTTTCAAAGAACTTTACAGATATTATTTTTAATTAGTTATTTTTAAAATTCCTCTACCATGTGGGAACTGGTGGTTGTGACTACATTAATGTATGAAACAGAAATAATACTCCAGCAAGTTAATAAATGAAAGCAGATTTAATACACATAACCTTCTATCTCTATGAATTGACCTGCTGTTTCAGTCTTTTTACCTTTTATATCATATATCTGATTAAAAACTGCATATTTTTAAAACTGGAGAGAACTTTACATCATTTACTCAAACTACCATCCTCTGATGAGGACTTAGAAACACTGACATTGAAATGGCCACTCTGGTAGAATAACCTCTGAACCAGAACCCACATTTTCTTTAGACTCAGTATTGTCCCCGCTCACCCATGAGGCCTTCTGAACTCTATCAAAGAAAAATAAAACTTCATTTCACATGTCAAATTTCTCATTGAATTATTCAAATCGGCATTTCATATACAATTTCTCTAACTGCTGGTATTGTATGAATTGTGATAAAAATTATTAATAAAAAATCTTATATTTCTCAACAAATAAGTGTAAGTCTTTACATATCAAGAATGATGTCTGTTTCTACTAGAGTAAAAAATATGTATCAGCAAACTACCCTGGCCTAGGGGAAATATCAATTTCCATTTCATTCAAATGGTAACATGATGGTAAAAGTCGTATATATCATATCCAGTAACCTACACACATCATCAAAAAGTCCAGATGAATTAGTAACTGAACAGACATTAACTTTATAATGTTAAGTATATTACTTAGCTAATACGTAGACATCATAGTTTATATATGTGAAGTTAATAAAATATAGCCTTCCAGATAAAAAGACACACACCACACAAGCACATCTAAACTGTAGGATCTTATTTAAAACACAACTGGAAAAGAACTGCAAAGACTTAGAAGAATCAAACTCTATATACACGTGCTACAGCTTAAAAACCAAATACAATTTTTAAATAAAAACTAAAATGTGAGAAAAAGCATTGGTGCATCTTTCTTCATTTGTTAGTTATACATCCTAATTTCCATTCCCATCAATGCTTGCTGGGACTAGTCTCTCAAGTAATCTACGTTTCCACTTTCACTCCTCCACTATCTGTCCCTCATACAACAAACAGAGGGATGCTTTTTTAAAACAAGTCCATTCATGTAACTCTCTGTTCAAAATCTTTCAGTGACTTTCCATTTCTTTTAGAACCGTATCCAAAAACATGTTAAGTACCTACATGGCCTTGTTCCTGACTATTTCTCCCATCTCTTACTAATCTCTTTCTTGTTCAATAAGTTTTAGTCCCAGTGGCTTTCCTGCAATTCTTCAAACACTCAAGCTCCTTCTAGGCTTACAGTCCTTGCACTTGTATCCTTGTTTTCCTTGCCCCATGTATTCACACAGATCTCACCCTCCATATATTAAAAAGCTATACATCTAAGACGACCAAAGCACTCAGATGGAAATCTTTCCACAGGGCAGTTCCCACTTTCCATTGTGCCTTGATAATCTATTGACCCAGCTTACCCTTTCTGCTTACTTGGAGCTCTCAAGGGGATCCTGAGAGATTGGAGCATGATAACCCAGGGATGTCAGGAAAAATCCTGCAAGCCCTGACATCTAGAGAGGTTTATCACAGACAGCTTCATTAGTGAGTGAGTCAACCAGAGATGGGAAAAGTGCCCATGACCCAACTGCTATAAAACTGTGAGAACCGCCTGGCAGGCATGGCTCAGTAGTTGAGCATCGACCGAGATCCAGGAGATCTCGGTTCAATGCCCAGTCAGGGCACATGCCCAGGTTGCAGGCTCGATCCCCAGTGGGGGGCATGCAGGAGACAACCAATCAATGACTGTCATCATTGACGTTTCTATCTCTCTCTCTCTCCCCCACTCCCTTCCCCTCTCTGAAGTCAATAAAGATATATATATTTTTTAAATTGTGAGAACCTGTTGGAGAGTCAGTCAGCACTCATTTAATTCTATAGCCCACATCGACTAAAATTTTTGGCCCATTACAAGAGAGAAAACAGACCCAGGAGAATAAGTAAGGCTATGGGAGGGTGAAAGGAAACTGGTAAAAGACCAAAAGGACAGTGGACTCTAAAGTAACAGGAAGTACTCTTCTGAAATGGCAGTTCCTGTAGCACACGCTGAACATTTAAGCAGATGAACCAGAATGGATAAGATGTGGAAGGCATACAATGATGGACCGAAGGACACGGGGGAGGAGATAAATATGAAGTTCATTACAGGGGCAGAGCAGGGAGTGGAGAATGGAACAGGATGGGGTAAGACAATGTTCACAGAAAGTATGTTCAGGGTTAGAGAGCTTGGAAATGCAGTGCTTTCAAGTAATGCTAGAGACGGTAAGCACAGTGATGGGTAGTTCAGACTGGCTAAGACGGAACAGAGACAAACACTACTAGGTTTTAAGAGGATGGAACAATGAGAGACTGGGGAGGTCAATAGTCATTAATATGAGTACTGTCTCCACATACAGTGGCAACAGAAATCCACTGAGGCAGACTGAACGAAATCCTTAAGTTCCTGAGAAACTTAGGAAAAGTAAAATGCTGGCAATCAAAGAGAATGCTGAGCCTGGCTCTTGGTTCCAAGATTTTAGGGAACTGAAGGAGAAGCAGCCTACACTGGAAGAGAAATCACAGGGATGGTCTCACATTTGGGGTAAAATAAGAAGGAGGAGGTAGAAATGTCTGAGAAGTTCAAGTCAAAGGGTTAGTTTGCTGGCAACAGAATGACACATGCAACAGAGCAGAGGCAACTGATAAACAGCGGGAGTGGAGGCGCCCTGAGGGCCTATAGGCAGAACCCTAAGAGACAGGGAAACAGGATATGCTAGTAAAACAAAGGTGCTTCTATCCAAGGGGGGGGAATAATGATGCAGGGAGTGGTGAGCAGAATGAAACTAGTTAATGAAGGAGCTTTTAATACCATCAACCATGTGGGTTGAGTTGGTACCCTCCTTTTTTTAAAAATCTGAAATAGTATGAATTTCAATAAGAAGAATGGGCCACAATTGCCAAATTTGAAATTCTTACTTAGTGAACAGACTATGTGGTTCCTTAACAAAATGCAATTAAAGTAAACTTGGCATATAAATTGAAGGGATTTTGTAAATGAGGATCATTACCACCTTTAAAAGAAAAACAGATTTAATTTTTTTTTTAATTTAAAAAATCAAAGAAAACTAGAACTATAAAGTTACCATAAGCTATTATAAAACAATGTTTTCTTCTCCAATTCAGAAATCATAATACATTTTATAAATAGTATTTTTAAAATCATATTGTCAAATTGCCCAGGCTTAGAGAAAAAATATTTGTAATATATTACTTAATGTAAACCTAAAATATTTCTAAAAATTACTACAGTAACAACTATATAACTAAAAACAAGTAAAACCTCCATCTAGAACTTATCTTAGTACATAAAATATGTTCTTCCTTGAGAAGGAAAAAAAGTAATTTAAAATGAATACAATTCTAAACCAAGAAATTACAAATTACACTTAATACAGTGCAAATGATTTCAGGTCGTAATTATATTTCTAGACTGTTTTCTGGCTTTAGTTTGTAATCTTCTAAATATAATCACATATTCAAGAGGTCTATCCTACTAAAGTTTTCAAAAATAATTTTCATTGATATATGTGAAAAATAATCACTTCTAAAGTGATTTTTAAAAAATATTTTCTTGCATCCAAAATTTACTTGCCCACTTTAGCTTTACTGTTGCCTCAGGAGAGAAAGCTGAACAAAATTTAATTCCTTGATTAAAACTCAGAAACATATATCCACTCACCTGTCTTGAAAGATAATCACAACTACCTGATTTACTTTGATATTTAATGTATTCTCCTTTTCCACCAATCACTGGATATCTTTAGTGCTTTTCTATATGAGTGTTCCTCTATTAGAATTGGAATTAAATTATTTCGTTTTTGAGTAGTTTTTGAGATATATATTTATGATATATTTAAATATATTTAGAGATATTGTGCTCCTTTTATTTTCTCTCAAGTAACTCTTGAAGATAAAAAGCAATACTATATGTTACTCACTTTTTACCTCCAGATAGGATGTTATTAGCTCCTCTTGATCCTTAAGTATATCTGTACCTTTTCTTGAAGACACTTCTCCTACTTTAGATATTTAAAATGCTAATGAGCCAATCTCAGTGATCACTCTGTCTTGCATTCTATTACATAAAAGAGTGATGAAAATGAAATAGTATAATGCAAAGAGGGGCAGTAGTAAAATCAAAAGTATTCATGTCCAATTAATTCTATTGTAAACATTGTAAGAAATAAAACTGGAAGAATATCTTATGTTGTTTCTTTGCTAGCTCACTCATGATGTTCTAACACGAGGCACAGTAAACATAGTGATTTACAAAAAATCTGGGGAAGCAAGTCTAGACAGGGGGCAAAAATTACCACCCCCAGGCCACATCCATCCACTGCCTGCTTTTGTAAATAAAGTTTTATTGAAACTCAGCTGTGCATAAAAAGGGAGGGCTGAGTAGTTGCTATAGAAACCTTATATTCTACAAAGTTGAAAATACTTACTGGCTGGCCCTTTACAGAAAAAGTTTGCCAACGGGAGATTTAGGTTCAAAGGTGTTCTCCATTCATCTGTCCTTCCATCTCTCTTTGTGCCTTACACTTCCTTTTAAACCCTACGGTAAGCATACAAAAACATATTTCTGGTGTCTCTCAGGGAATGTGGGAGCATGTTAGGCAATTGTCATGCTTCAGGATACATCTGTGGCCAAAGCCGGGGCTCCGGGGCATCCTCTTCTGCCACTGAGCAGACCTTCAAATCTCAGCCAATGTTTCTTCCCTCTTTAAAATTACCCTCACCACTCTTACCTAGGAAATTCTGCCTCTCCTAAGAGTTAGAAAAAAACTGCTCTGCTCATCCTTTCCTTGTACCTCCCAAAAGACAAGTATACACGTCCTTTTACGACAAGAAATTCCCTAAGCCATTTTCTTGTATTCTGTACCTCCAGCATAAAATGAGTCCATATAAACTAAGTAGTTTATAAAAAAAACTTTATAAAAACTTTTCCCCAACCTTAAAGCCAATCAAGACAGAATTACTGGTGATCCACTGTCACAAGTGAGTAAATCCCTTCCTAAAGTGGGTAAGTCAACCACCTTCTGGGCAGCACAGACATTTCCAAACAAAAAAAAACACAAAACACCCTCTTCTCTCACTAGAAAAACAACTAGCAGACCATGTAGAAAAATAGGAAACTGTGACCATTTATGTTTCTCCTAATCTTGTGGTACTGAAATAGAATCTGATTCCCCAGCATTCCAGGGGGCACAGACTTGTCTGGCAGGGCCATTCCCTTCAAAATCAGGAATCCTGTGGTGACAAGAGACAGACATTAAATTACATAGAAAGTACTACTCAGTGTGGAGTGATATGTGTAGGGATACTGGCTTTTGGAAAGGGTTGAGCTTGAAGAGAGTATAAAAGTATTAAGGCCTATAAGACGGAAGACAGCTCCAAGTCCTTCAATCTAACAGTCTCCCCTCTGTAAAATTGAAACAAAACTAAACAAAATACAGTATTTCTTGTGGAATCTGGAAGATAAGGATGAGTCTGATGAAGACTAGGTCCTGATGGTCCTTGCAGATTTCCGGGGGCTGGTGTGGTGGGGATGGGGGGAGTAGGCAGACAACAGGAGAAAACAATCCAATATAAAAGGAAAGGTCTTTGAGCTATTCTAGGCCCTTAAATGGAATTATGAGTAAGTGTGTCAATATGTCTCACAGCAAAGAGGAATTGGAATCTGATCATCAGTTTTAACTTCTTAAACTGAAAAGAACTAGAAAATATAATTATTAAACAGCCTTCATGGGTTCAGGTTCTATTATACAGGCAGAAAGATGTATAGCTTTCAGGTTCTCAGTCCAGTTACTTCCAACTGGGCATAATAATCTTCCTCAAATGGTTTTCCTTTAAAGTCGACTGGTCTTAGAATTGGCTAGTTAACCAGATCGATTGTGCAAGGGTTTGTCCTAGGGTTCTTGTGGCTCCAAACCACTGGGTAAAGAAAGAGAGACTCAGGTGCCTCAGCAGGACTGTCTTAATTACCGATTAACTCAATGCACTGAGCCAAATGGCAGCTTTGTCCATTTCTTCATAAAATCTAATCATTCCCTCTAGTTTTTGATGACATCAATTGACCCTTGTCAAATAAGATTTGGTCCATGCTATGTCTTACCCTTATTTCTACTGAATTTCTCTCTAATTTCACCTTATTTCCTAGTGTTTTATTGTTTTAACAGATTCTTTTTCAAGGACTTTTCCATGAAAAGGTTATTTTTATTTGATATTTTATCATTTTTTTTCTGAAACTTTTGTGAGTGATCTTGTACATATTTCTTGGAATGTATTTTTTCCATTCACACTGACTAACATTTGTTCATTCCATAGCTTTTTCGTAATTGCACTGAGATGGTCATCTGCCAGTAGAAACATTATTGCCATAATTACAGCTTTTAATCCCATATATTCTCACTAATTATCATGAACAAGATAAATATTCCCTTAGGAATTTTTCCAAGAGTCTTCTTTTCACAAGACTCAACCTAAGGCAGAATATTGCTTTTCTTTATAAATTGTATTTAAATTCACAAGGTAACTAGGAATACCTATATAAGCCAAAATTTTAAATCAGATATATCCATCCTAGCATAATATCCAACAGATAATTACTGTAATAACTACATCTCAGAAAATATTTTCTTGTTATTATTTTAATGACAGTGCATTGTAGTCCCATTTTAAGTTACTATCATATATATATATATATATATTCACATGTATAATGATGGCTTTAACAAAGAAAGTTGAAAAGAAGTGGAGTTTATAGGGAATCAGTAGAGTATAATGGAAAAATTCCATATCTTTGGAAATAAAAAATCCTAGGTTCAAATACCTGTTTGTGTGAATTTAGGTAACTTAGCTTTAAAATTTAGTTTCTTAATCTAAAAGATGACATTGGGGATAATTTTCATATAGAGCTGATGTGAGGATTAAATGAGATAATGTATGTGTAATGGAGCCTATGAAGCATTAAGTGGATGATAGAACTATGGCTTCCTCCTTAGGCTAGAAGTCCCAAGATGTCTTTTCTGCAAAAAGTTGTGACTTTCATCCATGGGAACCCAGTGAAACCAGCACTGCTTTCTAGAACAAAATAAACTGGACAAGGGATTGGTACACAGACTACAGACTTTGTAAATTAGCTTATCTCTGAGATGGGTCCTATGGAACAATGAACAGCAGGAATAATCCATATGATATTAGCATATATGGACCCAATAGTACCCACTTTCAGGAAGTAAGAACGTTCAATGCATCAGAAAAAGTGGTTGCCAAGTTCCAGCTGCATGCTGAAGCAGCTGAGCAATTGTTTAAGATATGTATGACCTAGTTTACATCCCAGGCTTAGAAATTCTGAGATGAAATTGGGACTCAAGATGACCTAAAATATGTCAAACTTAATTAGTTCTACACACTTATCAACAGCCTCTATAGTCATTGTTATTATGATCACAAAAATCAATAGATAAAAAGTACCTGTTGCCTTGTAAACATAGCTGTATCCTCTCTAGAAAATACAATCTATTCTTAGGAATTCAATTGTGATCTTTATGGTGATGATTCTCAATTCCCTTATTTGTGTCTTTGTTTTAAAATACACTTCTCTATCAGTTTACTAAGAAAAACACTATTAACATTTGATGTCATACTTTTAAATGTTTCTTTATATATATTTACTGAAAAGTAGTGATGTCACACATTTATTAATTACAAATATGGACTCATTGAAAGCGTGTGCCAGGAACAAACAAGATGTTGAGCACATGTTTGTTGATGGTGATCTCACAATGCGGCTGCATTATTTTAGTCTTTCCGGAGGACACTCTATTGTAAAGATCTATGTTCCATCCAGGAGTTCCTCACAAATACTTATTTATAAGTGCAATAATGGAACTATTCACAAGCTGCATCATCCTCTGTAGTTTTAAATCTCTCAAGTAAAACTCATCCGAAGCATTAAAGCAATTAAATTAATGGCCACTGTAACTTCAGAACAAATTGTTCTGGTCGATTATGTCATTCTGTAAAAAATTAAAACATTTCAGTTGGCTAAGATCAAAACAACAACAACTGAATGCCTTCCTTGAACTAAACCAAGTCCTAGTCGGCTCTAAAGCCCACTTCATGTCCCATTTTTTCCATGATATCTTCCTAATCGCTTACTTCAACTCATGAGGATATCTAACCCGGATTTACAATAAGCCCTTCTGCCCAGATAACAAATTTGGCACTTACTCAAAAAACACCCAGTTAAACCTCCATCCGGTGGATACACAGAGACCACAGGCTTTGGGATCAAACCAAGGTCTTAGAGCTGTTTGGTGGCAAAATCAGGATTATGTCACATTTAGAGGGTTTCATGCCAAGTTTTTTTCCACTACACTGTATGTTCTCTGCCCACTGCTTAATGTTTTATTTCCTCTTATGTATGTTTTTGTCTGTCACAATGAAAGCATAAGACCTTCCAGGGAAAAGGGATGGAGTGTGGAAGTGAGCTGGGGAGGGTACAGGAGACAATATCAGGGACCTTGTTAGCTTCTTTACCTGTCTCATTTATTCACTCATTACATAGCCCCATAAGTCTCTCTCCCTATTTTACAGGTGAGGACCTGGAGCTCAGATGATGCTAGCTGCCCTAGGCTACTCGGATGGCAAGTGGACAGTGTGGCTACTTTGGGAAAGTGATTAGTATTATACTGTATGTATGGTTAGGAAATCAAAATGCTACTTTTCCCCCATTCTCTCAGATGTTAAGAATGTGTCCCCCTTAATATACAACACCCTCTTTTTCCTAAGAAAAGTCCTATGAAATTACAAATTCTTAAAAGGCATAATATCAGAGAAATAACATAGAAACAGAGTAGGAAATTTTTAATCACAATATTTACTACATAGCAACAAAGAATATAAAAAAGGGTCTTTGAAATAACTGAAAATGGAGCAATCCTTTTTGTCCTAATTGGCACCATTTTTGGCAGTTGTGAAGTACATTAGATGCTCGCCACATTATGCTTCTATTATGTAGCTAGACCATTAGCAATAAAAGAGAAAAGAACATATTTGCTAAGATTTCCATTAAGTAAATAGGCCTCGTGAAGGAATGCAAAGGGACATTTTTGCTAATGCCTTTCCCTTTGTGAGAATAGAAAACTGAAGTTTTTTTCTGAGTACGTAAATAAACCAGTAATATGGTCTGTTGATTGCTTCTAGCATCAAGTGACAGGAGTTTTATGTCTCTCCATCAGTCCCTGTTAAGTTTAGATTTCTCTGCCAACTATTGATGGCAATAAGGACACTGTGAGGTGTGTTTTTTTTTTGCTTACAAAATACAATACATATGCCCATATAAGTAGTTAAAACTAAAAATATGTTAATAATTACATGCAACATATTACACAATTATAAAATATATCAAAATATCTACATTAAAACTGTGATATAGGCCATTTCTAAATCTGAATTTTAATAAAAAGTTACAATATATTTTTAAGTCACCTAGGACTTTTTTTTACTTTAAGTCATTATTACTTTCTACTCTCCCCCTCCAAGTCCCTAATTATCAAAAAAGAAGAAGGAAGGAAGGGAGGGAGGGAGGGAGGGAGGGAGGGAGGGAGGGAGGGAGGGAGGGAGGGAGGGAGGAAGGCTATAAAATTTTAAATATGGCGATTTAGTTCTAGAAAAAATGAGGAATCAAGGAGAATCTGGAAATTTGCAGAAGATACCAATTCCCCAAATTACATATTCTTTATCCAGACTAGTACTTGTACCCACATGAAAATCTTGCTCTAGTAAGAGCAATGGTAATATAAACCACAGGATCTAAATATGGGAGAAGCCTAATTATTCACCACACCCCACTCTATTCAAGCTCTGTCACAGAACATTTTCCTCACAAGGCAAATGCTAAATGTCTCAGTACATAGCCTTGCAGCTGAAAAAAAAGTAACAGTGTCACTGAAAGTTCAGAACGGGGGAAAAAATCACCACCATCTCAGTCAAGCTTTTTGTTTTATGGAACATTCTGAGAGACTCAAAAACATGTAGGACTATATGAACCTTCAAAGCACAATTTGGAAAAAAAGTCTGCTTAGCTTATACAAACTTGTAATTAGCAAAACGTAGCTATATAAATATTTAAGTATATAGGAATACATCAACTTGTTCAAACATTTTACTCCTGAAAAATATTGAATAGAATTTATGAACCAAGTTGTCTCTGAAATGCACTAAGCAAGACTATACTTAGAGACAAATTTAAGTTGAATTTTGAGGATAAACAATAGATCCTAACTTAAAAAAATATTATGTGCATATTTTAATATTTCTGTATGAAGTAAAAGAAGGGAAAAGGAAACAGATAGATTAGGAGGCAATTGCAATCATCCATGTGAAAAAATAATGAGTAGCTAGCTGTGAATGGAAGAAGCCAGAGCCAGGAGGCACTGAGAATGAAGAGCCCCAAGGCTTGGAAAATGTTTATCCATGAGAGTGGAGAGAGGAAAAGACAAAGACGAATCCAAATCCATGATTCTGATTCCAAGTAACTATAGAATGTCAGTGGCATTAATAAGAATAAGTACGTAGATTCTGGAAAGTACACCAGTGCCTTTTGGGCACGACTCTTGAGAAGCCAAAGGAAATTCTGATGGCAGGAAAAGGAAACAGGACTTAAGATAGAGATTTGGAAATCATGTGTGTAAAGGGCATCATTTGAGCCACCGGTCTAGAGGCAATGGAAAAGGGAGAGTGCAGAGAGGCCTAAAAACAAAAAGGAAAGACAGAAAGAGAGGCCCAGAGGTGTCTCCAGCCAACTGGGAGAGCGATGGATTTCAGGATGGAAGGAGAAAACTGGGGCAGTGGTTTATTTGGGGTAAGGGAGGCTGGGCCACAGCTACATTCTGCTTTCAAATGTCTTTTAAACCCTCTTCTGTTGAAAAAAATCACTTGCGTGTCTTCATAATGTAGTTAATTGGGGAATTGTCTAATTCTTGGCACAGTTCAAGCACAGTAGGTAGACACTGAGTCCTGAGGGAAATGGTCTCTGCTCTGAACAGCAGAAAGTGCCAGCATCAGACAAAGGTAAGAGTTATCCCATGACTCCCAACTACTGGGGAATTCAGCACAAGGCATCCTTACTGCTGCTGACTCATGCTATATTAAAAAAAGGAGAAAAGTACACTCATGGTTCTGGGTAAAAGCAGTGAAAAATCTGATGTAGAAACTGTAATGTACTGAAAAAAAAAAATGGTGCCAATGAAAAAGAATAAAACAACTTTAACTCTAAGAATTAGGACTATGTGATCTATTATTTTCTCTGAAAATGTAGGCTCAGTTTGAACAACTTAAATCTCTATGGAGAAAACTTTATTTTCTCCTCAGACTCCTCCTCAGGAGCAAACCCAGAATCCTCACAGAGTAGCTACAGGGCAATAAGTAGTCTTTATTTCCTGTGGTTTTTGTTTTCCCTTCAGGGATCAGGGTGACCAGCTAGGGAAAGAAGTGTCCCATTTGCCTTCATATACATGTGTCAGTCCCTCCAGAGAAAAAGCTAGCCCTCCACAGTGGGTCAGGTATGACACAGGAAGGTTAGGATAATCCCCCCCACTTTATCACATTCCAGAATGTGTCAGAAATAACACCCTACATTTCACTTTTTAATTTAATTTTTCAATTGCAGTTTACATTCATTATTATTTTATATTAGTTTCAGGTATACAGCATAAAGGTTAGACAATCACATACTTTACAGAGTGATCTCCTGATATTTCCAGTACCCACCTGGCACCATACTTAGTTATTACAATATTACTGACGATATTCTCTGTGCTGTACTTTACATTCCCATGACTATTTTGTAAATACCAATTTGTACTTCTTAGTCGCTTTACCTATTTTACCCAGTCCCCAAACCCCCTCCCCTCTGGCAACCATCAGTTGTTCTCTGTATCTATGGATCTGTTTCTGTTTTGTTTGCTCATTTATTTTGCTCTTTAGATTCTACATAAAGGTGAAAAGAGGACATTTTAAGTCTCCATGGTCAGAAGGTGATATTCAAACCATTAAATTAAACTCAATAGAGTTACAAAATTTTACCCAAGATTCACAAAATTCTCAGAGAAAAATATATAAATAACCTGCCCTTTGCTTGCCTCTTTCAATAAAAAAAGATTCAAATTAGTGAGAAAAGTTTACAACTCATCTCTTCTGTTCACTGAATCAGACACTTACAAGGTATACTTTAAAGTTTGAACTAGATATCTGCTGATATTAAAAACCTCTACCAGCTCCAACATTCTACTATTTTGAGTTTGTCTGAGAAGAGGAAAACTTTTCTGAGAATCCACCTTGAGGGAGGAGGTGACCAGGGCCATGTCTCCCCTTAGGCTTGACCATATAAATCTTCCCTCACAAATGATCCAGGACATATATTCCACTACATCACCTCCTTCTAACCTCCAGCTGGAGCTTCTGCTGAAGGTCTCCAGAGTTCCGCTGCCAGTGGCCTACCTCACCCATGGGAATAAGTAGCAGGCTTTTGCCCATCAGTGTCTGAAAACCCCACAGCCAGATGGTATTCTATATTTAAGGGCGATCTATACAGCACATATAACCCCTGTATCAGTGGCTACAGTAAATTTTGGGGCCATCTCATTGCTGTGATTGGTCATGCACTGTTTATCCCAGCATACTAAAGAAAGATTTCAAATCTCTAGTCACTATTTTAAGATCTATTCCTGGCCTACCAGACTCATAAAGTGTTCCTTAAACTACTCTGGGGAGTAATTTTCATAGGCAACTAGTGATCATTAATTGGGTGGCTGCAAATGTAGGCAACAGGGGATAAATAAATGTAAAGCTTTCTCTTTTAATCACACAGCTCACCTCTCAATTCAGAGTAAAAAATAAGTTTTCATCCCCGTGGACCATCTGTTCTGCTGTGGAATTCTAAATACAAAGCTATATATTTTGTTCTTCAGCATACAGAAAACAGAGTTAAAACAATAAGAAAAAAATTCAATACCTGAGGTAGGTACCTTTCAATGAAGAAAAAATAGAAGCTAAGTTTGAGACACATCAGATAACACAGAAGGAACAAAAGGTATAAATTTCTATCCTCCCACGTAATGCCTATTTATTATACTCTCACCAAATTCAAGGCACAAGGCTAAACCAATTTTACCTGTTATCTCCTTTAATCCTCATAACCAGCCTACAAAGTAACTACTAATATTATTCTCATTTTATAGATGAGAAAATTGAGACTTAAAGAGGCTAAGCAACTTGCTCAGGGTCACACAGTTAGAAAAGCAGCAAGCTAGGCCAGTCTTTGTTCTCTGAGTCTTTTCAAACCTCAAGGGAGTTAGTGTATTCAGTCCTGCCAGAGGCAAACTAGGAAGAAATGAAGGCAACTTGGCATTTCTCAAATATTTCCTAGATGCCAAGCACTCTACTAGACACTTCACATACCTTTTCCATGTGACCCACACAACAGCCCCAGGTCATTATATTTACCTCCAACATACAGAAAAGATCTCTTGGGATTCTGCCAGTCCCAAATTCCTCCGCTGCCTCTGTCTTGGGTCACCTGGCCCTGCCATGAAAGACCTTCGGCTGGCTCCCAACCCGGTGTCTGTACCTCAAACACTCAACCTCTGAGTCCCCTTCATCTGACCACACTGTGTTCTCTAGCCTTCTCTCTCCTCCTCCTCCTTCACCTCTTTAAAATCAGTCTGGAAATAGGGTGGCATTTGTCTTCCTCTGTTTCACATCTTCTATTTCTCTGGCTCCATAAAACCATAACAGTGGAGAAGGTTCTCCCCTCCACACTCAGTTCTGTCTGTTGATTTGCCAAAGGGGAAGAAAAAGATATTCAGAAGATCCTGCATCAAGAAAATAGCCCATTCTTGATTGTTATGGGGCTCCTTCCTACTATTCCTCAGTGACATGAGTATTTTCATAGTCTTTTCTTAACAAATTCTAATCATCACCCCCTCCTACTGGCCCAAGCAAATGGGTGCCTTGCTAGACTAGGATGATTTTTTTCCCAAAAAAGCAAAAGAGAAGTACACAATTATCTTTAGATACCACCTTCAACACATAAGCATCTCCTCCCACTAGAATATAGGACTGATTGCTGTTGAGTGTTATCTGGACAGAAAACATCACTTAATCCAATCGTTGAAACTGATACCACAGTACAAATTAGTTTATCAGGGCATAGGGTGTCTGGGGAGGGGTAGGACAGGAACTAATGAGAAGAATGACAGTCCCACAGTCACAAGATTCTTAACTGTGCGTAAGAGTTTTAAAACGTCTTTAACAATTCCTCAAAATGGATTATTAGCTTCTTGTATGCACAAAGTAGAAGAGAATGGAGATTCTGCTTTCCAATAAGAAATTATATTTTGTTGGGAACACAACACATGGAGCGTTTTCATGACCCCTGTGACCAATCATCCATGAGCGAAGAAAACGTACATGGAACTACCCTGAGCGGGCAGAACTTTCACGTGCAGGAAGCCTTAAGCCCCTTAACCTAATTCAGTGTTGGAAATTTTTCCTCTTTACAAAAAATATTAAATCAATAGCTATCAGGTATCTATGACAGGCCAAGTAACAAAGCAATAACATGTATTCTCATTTTCAAATAACCAAAATGATGTTAAAGACAAGTTCTACTCTGGTAAATAATGACATAGTTAAGTTTGTTTAGGTCACATGGTCTAACACACACACGCACACACACACCAAGCACACACATAAGGTAAAAACTCTCCGTTCCTTGAAGAAGTCTATTGTCTTTTCTCCCTTCATCGGCCTGAGACCTTTTTATGGCTTCTGACCAAGAACTTTTTCAGTTTGCCACTGAGAGGAAAGATGTTAATTATCTACTTAGCACTTTCTTTTTAGACTTTCAGTGGCAACTGCTCTTCAGTTCTCTGCCAAGATCATTCTTGGTCCATTATCAGAGCTCTGAGGTCCTTATGCCATCATTCTGACTTACAGCTATGAGTTGCCCTGCTCAAAACATAACTGGAGAAGGGCAGAGCATACATAGCTAGAGTGTGTGCTGCACCACTCTTCAGTTAAGGACTAATGAAGCCTTTAGGAGTGACGAGGGCATCATTTCTCCTGGTCCTGTGGAATGAATTCTCTATTTCATCTGCAATATTGTTCCCCTCTTAATATGCTGCTTCCAGAATCAAGGTTCCTGAGGTGCTTGAATTAGGAAAAACAGGTAAAGAACTACTTTTGAAGCACTTTGACTGAAAAAGGATGTGATCCTGTTCATACCTGTCACTCCCATTAGCTGCTTCTGGGGACATGAAGATCACCAAGATTTTTATTGTTCCCAGAATAACTTACAATGAAACAGCAACACACACAAAAATTTAGTATTTAGACTCCGAGTGAGGTACAAATATAAACATGCTTAATTTTTGATGACTAAGAAGTCATATGATTTTTCATAAGGCTTTATCTTAGAATTCCAATGTAGCAAGTTCTAATAAGAAACCTAAGAATTTGAGACGAGAAACAAGAATCATAAAATAAATTTTAAAGTGGCAATGTAACACAGCAGAAGAGCACGGGGCTGGGGGCTGGGAGACATAGGTGGGAGCCAGCTCATCTCTGTTTATAAGGGGCCAACCTCAGTTAAATGTGAAAACAGGGAAAATCTTTCTCTGAGCTTTCCCACCTCACCGTCTCTTCGGGCTTCAAAAACCATCTGATTCCATATTCCATCTAACCTGCTCTGTCTCCCAGTGTCCTATACCTAAAAATCACCTCTTTCTACTCTCTCCTCCATCAAAGTCAGAAGAAAAAAAATCAGATTAAACTAGCATGTACTAAGCTTTAGTACGTGTTCCACTACAAGGAATTCTTCTCGGAATATTTTCATTTTCCCATTTTTTTTCTCCATTTTTGTTTTTTCACTCATGCATGTAATGGCATATACTTAAGTTTATATAAATGCATAAATATTCTCACCTGTCTTCTTCCTTCCTCCTCCCCCCTTTTCTCTTCTGGTTGATTCCTCCCTTTAGTTTTCCCATATATTTCCACATTTCCCAAAAATATCCATGCCTCTTATCATCCAGGCATCTATCTATCTATGTGAATAATCAATGGGTTTTTTCCTCTGTATTTATATCATCTCATACAGAGCTATGCTTGCCAATGCATGGGCTTACACACACATTCAGACTCACACAATACATGAACAGACATAACATATGCATATACATTTGCACAGGGATTTTTGTCACTGTTTGACAAAAAAGAAGAAAAATATTATATATATTACATATTATTCTATTTTATAGTAAATTATATATATTATTAAATATGTATGTATTTTTTATATAGACTTATTTATTTTCTCATTCAACAGTATCTTTTGAAAGCCCTCTAAGTCATCTGGTATAGCCCTAACTTGTTCTTTTGAATAGAGATACTATAGTGCATGGCATGACTATCAATTTATTCAATGATTCTCCACTTATCGGACATTTACTGTATTTCCATTTTTTCCCAAAACAAACACTGAAGTAAACATCCATTTATGTATATCTTTACACATACGACTTTTATTCCATGGGATGGAATCTTTTGTGTATATGATTTGCATGTGTATATTTAATTTTAATAGATACTGCCAAATTGCTTTCCAAAAAGTCTTCGCATTTCCATCAGCAATGGATAGAAGCACCCTTTCCCCACATCCCAGCCAGCAAGAAATGCTATAGCTCTATTCTATTTCTGCCAGGCTGATGAGTGTGAAGTGATATATCACTTGTTTTCAATTTGCCTTTCCCTGACTGCCAGTAAACTTGAACAGCTTTTCATATGCATATTGGTCAAGTGCCCTGAAAAATGAAGTTCACTTTTTTTTTCTTTTTTAAAGTTACCCTACTAGAGCTTTTTAAAGTATACCTAAAAACAAGCTTAACTGAGTAAAATGAAGTCCACTCTAGATATTTAAAGCCAAATCAGTCTGGAAAGATATTCAATGGTGTGCATTATAGAGTCATGGAGGAACGTCCTAGTTCCAGCCTGAAGTAACTAAGTGTTCATTTTGGCCAACAGTGTGTCTTGTGGGGTTGTGAAGTGAAAAAAGACAGAAAGGCATGAAGACTTCAGTGCACTGGTAGAGGGAGCTGAATAGTCAGTCAGCAATGCCTTCAGACTTTTTATACTTAGTACGTGCCACGGTGCACAAGCCCATCTGCTCTCTGGTTGGACACATCCCATGCGGTAATAAATTATAGCTGAGAGAACACTGAGGTATTGTGGCAATGTGAGGGTTCATATAAATTCCCAGAAGAGCCATAAGAAAAAAAAATGCACTCTAAGTCAAGAAAAATAGGCAAAAGACTCCATACAGAGTTCTAAGAGATGTCCACACATATACTCACATAATTAGTTTTCCTGGTTTTGTTCCAATGTTGAATAATTCAGGGAGACATATACATATGACATTAAAATCATGACATTTGATTTTCAATGGTAAGGAAATTATTTGTGAGCAGTAGACTGAATTTATATTGAAAAGTGTCTCTGTCTATATATTTTTTCTTTTTCTCCTTTCTTTTTATTCAGGAGTAGGGGTGGAATAAATGTGAAAGCCTGGGGTTATTTCCTTCCAAGAATATCCTAGATGAAACTTTAAACTTGAAGTGTTTCTCTAAAAGGACTGAAAGGAAAGGAGGACTTCATTGGGTAGGTCATAAACCCTTTAAACATTGTGAAATCAGAGTCATAACGATGCTCCAAATTAGCTTCCCCGAGGAGGGGATTCTGGTCGCAGTCCCCATTAAGTGCTGTACTGTGTAGTGAGTAAAATGAATTATTCATGTAATACTTAAACATACTCAGAGAATTTCTGAAGGACTCTAGAAAAAAAAAAAGAAAGAAAGAAAAGATTTGCCTCTCAGGTGATGAGAAAAACCGGAATCCTGATTTTGGACAAATAATACAATCCAAGAGCAGCTTGCATGAATGTTACAACCTTTAAAAGGGCCCCTCTCCCTGCCTCAGGAAAAGCAGAGGAAATATAATTTAATCAATTGGGTGAAAATCTGTCCTGATTATGTGAGCACTCTTCTGAGTTCTCAGAGGTGGGACTTCCTGATGCATGATAAGCATCCGGCTTCCCTTTGCTAAGCACACAATTGCTACTGTTTGTATATGTGAGTTATTTCTCCTATAACGGGGATGGAATTACATTTGGGAATTTAGCTCAAATTAAGTATTAATAATAGGAGCAACCTGTTTAAGGTCATTAAAAAAAAGTGCCACTGGAACTTAAAGTGTAAACTGTCACAAAGTAGCCTCCCTTTCCCTGTGTATTTTCAGGTTCTAATCCCATCATTAAATTGTCTGTCGAATTATTTTGTAACCTGTTACTAATGGAAGCAAGGGAATCCAATGAGATTCGATGCTCATTTACTTGAGATTACTTTAAAATCCTGTTGATTTTTTTAAAAAAGGAGACATACAGATTTATTTCCTTTTCTTTGGGAACTTGCTGGCACAAATGGCATAGGGACACTTAAATATATATATATATATATACATATATATATATATATATATATATATGGATTTATTCAAGCTGCATTCTTGTCCTTAAGTGTTATGTACAAAAAGTGGGCTATTAAAGAATTAAGAAAATATGAACCTAGGATGATTCTAACTTCAAAACATTACTCAGTAGCCCGGCCGGGCGTGGCTCAGCAGTTGAGCATCAACCTAGGATCCAGGCGATCGGGGTTTGATTCCCGATCAGGGCACATGCCCGGGTTGCAGGCTGCAGCCGATCAATGACTCTCTCATCATTGATGTTTCTATCTCTCTCTCTCCCTCTCCTTCCCTCTCTCTGAAATCAATAAAGATATATTTTAAAATATGTATATTACTCAGTAATTTTCTTTAAACTTTCAGGATTCATGCTTTAGTACATGGAAGAATACTAGGAATGTCACCCTTTGGGATGACAACTGGTTAAGAAGTACACCCCTTAGACTTGGGGAGACCCAGACAATGGGAAGATCCCAGTCTCTGCTCTTCATACCAACTGACCCCTGCTTCCTCTCTTGCCTCTGTATGACTGTACCCTAGACAAATCTCTAAGCAGCTAAAGGCACAGCATCCTCTATGTCATGCTCTACAGCTCACTGAAGAGACAAAGATGACATTCTCAAATGAAGCTTTGTCTGAGACCTTGCCATCTGCCCATAAAATAAAGATCAGTAGCTGGATGAACTAGCTGGCTAGAGGCTGACCATGTACAAACTCAAATATTCCTAGTGGATCCTTGCTGAAACGCGGATTTATTGTACTCCTACCATCGCATCAGGACCTCAAAATGCAACAGAACTACCCCTGAAGTTAGAGTGAGGGAAGGGACAGGGAAGGGGCCCAAGATGTTTGGGTTGATGGCACTGAGCCCTGAGAACTGTCCCCACCTCTGTCCCACACTCGCATATCTGGATGTCTGTTTGTCTTGCTTGGTCTTGCCCACCCACATGATGAGAAGGTAACTCTTTTCCACTCTAATTTTGCCTCTGAAGACTTCAGTCTTTGAGCACAGATCTAGAAACTCTAATAAAATACAAATACCACTAAGAAAATTAATTTGATATTTGTGCTTTTCAAACATCATCTTTCTGGTAAAAGACAAACTCTCCAAAAGCAGAAACCATGTCCATTTCTGCTCATAATCTAAATCCAGTGGCTAATATGATATCTGGCAAAGAGTAGCTGCACAATAAATGTATTAGGTTAACCAGTAATTCTCACCCTTTAGTGTTGTCAGAATCACCTGGCATGTGGCATGTACACAATAAAGAGGAACCATCATCATTGCTATTAATTTCACAATCAGTGTCATCATCTTAACATTGGGCCACACTCTGGATATTAGAATAACTCACATTCTTCTATGTAAAAAGTAAACCAGACTTGGGAAAGGCTGCTTGGGAGCTATTTCAGAAGAGCAATGGTTCTTCCTGCTGAGAAAGATGTTCTTTTTTTTATTACAGTGTGCAACACCTGCTCTAGTCTAAAGGTGTGCTTGGAGAATCCCACATCCCAATCAACCAATCAAACAATAGCACAATACAACTAAATTCAACTAAAAGTTGTTGAAAGGATCACAAGATTTAGTGTCAAAAGTCTAAACCAGCTTCAAACTCCTCAATATTTGGAGAAGTTTTAAAAAGTTAGCCTTTCTAGTCTGTTTCCTCATCCGTAAAAGGGAATTAACAGTACCTACTTCTTAGATTTATTATAAAGGTTAAATTGATGTGTGTACAGTGCATATAAAACAGAAATCACTACACAAGTATTATTTATTTGTATAATATGTAGTGAACAGTCAACCACATTATTCCACTGTCCCTATAAATCCACCCATAGGTGTCACACCAGTGTGTTGATTTAGAGTTTACAAAGTGGGACCAATGTAGCTTCACAGCCTCTAATTATCTCAGGACCTTAGCCTCCTTTCTATGTTACTAAAGGGCCCAAAACCTCCATCCCCCACAGCCTCTTTGCACAGGCCTGCACGAGAGTTTGATTATTTGATAAAGCCACTCCCTACACAAAGAGGAAAAGAGATACACCGAGAACAGGATGATTATGGGTAGAAGGAAATGGAAGTGGGTCCTTGAAATGGAAGGGTGATGGGAAAGCACATACACCCACATGAAAAATGGATCGTGTGATAAAACCACCCTGCCATCTAGCTTGAGGAAGAGGAAGGAGACATGGCATCGGAGCTGACCGGCATCAGGAAGGAACGCGTCAGAGAAAGCTAAGAAAGAGGGAAAACAATGTAAGTTGTGAGAGGCCTTTTTCTTTCCTATCTTGGGCACAGAGAGTTGAGACTCATCTCTGCTCTTAAAGGATAGAGAAGTCATGTAGACATGACCATATTAAAAATAGCACATTTAATAAGTTTCTGTAAAGATTTTAAATCTCCTTAGCACGTCAGGGTGACCCTATGACTGGGGCGCTCAAATAAATGAGAGAAAATGGAAAATGATCTGGGTTTGGAGGCTTGCTTTCTTTCAGATTTCACAAACATCATTTTGCAGATGCTGTTTAGAGTAGCTATTTCTCAGTTAATTGATATTGAGAGCATTGACACAACCATGATGAGAATTTAGGGAAAGAGTAGCAAACAATAATTGAGGGAAGGGGAGCAGCAGAGACAGCAACAGTCTCCTCTCCCACCTTCCCTCCCTGCCCAACTATCACCCTCACAGAAAGTGCCAACCACCCTTCACCACCTTGGAAAGATCAAGTGAACCTCTGCCTCCTGGCCAGTCAACCTGAAGACAGGGAACGAAGAAATAAGAGACAAACGTCCACAAAACTTGGATTCTCACACTTTTGTAGAGTAGTGTTTTGAATCATGGAAACTTGAATCCAAAACTTGAAAAACATCAGTGGAAAAACTATGTTCCTCTCACCCCTCCATAGGTTATCTAGCACCAGTCCATAAAAGGGCTTTTAAACTCTCCACAAACCACTTTATAAAAACAGGTCCTTTGATCTGCTGCCAGAGAGCAAAAGAAGAACTCTCGCTAATCTATGGAGATTCTATGATGAATAATAGAAAGACAAATACTTGCAAAAATATTGTCTGTTAGTCCCAGAATTGCTATAGCAGTACTCACATCAAGCAACAGAGAAAAGCCTAGCACATACTGCGATTCAGCTGCAACTCATTCCCACCGCTATAATTACAGGTGCCTTCCTCCTCTCAGATCTGGGAATAAAAGCCTAGGGCTGAATTTGTATCTCCGCTGCACAAAAGCAGAAGCTAATACTCAATAAACACGTACAACTTGCATTTGACAGACAGGCTGTTGTAGGATATAGAGCTAACCTATTTGTTCAACAGCTCTTCCACAAAGTTTCAGGACAACAAAAAGGGAGGGGATGCTTTTGGATGCTTTCTAAGTGCAAGGACTTTATTTCATTTAAATCCCACAAGAATTGTGTAAGTGAGGTGCTCTTATCCCTACGTGTTTTAAATAAGAAAAATGAGACTCCAAGGTTGAGAAAGTTGTCTTTAGGTCACACACCTTTTCAGTGATGAAATTGGCTCTAGAATCCTAATCTTTCCAACCATGCCTTTTCCAGATCAGTCTGGAATTGGGCTCCTGCCAATTAGCAACAGGTTGTGGTTCTCACAACTTATAAACTCTTCTCAAAGGCTGACGCATGGCAATATTCCAAAGAGAATTCTGCACCCCCATCCTTCCAGGGGGAGGTGGGGTGTTTAAAATTTAAGATCCCACTATGGTTGAATCCATGTGCAGGCAAATCAGAAAATACTGACCTTAAAGGCAACCTAAAGGGTTAAGAAGAGCGCATCAGGGTAACTAGAGCAGGGATATTTAGAAGGGCACAGAGTGGCAACACAGAGAATCTCTGTCTTATTAAAATGGGACTGAAAATATTTGTGCTGAGATTCTATTAGAGGATTGGGTAGTGTCCACCAGCCACGTGGAAGTTTGCATTCTTACACAGTATAAATTGCTCTCAGGCATTTTTGCTGTACTAACATTAAAACCACTATCTACTCTCTGAGTGGGAAAATAGGTACCTCCTTCCAAGCTCCTCTCACATACAGAACCCAGGACAATCACCTCTGATTTCCACCCCTGACATCACAGCCTCAGTCTCCCTCAAGGCTGCAGCTGCACATTTTTATACCATTTTACTAGGGATTTATGAAGGCTTAATGTGCCCAGTTTTTCAAAATATGCTCTCAAATACACAGAACCAATAAATCTACCATTGAAGAGTATGCCCTTTAAAGAAAAAACTGGGTAAACTAACCTAGCAACAAACCCTGAGGAATTACCAATTTCAAAATGTTAATTGTTATGTGGAAGAGGCTTTTGAAGTTCAATTTAATTTCCTGAAAGCCCCAAACAATTCTATTTCCCTACAGAAAGTAATTAAGCATCAGGGATGATAATGTGATTAGCAAGTAAAACACCTGGAATTTTCTTAGCAAATCAGAAAGCAAAGAAAGGGCTGCTGAGAAGCCACCTCACAAGCACTGAAGAGCTGTCCTAGTCCTTGGAAGCAGGCAGGGAGGGCCAGGCCTACAACTGTACAGAGATACTGTGCTATTCATAGGTCACCAGTCTAGAGGCCTAGTGGGTCCTGGTTGATCTTCTGGGCCCTCATGTTCCTGAAGGGCACCTCACGGCCTGAAAGACATCCTAGGACTTCTATGGGGTCCAACCAACCGCACTTTCGAGAACAGCACAACATCTAGAAGCATCTGATCTAAATGAGCCTAAACCAATTACAGAAATCAAGTATTATTTTTTGTGGCAAAATTAATTAAATTACTGATGGGCAGATTGATTGATCACATTAACGTTTATTAGGTACTTATAACCCAGGCACTTCACTAAACACTACATGTTTTCTCTTTTAATCCCAAGAATAACTAGACTGGGTAATATTATCATTCTCATTTTACATGTAAGAAAACTAAAACTTAGAAAGATTCAGCAGCATGTCTCAATCATACAGCTCAAAAGCAGCAGAGCCAAGTTCAAATTCAGGTATGTCTGAATCCAAAACTCCAGCTTATGACCCTGTAATAGAAGAACTAGTTAATAAATGAGAAACATCTATGTAAGAGAAAGTCAGAAACAGGTTAAATGCTGTTACACAAAAAGACTTGATTACAGAAAAATGTTCACAATAAAGCATTAAGTGAAAAAATTTAAAAACTTATAATAAGATTCAAGGATAAATCTCAAAATGTCATTTATGGGGAGGTAATGGGTGATACTTTTCTTCATAACTTTCTATTTATTTTCCATTTTCTACAATAAATATGTATTACTCCTATAATCAACCAATTTGTCTTAATTTTGAAAAGCTAGTAAATAGAAATAAAATGATAACACTGGTTTTGGCTGAATGGCATAATTGTGAGAGGTTTTATTTTCTTTTATGCATCTTCATATTTTACAAATGTGCTACAAAGCATTAATTCATGACCACAAAATCGAAATTAAAACTCTAAAGAGCTTCTTTCTAAAATGTTTACTTGGATGCCTGTCGCGAAGACTACCAGTGGTCCTTCAATATTCATTCTCCTTCACTTCTATGGGAATAGATGAAGAGGCTTTCAGCTGGATACAGCATTTCCTGTAATAGGGCTCCAATTCCCAGCTGCTGTGCACCCAAGTGTAGCTATGACACTAAGTACATTCCTACCAATGCTGGTGTGTGCAGCATTCTGGAGGTGTCCATCCTGCTGATGAAAATGTGCATGAGATCACTAGAGCTCCATTACAGACCATGAGACAGGCTGCACCAGGGCCAGAGTAGAGAACTGGAAGCAGCACAGACCCCAGAAGGTTGCAGATCCAACATACCATCTATTAACTGCCAAAGACTTGTATGTGAGAAAGAAATGAACATCTATCCTGTTGTGTTTGTTTGTTTGTTTGTTTTATTTGGGGGGGCAGGGGAGTTCTGTCACTGAATCTATATCCTAACCAATACAGTAATCAAACACTTCAAATAATTCAGACATGTTCCCTCCCTACCCCCTCTCCATGAAAACATACATTTTGATAAATTATATCTAACTAAATGTGAATTTCTAGAGTAAAGGTGAATAGGGAAAGTTTTAAAATAAAATATTAAAAAAGAACCAAAAGTATAGAATTGAAAAATACACATCTTGTTGTCTATCAAAAAAGAATGAGAGTAGCACTAGGAACCACCATACAATGTATTTTTTAAGACAATCAACCATATTTTAGGGAAATTTTCATTTTACTAAAGTTTTAATTATATCTTTCTTTCCAATAATTGTATTATGTCAGTAATCAAAGAACTGAACCATATACCAATGCTAAATAAGTATTTGGTAAACTGTAATTTAAATTAAAAAATTGAAAGAGTTTATAGGAAGCTTTCAGAGTCCTCCTTACAACATTATTTTCTGGTGAACAAATTTAGCTTTATCTCTCTTTCTTGATAAATAACAGCGAAAGAGAGAGGTTACTTATACTAAATAGGGCATTTTCTCAATACATAGTTATTTTTCACATTCAAGTGTAGCGGCCTTATACACAGCACAGAATAACAATAAAAAATTGAGGGTTAAAATCCTCTCCACAGTTCACTTACAAATGTGGTAATTCAAAATCTTAGCTACGATTCTGTCCTTGTTTATATTAAAAATGCTGATGTATTCTGGCTATCTGCTAGGAAATAAGAGATATATGAAATTCAAAGTACTTTGAGAAATTTGCTTTCATTACCATTTACTGGTGGCTATCAAATTTAGTAAAGTCAGAGACTCCTACCTAAAGGTGTATTCTTGAATAAATGTAAATTTATTAATTTTTATTCTCTATTGTGAACATTTTTTCATATCCTACATATATAAATTTATCCTACACAAATGGTAAGGTTATAGCCATAGTACTTCTAGAACCATAATTGGATAAATATATATGAATAAAACCTACTGTGAAATTCATGACATATAAAAGTTTTTTTTAATTTGTCTTCCAGAGTACTGCACACCACCAGATATATTTTTGAAACTACACATTTACATGGTCTCAGTTGTTATTTCCCCTCTGAACTGTTTTAATTAAAAGAATTGACAAAATTTAAACACATATTGGTAAATATAGTTGAGTCCAAATAAGAAAGCTTCCAAGGAATAGAAAAGTTAACTCAATTAGTTTCTTCAGTATTTCTCTTGAAATTATCATTAAAATGTGATTATAATGATTTAAAACATTAGGATCTCTAACCAATCTGTAATTGTGCTAATTTTAAATTGTACCATGAATTGGGGGTTTCCTATACAAAATTCTGTATAAATTCTCTCACATGGCAAGTTAAATTATAGAAATGTACTTAATAAACTCCTGTTTTACCTAGTAGGCAATAAATATTGAAAACAGTTACCAGTAATTTTGACAAAGATATTATCAGTTTTAATACTAAAGTAATATATATAATTATTGACAGTATCCACCTGAAACAAATATATAAGAACATTCTGGTTTTATTCCAAAGGTAGTGTCCGGATTTCCACTCTTGGCACCATGGCCTAACGATAGATAACCCAGAGAGTGTAATCAGAGCAATGGGGCTGGTGCAGGGTGGGCATGATGTTGTCCAAGATGTTCCTAACAAACACTACGTAGGCTGAACTCTACTTTGGGCCTAGATTCTGGACCATCTGCACGTATTTAAGACAACTGACTTGAGGTCCTCTCAACTGCAGCAAATGTCTTCTGGAATTTGTTTCTGATAGATTTGAAGAAAACAAAAATTTAAAATGATCTATTAGGGACTCCTTTAGTAGGAGGTTGAGAGGGAAAGGTCCCACAACTATATATCATCTTAGACATTATTTGTAAAGCAACACCTGTTTAAGATCCCTTTGGGCTGTGGGGTTGGTTATGTGAGTATGAATATTTTAAATTTTTATGTTTTAAAGAATCAGTCAGCCCTTCAGTGGTATGCTGAGAGCCCAACACTGTGTTCTGTGAGATATGAAAAAATATCAAAGCCACGACCCTTATCACAAAATTTACTTACTATTTTTCTTTTTTTAAAAAAGAGAATTTATTTGAATGTATCTTTATTGATTTTAGAGAGAGGTAGGGAGGGGGAGAGAGATAGAAACATCCATGATGAGAGAGTCATTGATCAGCTGCCTCCTACATGCCTCCCACTGGGGACTGAGCCAGCAACCCTGGTGTGTGCCCTGGATCCTAGGTCAATGCTCATCCACTGAGCCATGCCGGCCAGGCTCACTTACTGTTTTTCATAGCCTAGTCAAATTATCAACTGCCCATCCATAAAGCTGATGTACATGCCCATTAAAAACAGGGAAACTGTAAATATTTTAAGGTCAAACAACTCCTTAGAATTGTCAAGCTCAGTAATTGACTCTCAACCTGCCTGGGAGTTCTCTTATGTTTCTTTTAAGTGCATTACTTAAGAGTGTTCTTGCCGGGCCAGGCGTGGCTCAGCGATTGAGCGTCGACCTAGGATCTAGGCGATCGGGGTTCAATTCCCTGTCAGGGGACCTGCCCAGGTTGCGGGCTTGATCAGTGACTCTCATCATTGATGTTTCTATCTCTGTCTCTCCCTCTCCCTTCCTCTCTCTGAAATCAATAAAGATATTTAAAAAAAGAAAAAAGAGTATTCTTAAAAAGTAAAGGTATTATGACTATGCAGTTGTGAAAAATGACACATTTTAAACCACAGAAGCTCCAGGTTTGGGACCCAGGAATTTAAATTATTTAAAGCTCCTTCCATTCTGATGTGAACAAGGTTTGGGAACCATCAATATAATCAAATTTTCTGGCCAATGCTTGACTCTATTCTACAGAATCCCTACCTAAAACACACATTTTGAAAGAAGCAAAGCTTGAATTAGATTTTAAAGGATAGTTGACTTACGGAACAGAATGGAAAAGAAATGCATCTTAGAGAAGAAGCTGAGGATGAGTGATTGGAAAATTATCCCCCATATCCAAGAAGGCTTCCTGAGTCATCAACCCAAAGTCCTCAGGAAAAGATGACCGAATGGACTACTGTTCTGCTCTTCACCCACTGGAAGCAGGCACTCTACTATGTCTTCAGATACTCCAACATCATCTCTACCACAGTGCAGAAATGCTTCCAGGGAAACAAACACCAGACTTAAGACAACAGAGTGTTTTTCCATCTGCATTTAGTCTACTCCTCCTTTATATTATCATAAAAATCTTGAGATTCCTCTCCTTCATCCCACTCCTGACAGTTGGGAACCACTGATCCAAAACCTCACTGTCCTCAACATGCAGGAAATTTTCCTAATAAACTCCATATTCTGAAGTTTTGAAAACGTGAAAAAAAAAAATTCCAAGTATAAAATTTTATTATAAGTTGAATACACTTTTCAAAGGTCTGGATTCTCTATGTGGCACTACTGGCTGTGGGGGGGAATGGGGGTCTTCAATATCTCTCTATCCACCTCTGCTGATCCTCCAAATGCTGGGTTTGATCTTGAAAAAAAGTCAAAGGCAATTTAGAGGGGCATTAGGGAAGAATGGTGAGGTTAGTGATGTAAGGGTGACACCAAAGTCTGTTGTGCCTTAAAGAGTAAGACCCAGAAAGACTGCCTAGGATAGCTCCTTGATGATGATGCGAACAGAGCCATAGAAAAGTCCCACTTATATACCCCAAACAACTGTAGTAAATCTGAATGTTCATGCAACTTTCCTGGACCAACAGAAACCGATCAAATAAAGTCACCTGCGTGTCTTTATACAAAACCAGATGATGGATAAAACTTCATTAGAGGCAGCTGAATAAGTAATAAAGAATATATGAAACCAGCCCTGGAAGGGTGGCTCAGTTGGTTGCAGCAGCATCCCATGCACCAAAAGGTTGCAGATTCGATTTCCAATCAGGGCACATACCTAGGTTGCGGGTTCAATCTTCAGCCAGGGAGCACCCAGGAGGCAACTGATCGATGTTTCTCTCTCACATCGATGTCTCTCTCTCTCTCTCTCTCTCTCTCTCTCTCTCTCTCTCTCCCCCCTCTCCTCTCTCCCCTTTCCTCTATCTCTCTAAAATCAAGAAAAATATATCCTCAGGTGAGGATTAAAAAGAAAAGAATATATGAAATCAAGCACAACTTTTCCAAAAGTGTTTGTGAACATATATTAGAAAAACTATACAGTTGTAAAAATCTTAATCATACGACTTAGCACGATTTCTTTGCTTATTATTTTTGCTTTTAGTTATGATTTGTTTCCTACTTATACCTGGGGTATTTGATAACGCCAATTAAATTCCTGACATTTAAAGAAAAAAACTATGGACTTATTGTTCTATAAAACAACCAACTCAGACAAAAATGTGTTCTATTTGTCAGAAAGTCCTTTTCAATGTGTTCATGACAGCTTCAGATGCAAAGAAAACTGCACAAGAATAATTTTTAAAAGACAAACTATTTTAAAAGTTTATATACGGTTTAAGAAGTTGAATGAATGTACATGAGTGATAACAAATTTTATTTTGCACCACATATAACAGTAAATAAACAATTACACCTTCAATCCCAAAAGTCCTTCTCTGTCAATAAGCCCAGAGTTCTACACATTTTCCTATTAATTCCAACATTATCCTTGGAAGTTAGACAGATAGCAAGTAACACCCACTCTACAGCTATGGAAGCCAAGGCTCAGTGAGATTTAATTATTTTTCCTAATTTATAGCCACTAGATGACAAAGTCAGGAGTAAAATTCATGACTCAAACAACTAAATTCAGGGTCTGGAGACCTGAGTTCATATAGATTTAGAAAATACTACCAACAATGGGCTCTTTCCACTAAAATTATTTTTAATCAATTTAATTTTTTTATCCTCACTTAAGGATATGTTTATTGATTTTAGAAAGAGAGGAAAGGAGGGAGGGGGGGAGAGGGAGAGGGAGAAAGAGAGAGAGAGAGAGAGAGAGAGAGAGAGAGACATCAATCCGTTGCCTCCCGTGTGCACTCCGACTGGAAATCGAACCCACAACCTAGATATGTGTTCTGACTGGGAATCGAATCTGCAACCATTTGGTGTACAGGATGATGCTCCAACCGACTGAGCCACCCAACTAAGGCTAAGTAATTTAATTTTTAATTCTTATTTAAAATAATTGTATTATATATTATAGATATGTTTCAGGTAATGGAGATGTCTTGGAATTAAGAAATAACGCATTGAGGATACCTTGGAGGCAATTTATGGTATCCCTCAAAGAAGCTAACTAATTTTGAACAGTTCTCCTATGCATTTTCCTTTAGACTAACTGGAAACTTTTCCCTGCTTCATCACTCCATCTAGCCATATGTTTAAAAAATTACTCCTTTATTTCCTTTCAGCATTTTACTTAAGAAGCATCTGTGATCCCAGACCAAGAACTTCTTAAAGGCTTCAATGATCAAGGACAAAGATGGGTCCTTTGCTTTCATTTCGGTAAGACAGCAAAGAGATCCACTTATTCTTCATAAAATTCAAGCAACAGACTGAGAAACCACATGACTGCTTATTAAAGACCAAGTCAAGCCCATCTTTTTACCTTCCATAGCTTTCCAGGGACTACAGACAGGCGTCCAAACCCTGTAACCTAAATATTCAAGCTTTGAAAAAGCAAGGCCTTATCTGTCCTCTGACAGAGCTGTCCCAAAGCTCGCTTTCGTAATTTCCTTTTTTTCCTCCTATGAATCATTTCCCCTCTTCCTTCCCTATCACACAAGTTTGTACAGGTCCCAGCCAGAGTCCCATCTCCCCTATAAAAATGCAAGCCCACAATAATCTCCTTTATACAACTATTGTATATTTTTCTACACCACTCAATTGGTACTTTAGAATGTATATATCTTTCTCTTTCATTACAAACTCCTTAAGGTCAGAAGCTGGGTCTTAGAATTCTTTTTACCTAATACGTACTCAATTACTATTTGTTGAATGAATGGACATGGGGAAAGCTTTGGACACAGTGAAAAAGAAGACCTTGGCAGCATGGGAGAGGGGGATGGAAGGAGCTAAAGAAAGTGAAGAAAAAGAGAGAAAATGGATAATCTATGAGATAATGTTCTATGAAAGAAAAGGTGGAGGAAACAAAGTAGGTAAACATCTAGAGGAGCTACCAGAACCAGAGGCTCTTCCTAAAATTGATGCAAAGCACAGAGAGTCAAAGGTTACACTGGAAAAATAGTATAATTCACTGAAAAACATCACTAGACTAACGGTCAGAATATTCATGTTTTGGTCTAAAATCTGACACTAACTAGCAATGACCAGAACAAGCTACTTAACTGCCCTTGGCAATTCATTTCTAAACTCAGAATACTAGACTTGATTATATCTAGAGTGCCCTTTGGCTCAGATAGTATAGGAGTCTTTGATGTTCATTCATTTGGGGGAGTTTTCATTTCATTTCTTCTGGAATGAAGAGGGGGGCCTATATACACTGAAAGCTATTATAAAATGAGTAGAGAAACTTCAGTTGATAAAAAGGGGAGGGAGGATTAAAAAGACACCACAAAATTGACCACACGCCCATGACTATACTGAAGCAGAATATATATTTAATATTCACTTTGCTTGTTGGATCATTTGAGCTGAGCAATATTTCCATTGTGACAGGTGAATAACTCAGAGGGTGTGAAAAGCATTTAAAGATCCTTTTGATTGGGAGGAGATATATAAATATTAATGTAAGAATATCACTGACATCTTATTTAAAATAATCATATATGCTCAAAGATGTGAACTAATTCAAGCAAAAAGGTCAATTTATAAAGCATTGCAATGTCTGGCAATAAATCTAGAAAAAACTATGTATCAAATGGCATTTGACGTCTTTTTCTCAGTCTCCCCTTCAAATCAGTGCTAACCACTCAGCACTCCCTTAGGCACCTGATATTTTCTTTGGTATTTGAGCATCTCTGTTACAGACAGAATTGATTGATCTAATAAACTCACCCTAACTTTACAGTCTAGGGACTATATGCTCTCCCTTCCAGAACAGACTTGTCTCAAAACAAAGCCATGGAAGAGAACAAATGCTTAACCAAAAGGAAAGAGAGATAGAATTGTATGTACCAGTGGGGAAAATATCTGAAAGTCA
The DNA here is from genome assembly GCF_964146895.1 of Miniopterus schreibersii. NCBI lineage: Eukaryota > Metazoa > Chordata > Mammalia > Chiroptera > Miniopteridae > Miniopterus > Miniopterus schreibersii. Next base: position 50,209,479 of record NC_138107.1, on the reverse strand, counting down.
CAACCTCCCAGATCCTTTCAGATCTTCACAGGTAGCCCTGCTGTTTAGTGACCTGACTCTCTACTAAATCCAGAAAAGAAGTTGTGTTTGGTTAAGGAAACAAAGGGTAAATCAATCTATAGGCAAATGCTATATTTGAATGCTGCCGTGAATGGAGAGGAGCCTCAAAGTCCAAATATAAAAATAAGATGAAGATAAATCCTGCAGAAAGATTTTAAGGGTCTTCTCTAACCTCCCACTTATATTAATTTTATCAGATTCGTATTATCAGATTAGCTAATTTCGTCACTTTGAAAATAATGCAATATAAAGTGTTTGGCTCTAAAGGTGTGAGGCAAGAGATAAGATTTATTTGTTTGGGGATCAATAAGGACTGAAAAAGCATGTGTTCCCTAAAGAACTTGTGGAATGTGGGGTGGGCTAGAGGGTGAAGACTGGTGACCTTTGGGCGTGAGACCACATCCAACCTAGCTAACTGAGTGCTTTAGGTTTGGTCAACTCAGACTCTTTTTAAACAGTTTTTAAAACTACATACAATTAAACTTTGGGGGATTTTTATGTAAAAACTTGAGTTTGGGGTTTTTCTTAAATAGTCAAAGGATCTGGCAACTCTGAGTAGCCAATTCCACAAGAAACAGTTGGAAAGAACAATCTGAAGCTTGACTTTCACCTTGGTGCTGACTGTCCTTCAGTGTCCCAAGGAACTGCCCTTTTTCTGGGAGCAGAAGGAACCTGAATGCACTAAAGTATGGTAGCCTGAATGCAAAAGTTTCAATAAGAAAAAAGAACAGGATTAAAATGACAACATGAAACAGATCAAATACCTATGACTATTGACACTACAGAAGGAGAACATGTCTTTATTATCTCTACAGTTTCTCTACTACAGACAAGCTTTGTTTATAAGAAAAAATTACCAGTAATGAAACTTTAAAAGTCAAATTTGTTCTTTACGAAAAAGTTACAGAAAAGAAAGGATTCACCATCAATAGTTACCCTCAACGCTCCAAATGTCTTTTGTTTTGAAATAACAGAGACATATAAGTCAGCTCTTAAAATTATTTTCTTATTGAAACTTGGTACTAAACCTAGGTTCACAGTATATGGTGAAGGTCTAAAGAAAGCTTATTTAACCTACATTAAATCTTGATAACGCACTAATGAGTCTTTTAAAGGGATAATTTTAATTCCCAATCTTCAACCATAAAGACTATATAGTGCTAATCTGCCTTGCCCTTTCTATTAAACTTGTTAAGGGCGTTCTATTTAGTCAGCACCCAGAATGGGCCATTAAAATTCTTGTTCGGTAAGAGTTGTGTTCAGTGCTCTGTTGTTTTAAATTCCATTAAATCCAAATGGTCTTTATCGCCCCATGACCACCGTGACTTCAATCAGCCAATTTAATTACCTTACAAAATTGTCAGCAGAGGCAGCAAAAAAAACAACCAGGAAGCCCTATGACGTTATCAGATTGAAATTCTCCCCTTCGGTGTTTAATCTAGACCAGTCAATAATGATGATGTGCACCCACTTCCTTCCCTCTCGGGAGCTTTTGACCTTACCTTTCATGCTAAGATTTAGGGTCTAAGATTCATTTAAAGCATTTCTAGTACCTTAATAACTGGACTAAAATTGAAAGTGCATACAAGATAAAAGCTTCACCACTCAAATGCAAAACAATCCATTCCATTTCAATACATCAGACTTTCCTAATGAGGAATACCGAGGATGTCCTACAAACCCCAGGTAGTATGGATGCAGTAGATAAATGATTTAAGTATAATACAGTTGAATGGCAGTGAATTGCTTTCTACTTGGTGTGTAAAAATGGACAGACAATTTCCAGGGAATAAATGTAATCGGAACTATAATCACTCAGTAAAATTCTAACAACAGGAGAAAAAGGATTCCTCTCACTGGAATCTTTACCACAAAAGAGCATTTTCCTTCAGAAATGTTAACTAAAAGACTGCCATCATTATCATAGACAAAACTATATTTAATAGTGAATGACACATCCCACGTTTGGTTCATGGTATGTCCCTCCTTTGTGTGGATGCAATTCACATTAACTTTCCTGTGCTGAGTAAATGTTGAAACAGTGTCGCTTGAGAATTCAGAGAATGAACATAGTGAAATGATCACTTGAATTAAACTAAAAAGCAAAAGATGTCTGTCTGAAGAAATGTCTGCTGACATATAAACCCATTTTCATTGCTGAAAGACAACCACACAAAGCCATAAAATGTGTTGAGCTCCATGTGTCTGGATGGAAAAGGGGAGCTATTTTGAGAGGACCAAAAGATCATTTTTCAAAGTCGTTTTCTGAAATGAGCGTGCCTCTGTTGATGGATCACATCAGAGTTAATCTCTGAAGCTTTACGAATAAGTGAGAACTTCTGTGAAAAATAGATTTTTTTTAAATCGTGGCCGTTGTGTTTGCGATTCTTGGAAAGACTTCCCTCCCCTGCTTTCCAGAGCTCAGCAGAGCAGGTGTTCAGGCTTTATCTGTTTCAGGCAGTAGCCGCTATGACTGCCGCATCCCCGCCTCCCAAGAGCCACTTTTCCTGATTCCAAATGTAAGGCCACTCCTCCCTCCCGCCCACTTCACCTCCCAAAGGAAGAAAAATCTCTTTGAAAGAACTTGTTGAGAGTGGCGGCTTCTAAGCTCAGTCAATTCACTCACACTCCTCGATGTTGTAGTACATCTGCTACTAATTATTATATCTAGGATCACATAGGATGTCCAGCAAATAGAGGATTTCCATAGGAACACTTTCTGTTTCCTCTCAGGTGGTGGGTCTTATTATCTGGGCTGTCCCTGAACTGCTTGCCTTCACCTTGGGCAGATACACAGTAAGGAGGCTATGCACCCTGGACCTGTGGCCAGTGCATAGGGCCAAAGAGGTATCAGTGGGTCTTGGGTGGGGGCACCTCATGTAGGGCACCTTTTAATAAAGGCTTTCTATTGGCACACTTAAGAGAAAAGCTAGGTCGAAGCATCTAAAGGGAAGAAATAGCCTACCACATGCTCAGCTCCTCAGAAAAAATGATCTTGAAGAAACTGTCCAGGAGTTTTAGAGAAAGTTTGGGTTGCTGTCTTTGCTCCTGGCATTCTAAATGCCAATTCAGACATGGAATTTGAAAAACCCAACCCCCAAGATCAGAAGCAAGGGGTGGCTTGCGGAGTGATTCCTTAAAGAAGATGCCAAAGCCCGCAAACTCCAAGCTGGACTACTAGCCCTGCCCAGAGCCCTGCCCAGAACCCTGTCCAGAGCCAGCTTCGAATCCTGCCCACACTTTCCTGGGAGCAAAGGTCCTGCAGCCCTGCAGGAGAAGGGGATTAAAGTAACAAAAGGAATGTTGAGGTCCTGGGGAGCCAACTTTCCACTCGGTGACAGTGGAATTGGGGGCCATGCTGACATATGGATCCTGCCTCCAACCTCTCCTGCTAGCCTCAGGGCTGGGCCTGGGCTACAGCTGCAGAGAGACAAAGGTGTCTCATTTATGTAGGCGCAGGGGCCCCAAAGCTGGAGCAGTGTGGAAAGGCGGAGCTGGGGCATCCCAGGGCCTCCGCACCTGGGTAAGCTGGCAGAGAATGTCTGACTTGACCTGCGTCAAGGAAATTGACTTTCTAGCTGTCCAAGATCTACCTTGTCTCCTAACAAGGTGCCCTCTGGGTGACGGTCCTGGGGAAGCCAAGCTGGATTAAGCTGAAAAATGGCCACCACCCAAGGCGAAGAGCTGGCCCATCCCCTCCTGAGGAGCTGACCCTGGACTTCCCCACCCCCCACCCCCAGGCTGCCTTAAAGCCTCCAGGAAGGGCCTGGGGTTGGCGTTGTTCCTGAGGCCTTCACTCAGAGACATCCGCTAAGCAGCAGCCAAGGAGCAGTGTGCAGCCCTGTACTGAGCCAGTCCAGTTGGGATGGGGAAGTGGGGAGTGCCCTAGCATAGGAACAACTGGGTGCAACTGCAGGAATTTTTCTTGGGCACCACAGGGGAGTCACTGTGCCAAGGTGTTTGACTTGCTTTGCCTTTGTGAGTGTGCATTTGCCTGTGTGTGTGTGTATGAGAGAAAGAGAGAGAGAGAGAGACAGGGAGAGAGAGAGAGGGAGAGAACCCTTAAGACTGGAGGGACTAGGCAAGGTTCATACCCTGAGCAGGGATAGGAGGAGGCTGGGAGTGGGAGAGGGGTACAGGACTACAAAGAGTGGGGGGGGGTGAGGGTGTGGATTGCCAGAGCACCACTGCCTGGAGGTAGGCGGCAGCTAGCTGCCTGGGTAGCTGGGGAAGGTAAAAGAAGGAGCTAGATGCCACCTTCTCAGCAGAGTCCGTGAGTCTCACCCACACCCAGTGACTGTCCAGGGGCAGCTGCTCTAGGAGCAACTCCAACCTCTTCCCTTCCAAGGCGCAAGGCCAAGAGTGAGGCTCTGCTTCGCCTTGTCGGCCAAAGTTGAAAACAACCTTTCTCAAAAGTGGATGCCAACCACATACTCCACTCAAAACATGTTTTCCCCAGAAGAAAATAAAAGTCCCACTGCATCAAAGTAGCCTCAACAGGGAAATGTCCCAGTGATTACAATGAAAACAGTCCTGCCCCACAACTCAGGTCAGAAATCAGAGAAATGGACCTCCATGTGGAAGATGTCTGAAGTTAATGGAGAAAGCACCAGGTTATTCAGGAGCTGGGCTGTTGGTTTAGGGTATCAAGGTACTGGTGGGAAGGTGGTTACCTACTCCCCTATTTCTTAAGGAGATTCTTAGTAAGCATTGGTCTAGGAAAATGTAAATTTGTGTGTGTCAGCTCTTTTGGAAAGCTGCTACACACTCTGCTACAGTCGCCAAGATTTTAATATGAAGATATGAAATGATCAGCGAATGTAACAATCTAATGATTCAGCAAATATTGTGCTGCAAGACCAGAACAGCAATAATTAAATCTCTAGCATACTGGTTCAGTGTTCCAGCTCCCAGCCTTCCTCCCCCCCCCCACCCAGTCTGCACACACACTGAGGCACACTCATTCACAAACACACTTCAGAAGAGATCTCAATATTCCAAATAAGTAGGTTGTACTACTCAAAATATTGGCAAAACTACCATACTGTAGCACTCACATGCTTGAAACAGAACAGCTGAACATACACGCCTTTCCAGTGATATAGGGACCTGTTTAATCTCTTCCAAAGAAATAAGCATTCCTGTGGATGCTTGTTGCTAAGAGCAACCTGCTTAAGTGCCATCTAAAGGCATGAAGAAAGAAGGAATCCAGTTATAACCCATTGTCTTTTTTGCCATTACCAGCCTTCTGGACTCCAGGTCTATGTGTTGGGTAGGAGAAGGGGAAAGCAGGGTTTCCTCTTTTTTTAATATGAGAAAAGCATTCCTACCCTGGTTCCACAAAGCCTGAGAGAGATGATAAATGTTATCATTATAGAAAAAGCACATGGGGAGAGGAAAGAGAAGATGCTGTTGACATAATAAGAGATGCAGGCAATCACTCTTTGATTTAAATTTGACTGAGTGACTGAATGTATCTGCTTTTATCTCAAAGGCACATATGCAGGATTTTACGGTTTCCTGCACTCTTTGGTCTAAATCCACTTGAACTGTGAAAGGAGGCGCCCACAGAGGAAGCGGTTACCCGGTTGGCATTCTTCTCTCTCACTCTTATCTACTTAAGGGAACTTTCCCTGACTAGTTCTGCTCCTATAAAACTCCATTGGCCATCCAGAGCAGCCCAGCGCTGCCCACCTTCATTCCCTCCAAGCAAACCCTCTGACCAGTGTTTCCACCTAAGGCCCACGTTTAGCTTTTTCTTTGCGCTCTCAGGAAACCCTGATTCCTTAGGAAAGCAATAGATTCCCCTAATATATAGCTGTTCCCTGGGCTCTTTTATCATGCCACAGTGAAATACAGACGCAGACTTAGCCTGCTCCCAAACACAACGCCCTCCTCCCGTCGCCACCGTTAATCATTCACTAGTCCAGGAGGGGCAGTGAGAAGACTGTGACAGGAGGACTCCCACGTCAAAAACAAACAAAACCCCTTTCTTAGGACGCTGCCTCACTTCAGCCAAGCAGAGCCTTTAACCTCACAGCAGTATTTTTAAGAGCTTCGCGCCCCTCTGAAGGCACCAGGGATTGGAAAAGCGGTGGAATTAACCGGAAAATCTCTCTGAGGACAAAAGAAATCAGACCGGCTAGTGCCTTTCACAAGCGGACCGGTCCGGGTCCCAGGCGGAGGCGCACGGACTACAACTCGCCAAAGAGTTAGCAAGTGTTAACCCGTCAGCCCCGCGGGCTGAGAGACTGTAGCCTGGGAGGCACACCCAGGGACCTCACGGCCCCCCCAGACCCGCGGCTGCGGGAGACCGTGGGCGCCGAGGCGCTGCGCCCCCCGCCCGCGTCACCAGCCGCTCTAGGCGGGCTGCGGTGGGGGAGCCGGGCAGCACCACTCCCCAACGCTGGCACTCACTTCAACCTCCTGCAGCTAATTTTCTTTTTTTTTTTTTTAAGAAAAGGGGAGGGGGAAGGAAATGAAATAAGAGGCACAAGGGGGGGGGGGCGCGGGGGTCTTTAAAACTCAGCGGCCACGGAGCAGTGGAACAGGTTGGAATGCGCGCAGCCCACCCGCCCGGCAGCGCGAACTCTCCTGTTTACATCCGCTGCTGCCCGGGAGCCAGACCCCCCGGAGCCGCGGAGAGACGGGGAATCTTACCAAATCTTAATACATGTGTAGTTCCTTGAGAGTATCCAATCCACAGTAAACAGAGCAGGAGTTGAACGGTGCGCCTGAAGACTGGATTACTTAGAATCGGAGAAATAATCTTCATGGTGTTTCTGTGTCCACGCGCGCCGGGCACCCACTTCCCGGATCTAGCGTTAGGCTCCCGGTTCGGGCAGGAATGAGGCTGTGTGGAGGGGTGGCCGCAGGCACGATCACGGCATGGTCACAGAGAGCGCGAGGAATCTCCGCTTCCCAAACCCATTAGCAATCGGGGCATGTTCTTCACTCACTGCGCCAAGGAGCCACCTTCCACTGCAAGGGATGGCGGGACATCCATGTCAGGCGGGCACCTCCGGGAGAAATCCGGCACGCACACCCACAATCCGGCCGCGCGAGCCTGCAGAAGCAGAGCAGGGGGAAATCAGTCGGAAAGCCAGCCCTGGCCGCGGCCGAGGCGGCAGCAGCAAGTCCAGTCCCCGCACAAAAGGCGCGTTTGCTCGCGAGGGCTTTGCCAGGCCCTGTTCTACTGCACTGCTGCACAGCGTCTGACGTGAAGCCAAGATTAAGTGAGAAAAATTGAGATAGCTGCTTGCCTCTTAATGCTCCCTGCCAGGGAGCTTCTCAGTATCTATTATGCAACCGATCCGATCGTCTGCCTTGAGTTGCAAGGAAGAAGTAGGATTTAATTTACGTGGGGAAAGTGCTTTTATTTTCAGTAAGACTCTTTGCCAAAAGAGTGACTGGTGTCCGCGAGGGGACCGCTTACAATCAACTGATGAATTTGAATAAATGACATGCTCAGTCAAAGTCACTTTGCCTAGGAGTTGTAAAAAAGAAGTGGTGGAAGACAAAGGAGTTTATTGCAAATGTAATTTGTGCTTAGGTTGAAAGAGGGTCTTAGTTATACTTTTAAAATTTTGTCCAGGAATGACTAGAGATTGGGGTGCAATGGAGAGGTGAAGATGGTCATTTAAACTTGAGTGGGACATTCCTTGATTACTACCCAGGAATAAATGTAGATTTCTTCAAGTGGCCTTTTAGGGAAAAAATGTTGAATTAAAATGAAAGAATCATATTTTCCCACCCATTTTTTTTTTAGCTCATCTAAAATAACTGTGCATATATAAAAAGACAGTAAGTTTGAATTGGGGCAGCAAACTCCAAAGGTTGCAAACATTTATGCCCAAATTTCTTCTCTCTTTGGTTTTTTGAATGGAATATTTTCTTTAAGAGGTGGAATATGGGATTATAACTTGAGCAACAAGTCACAGTTTTGTCTAAAAATGCCTTATTATTTCTAGTATTTTGATCAGAATATTCAGAGTTCCCAGGGAGTGACTGTCTTGGCTTTCACAACTAGCAACTTAGTCAAGAAGAAAAGTAGAGAAATTTACTTTCTGTTGAAATACATTTTATTGTTGAAATAGGTAATATTCTGTCTTCCATGCATATAGACAAAAAATATCCAATCCTACTATTTTACATTAGTAAGTGAAACCAAAATGGACAGTAATAAATATATTGCTATATATTATTATTATTTTTAAGTGATCAAGAGGCAAACTGCTAAATCTGTATCTTAAAATTAATCTTTTTCATAATCAACTGACAGGGCATTAGGTTAAACTTTATGAAAAAATATAAAATATCTGATTTGAAGAATATCTAATTTTTAAATAGTAATAGTAGTATTTCCCCTAGAAAGCAAGAAAACAATGTAATGTTTTCATTCCATCATAATGATTCCTTCAATCCATTTTTTCTTAAGATATTAAAAAATGCTTATTTGAAAATAAAGCTACATTTTGCAAAGGCATTACATGGACCTTGATTTTATTTTTAAGATGGAGGCATAACTGTAGTGTCAAAAATAAGTATCACGAATGGCTAGTTCTGCAGCGTAGCAGGCAATTCAATCAAATAATTTGACTACTTGAGCACTTTAAAAGGAACACCTTGTGCTAAAACCAAGGGTATCTAGCGACTCCTTCAGTCCATGTTTAAAATGTCTCCTGTGTGGCATGTACAGCCCAACACGTTCTGTCTTGTATTTGCTGTCTCATTTATTCCATTCTATTTATTCTTTTCTCTTTTTGATCCTAGCAGAGATAATAATGAGTGTGAGGGAAACAATAAATATTTTTATTTTTATCTGTCAACATAGTTTACACCTAGTATCTGAAAATAGAATGTTGTGACTAATCAAAATACTGCAATTCTGCAATGTAGCTGGCATTGAATGGAACCTGAGAACACAAAATGTACTATGGTACTTCTTTTTCGTGTATTCTGTTAACACAATGGCATTTGATATTACAGTTGCAGCTTCTCTGCTTAAAACTAGCATTCTAAACTATTTAGTTTTGTGGGATTATTTATTAGCTGCCTGCTTGAAAAAGTGAAAGATCAGGCTAACAGATTCATGAAGTTCTTACATAGTAAATTAAGCACTAGAAAGTCTATAATTTTTTTACTATTAATTAGTCCCCAAAGAACTAAGTTTTCGATATGCTAAATCAGGTTCATCTACATTATCACCAAATCTGAAAGGCTTCAACACTACAGAAAACAACTCCACCTGTCTAATTGAAATGCAAGACAGGAGACAACCTTTCTTCAGGACCATGGACAGCGCTCCAGACACAGATTTATCCTGTAGTAGTGAACTGATAGTAGTACATTGAATGGGTAATGTACCATTTGAAGTGACAATGTGCGTATTTCTACTACACAGTCTGTGAAATTGAATTATTGCATTGTTCACATTGTCAAGAGGGTTTTTTTGTTGTTGTTTGTTTTTTAATCAACTGTATTGTATGTATATTTCAGTGTGGCTTACTGGGACTGCTTGGCATACCCAGGATGTGCTAATGGCCATCTACTTCCAGGACATACTACTACAAAAGCCACTTACATTAACTCTGAGTTCTTTCATGAGCACTAAACTACTTATTTCGGAGTACAAAAAATGCCCGAAAGACCACCAAGAATTCAGAATACTAAATAACATGTTGTCAGTGTTCAGTGGCTAAAGGCTAAAGGCATTTCTAAAATGTACAATTAGTTATTACTTTAGAATTCTCCACCTCCAGATTTCCATCTGTTACAAGGGCAATCAGATTAATTCTCATTCTTTCTTACTAAATGTCACTCCCTCCCAGGGCAAAAGCAACAACAACAAAAACCCTAAAATTACATCCCCAGTACAAGAACAGAATGATTTGATAGTGTAAAATGCCTATAGTAAGGTAATTTTGAAGTTATTACAAGTTTCTCCCCAATACTTACACCATACATCATAGTTGTGGGGCTATATGAAGGATTGATAAAATCATCATATAGTCTTCACTGACTAGATTTAAATCTCTTTTTAAAATTGTGTCATTTTTGTAATTTGTTCCTTTCTCAAAAACAGACAAAAAACACTATTTGGTGTCAGGAGAGCATATGCTTTGTGAAATACATACACCTTGTTCCATAGTTGCATTTTTTTCTCATTTTAACCATATGGCAACCTTTATTTCTAGGAGCCAAAGCTCTGTAGGTTCCAAGGTCAAAGCAGAGATAACAAACTGCAAATGCACACATATATGCACACACACAGAGGAGCTGTGTCTAAAAGTAAGGCTCAAAAAAAAAAAAACAAAAAACCACAGAATGCTGACATGAAGCGATATCAAGCCTATGATAAATTAACAAGGGACAAAATGCATATCATGTTCACGCAAAGCTTGTTCCGACAACAAAAAGCCATTAGCTTCATCTTTCACTGTATTTTTATATTTACTGACACTAATGACCTCTTATTTGGGGGCAGTATTACTTGAGAATCAATTGTATCTTTCTATTCTCCCAGTGAAAATGAATGTTATTCTAGTTAGCTGCCACCTGCTGGGGCATGAATAAATGTGTAACAATCCTTACAGCACAATGTTTAGATACCTTTTGCAAGAAACAGCAAACTCATAATAACCCAGGACAACCTGAATTTCAAAGATGTTTCAGAGGTTCTTCCACACCATATCTATATTTAAATTTTTCACATGGAATTCTTTGTAGGAATTCCACTTAACTTGTCACTGAAATCCTGCTGTTATGTGACATTTGAGAAAACTCATCTCATAGTAACACTTGACCTAGTCTTCCATGCATGTGGCCTGTTGTATTGCAGCTCACCTAAAATAAACAGCCTGTTCATCCATGGCCTTAGAGGTGCCAGAGAATAAAGTCAGAGCTGATGTCAGTTAAAGCCACACTGTTGCATACTTGCACTTCCCTCTTCTTAACCGGGATTGCTATGCTGTGCAACCCCTTGTGATTCTCAGCACCTACCAGCTGCTCCACCAACATTCTGCTGCATTGATGATTAATGGCATTTAGAATTTTAATTAATTTTTTATGCTGAGAAGTGTATCTTAATTAAGAAACTAAACTGGAATCGATGTAAGTGTCCTGGAACCCTTTTCTTTTAATTTCAGCGTCTGTGATCTTCAACGGGTTTCAAGAGAAGAAAACAAACAGGTTAAGACTTCCAGGCATCACTTACTCTCCCTCACCTTCCTTTTCTGCGTTTCATTTTGTTTGTGTAACTAAGAAGTTCCTAAGGCCCCTGGAAGTGGAAAAAAAAAAAAAAAATGGTTTCTATTAAAAAAAAAAAAGTTATAAGGTAATAAACTTAGACAAATCAAGATTGAAATATTTACAGTATACTACACACTAAGATTCAAATGAATCCATCACCTCTTGTGAAATGAAAATAACAGTCCATACGGGAGTTTTGTTGAGAGAATACTTACAGTAGGAAGATGAAGACACGACAGAAGGTAATTCTGTTACCAAAAGTATAGTGGTGGGAAGTTTTCTAATATCCCCTGTTCCCTAAACTGCAAATCAGTCTAAGGAGCCGCAGCTGGGCCGCGCGGTTTGGTGAAAACTCCTCGAAGGTAAAAATGCCAGGGGCTGAGAGTTAGTTGTTAAAAGTTCTCCGCGTCTGGGATTCGCCCCGGTGCCACCACTCGGCTCACCCTCCCGGGACGCCCGCCGAGTTCTCCCAGACGCCCTGCGCCGCGCCGGGCTCCGGGGACGCCCGCGCCTCAGCAGGGAGCCAGGCGGCGGGGCGCGCGGGGCGCGCGGGGCAGGCTGCGCGGGCCGGCGGACCCGCGGGCACACGCGCCGCTTCCTGCCATCTGGGTCTCTCCGCCTCGCCTGAGCCCCGGCGCGGAGGCCACTTCCTAACGCGTCCACTGATTCGATTATTCTACCGCGGAGAACCGGAGCGTCTGCGGCCAACCGAGCCGGTCGCCTGCCGGACGGGAACCGGCTGCGGCGAGCGGGACGCGGCCGCTCGCGGGGAACCGATCGGGCGGGTGCCCCGCGCGCACCGCGCTCCGCCGCGCCGCTCTTCGCTTTCTTCCTCTCCAGGCGGAAAACGTCCCTCGCCCACCCCGGTCCGCCTGTCCTCAAGCGAACATGTTCTTCGGGAGGCGGACGGGGTCCGAGCCCACCCCGGGGGTGTCCTTACCTGTCGCTGGGGTGAGGTGGGCGGGGAGGGGGAGGGGTGGCCCTCGGGGAGGAGCCGCCGGCCGAGGTCGGGCGGGAAGTCCCGGCTCACGGACGGAGCAGCGCAGCCGCGGGCGCGGAGCGCGAGTGACGGCGGCGGCCGAGACGGAGACCGTAGAGCGGCGGCGGCGGCGGCGGAGGCAGACACGCCTCCTGGCGGGGGTTCCTCGCCTCCTGCTTTAAAGGCGCCGCGCTCTTTTCCCGCAGCCCCTGCGCGCTGCGGGCCGCGGAGGCCAAGGGCACCCGGCGCTTGCCCCTGGACAGCTGGAGCGAAAGTGCGATAATTATGGGCGCCCCCAGACTTAGAGGTTAGGAATCCCCCGCAACCAGCGCCCACCCCCGCCTGCTGTGGGCGGGGGGACGGGGAACGAGATGCAGGGTCAGGGGGTGATGCAAATCGCCAAGGAATTTGCCTGGCCCCGATGGTGACCACCTGCGTCGGAAGCCTCGGCGCATTTGGTTCTGGGCTGTGACTTTTACACCTCTCTGAAACCATAGCAACGAAACTTCTCTGCTGCCTGCATTTGGGAAGCAGCTAGTAGTCTCCAAAGTGGCCCTTGTAGTCCAAGTACTCCCATTTCCCCTTGAGGCCTGCGAGAAAGATCCTGACCTGCGCCTCGCGCACACCTCCACACCTTTGCACACCAGCCGCGCGCTCCCCTAGCGCTCCCGGACCCCCTTGGGCGCCTGGAGTCACTGCGCCCCTCTCTCCCTCTGCCTCGGTTGCAGAGAACCCAGAGGGACTTCTCCCGAGGGTCGCAGGATTGGCAGGCAGGCTCGGCGCCGGTCTGGCAAGCTCCTCCTTCCCTCCCAGGTCCCGGAACGCGGAACCCAAACAGATTAACTGCGGAAAGAAGTTTGGTCTGAGATCTGGCGGGCGCCGAAGCGGAGGTCGCAGTTCCAGGGTTGGAGAAAGAAGCCTGGGGAGCAGTCCTGGCCTGGCTGGCCTCAGGTCTAAATACTCTAAAGGACTTTTTTAAAGGCCCGAGGAGGGCAGGGATGCCCGAGTCCCTGAGCCTTCCCGCAACTCTGCTTCCAGGCAGGGCCGCCGGCGGCGAGCACACCAGGCACCCCCCCCCCCCCCCCCCCCCCCGCCCCAGCTTCTCAGTAAAAACATGAGCTTTTGCAAACAATCCCCGATTTCCGCTCCCCTGGGTCAGAAAAGTCAACATCTGTTCAATACCGTTGCTGTTTTATCCCGGCCCTACGAAATTAACTAGAGCAGAGCTTTTGCACGTTGCCCCCGAGGAAGCCGGCGAGCAGCGATTCTCCGGGAGGGGCAAGCGAGGCTGCGCCCAGCAGGCCGGGCTCGCTGCGCGCGGGGCCGCTTTCAGACGGCCGCGTCCGGCGCTAGCCCCGCTCTCCGGTCTCCAATTCCCACGGCTCTAGCGGAAAGGCTGCGTCTCCAGAGACCAGTTATCTTGACTGGAAGCAAGCCTTTGTTCTTTAGTTGCTTCTCCTAGAGTTCAGCCCTCGGGGAGCCCGGCGCTGCCACCCTCCACTCCCGGGGCCAGCGCCCGCACTGCCCTGAAATACTCCGAGACCCAGTCCGGTCAACCCCACCCAGCTCCCAAGCAGCCTCTCCCCTTCCCGTCACCCTCCTCGCTCTCCGTGCCCCCTACATGCCAACGGAGCCCTCCCATGTGGGGGACACTCAGGACTTAGAGAGGTTAAGAAGAGATGAGTTAGTGGCAATGGAGAGTCCGTTAGCCAGTTAAGATCCCCAGGGTGACTGGGAGGCTCGCGTAATTAAGTCAACAGCGGCCTTGTTGTGCGGAGTAAATAAATAGTCAATGACTCCATTGTGACTCATGCAGCGGGCAGCACAGACGCGTGACCGGCTCTGGGCGCCTGGGCTCCAGCTGCTGTGACCTGCAGCCTAATGGGCCCTCCAAGCTCAGCGGAGTTGGGCCAGGGCCCTGAAAAAAATTACCCCATTCAGTCCCATTCCCCCACAGGAGGCATGCAGACAACCGTCTGCTGGCCAAAGACACTCTCCTTATCACAGGACCCAGCCTCCCCGTTTAGCCAGGAGCAAAATCCTGGAAGCAGTAGATTCCAATGCAAATCCAGCTTTGTTCCCTCGAGATTCTGAGATGTAGAGCAGGGATTGTGTCTCATTGGACTTTAAGTGTTTAGCATAGGGTTTGGCAGGCAGTGGGTGCTGAATGAAAGGAGGGGATTACAGGGATCAACCTTCCACCTTCCATACAGCTGTCCCCAGGACCACACTGTGTCTGGGGAAGGAGAGGCTCCAGACAGCTTCCTCCAAGTGCTGCATGTGTTCTTCAAACCCAGTCATGAATTTCTTTTCCAGAGCAAACAGGACGCACTTAGAAGGAAAGAAATAATGGGCATTGGCAAGGTCATGGGAGCCAGGGGGAGGGAGCTGGGAAAAGAGTGGAACGAATAAAAATTATGCATGTTGTGTCAAATTCATTTCCTCAATAACAAAATTTTACCTGGATTCTAATAAGAAAAGTAGACTAACAAGAGAGCATTAGATTGTATATGCCCCTTTGATCCATCAAAATGTAATTCTACACTATAAAGAGATCTTTTCCATAATTTATTTCAGGATTTATGAAGTTAAACTAGGAAATCAGACCCCAATTATCTTTAGGGGAAGCAGTGAAGCCTTTTCTTCTCCATTTCCAGTCATCTCTAAGACTCAATCTTCCATCTTTCAGAAGCCACTGAATCCCTGAGCTAGAGTCCACAACAGGAACCACCTCTGTATCTCCCCTTCCCTACCCCTCAGAGTGCTCTTAGAACATTAGCAGGTCTGGGACTCTGGTAAGATTGGTCACTGCTGAGGACCCAGCGCGGACCAGGATGACTTCCCAAGCTTACTACCACATTTTGTTTGCTTCTTTGCTTTGGTCTGGTTTGTCTGAGTTGAATGTAGAATCAGAGGTATTACTTTGGATCATTTAGTCCAATGCCTTCATTTTACAAGTGATATAAACCAAAGTGAGAGAACTTGCTCAGGATGTGGCAGAACTGAGACTGCCTTCCCGCTGTGCAGAGTGGCATCAGGCTGTCTTCTGTCATCCTCTTCTCAAAACTTAGAATCATATAAAGTTAGGACTAAAAAGGACTTCACGAACTTCTCCATTTCAGGGTCACAAACCTTCCTCTCACCTGGAAAAGAAATGCGCACATGTGCCCATAGCCTCAAAAGTTTGCACACAGCAATAGGAGATGCACATGTCCCCCGAAGCCCATTGTGGGCTAAGGAGCCCCTAGACCCCAGGCCAAGAATCCCCAATCTAGTCCAACAACGTCATTTTATAGATGATGAAATCTAAAATAAAAAATAAAAACTTAGAGTCACAGAGTAAGCTAAGACAGTTCCAGAGCTGGAGACCAGTTGTCCTGATTCCACCTGTCTTCATTCCCTCAAGTTGTTTTAGCTATAATTGGAGATAAATTACACTGAGGTGCTGATACTTATGGCTTAATGGATTTTTCTCTCAGAATAATTAATATCTGC
Source organism: Miniopterus schreibersii (assembly GCF_964146895.1). Lineage (NCBI taxonomy): Eukaryota > Metazoa > Chordata > Mammalia > Chiroptera > Miniopteridae > Miniopterus > Miniopterus schreibersii. The sequence goes on along the minus strand of NC_138107.1, from coordinate 50,193,695 downwards.
CCTTGAAGGAGGAGATCTATCATTTATTTCTGAAACCTCTCAATATATTGAGAGCATATTATCTGTTAGGAACTGCTCTAGTGCTAGTAAAATAGCAGTGAACAAACTAAACAAAATTGATGCCTTCACTGAGCTTTCAGTTTAGTGGAAGGAAGATAGACAATAACAAGTATACAAGCAAATATATAAGATGGCACATAGCAAGGAGTGTTATAGAAAAAAATTAAGCAGTGTGAGCAGAACAGGGCATGCTGGGAGGACAGGAATGGGGCAAGGGTGATTCTACTTAAGGTGGTCAGGGAAGGTCTCCCTAATTAGTTGATATTTGAACAGAAACCTGAAGTAAGAGACAGATCCATCTGCCTATCTGGAGGATGAAGATTTCAAGCAGCAGACACAGCAAGTGTAAATGTCCTGTGGTTGGAACAAGTATAAGGAAGAACAAGGAACCCATTTCCAGAGGAGAGGCAGGAGATTAATAAAAAACCCAGTCAAAGAGGAGCAGAGGGTCATGTCCTGGGGAGCTTGGGGATCTTTCTCTGAAGGCAACACAGAGCCATGGGAAAGTTTTGACCAGAGGAAAAGTACAATCTGACACAAATATTAAAGGACAATTCTGGGGGCTTTATTAAGATAGATTAGGCTTAATAAAGGCCAGGGTGGAAACAAAGCAACTAGTTAGGAAGCTACTTTAATAGTCCAAATGGCAGTAGACTGTGGACGAGACCAGGATAGTGGCATGGGGATGGTAAAAAATGGTCTGATTCTAGACATATTCCTAAGTGAAGCTGAGAGGATTTGATGATGGATCAGATGAAGAACTGCACCAAGGTTTTTAGCCTAAACAACTAGGGAATACGGTTATTTATTAAGATGAGGAAAATTACAGGAGGAGCAGGTTTGGAGGATATTGGATGAATAATGAGTGGGGATTTGGACATATTAGGTTTCTGAATGCATTAATCATCTAGGTCGAGATGCCAGATAGGCAGCTGTGTAAAATAGGTCTGGAGTTCAGAGGAGAAGTACACATTTGCAAGTCATCAGCTCACGGAGTGAGGAGACAAATGAGATACTCTAAGGGATAAATGTAGACAAAGTGAGGAGTTCTCGAGATTGAGCAATGAGTCTTTCCAAAGTGTAAACATTGAGATGAGAAGGAAACAGCAAAGGAGATAGAACTACTGAGATAGGAGGAGAACCAAGGTTTTTCCAGAAGACTAGTGAAAAAAAAAATTTTCCCCAAATGAGTGCGTGTGCAGCTGAGTTAAATGCTGCTGATGGGTCAAATGAGTGGGCACCAAGAACAGGTCATTTGAGTAAGTGATGTGGAAACCACTGGTGACCTTGATGAGAGAAGTTTGGGAGCAGTGGTAGGGTTAAAGCATGCCTGGAATAAGGTCAAGAAAGGATAGAAGAAAAAAAATTTGAAGGAATTTCTGCTCTAAAGTGGAGGAGATATGTGGCAGTAGGATAAACTGATGCTAAAGAAGAGATGGGTAGATGTCCTTAACTAGTCCAGAGAGGATGCAACCTGATACAGAAGCAGAGGAGTTGGCCTTCAATAAAGGGGTCAGTTAATCCAAGTAATAGGAGAGGAGGCTGAACATACGTACAGATGTAAACTCTTTTGTAAGAGTGGTGTTGAGAATGTCTTTTTCCTACATGGCTTCCACAGCCCCATGCTGGGCCGTCTTGCTCCACAGACACCTTTCTCGCCACTACCTGGCTCCTGCCATCCTCACTCCCATGCAGACGCCTGCTTGCTTGGTCCCATCCTATAGCTTAAGTACTGAATTTTTAAGAAAGGGAAGGAAAGGGAAGGGGGGAAATAGGAACTGGAAGAGGGCATGAGATCTTCTTGTTATTTTTTACATTTTTGTGAAATAAGAATAAAAAACATAAGCTGAAGATTTTGAGTGGGGGAGAATGTATTAGATGTTTAAGGAGAGTAAAGAAAGTGTGAAAATTGTATTTAGGAGACTAGAAAAGTGAAAAGATAATGAAATGCAGTTGATACCTGACCAACACTCAGGGCCACTTAAAGTTAATGGTCGAGAATCTAACCAGTGAGCATGATCATAGACTTATTTAGTTGTGGTTATTGCACAGAGGCAGGTTTGGAGTAGGTGAGGAGTTGTATTTAAGCAGAGCTTAGGTTTAGCCAGGCAAGTGTGATGAAGAGATATGGGGACAATGGAGTTAATTGTGATGCAAGGTTGCACTTATACTGCTGGACCCTGGAATCCAAGCTGGTTAAAAAGGGAAGTGAAGACACAAAGATGCGAAATCAGTGTCAAAATTTGCTCACTTAGTCAATTCCACCTCACTACTGCTGTTCCTTCCCTCACTGGTCTCTAAACCTCCAAGTCCTACTTCAATCCCTAGTAATTTATTTACTCTTTTAGCAAGTATTTATTGAGTGCCTACTGTGATTCAAGGAAATGAAGATGAAATAATGAGAAACAAAAGTAGACATTGTACTTTGTATGATATTTCCAAAGTCGTGGTAACTATGATATTCCTGCTCCTTCTTGCATAGAAAGCACTGATACAAAAGCAGGAGTGTGTCAGCAGTGTGCACACAGTGGCATCTGTTAGAGAGGCATTGTACCAGAAAATATTTCTTACTGGATTCCCCATCCCACTCCCAACAAAGAAGGGAAGAGCTCATGCAAAGGCAATGAAGATTGTTATGGGTCTGGAAAAGTAGAGAGGGATTCCCACTCTGGGTGAGATGAGAAAGCAGACAGGGGTAGAAGTACATGTTTTCCCCAACCACAGATTTGTCAGATCATGAGGGAACTGCCAAATACAAGTCCTCAGGTCCATTCCCCACCTACCCTTCAACCTCTGCTCTTTCTAAGAAGCTTAATGCAAAGTTTTAGGGGGAGAAAGCTATTTTCTCCATAAGTTCTACTCTACTCTGGGGACACTTTCACATAAAATATCACATATACTTCTTTGAACAGTCTTATCAAATGCATAATTAGTATTTTAGTAATGGCAAAAATAAAAAAGAGAGAGGTCATATAACTTGCCTATGGACACACAGCTAGAGAAGGCAAAACTAGTATTCAACCCTGTGTGGTTTATTGTTCTTCCTGGTACATTAGAAGAGGCAAGTGGACTAAAGTAGCATCTGCCCCAGCTCTGTCTTTGATTCCAAAAGGTTTCAGATATTGTTTATAAGCCACAAGGGATAAAGTCCTACAGTTTCAACTGGGAATGTGAGGGATGGAGAACATGGAGATGCTCAGATTGAGCAGACTTGTTCCCTCAGCAACCCCTTGAGAAAAGGATTTGTCTAGAGCCAGAAATCAGAAGCGGCTGTCACTCAGAGAGTAAACAAGCTTAAAAGCAATCAGAGGGCTCTTCTTCTTGGCCTCTATCAGAGTCCAAGGAAAATTTCAGAGCTTGACCTAATCCCTTAAGAGTATCCTCAACACAATCTAAAGGATATCCTTTGCCAAGTGCACAATTCTTGCAATAAGTGGGAATAAAGACAGAGACACTTTTAGCACTAACCCTTCATCTATAACCGTAACACAGTCTTAGTTATTGTTTCTATGGGAGAATCTACACCTGCCAGCTATATACTTACTTTCTGGCTGTAGAACTGTCCAGCAGCACTTTACCAAATGGGGACTGGAGATGATTTCCAAGAACATTGTGTTCATGGGTTGCTTGTTCCAGTGATAGGGTCGGGTTCACTTGCTTATGTCACAGGATTCAAGAAAACTTTGTAAACTATTTCAGGTCAAATAGGGCTTTATATTTATTTTTCACCCAGCACTGAAACATTCTGATTGGTTTAGTTCATTATAAAAAAAGTTGCTGGATAAAGAATTAAGATTGTTTCCTTAATGGACCCTGCCTGGAGAGGTCATCCATGCTATAGAAAGCTGATATGGAGAACCTTTAGGAACTGACCAGGGTGCCAATAGGTTTTCCTCCTCTACTTTAATGTAGGAATTCTAATTAGCAGTTTTCAAATCTCTTCTTGCAGGTGAGCCCAGCTTCCAGGACTGACATTCATTAAGGATATGAACACTGCTGACCACCTACCTTTCACATTCCTTCCTACCAGAGTCACACAGGCTGCCGATCAGGCCTGCCATGGCCTTGTTTGGATGCGCACTGTTGGAAAGCACACTCAGAGGTAATAGAATTCAGTTATGGTTTTTAATTCTGTAAATTAATGGATGAGGCATTAAGTTTAAAATGAAAAGGAAACAGAGAAGTGACTAGAATAAAAATGTAGGCCCATACTCAATACTAATGGAAAGCGTGAGATCAGAAAATAAACTTTTATTTTGCAATCTGTTGTCTCAAGAAACTTTTAATATATAACTGTTTCAATCTGCTTCCAGATCAGTGTCCCTTTGTAAACACATGTTAAATTTGAGTACAAGGAGATGAACAACAGCAATGCATCACTTCACAGCATCAATATTTTATGTAGTTGATCATGTAAAAATCAGAAGCAGATTTAGCCTTCTCTGTGGACTGTAGGGACTAAGGGCCTGTTGACCACATTTTCACTTTACAAACAGAGCTATCCAACCAAGACTTATTTACAAACCAGAAATGTGGTCAAACATGCTGTCCCTGATATTTTGTTTGCCCTTCTAGGCTGTCAAATTGATAACTTCAGGGAGTTATATCTACAATACTAGATACATATATAATTAGAAAAATAGAAATAAAAAGAATCTGTGACAGGGAAACAAGTGATGTCTGATAATTAGAAATTGCTATTTTGGTGGAAAAAGCAATGTGGTAATTTCTATAATATTTTCCAATATTCACTCATTTTAAAGCAAGACATAGGTTTCATATTTATATGCTCTTCAATGTTTATAAGGCTACAATCAAGGAATTAGCAATCAAGATCCAAATGTCAAAAGCCAGACTTATTGAAAATGGTTTTAGCTATAAGGAAGGTGCTCTAGAATTTGCAAGTGTTTTTCATTTATTTCTCCTCATTCTATACTTACAACAATCACTAAAGAGGGTCAATGGATACACTCTCTTCACTTTATAAATAAGCAGCAAAAGGTTCAGAACAATTTCATGGCATAGCAAAAACAATACTGGGCTGAGTTCTATATGTCTTTGGTAATATAGTTAATTCTTTCTGTTCTCTCATTTGTAAAATCTGGACAGGAATATATTTTGAAATCTATGAGGTCTTTGCAATTAAAAAAAACCTGATATTTTCTCGACAGAACCAGGACACACTGCAGTCACTGGTGGAATGGGAGGGGACACAGGCCTCCAGACTTTGACTGTTGTCCAGGTGATGAAGCATATCTGAAATAAAAAGCTGGGCTGAAGAAGGTGTATAGTTCTTTGCTTTCATCCTTTGCTATCTTATTATGCTGATGTCTAAATGTTGGAGTAATCTAGTTTTAGAGCTTCTTTTATACTTCCAAGTGAATTAATCCAGTGACATGGTTATTAAGCACCATCGATATGTTAAAGACCTAAAGTACTTTATCTTTAATTCTTACTTCACTCATAAGCTCTAGGCTCTTATACCCAATTCCATTTGAATGTCTAATAGAACAACAATGTCCCAAACAGAACTCCAGATCTACCTGAAACCTTTCACTCTCCTAGTCCACCTCACATCATAAACAGGAGCAACATCAACTCCACTGTTCAAGTCAAAACCCTGAGTCACTCATGATTCTCGTTTCTCTCACCACCTTCCCCATAATGAATTTATCACCAAGTCCTATTAGCTCTTTCCCTAAAATATAGTCAAAATCTGCCCATTTATTCATGTTTATTGCCATGACTTTGACCCAAGCTGCCATCATCTCTCAGCTAGCCTACTGCCATAACAGAATAAATTATATCTTTTCTTTCTCCTCCTGCCCCTACAATCCATTCTCCGCACAGCATCAAAGTGATTTTACATAGGATCCCCCTGCTTAAAACTCTCTGATACCTGTTCAATTCAATTAATCTTCGTAACACTCCGCTCCTTCCTATGGTCCACATAGCTGGTTCGTCCTTCTAACTGCATCTCCTGCTAAGTTCGCCCTGTCTCACAATGGTCCAGCCACACTCCACACACACACACACACACACACACACACACACACACACACACACACACACACACTTTCCCTGAACACACTGTGCTGGCTCTGACCTCATGGCCCCTGCATCATTTGCTCACCGCGCCACGCTTCCTCACCTCCTGGTCCCTCTGCCTGGAGTTCTCTCGCCCTAGGTCTTTAAGTGGTTGGACTATTCTCCTCTGCCAGGTGTTAAGTTCTTAGGGATACCCACCCTGGCCATCCAGCCCCACCCACCCACCCACTACATCCCATCATGTTAACCTGTTTTCTTTTTGTCTCAGCACTTATCACTATCTGTTTCACTGGAGAATAAGCCCCTTACCAGTGGGACCATGATTTCTTTATTTGTAACTCCATCCCCAGGCCCTGGCATAAAATAAGTGTACAGCAAATATTTATTCATGAAGCTCTATTATCCCACAGGTACTATGCAAAATGCAACTAATTTAATCACAAAGATTTTATAGTTTCTAACCGGTAAAGTGCCACATTACGTAATCTTTATCACATTTTTTGTGTCCATTCATAATTACTAGTTAAAGTATTACAAAAATGATTTCCCCAAACTTATAAACATCAGACCTGGTTGTTCTGGCTGTTGTTGTTTTCAAAGATAGAGTTTCATAACAGGGAATAAAAGTATCACTGCAGATGGCCAATTTTTATAAGTAAACTTCTGTTTTCTTAGTGAATGGACAATTCCAGAAGACAGCAATTCCATCTGACTGTGCTCAGAAGAGCCAGAGCTTTTAGTGTCTAGACCAGCAGTGCATGGGCCCCTTTACTGTCACTTAGACAAGATTATTGGGATATCCCTAATATTCTAATTATTTCTCCTCTTTATCAAGACTACTAGTCTGTCACTGATTAAGGCTCTGGCAAATGATCCATATTCAACTGTTCTCCTATAAAATCTGAGGGGAGAGTAGAAAATAAAAATCTCACTGTTACTCTTTCTGGGTCCTTATAACCCTTTGAGGGAGTTTTAAAGGATCTCTATTGAATAACTGTTATATGCAGACACTCCATGAGGTGTTCTGCACATTTTATCTTATTAAACCCTCCCCCAAAAAATCCTTCAAGGTCAGTATGGACACTGGTTCTGAAGGGTCTTTAGATCCTCAGTCTACTTGGTGATTGATAAGCAGAACTCTGCTCACTTCTAACGTTTATATTCTTCTCACTCTACTCCTTAAGAATTTATCTGATAACAAAGAAATACTATCTTTAAATGAAATGTATTAGGTCAGATAGGAGACCTTCTCCTGGCTGAGTACATACTTTGATAATATGCCTGATTTCACATCAATATCATCAAGGAATCTTCAAAATAGTGTTCCCCTATTTTCTGAAAAAGTGTGTGTGTTTTTTATTCCAGAAGGACAACTCTAAAACAGTTTGAAAGTAAACTAATTTTCAGTCTTTATCTCAGCATATTGTTGAAATGCCTCATTTATATGTCAGTTTTCTTATACTGTTTCATACAGACAGCAAAAAAACAGTTGTTGGGTGTGTGTTTTTCCCCTCTGGTTGAAATACCTTTTAAATAGAAAAGAATTCTAACTTCCAACTCCATTGACCCTATGTAAACTCTTCAAGTTCAAAACTGATTTTAAGTTTGGCAGTTTCTATTGCCTGCAATATAAAGGTGAGGGAAATCTAAGATTAGACCTTCAAGTGTGGGAAAGGAAGATGTAATTGATAGAAAACAAAACATGTGTGACCCAGCTCAGTTTCACTGCAAAATGAGGACTACCCACCTTGGGTAAAGATAGTTTTGAAAACTGTAGGATATTTAAGGGAAAAAACTTCTAAGACTATGGCAAAACTTTTCTTACATATTAATATTATTTAACATATATTAACTCATTTACATGCATTTTGTATATGCCTTAATGAAGAACTGGAACACATGATCTGAATATAGAACAAAATATGGTGATTGAAATCTGGATGCAACAAAAGAAATAAACAAGAAAAACAGATAATCAAAATCCCATAGACACAGACAACATTATAGTGGTGACCAGAGAAGGGGAGTAGGGATAGGAAAGGGTAAAGGGGGTCAAATATGTGGCGAGGGAAGATAATTTGACCTTGGGTAATAAGCACACAGTGCAGTAAACATATCATGTATCATAGAAATATACACTTAAAACCTGTATAATCTTAACCAATGTCACCCCAAAAGATTTAATAAAAAATTGAAATAAGAAATTTTCCAGAAATTTTTAAATTTATATTTACAGAAAAATGTATAATGTTTTCTAATAAAAAAGAATATTTCATTATATGGGTATTTGTTACAAGTACATACTGATTTCTGTATCTACCTCTTAACTTCCTTTATCTCCCTTAAGAGTACACAGACATACAGTGATTTTTCTCTTTGTGAAAGAAAGTTCTACAATTTCTAAAGCTGCCCATTGAGTGTTTCTGAGCCATAGCCAAGAGCTATTTCAAAATGAGGACAGATTTCTTTTCTCCCCAGGGATGGACAGCATGATGCTTCCTCAGTCATGCATTCTAAGCCTTTTCTCCCTCAGATCTTGTCTAATCCCAGGCGTAAAAAGACACTTCTTTCACTATTAAAATGCTGACAGCAATCAAGGTGAGAGTAAGTCTATTTTTTATTCACTCCATGTTAAATTAAATCATCTGCATTTCTGTAAGGATGAATTTAACCATTCACTTAAAGATAAACAAAAGTGATTTCAACCGCTCCGTTGGAAAAGAAACAACTACCACGTTGTTCTCAGATATGGGTCAAGAACAGGTTGCTGTGAATATAGTTGAACATAATTATAACATACATTCATAATTTCTGGCATTGTTTCTATTCTCATCAAAGAGCCTGCAAAGAGGTTGCCTTAGATATACCAGAGGTTACCAATCATCTCATCTACCTGGCCCATCACTGTTTTCTCAAGCTGGGCTTCTCCCTTTATCTTATTTCCATCTGCAATAGTAAAATAATAGTACATTTTTTATTGTTGCAGAATTTTCCTAATATAATGCTTTTTTCATATTTCCATAGAACTTGAGCAACCTGCAGATGAATTCTCACAACACCCCTTCAGAGTTCCCATGTGGATTCAAACACAACATGCGATTATGTCATTTTTGTCAGCACAGAGAAACCAAGAAAGGTTAATGTTCCAATGCTTTTAACAAAATTCTTCTTGCATCATACCGTTTTATTTCTCTGCAAGAAAAAATTGCAGTTATAGATGGCGACAGAGATGGAATTAAATAAGGGGGATCACATATGTAATATTTAGTTAAACCTTGCTTTCAGATTATACCTAACAAGCTACAATACGAGCACCCACAAAGCTACCAATATTCTTCACTATTTGGATTTTCTACTTATTTAGCTTTCAGGGTAGGAGGGGAAGGAGGAGAAGGGAAAGTAAATCCTTTGCTTTATAACAAACAGTGTTAATTGATGTTTCAAAAAATTTTTAATATCAATCTCATTTTAAAATAAAAAATATTTTAGCTGGCCGAGCGTGGATCAGTGGTTGAGTGTTGACCTAGGATCCAGGCGATTGGGGTTCGATTCCTGGTCAGGGCACATGCCCGGGTTGTGGCCTCGATCCCCAGTCGGGGGCGTGCAGGAAGCAGCCGATCAATGATTCTCTCATCACTGATGTTTCTATCTCTCTCTCCCTCTCCCTTCCTCTCTGAAATCAATAAAGATATATTTTTTAAAAATAAATAAATAAAAATAAATTAAAATATTTTAATAACTTTACTATTTTAGTGTTTTCATTTGTTAGTTCTAGAGTGTGTATATGTGAATTTTATATTGGATTTCTGTAGCCATTGTAGAATTCTCTTGTCAGGGCCAAGATTCCAGTTTGCTTCTTGGAAATAGTCTTAAATTTTGCCAGGACCAAGTGCACAAACATTTCCATAACATTACTGTTTTTCCCTGCCTGCCAACTGCCATACAAGGGCGCTGGCAAAGCCAGGACTTCATGCAAGGGAAGGCCAAGCAATCCTGTGGGTTGACCAAAGCCAGGGACTTACATAGGACAGTTGCCAATGAGATACCAACTATGCAGCAGGAAGGAACAGGGATCTAAGATGAGAGATGAATGAGTCCAAGAAGGAGGAAAGGCAAAACTCAGGTTCCACAAGCTGAAGATCAAGATCTTATCAGCAGAATTGGAGACTCAGACACTTACAGAATGAGCACTTGGGACCAAATCTAGGCACCAACAGAGTTGAAGTCAAGGGCAGGAGTCCAGACAATTAACTGTGGTGCTATTTTTAGCACATAAAAGAAATTAACTATCTAACCATGAAAAGGCACAGAGAAATCTTAAATGCTTATTATTAAGTGAAAGAACCCTATCTGCAAAGGCTACATACTATATGATTCCAACTATATGATATTCTGGGAAAAGTAAAACTCAAGAGATAGTGAAAAGATCAGTGGTTGCTAGGGGTTAGGAGGAAGACAGAGCAGAATAGGTGAAGCTCCCAGGATTTTTAGGGCACTGAAACTATTCTGCGATACTATAATGGTGAATATATGTCATCAGACATTAGTCAAAACCCAAATAATGTGCAACACCAAGAGTGAACCCTAATGATGCGTCAATGTAGGTTCATCAGTTGTAAGAAGTGTACCACTCTGGTGCAGGGTGTTGATAGTGGCGGAGGCTGTGCTTGTGTGAATGGAGCCGTGTCAGGGAGTATATGGGAACTCTGCACTTTCTGCTCTATTTTACTATGAACAGAAATCTGCTCTAAAAAATAAAATCTCAAAAAAATTAAAAAGAAGATGGCACCATAAGGTAAGAGCAGAGCCAGCAGCAAGACTGCTTTAGCAATGATTCAGAGCAGCAGGCAGAAAGAATCCAAGCATGCCTGACTCTCCAGGGCAAGGTCCCACGTTAGGGGCAAAGAAACAAGACTAAACAAGAGTGTAAAGACGCTGTGGACTGAACCGTGTCCTCCCAAATCCACGTGTTGAAACCCTAACTCCCAGTGTGATAGTGTTGGAAGATGAGATCTTAAGGAGATAATCTAGATGAAGTAATGAGAGTGGGGTTCTCATAATGGGCTTAGTGTTTTTACGAAGAGACAGTAAGCTCTCTTTCTTTCTAACTACATCTCTGCCATATGAGGACGATCGTGAGAAAGAGGCCATTTGAAAGTCAGGAGAGAGCTCTCACCAGAACCCAACCAGGCTGAAGGTCAAAAAGCCTATTTTGATATTTACAATCCAATTTGTTTTGCAAAAGAGTACTCTGGTACTCAGGATAACTATCCATATTTCAGTATAAAAGGTGTGAAAACTCTTAAGAATATAAAAGTAACTAAGGTGGTAAATATACCCACACATTCCCTTGGCCTTTCTCTGTTAAGTGAAAGTACAAAGGAAGATAGAGGACATACATATAAATACAGTGCTTTATTTTCTTTTAAAAACACTGTCATTAAGATCACTTTGAAGAAGTTGCCCTTTGGTTTTTCTACTTTTGGATTTGCCAGTCCCCACTTATTCTGACTCTTAATTCCAGAGTAGCACAGCCTCTTCACTGAAATCTATATTCAAAAGTTGGCCTAGGGCTTTGTTTTATTTTTGCTCTTTCCTCAAGGGACAATGATTAGAGCCCGGTGACATGTTCCAGGTAACTGTATACGGAGGTTTTGTGAAGGGTCACTGATAAGGTGTCCTGGCCCTTCCTGGTTCTGTGGTCAGGAACAGGGGATGAAGGTGTGGGGTCAAGGTCCTGCCTCTGTCAAGCAATCCATAGGTACAAAGTAATGTAATCACCCCCTGTTTTTTTGCCAGCCACGGTAAGAAAATAAAACTCTGTAAATGCTTTTTGGATGTGATGCCTAAAATAAAAATAACAATAATAGAAACTAAAAATGAACTCAATTTCAATTAGAAGAGAATCTCGACATGTCCACAGGCATTAAAGGAGAGAGATTGAGGACACCCTAGGGGAGGAGGGAGGGAGAAATAACATTGGGAGGCAAAGGTGCTTGTTGGAGACACAACTAGTAAGCAATTTGATACATTATTTTACATTAAAATAAGCATGTGTGGTTATATTTTATAACACAATGCCAATTTTATAAGGATTTTAATATAAAAAATGGGACTTCAAAAACATTTCTAGGTGTATTAGCCATTATGGGTTATGTCCAAGTTCCTCCTTTAATTTCCTTCTATATTATTAGATGTTGTTGGGTTAAAAAAAAAGGGGAGTATGCTCCTTCCATGCAACTACTTTTATAGCAGTCAGAATTTTAACTTTTATAAATAAATTTTCTAAGGATAAACGAAAGAAAGCATGCCAAATAAAAATGCAAAAGCTGTCTGGCCGGTGTGGCTCAGTGGTTCAGTGTCAACCCATGAGCCAAGAGGTCACTGGTTCGATTCCTAGTCAGGACACATGCCTGGGTTGCAGTCTCCATCCCCAGTAGGGGGAGTGCAGGAGGCAGCCGATCACTGTTTCTCTTCCATAGATGTTTCCATCTCTCTATCCCTCTCCCTCTCAAATCAATAAAAGCATATATTTTTTTAAAAATGCAAAAGCTTAAGCATAGAATAATAAATAAAATCTAGTATCCCTTGTGTTTTGGTCGACATAAACTTCAAGTTCTCACTTCATCCCTGTCTCACTAGGCACTAGGAAAGACTACCAGCCAGCCCGCCTGGCATGGGTTTGACTCGCCACTGCGCTTAGGTTTGATGACATTCTAAGGTTCTCCCCAACCTCCTTCCTCACCCCCTTTCAGGGAAGCCTGGCACATCTGGCCCTGGCTCTGCTCCACTTTAGCTCTGCGGTCTTCTGACCTGAGGAAACACCTCCTTATTTGGCTCCAAACCTCTCTCTTATAATAGCCTTTTCGCGCTAACTCGACAGATGACTGCACCATCTGAGGGCCAGGGCCTCCTGCTTGCAGATTCCTCCCCCGGGGTGCTTCCTTGTTGCAGCAATCTGGGCACATGACTCACCCCTTTCTGCCTCCTTCATTCCTTTGAACCCTCACTGCTGCTTTAAGATGGACTTACTTTACAATGGATGAGCACAAGCTTGTCTGAGCACTCAAATGGCCTCGATGTCTGCTGACAGCATCTAATCAGAATTGTTATCTCATGACACTCCCCACCGGGCTGAGGCTCTCACTACCTGGCAGGGGAATTTTCCTGAGGTAGAAAAATTTGGCAATCATAGCTGAGAAATTGTAGGCGTTTACCCCAGGTTCCTCATCGAAAGCCAAGTAAATGCCGTTATATACAGTAGACATAGGGTTTTAAAAATGGAGACAAGGTTTTGGAACACGTGTCTTAGCCACATGTCTCCAGAGGCCCAATCTCCCTTATCTCTTTTTCCCTTCTATCCACTGTGTTTCCCACCAAATGTCCAGTCACTGAAACAGATCCTAAGGTAGGGCATGGGAAGCAGTGAATGAACAGCGAGCCTCAACTGCCCGCCCCAGATTAGAACTTATTGACACAAGCTTCTCCTGTCACTGAAGTGGAGGGAGAGCTCCCTGTGTAGCAGGCAGCTGCCGCTCTGGTTCCATCACCACCGTACAAACTGGTAAGGCCAGCAGCAAAATTCACAGAATCACAGGGCCCAGTGCCATTCACCCGCTGTCCTCTTGCTTTTGAAAACAGCTTTGATCTCCTCAGTAAACCAGTGAAAACAGTCTTTCAATAGCAAAGAATATACTTGAAAACCTATCCTGGAAAATATCAAAATATAGAGGTTTTTCCATCTCACTTTTTTTTCTATTTCTACTTTGCAGGAAATTCTATAATGAAAAACTGGAATAAAAAAACTCTTCATTGTCCCCATTCCTTTCCAAATAAATTTTCAAATCTTCTGGTCTGCCCTTTCATCAAAAAATGACTAGTTTTGAAAGCCTGCAAGATATGACCCAAATTTACCCCATTCTGCTTCCAATCACAAAAGCATAATACCCTTTCATTTTTTCCCTGAACATGACTTTGGTGTAGAAGTTTGTTATTTTGATACAAGTCTCATTCAGGAAGAAAACATGAATAGTCAGTATCCCCTGCTGTTCATCTACAATAACCAATTTTTTCAAAGAGATCTAGTACCTTACCCCAACCCACTGCTTAGCCCTGGCAAACCTGGTAAGATAGTCACCCTATTTATGAAACTACAACTGTTTTGGTGAGGTAAAAAGGAGGTACACATCGAGATACACAGTGAATCTGTCCTTACGTAACTGGAAATAGAATCACAGAATGTTGAAGCTGGCAGAGCCACCTTGTGGGGCCAAGTGCTGGGAAAGCTGGCTGAGGGCCCCCTGGGCTGTCCCACATAGAAGCAGTTCTATTAAGAAGAAATTGCTACAAAAATGCCAACTCCCTCCTATCTTTGACAAGTATGTGTCAGTGTTAAGTTCCCATTAAATGCAAATGTGATCTTTTATAAAACCATGCTTAAAACGAATATTCCATAGCATCAATTAGACTTCTGTATGCTTTTAGGAGGCTGAATAATTGCATTCATTTAGAAGTTTCCCTGTGATATGTATAAAACAGAAATTTTATCAAGTTTAATTGCAACACAAGTCAAATTCCATTCCCAATATGTAAATAAAGCCATCCCATTATTCATTTACTTTCTTGGTTTCTTTTACCTCTGGAGCATTCTGGTCCCTGGAATCAATAGTAACTGATTTATTCTGCAGTAATGCTCTGTTTACTAGGCAGGGGAAATGAGGCATTTTGGAACAGGAAAGATTGTGGGTCTTTTGTATGTTCAAACTTTAAAAGTTTTAATCATAATAGCATAACATTACAATAATATTTTATATATTTTAATTACTCAAAGAACATACTTTGTTTCAATTAAATTTTAATCCTCTCCTCAATTCTGCAAGGTATGTAAAACAAGTGTTTTCACTAAACAGGGGAAAACACTAAAGCTCAAAGAAGCTAAATGACTTTTTCAAAGTCACTTATCTTGTAAGTGGAAGACACAGGATCAGGATCTGGGTCTTCAGATTCCACAGAAAGTGTTCTTTTTGTCAATAAAGTCTTTTGAAAATATATTTAGTTCTCTGCTTTATAAAATAGAAGTTTCTCAAAATATTTTAAAATTTTCTTAAGTGAACCAAAAATTTTTATGAACAATTGACAAGTTGAACTACGCAGTAATATATTATTTTCTGCTCCGTGGAATAAGAAAGATTGCTTTCCCCAATGCTGTATAATTCCGGAGGGCTGTGCTGTTCTAATTGGGGAGCGTTAGTCTTAAATTGGCACCAAGAATCCCTAGAGGGTGACTGAGTCTTGCAGAACTTAACTTGCCCTTACACTATGTATCCTTAGAATATTGTAGTGTTTTAATGAATTTTTTCCCTCTTCCATTACTATCTGTGGACACTCCCGCCATTGTTCAGGTGTCAGCAAGTTGTCCCACTACCATTTTTAATCTCCACATGTACCTCCAATATTATCTTTTTCTGCTGTTTCTGGTTTTCTCTGACTCTGCCCTCTTTTGTCTTGCTAAAACTTAAGTTATTAGTCTAGCACCCAGGGAGAGTGTTTCTTTCTTCAGTTTTATAAACTAAAGGATTGCATTGCATTTTCTATTACTTTTTTAATCTTTGTATCTATGGTTCTTTTCAGCAATTATTTTCACTGTTCATCCTTAGACTTAATTTTTACATATATATTAGACTGAAATTATGTTTGCTTAAAATTGCTATTATAAATAAGTGGGGACATTGCTGTTCTAAATAGAAGAACAAATCATTTGGAACAAGAATATTCAATCGTCATTGAGTTGAAAAAATAAAAGAAAGTGATGACCCTCAGTGTTGTAGATGAAGTAATTCAAAGGATATTTTGGATCCCTTTGGTTTCTGAAGTGGCGAATGGGAAGTATCTATAGTGGATTCATGGGCTCATGAAATGTTATGGAGTACTTAGTGACCACCTGAATTAGACCCTGAACTTCTCAACCCCTTTTTCTGATTCCACGTCCAAGATGATTCTCACAGCACAAACTACTTCCCAAGTTTATTCTTGGCATGTGAACTACAAATCTATACTGTTTTATTTTACTCAAAATTAGCATATAGGAATGAAAATTAGTGTGAATCATATTATTCTATGAATAGCCACCCTAAAATAAAATGTAAATCCTTGGAAAATTTGGCACTTAATGTACCATTAGAAACAAATTTATCTCAAATTACATCATATAGGCTTAGATCTAGGGATGAGGTCCTAAGTATTTATGTAGAAACCAAGTTCCAGAGAGGCAGAGTGACTTATCTAAGACTGCACAGTAGGAGATGGCAGTGCCAAGGCTGGAAACCACATCTACTGGTGTTCAGAGCACATCATGCTGCTTCACAATTAGAATGTAAGACCATGATGTATTAAAACACTGAAGAAAGACAATAAAATGATTTTCAAACCACTATAATATTGGAGTAAAATATTATTTTCTTTATAATGTTAGCCATAATAATTATTTTAAAGTATTAATAAAAAAAAATTCTTGCATGTAAAAACTACCCAAAGGACAAAAGAAAATCCACAAAGACTCTTAAAGTGGAACTAGTTTAAGAGTCATTTGCTATCAGAAACATCCTATTTCTAATCATATTAATAAATAAAAGATTCCAAAGCAATAGCACCATAATAATCAATTAATCAATAAATATGTATGTGGTGCAAAATGTAATTTTGATACTAAACAAAGTAGTTTCTAGTAAGCTTGTATCTACATGCCAACAATAGCAAATGGAAAAGTAAAACTGTCTTCATGCAATTATTTTGTGTCTGACTTAATTCGTTTTAAACCGAATTGGATGAAGGAGTTGGAATCAGGTGGAGCCCTTGCCCCTTAGGTACTTACAGTCTAAAGCTGACAACATCATTGCTGGTACTGACAGTAACCTGTGAACTAAAGAATGTCCCTCAACTGCATAGTTTTGTTTTTGTTTGTAAATTTTTTTTAATGTATCTTTATTGATTTCAGAGAGAGGAAAGGAGAGGGAGAGAGAGAGAGAGAAACATCAGTGATGAGAGAGTCATTGATCGGCTGCCTAGCCTGCAACCCAGGCATGTGCCCTGACCGGGAATCGAACCCTGATCGCCTGGATCCTAGGTTGCCACTCAACCTCTGAGCCACGCCCTGCCAGGCTCAACTGCTTAGTTAAAAAAGCTAGCATGAATTTTATCACAAAGCTATGTAAAATCAGTCAAAAAAGAAAGTATGCAAAAGGACTATAGAACTATCTTAGTCAGTTCAGGATGTTATAACAAAATACCATTACACTGAGTGGCTTAAACAACAGACATTTATTTCTCCCAGTTCTGGAAGCCCACATATTCAGGTTATGGTGAAAGCCCTCTTCCTGGCTGGCAGACCAGTGAGTTCTCGCTGTATCCTCAGGAAAGGGAGAGGGGGGAGAGAGAGAGAGGGGGGGGGAGAGAGAGAGGGGGAGAATCTCTTCTTGTAAGGGCGCTAATCCCATGATGAGGACTCCCCACTTTTGTGATGTCATCTAAGCCTGATTATCTCCCAAAGGACCCACCTCCAAATAGCTTCTCATCGTGAAGGTTAGAACTGCAACATAGGACTTTTGGGGAACACAAACATTCAGTCCATAATAACACCAAAGTGTTAGATTTTGTGACTTAATGGCAGAAGTAGATTTTATCATTGTCTAACAATGAGCGTACTTAGAGTATATTTTAAAATATATATACATTGAGAAATACTGCTATGATTCAATAGAATGTCTTGCTTTTTCTTATAGGTAATTTTAACACCATTTTTAATTTTTTTAAATTTATTTTTAGAGAGAGAGAAAGGGAGAAGGAGAGAGAAACATATGGGAATTGAACCAGAAAGCGTTCAGTGCACAGGACCATGCCCAACCAGCTGAGCCACACCGGCCAGGGCAAAACTTTCCATTTCAGCAAGCTTTTTCTCCTAATGCACATTAGGGAATTCAGAATGTGTTTAGTATAAATAGATTTAAGTGTAGAGTGATCTCAAGTCCCAAATGTGTAGCTAAAATACTTAATGCTTCACAGAATAGCACGTCAAGCACTTTGAACATACAGACAAACATCAACAAATAATCACCATCTATTGGTCTGGGGGGGAAAGAAAGAAAAATATCTAGACTATTCAGTTTCTTAAAGATGTGAATCTACTTTAGAAAGAGTTGAGGCTAACTGAGGATGTTAATAAGTGGTAAGAAAAATGTGTCTCAGTCAAGCCATTTTCTTCCAAAGTTCAGGACAATAGATTTCATTTTTTAACTATTGGCTTAATGCTCTGTTAAGCTGTGACAGTCTGTCTGATTATGAAAAGAAAAGAACCAACCATATCTTCATAGAAACCTGAGAAATGTAGTTATATTTACATAAAGTAATTTGAAGACTATTGACCAAAATGGACACGTTAGAAAATAAATAAGCCTCCATTTTAAATACCTTTGAATTCCAAATTTCAAACTTAATATCAAAACTCAATACATTAATGAAATTTGAGGAGTATAAAATCTGAATTATAGAATACTTTAAAGACATGAATTTTGTAATTATTTTGAAATATACATAAGCAAACTAAAATGTCAATTAATATCATATTCCTTGTTTATACTGATTCTATTTTTAGTCATCAGATTAAATTCCTATATATTATACTTAAGTTCATATATTGTTTATTAATAAATATTTCTAAAAAATTTAAGAAACTTTCATTTCGGAGTAGTTCAGACATCATTCAACTTCAGGTTTATTAATGTGTATCTTTAATAAGAGAATATTTCTAAGCAAATCAAGACAAACCTAGCCCCTGCCCAATTTTCTAAATGTAAAATTAATTTAGATTCTAGAAATCAGTATTGATGTGGTTTTATTTTCAAGAGTGTAAACTCCACAAAGGGTATTTTTGTCTATTTTGTTCACTACTATCTCTCCAGCACCTAGAATAAATTTGAGCACCTGAGGGGTACTAACGTCCGCCTTGGATGCTGAGTAAATATACTGTGTTCCTCAGTTCTACCCTGGGAGAGGGTCTGCTAGTTCTTTCTCTGGCAGAGCAAGGCTTGACTTTCTCATACGGTCCTGACTAGTCTTGGTCTTAAAGTTAGTACTTTCTCAAATAATTGTGTGCTGTTATTTTTAGACATAAGATTTTATTACAAGATGTTGCTTTTAATCATGTTGAATTGCAGAATTTTTAGTATGTATGAAGTCCCTTGGGTATAGTCAAGAAAAAAAGCTCCTTTCTAAGCTTCCTCCTCAGGAAGTTAACTGGCTACGTGCAAATGTTCCAATTTATTCAGTGTAACTGGGAGACTGATGTGAGCTCAAAATTTTAAAACGTTCTAAGGTTTAGTGTTTCAAAAAGACATATTATTGAATCTTTTTCTTAAAATTCCTCATGCTCAATTTACTCTGAGAATATTTCTCAAACATTAGTAGAAATAAAATGTTTTGAAAGAGAAAATAAGGAAAATCACAAAGATTAGAAAAGGTCACCTTTTTTTTGGCATATCCATTGACAGAAGTTAATAAGTAAAACACTGCGTCGAATTCATCTCTTTCGAAGCAATATAGTTCAGAATTCATATAAGAGAGATCAGATTAAGCATTTTGCTATCTATTACCCAGAAATAATTCATCACTTTCTATTTTCCCGGAACTATGTTTGGAGATGCAGTAACCACTCTTCCACTTGACTGTAGTCCTGGATCTACTGCTAGTTTAAGCAAAGACCTAAAATATGGTTTAGGAATGTCTTTACATTTACTGCTTCCTTTTAAACATTTGAATAAATTATTTCAGTTTTCTTAAAATTTACACTTAATAGTAAACCTGATTTTAGCATTTGAAATCTATTTCAAATATTTTTCACTCTTTCTCTGAACTGATAAGAATCATAAAACAAACCAATGTCACTACTTATCATTCATAGAATAAACTGAAGTCACTACTTGGCATTAATGCATTGATCCAAACAATGCAATCAGGTTCATTCAACCTATCCAACTGAGCCACCACAATGTGTCAGGCTCTGTGCTAAATACATGGGATAGAATCATAAATAAGCTAAAATCCTTCACTTCTCACCAGCAATGATTTAGTGAATAAGGAAGTTGTGAGCGATTACAAGAAAAGAAGAGGGTGTGCCTGGCTGGGTGGCTCAGCTGGTTGGAGTGTTGCCCCATACACCAAAAGGTCGTGAGTTTGATTCCTGGTCAGGGCACATACCTAGGTTGCGGGTTCAATCCCTGGTCGAGGTGTGTATGGGAGGAAACAAATCAATATTTCTCTCTCACATCAATGTCTCTCTCTCTCTATCCCCCTTCCCTTCTCTCTAAAAATCAATAAAAAAAAATATATCCTCCAGTGAGGATTAAAAAAAAAAAAAAAGACAGAAGGTCACACACAAAGTCCAGTGAAACAACACAGTAGGGATCAATCAATTCTGAGAGAATGAAAAAATAGGGAATCACTGATTTTCTCTAATAGGGTCTCGAGTATATATCGCTCAACACATCAGCCCATTACTGAGATCGGAAAATACAAGGATTGTTATAATATATAAATCGATTCTCAAAATATTATGAGGTTTGTGCTATGACATGGCTTGTATCATAAACCCAAAGTCGGACACACTTTAAATCACGCCTCCCAATGCATGTTTTCTGGCAAGATTACCGAACTCTTTCTCAGATATAGCAATCCCCTACCCTGCTTCAATCCACACAAATGAAAAAGATGTGTCTGAATGGAATTTAAATTTGAAATCATGAACTTCTGTGGCCATACTAAAAGCCAGTGAGAAAAAGACCGTCAGAAAGGGTAAATAAGGTTTTATAAAACAAAATAGGACATTTCCCTTATTAAAACATGCCATGGAGCTCCAGGGATTGTGGTGCTCAGGTGCGGAATAATGAGCCTTGATTTGGCAACGGAAAATTCCATGAAGGGTCCAGTAAATGTTATGCTTCATTAATATAAGAATTTTTACATTTACACTGTGATTTTCACCCTTCATTATCCCAAAATGCTTTATTAACTGAAGCACTATGAAGGAAATGTCCCCACCACCTTGGGAGAAGTTCCTAGGGCTGAGTTTTAAAATTAAAATATCAAAAACAATTTTGTTTAAGAGAGGGAAAACAAAATGATACCTAAGTGGAAGTTTGAGAAATAACTAAAGCTAGCAAAGCTTAGCACCATGGCATTTTAAGTTTAGGCATATAGAGAGTCATTTATCTGCAGAGAGTAAGAGCAAAGGGCTGGGCTGAGGGAATGGAGGTAACAGTGGACCACCCTTCTTTCTGCCTGGTAAAATCCTTGAGTGGCGATCTCAGAAAAACCAGGTGTAAATCTGCTGCATGATACTTCATGCAATCTCTGTAACAGAGGATGAACGACTCCTCAGTCTGCCCAATCCCCTGCCCCTGAGAAGTACGATTAATTCTCATCAGCCCCCTTCTCTCCTTACAGAGGAAATGTGGAGAGAGAACAGGTACCAGCAGAGTCCCTTCCCTTTGGCGGGGTCCAGGGAGTGAAGGGGAGACCTCTCCCTCCTCCACTGCAGAAACACACACGCCCTGAACTGAGGCTGGTGTCCCCTATTCTAGCTCGGGGCAGAGTCAGGGAGCCACACCGGCGCTCTTGCTTTGGGGCGCCCTGAAGAACGCGTGGGCTATTCCCAAAGGCGCCTCCCCTGGATAGAAAAAGCAGAACGGGGTGGCAGGGAAGCTGCAGCCAGCAGCCCGAGGCGGCAGGGAAAGTGGTCAGGAGGAACGGATCAGCTCTCTGCCTGACCGTGCAACCATGATCACAACATGGTTCTGCTTTGCTCATATCTCTACGCTTCCATTTTGAAACAGGATAATGTATAAAATGCATTTTAAACAAAGCCAGTATAAATTTTTATTCATCAAAAAGCAGGAGCTTGGACTTGATCTCTAAAGCCGTTTACTGCCACAGACTCTCTTCTGTGCAATATGTGATCTCTAACGCCCACTTCCTCAGAACCTAAAATGATTCCCTGTGTTTCCTTTTTTGTAGCAGTGTAGGAGCATGGCCTTTGAGTTTGTGAGTTGGGTGGCTTTGGGCAAATTACCTAATCCCTCCTTGCTTACATGCCCCTACCAGTAAAATGGGGAAAATAATCATTTTTAGTGCATAGGATTACAAGGAAAGTGCCTAGAATAGTACTTCACACATGGCACGTATTTTATATAAACTTATTGTCAATAGTCAGGTTTTAGAAGGCATAATTACATACAAAATTTGGAAAATACGAAACAACAAACTATTAAGAAAAATTTTAAAATCTAACAACGAAAGCAGTGCTTTACAAATTTATATATTTAGAAGCAAGATGCCTGGCCGGGTGTGGCTCAGCGGTTGAGCGTGGACCTAGGATCCAGGTGTTCAGGGTTCGATTCCCGGTCAGGACACAGGCCCAAGTTGCAGGATCCATCCCCAGTCAGGGGCATGCGGGAGGCAGCTGATCAATGACTCTCTCATCATTGATGTTTCTCTCTCTCTCCCTCTCCCTTCCTCTCTCTGAAATCAATAAAGATATATTTTAAAAAATAAAAATAAAAAAGAAGCAAGATACTTAGCATTTTATTAGGTCTATTTCCCTTAATATGATAATGGGAGCATTTTCTCCTGTCATTAATATTTTCATCAATGCTTTTAATAGTTTTATTATAGTCTCTTATATGAGGATATATTGTGATATATTTAAATTTTCCTACTTAAGAAACAGGCTGTTTCCAGTCTTTATTATTTGAAAAATGCTAAGATAAATATCCTTGTGTGCAAATATTAGACTAAATTATTTATTTTTATTTCCTCAAGATATATTTTATAAAAGCCATTTCTTGGTCACTAGGAATTGTCATCCTCTGAGCTCTCTATCTGTAGCTCCCAATGGTTTTCCCAAAGGGTTATCCCAATCAGCACTTCTACCTGAGGAGTATGAGAGTCTTGTCAAACGCACCCTAGTTGTGTTTTATTATAACACAAATATTATTGTGAAATTTTGTCATATTTTAGCTGTTTTTTTCTCACCCTTGCTATTCATCCCTTGCTTTTGATAAAAGATACAAATCTCCACTCCTGGGTGAAACCCAGATGACCAGAAATCAGACCTCAAATCATCTGTTACTGCTTCTAGGGAAGGACTTTGGGAGTATGACTATTATCATATTGAAGAAGGAACTGAGACGACATGTTAGGTAAGAGGAAAGACAGCTGAATGACAGGGAAAGACATGTATATACCACGGAAGACCGTATTAGTCGGACGAGGGCGGTCCCGCAGCATGCATAAAAACTAGAAACCCTCCCCGTTAGTGATTTAAGACCACAGACATTTATTTCTTGCTCAGGGTAAAGATTCTCCTGGAGTTGGCAAGGAGCTCTCTTTCACAGTCACACTCAGAATTTTAGGTTAACACATGAATCTAAACCCAGAGAAATAAAAGAACATGAAAATCAAAGTACTATAGTTGGGCAAATGTCAATAAATAAGATTATTGCTTTTTGCTCTTATTCTCCAAAAAACCAAACAAACAAAAAAAGTAGCCTGGAGCTACTCTGGTACCTGAGTTGAAGTGCTATATAAATATTTTTTTCTTATTAATGGTCAGATTATACCTCAGGGAAAAAATGAGCTTATAATTCCTTATCCAAAACTAAATTCAGCAACATGGAGGGGGAAAAATGTGAGTTAATACATTAAAAAATTTTTAATACATGTTGCCTCTGAATACTAAAGATGGTTTAAGAATTTGACCCCTTATATGAGCATCTCCTCCTCACATCTGCATGGGTGTAAGAGTGACTGGTGGATGGAGTTCACGAAGGCAGAGACGCGGAGCTGTTTACTGCTTCCACATGGTTCTTGACAATTATGAATCATGAAGCAGCATTGGAGTATATTCTATTTTTCTAAACTGACATAGTGAAGTGGGGTATGTGAAAAAGAATTATAAGGCCCAATAAAGTAAAGAAACAAAGGGCATCAGTCCTCCAAAAGAAAACATCTGGTAATACTGGCAGAATGTGTCTTTTAATATCATCTGATATATGCTGACTCAGGTGAGTGTTGATGTTTGGGGCATGAGTTTAGCTGACTGCATGCCATGTTCCTGAAAACTCAGTCAGCAATGTGATCCAAAGAAACCTCTTCCCCAAAGCCACAGGTGACTTACAAATAAATCACCTCTTGGAAATAAGAGGGGATGAGATGAAAGAGGTTAGTTGGTTCAGTTCAAATTCTTCTCCATTTTCAGGAAAGGAAGTCAGAGTATGGACCTCTTTTAATCTCAAAAACAACACTCCAGGAGTCAAGTAGTAGTCCTTCCCCAGCTTCCCCTATGTTCATAAAATACTCTGTGAGAAAATTCACTACTGAGGAATGGAAGACTATGGGGAATGTGTTTAAGAAATTGATAACGTGAGGGGACCTGTGAAAGCCCCATATATATTTTCACATTAACCAAAATAAAAGAAAAATAGAGTAGATTAAATAGAATTAAAAGGACACATTATGTATCTTTAAATAAATAATAACTAATACTCTACAATTAATTTCTATTTACTTTTCCTTTCTTGCTGGAGCTAACTCAGGATCTTCTGTCCCCATTGTTTAAGTGAGAGACTTATCAATTGTCATTGTTTTATTGCAGCGTATAAATATACCGAAGTGGAGTTTGGTCCCTTATAAAGTTGAACGTCTTTCTGCTCTAAGATACTGAGTTCTGTTTCCAAAAATCCAAGAAAACCAAAATAATTTGTAAACTTGACATATTGAGATAAAGGGAGGGAAAGCAACAACAACAATAATTGTGGGCAATCTTGTAACTTTCTGAATATATTACAGAGGAGTAGATCTTATCAAGGCCTAACCTCACCCCTGGAATGTGACTGACAAAGAGACAGAGTAGCTCAGGATGAGTTTTATCCATGAACCTAACTAATACCGGCATAAATTAGAACACGTATTAGAAGACTTGGACTCTGTAAAAACCTCTGACACTTTTTAACTTCTTCAAAACTAATAGAGGTTTAGAATTATTTACCACATCTTTCTATATCTCTTAAGTCAGCATTGCAAAGCCCTCTCCCATGCATTACTGACCACCATGGTTTTACCTGCCTTTATGGTAGAGAGCTGAAAACAATGACCATTTCCCAGGGCTCGGTGTCAGGTGCTTCCACAACTGATAGACTGGGAAACCTCTGTTTTTATCTTCCACCTTGACCAAAAAAAGGAAGGAAGGAAGGAAGGAAGGAAGGAAGGAAGGAAGGAAGGAAGGAAGGAAGGAAGGAAGGAAGGGAGGAAAAAAGAAAAGGGGAAACATTTCCACTACCTGTTATGGACTGAGTTGTGTCCCCCTACCCCCAAATTCATATATTGAAGGCCTACTTTTCAATGTGATGGTATTTAAAGGTGGGCCTTTGGGAAGTAATTAACTCATGAGAGTGGAGCTCCCAAGATGGTATTAGTGTCCCTATAAGAAAAAAGGTGAGGTTTATTCTCCCTCTGTCTTCCCTCCCCCTCTCCCTCTCTCTCTACATACCATGGGAGGGCACAGCAAGAAGATGGCCATGGCCATCTGCAACCCAGATAGAAAGCCTTCAACAGGAACCTAGTTAGCATTAGCCAGCACTTTAATCTGGGACTTCCCAACCTCCAGAACTCTGAGACTTAAATACCTGTTGTTTGAACCACATTTTGTTATATTAACCAAGCAGACTAAGACAGTGTCTCGGGATGATGATTTATCTTTCATAGTTTAATGAAATTAAATTGTGGGCAGTTCTAACATGTTTCTAAGAGTTATCATTTTTTCTTCTTGTTCAGAACCTGGGACACTATACTGTGGTACTGAAGAGAAGCAACAGGACTCTCTTCCACCCATGATTTCTCCCCTGCACCTCCCCTGGGCTCTTTCTCTTTCCCAAGTCTCACTCCCCACACACAACCCATAAGCTTCTGCCACAAAATTGCTTCAAAATCCACATCTCCTAAAGCTGGAATTCTCCATGTTGAGAAAGTACCTTTTGAACCAAATGTTCAAAGAAAAATAGCGTATGAGGACAGACTAAATTAAGAAATTGCAACTCAAAAATCTGTTATGGCATTTTTTATATTATGCATATGGTACTGTACATTAATAAGATAAAATTTAATTCAACAGAATTTTTCTCAAATGGAAGCATTTGTTCTTTCCCTAGCTTTAAGCAGACTTCAAAATTATGACTGATTCCTTTTCAATGTTATGTGTGAAAAGGTGAAGATATGAAAACGATCTCACATTTTGATTTTAGAAGAAAAATCATTATTTTGTGTGGTAAGCCCTATAGCCTGTGTGTCCAAGGTCTTCTCGGGCACATTCTGCTGAATGTAAGCATGTTAGAGATGTGGTGTTTGGTGCTGGTTCTTCTTACTGACCCTAGGGAGAAGTGGACTATTTTAGGATACCCTTGTCCTGATCTGTGCTGCCACACTAACCTGGGTGCCTTAGATCTCCCTCTTCAAAGAGAATGTTGGCCTCAAAGGACTTCAATGTCATCCTCATGTTTCATGGGTTCTTTGGACTATAATATCCAAGCTGGACCTACAATGAAATATCTAGGGTGGCTTAGAGAAAGTCTGGAGGCTCACAAAATTCATAGGCATTTATTGAAGACCTACTGTGTTTTACAGCATTTTTTCTTTCCTTCTTTATTTGCAGGTAAAAGCTCAGTTTACCAACTCTTAACTTCATTTTTTTTTTTTTTTTCAAAGCAGGTATTTTAGCAAAAATAACTTTGGTAGTCTTCTTCATCTAATGAGTTAAAGCCTAATTTGGAAGCTCTAACACCCTTGCAAGAGTCTCTGAAGATACTAAGCTTAAAAATCAGCATTACAGCTAATCATTTCAGACTTTAAGGGCTACCATTATGTTTGCTTCTGGAGCTTTCTTTATGTTTGTTTTCCATGTGTTTAAAGTGCTAATGACATTCATTGCTTTTGAGATTTATCAGATTAGCGCCACTATAACAGTTTATGGTGTTACATTTTACAAGATTCACTTAATATAATTTTAATTATCACTGAAAAATGGCTTCTAGTCATAAAAGTACTTTAAAAATTACAAGCTACACCCACCCTAAATTAAAAGTCAGGGCTTCCGCTGTTAATAATAATTGTATAAAATGAGAACATCGCATGGCAGAGCAGCTCGAAATTGAAATACTCATTTTTTAAATAACAAAAAATACACTTAGAAATATAACACTGCTAAATAAAATGGTTTTTTGTGATAATATTTTACAGCATTGCAGAAAATTACTGCTGTGACAATTACAGGTTATTAGCAATGTGTATTATTTTAAGAAACAAGATTTAGTTTGGAACCTTGGCATTCTATCACCATATGATGGCTTGAAAATATTATAACGTGATGGTGAAAATAGTGGAGGAATAATTCATTGCTAAGCACCATGGAGACTGTATTGCATAAAAGATATGCTTAATTTTGAATAATCTACAAATAGAAAATCAATAAAAGCTTTAAGTCTTGCCTCTCAGGAACGAATATCACTAAGGATCTCTACACATTTTGTAAAATATTTAGGTTCTAGAAGCTCCATTTTAGAAAATATCAATTAAAAATATATCAACTCTTTATTCCTATCAAACCATTTCATAAATTAGGACATTTATTATTTCATATAACTATTTATTCCTTCCTAATTGTGCTATAGGATTTCTACCTCTAAATTTGCTTGAATTTCTTCCCCTACCTCTTATGAGCATGTTCTCCATATTTTTCAATAGCCCCCTTCTACCCACCTCAATTTGTATTAGGTCTTATTTTACTTTCAAGACTTTGCACAAGTCTAAAAGTTATTTTAAAAATTCAAGATTATACATAAATTCCTGTCTAGGGTTTGACAAGTCTTGAGTCCTAAAAAGCTGGACAACGACGACAGGGGTTGAGGACATTCGTGACGTAAAACATAAGATCATAGGTCCAAGGGCAGATATAAAATCTGGAGATGAATTAATCAGGGGACAAGAACAGGAAGGACCAACATACAACTAGTCAAAGGTCCTACACCTTATCTGAAGTTCAAGGCACCCATTCAAGCCAGGGTGCGAGGCGATACCAAAAAGAGCAGGGAGACACGTGCCTGGCATTTGGGAATCTGGCACCAGATATTGGAAAAGTAGCTCTGAGAAGTTGTTCAAGAGCAGAAAATTCATTCTCTGGGAGGTCTGGAGTAGGGGTGGAGCTGCAAGTAGGAACTCGTCCACAGAAGCCCCCGTGGAAGCTCCATTACAGGGAACTTGAGGCTTAAAGCAAAATTTTCCTCACAGATTCACAAAACAGGAACTCAGACAGTGGGTGGGGTGCTGAGGTCAGGGTGGAGGCGAACACCCTAAGAACCATATAAACCAAAGGCCTTGGGCAGAAGTCATCCTACAGTGGGAATCAGAAGCTCCAGCCATAAACCAAAAAAAGAAAGTGATCCTTACCCCACTGACGCCCCCATGAAAAATAGGACATAAAAACAAATATCCCCATGCAGTTTCAGGAGATTTGTGCCATTTGTGAAATCCATCTGTGCATCCTTTGGTGGTACACGGGTCACTTTCACAAACAGCTGGGTCTCCAGATATGAGACTGAAGCCTAGAAGCTGGAAGGCCATTGCCCTCCTCTGTGGAGCACCTACCCCAGCTTCAACTTCTCAACTTCTGCAGTAATCACGATTTCCCTCACTTATATGACATTTAGGATATGCTACCGGTATATGGTTTTAACAGCATATTATGTTTATGAGCTTCCTCTCCCCTGAAGTCTGAGACAATCTTTTAAATCTCTTTGCCCTTTATTTCCCAGGAGCCTGGCACCCTGGGTACCAGTAAAGGCTTGCAGATGATGGTGCCTTTATAAGACAGCATGGGGAGAGCTGGCAAGGACTATGACTTTGAAAACTCCAAACGTCCAACAACTTTGAGGGAAAGGGGTAAACTTATTTACCTTGAAAACTGGATATTACTCCAGTGAGTTTCCAAATGTCAGATGAACAGCTGTTCTGATTAACCAGATAAACTTTAAATCCTTGCCAGGGGACTCTCACACTCTTCAAAATCATGAGAACAGAATGGGAAGGAGGGAGGGAGGGGAGAGAGGGAGAGGGAGAGAGGGGGGGAGGGGGAGGGGGAAGGGGGAGGGAAAGGAGGAGGGGGAGGGGGAAGGGAGAGAGGGGGGGAGGGGGGAAGGGGGAGGGGGGAAGGGGGAGGGGGAGGGGGAGGGGGAGGGAGAGAGAAGGAAGGAGAGGGAGGGGGGAAGGGGGGAGGGAGAGGGGGAGGGAGAAGGGGAGGGGTGAGAGAATGCTTTATGATTAACTTAAATTATTTAAATGAGTAGAATTTTAATAATCATTTTGCAAATACTTATAGAAAAAGTGACTAAATACATTGAAAAGAGAAAATTTTAAGAAGCTTTAAAAATATATGATTAAGATGAAGTGAATGGAAAAAAGAAAAAGGAAATGAGGTTTAAATCAAGGAAGATTGTGGTAGGAGACCATTGTCCTCAAGTACGTGGAAGCAAGAGCAGGATTCAAGACGCCTGTGGATAGAAAAAGCTTCCCATCGTCCTAGAGGACAGACTAAGTTTCACACTCAGTCTTTCCCCAGCCAGCTAGTGAGATGCTTTGTGAACATTTTTCTGCTATTGTGGTTCTGAAAAGTTTTGTTCTTGTTTTGCTTATAAGAATGTTTGTGTTTATGAAAGGGTTGATGATTTTCTATCTCAGAATAATACCTTCTTTTGTGCTGGTGGCAGCTCACACACACATATTCATTCAACAAGTAGACACACACACGAAACAGCAGGGAAAAAGAGAAGACTGCCCATGTAGCTTTGAGATATGAAGGCTTCTCAAGTACTGTCATGTCCTGACTTACGTATGAGTCTTCACAACACTGAATGGAGAGAGAGTGAGCAGCCCCATAGATCAGTCCCATCACTAGCTGGCTTCAGTGACTGAAGTGTGAGTGCCGTGAACACAGCTCATGGGTGTGAAAGCGCTGCCCAACCCAGTCCCAGCGGAGGAGCAGAGGCTTGGCAATGGAAAGCCACGAAGAGCAAAGGGGAGCAGGAGACACACTTCTAAAACACACTGAAGTGTAACAGTCATGTAGTTTAGGCTGAAAGCAACAAAGTAGATCTT
This sequence comes from Miniopterus schreibersii, assembly GCF_964146895.1. Classification (NCBI taxonomy): domain Eukaryota; kingdom Metazoa; phylum Chordata; class Mammalia; order Chiroptera; family Miniopteridae; genus Miniopterus; species Miniopterus schreibersii. The sequence continues at coordinate 50,163,341 of NC_138107.1, read as the reverse complement.
AGAATGTAAATTCATAGGCTATTGTGCTAGGAAGAACCTAAGAGCTCTCCCACCACATGGTTACTTGCAGTCCTTAGATGGAGAAGTTGAGACTCAAAGTTACTTGCTTGGGGTCATATGCCTGGTTATCCATGGCAGGTCCACCAGCATTTCAGACTTTTGGAGCCAAAACACTCCGTTAGAAGCAATTTCCTGGCTAGTAACTGCAAAAGATTTTCACTTAGAAAACAAGGGCAAGTCATAATGCATGAAGAGTGGAAAAAATGGATTGGCTGCCAATAGTTTTTTTTTTTAAACCTCCTTTTAATTATTTTGACATCCATTCCTGTTAGTAGGGACATCTTCAAGGAAGAAAGAGAGAGCATCATGTAACCATATATAAACTAAATAAGGACTGTAATCATCACCCAAATCTCTCACTTAGCAACAGTAACCCTAACAATTAAATTCAGTAACTTTACTCAGGAGAAGCACCTGGAAATGCATTGGGCTTACTGGCTTAAAAAACCATTTGCCCCATTTCCTTCCATTAGTCCCCTAAGCACACATACATTCATTTATTCAACCTCTCATTCAATAAATATTTGTGTATGCCTACTGTGTTCCAGACATCATTCTAGGTTATAGGTATAATTACAGTGACAAAATAGAAAAGCCCTTTTCATCATTGGATTTAAATTCTGGGAAATACAATAAAATAGAGCAGACAAAACATCACAACTTCCATAACGATGCACATTTATAGTTTAAACTATCTCTTATGAAGGGAAAGAGAGATTCACTTAAATAATTTTCTACTTTACCATTACTCTGAGGTATTCTCAGAGTAATTGCTAGATATTAGAAATGTAAAAACTGAGAATTTAAATATCTTCTATGCTACAAACTCCCATTCAAAGAGCAAAACCACAATATTCTGATATGTTGTTTTCCTTCTTTCTTCATTGGGCATTGTCAGTTATATTTTCTATAAATAATCACCATTCCTGCTTCTCACCTCAGAATAATACATTACTCCAGGGAAAAGTTTTAGAAATCTTATCCAGTTATCTAGGAACCAGCCAGTCCTAGCCAAGTTGAAGGTGACCTCAGGTTCTTTCTACCCTCCCTCCCTCCTGCTCTTTCCCCAGCACTTGCATGATACTCAGGGCTGGATAAACGGAAGACTTGCTGTGATGGCGACAAGAAGGTACTTTCCCCTTGATCCTTTCCCTGGAGTCCAGCAGATAGAAAACGTACCAGCTCTGTTTTCTGAAGCTAATCAATACAGACCCATACCCTGAATGTAATTGAGATCAGGTAAATGTGAAAAGAAATGAGAAAATAAAACACTATAATCTCAAATAATCCATTCCTTTTCATTTTGGTATAAGTGCTCTGCTGTACAAAAGATTTAACATAGAAGAAACTAAAATAAAACCTTGTGATATAATCAGCAAATAGTTTGCTTTGCTTGTAATAGCTTTGTTCTTCAAAAATACAATTACTAGCATTTTCTATGTTCTGTATTCCACTCTTCTAAACTTGATTTCTTGAGGACTACTCATATTAAATCACTGTGAAGTGACATATTATTCAAAGGAAACATAGTTGCCAACTAAACAATGTTTCAAAATTACAGTTTGATTTTTTTTTTTAATTTTATGTTTTTATTTATTACTCCTGAGAAATGCTTGTGTACCTCTGAAACTCTAGGGAAGTGTAGGCGCCTGTGCTTTTCTTAACTAACACATATTTATGTGATAAATAGAATGCCTTTGGCTAAGAACTTGCATGTCAACTTGCATCCTGATGAAAATTTAAATAGCTGATTAAACTCCTCAAACACAGGATTTATAATGGATGCCACTATCATTTTGCAAAGTAATTTAATGCATATTTAGTGCAATTATTATGTGCTCTCTTTTCATAAGGAGGCCCAGCTGTGATTTTGCAAGTGCAAGAAAGAGAGCAATTGGTATAAGGGTAGCAGTTTGTTGGGATTTGTGTGAGGAAGGTCTTCTGAGCCTCACTTCACTCGAGACATATACTTGTAGCCTTAAAAATCATCATGTTGCTACTATGTATTGTTTGCATTTTGAGTGAAGCAGATAAACAAATGTAATATTCAACACTCAAGAATTAAAATGTCTATTTGGAAGTTCTTATTACTAATTAGATAAACACATTTAAATGAGCACATTCCTATGGTATATCCCTTATTAGGCTATGGAGAACTTAGCTACAGACACAGGGATGTCAGCGGAGTCATGCCTATAATGAACCACTCCCTACACACACGTTCCCATACGCATACTCTAACAAAAGAAATGAAGGCTATTTAATGTTTATCTTTACGACTATGTTAATGAACCATAAATACTAAGGTCTATCTTAATGAAGCCAAATAAAAATTACTGTCCCCATTTCCAAAGATTTTCCTTTCCTCAAAAAATTGTCTTTAGACTCTCTCAAATTAGATAGAATTTTTAGGAAATTATTATTATTATGAACTCTCACTTCAAGCTCTTTTAAGGGAGGAGAGTGTTCTTTGAAGAGGACCTATCAAATCAGTTTTTGCGAAGAAATCATAGAAATCATGATGCTTCACAGATAGAGAAAAGGGAGACAGAGGGAAGCCAAGGAAATAATGGAAAATATATTTTCAGATGAGAGTTAAAATGAGCCTAACTAATGTAGTTCATAATTAATATCTGTTATCTGTAGTCTGAACCACTAACACATTCTCATTTTATATCCTTTAATGAGGAGGGGAAAAAAGGCTCATTCAGTGCATCATATTTTGCATGTTTTATTCCTGTTCCTTTTAATAAAAATGTTATCAAATCTTCCCAGTGCACTTTGGCATCGCTGACTCACAGTGCTGGGCCTGTGTGTGCACGCCTGCAGCAGCCTTCTTCCTGCAAGCACCTGAAATCTGTTAGCGGCACCATTTCCTCTCCCGAGAAGCATAATAAATACCTTGGTCCTCTGAACCTCACAGAAATTGACATGTTTAGACTGCTAACTAAAAATATGTCATTTCTCACCTCTCTTTAAATGAAATCCAGAATTACTATAGAAATTGAAAATAATTGGGAAAAAATGGTCTAGACAATATTTTTAACAGAAAATAATATTCTTTAAGAAATATGAGCGTTTTGCTGTAAAGGGAATGTACTAAAGGTGCCACGTGCTCTCTTTACCATTCTTTCAATCTAGTGTCCTCTGAGAAAGACAGCTGCGAGGGAGGGGAACCCCCTAACCTTTTTTTAAAAGGAATCTTTTAAAGTGGGTTTACATTAGTATAAGGGAATGCCCTAAGGCCTTGGGAGCCTCCATCGGTTAGTCAGTTTAGTTGTTTGGATTTCTATGAATCAATCCTCTCCACCTAGGGGATTAAAACCAAAAGGTTACTGGGGAGAGCCAAGGAAAAGATACCAGTTCAGAGCTTCATTCATCATGACCTCTTCAAACTAAATTATCGAGGGAGCTCCAATTTTAATACTTTGGAATCTGTATTTAATAACCATTGTTAACTTCCTCAGCGAATGATTAGGTACTTACTGTTTTCAGCAGGAGCTAGAAGGGATAAAAGCCCTCCAACTAGGTAATAGAAAGGAGAGTGGGAGAAGTGGGGAGCAAAGAAGAGATACAGACTCAAGTGCCTTTCTTTCCACAGAAATAAGTAAAATTGAGGCAGGATATGGAGAGTTGATAGTACAACTTCAGAGATCTGTCCTCAGCACTGAGAGGAAAAGAGCAAAGTTACAGCCTCAAAAGCACTGAGGCAAGAAATTGAAGTCATCTTTTTTTTTCAGTTCCCTATAAACAATGTTTTCATAGAATAATTTAATATGTACTCTTAAATATGTATACATTACAGAAATGTCAGATACATTCATATTTAAAACCAAAAATCACATTAAATTATTTGGGAGTCAAGGCCTGGGGGGTGTTGGGTAGGGTGGAAGGGGCAATGGGGGAAAAGGGGGATATCTGTAGTACTTTCAACAATAAAGGTAAATTTTAAAAATTTGCAATCTTGCATTATAAACGTATTGCTCCATTTACCAGTAATTGTAACCCACAGCTTAACAAGTATCTCTTGAAGTTCTATTCAACATCTAGCCTTGAACTGTGAATGCAGGGGATGCATTAAAAAACAAAACAGGCAAACACACAAACAAAACAATAAAACTGTGACCCATGAGATGGTGTATGCTCTAGAGAAACCTACAGTTTAGTTAAGGTGCCTGCATCCAGAGTTTCCCTACTGATTTGCAAGAAGGTTTGTCCCCTGCCCTGGGTGGACAGGAAGTACAACTTAGTAAAAGGGATTTTGCAAGAACAGTACAATGTAGTAGCCAGCTGAATCAGTTCATTGACTTTTTTAGTTTTGAATTCATGTTAATAAAAAAGTTTTTTAATTAAGAATTAGAGTGACAGAATTGTTGTGTGCTCTCTTGGGCTACAGACTCAGCCAATGCATTCTCTACAGCCTATCCTAAATTGAGTGAGTTCTACAACCTACCTCGGTTCTCTGCTGCTATCCCTGTTCCTATCTTTTATCCAGTTTCTTGGTAAATAATTTTGACTGATAAGTCTGTGAAAGGTGTGTAAGTAATACTTCTGGAACTGCTGAGCAGATATAAGGGAGAGTTACCAAACTATAATTTGTGATGTAACTTTTAGAGCAGCTTGAGGAATCCTCAGGAGAATGGCCAAAGAAATAGGGAGTGAAGGTCAACCAGCACTTAGGGAGTGAAGGAAGTATATCATTAGTAAGGGCACCATGGAATTATAGAAACTGGTGAAGACGTTCCAACAAATACACCACCAGCTGCTGGAAGAAAGTATGGTTGGAGGCGCATCCAGCATCAGGGATTTGAAGAGCAGAGTGATTACTAACATGAGCTTCTGGGAGCAGGTCTCAGCAGAGCTACAATACTATAATAACTCTGTAGAGAAATGATCTAATTTCAGTTCCCATTTTCAGGAACACATCCCCAACACTACCACAGCCTGTCTGTACTCTTTTTCAGAAAAACAGAACAAGAGTTCTTGTTAGGTATGACCAAAAGTAAAAAGGTTTTGAGCATGCACCCTCAATATATATAGATCTACTTCTTCATTAACTCTCTCATTACATTATAGAACACATTTAAAAGCAGAAAATAAAGATGAAATTAGACAACATTTAAAATCCTCTTTTTAAATTAATGGGACAAAGCCTTTTTGCTCCTTCCAGAATATTATCTAAAATGAATATGGTAGATGATGTTTTATTATTTTTTAAGACTTGGTTTAAACTTTGTAATTTAGCTATTTAAAGATCTTGTTTTAAGTCCAGTTTATTTGAATACAGGGTTTTATTGGTCACAATAGGTAAAAGATAGTTTTAAAATATACATAGTTTCAAATTCAAGTTTATCATTAGCTATGCTTACTAAATCATGAAATTAAAAAAAATATATGTCTTTATTGATTTCAGAGAGAGGAAAGGAGAAGGAGAGAGAGACAGAAACACCAATGATGAGAGAGTCATTGATTGGCTACCTCCTGCACGCCCCCTACTGGGGACCAAGCCCACAACCTGGCATGTGTCCTGACCAGAAATCGAACCGCTATCTCCTGGATTCTAGGTGGATGCTCAACTGCTGAGCCACTCTGGCCCGGCGTGACATTTATTTTTAGTGCTGTCTACCAATTATACAAAATTTTGCCAAAATTCAGATAACAGATTTCCATCCTCTTGATAGTAATCCGTTGTTATTATAATCGAAAGGCAGTGATTATTCTATTTTTTTTTTAAAACAAATGAGTTCAAAATTTATTGAATAACTTTATTTGGAATATTTTAAAACAGGTTAAAAAATTCAGTCTTCCAGTTTTTTAAGTACAAGGATTTTTTAGAGGTGACACATTTTTTTCAGCAATAAAATTACACAACAGTGGAAACATCTTCAAATATATATTCTGACGTGAGATATATTTTTCAAATAGCATTTACTTTCTCCCTTATTGTTTAAATGTTACCTTTACCTTCAAAAGGAAAAAATTTGGTGGAATTTTGAAAAAAAATATATCTTCTAGATGGCATACTGTTGAAAACCATTTTTCTTACAAAAACACTTAGTATTTAAAATATTAACCTTTTTATAAAATAAAAATGTAAAACTTTTAAATTCTAATAAGTTTTAAATATTCTGCCGCAAAATAAATAGCAAACTATTTTGTGAAATAGTTCAAAGTCATTCTACTTCTCAGTACAAAGCAGTTAAAAATTATATTATTCCAGGTCTTGCTTTCATGAAAATAATCACCTAAGTGGCAATAAACGGCAAGTAAACTACACTTTTTGTCACAAAACAGTAAAATCAAATGAGTGAGGGCAGCACTGTCAACACCTCCACGTTGAGAAGTTCCATTTTCCCCTTCAGAATCCCTCAAGGGCCTGTTTTTTTTTGCCTGCAATGCCAACAGCTATGGGAACCAGTGTTAGTCCGTACATTGATTATTAGAAGAGCTGAAATTTTAATATGAAATGTAATATAAAGATAAGTTCCAATGATAGCTCATGTCTGGATTTTTCTGTGCAACCATTTACAAGACAAGAGCAGAAGACCTTTAGAAAAGTAAGCGAAGATGGGATGTGAACCCAGGTGTTATAAGATCCAGAAGCCACATCTTTAGCCTTTGCAGTGCAGGTGGGAGTGACCAGCCTGCCCCTCAGCCTGCCCCAAGATGTGTGTCTAACAAGAAACAGAAACAGAAGAGACCCGTCTCCTGGGAACCCAGGCATCAAAGAGAAAGTGGACCGCTTGTTTCCACCCATGGGTCACAGAGACCTTACCATTCGTTTAAGCACCAATTCTTTGGTCAGAATATCAGGTCCTTACCTCCTGAGCAGAAGGACTAAAGGAAGAGGTACATGAAGGAGCCAAATAATTCCCACTACACTCTCCCAAATGGAAACTAAAGGGGCTAACCTTCCCCAGGGGCTGGGTTCTCGCCTCACCTCTCAGCCATTAGGATAACTCACTCAACCTTTTGGAGCCTTTGTATCCTCTGTAAAACAGAAAGTAGAATTCCTACTGCCAGGGTTAAATGAATGCGTTTAATAATGTGTAAATTACTATAATGTGCAGATGGATCAGGTAGGAAGGACTGGCAGAGTTACCCCACTGCCCTCAGTAGTTCCCCCAAGTAAAAACCTCCGGTGCCCGTGGCTAGTGGATGGTGAAGGGAGGAGGAGAATACTTTCTAACTAAGGCAACTTCAGAAAAATCGGTTTTCATTTCACAGTTTGGGTGGGTACAACTGTTCCACCCACTGCCAGCTGTGCACAGAGAAAACCTAGTCCTGTGCTGGGTGGCACCTGGTCTGCCTAGAAAGTTTGAGAAGCAGTTCTATTTCTGGCCGTCTCAAACCTCCCCAAGCTCTCCTCCAGAGCATGCAATTTAGTCAGTGCTTTCCCTGGACTGCCTGCCTTCTCTTTATTTGTATTGCATATTATAAAGCTTTTGTAGACTCAAACAATTCTCATCAATACCTTTTTTTTTTCTTCCTAAAAAGTTAACCAAAACAAGGCTCTTTCTTCAGCTGTGGAAACCTCATTCAAAAAAAAAAAAATGTCCTTGTCTAAAATGCTGCGTTTTGTCCTACAAACCCCTGAACTTTTATAGACTTGCTTATGAAAGCTCCTTTCAATCCAGTATTGGGTGTAAATGATAAATGGAATGAATAGCATGATTCAGCGAGATATTTCATAGGGCTCTTGCCTTTGCTGAAAGTCAGAACTCTGCCATGCTTCCGTTATTAAAAGCTCGCAAATAACCCATCTTATAAATCTGATGCTCTATGTATATATTTGAAATGCATATATTATGTAATAGATCTGAAAATAAATTTCAAATACAATTAGGAATCAATTTTCTTTCTTCTAAAGCTACTACTCCAATTTTTTTTCTTTTCTTTACCATTACACTTCCATAATAAGCAGATGGTCTGACCCTGTCACCACCTTGTAGCCTGGCTTCCCCTTTCATCACTAGACTGGAGCCGTTTTCTTGGATATCAATCAGTTGAGACCTCATTTATCATCAACTCCTGAAGCATTTGACACTGGAATCTTCTCCTAGAAACCCTCTCTCCCACCGATTTCAAGCTTGTTTCTTAATTCCTCCTCCGCCGTCTAGTGGCTTCTATGCAGTTGCTTGTGCTGGCTTCTCTCCTCCAGCTCCGGGCCTGGGAAGGTGCACCCACTGCTTCCCCTTGGCTATTTTCCCTCTGCTTCACTTTACAAGCGCTCCCCTTGCTCAGCCCTCTTCACCTCCAACCTGGAATGTTACCTTGTCCTTCTAATTGTCTGCTCTCAGGTTGTATTTTCAAGTTGTATATTCTGCTTGTATTTTCAGCTTGTCAGCTTTCAGGTTGTATTTTATTTTAACTCTATAAACTTTTTCAGAGCTATTTGCCCCAAATTCAGGCCAGAGCATATCATTCACCTTCTTAGGACACATTGTGGCTTCCCATTACTTTCACAATCTGTGTAAACTCCTTGGCACTGATGACTCTCTCCAGATCTGATTCTAGCCATGCTTCCCCCCGCCCCCCATTTCCCAGTCATCTCTGTGAGAACTCTTCTCTCTAGGGATGCCAGATGTCTTATCATTTCCTAATGCATTATACGGTTTTCATATCTCTATTCCCTCAGCCTAGAATGCTCTGCCTGAAGAATGGGTTTTTAATAAAATCCAACACAAATGATCCCTCCCCTGAGAAGCTTCCTGAATGCTCAGGGAGATTCCATCCCTCCTCCCTCTGGTTCTACCAGATCTCCCCTTGCCCCCCACTCCCCACGCACAGCATGTAGCCTGCCCCTGTGCTATGGCACTTGGGTGATTTCAGCTTCCATTAGTTGTCTATATGCACAATTGGCAAAGGAGAGTTTAAGCCTCTTCAACCCTAATGCATAGAAGGGGCTCAATAATGATCTAACGAAGAAATTAAAAAATCATCAGAAATCTTGAATTGCTGTAGATGTGAGTGGGGAAGGGGAGTAACTTTAAAGAAAAATTATACCAAATTCTAAAATAAAAGGCAGAAAATATAACAAACATTAATGTACCATCCAGAAATAATAAATAAATAAGAAAATGTTGACATTTTGTTTTATTTACCACAATGTTTTTTTAATTTAACTAAGCATTTCCGATACAGTTGTGGTCCACTCAGTATTCAATCTGAAACTATATTTTCTTTTCTCTCTTAATAGAGGCAACCTCTCATGAAATTGTTCTATATCTTATCTATCATATTTTTTTAATTTTTAATACTTATAAACAAGGTTAGTATTGTTTTGTGTATTTAACAAGCTTAAATTAATGGCATCACTATGTAGTAATTTGCTTCTTCCATTCAATGTTACATTTTTGAGACTGTCTATATTGATACATACGGACTTAGTTCATTCATTTGAATCATTATGCATGCCATTTTATAAATACGTCACAGTTTTGAAGCGTATTCTCCTATTAATGGATAGTAAAATTTCCCTGAGTTATTTGGTAGAGAAACAGTGCTGCAATGAGCATATTTGTATGTCTCCTCTGCACATATTCAAATATTTCTCTAGAGTATATGCTAGAAGTGAAATTGTTGGCTCATGGACTGCATTTGGTTCATTCGCATTTTCAACTTTAAGAGATATTGCTAAGTTGACCCTTAAAATGGTAGTTGAGATGGAGACATTTTAATAAAATTTAAATGTAATCGACAAAACATGGACTTGTTTATGTCATCACTGATGCTCAGAGCTAACTAAAACAGCAGAACTTTGAGGAATACATAAATTTAGAAACTGATAGTTCACTTATTGCCTGCTAATAATCAAACAGGCCTAATTTATAAAGACACTAGTATCAGTAGTTTCTGTGATTTTTTTCTATTACATAAATATCACCATTCTTTCTTTCTTTATTTCTTTTTTAATGAGTTTATTGATTTCAGAGAGAGGAAGGGAGAGAAAGAAACGTCAATGATGAGAGAGAGTCATAGATGGGCTGCCTCCTGCACACTCGCTACTGGGGATCGAGCCCACAACCCGGGCACGTGCCCTGACAGGCAATCGAACCATGACCTCCTGGATCATAGCTTGACGTTCAACCACTGAACCATGCCAGCTGAGCTTAAATTTCACCATTCTTTAGCAGATATGAATCCTTTTTTTTTTTTAATACTCGCACTGGGATATTTTCCCCATTGCTTTTCAGAGAGAGTGGAAGGGAGAAAGAGAGGGAAACATCCATGTGAGAGACACACATCAATTTGTTACCTCTGCACATGCCCTGACCATGGCCGGGATTCAGCCTGAAACTGAGGTGTGTGCCTTTGACTGGAATTGAACCCTGGACCCTTCAGTCCACAGGCTGATGCTCTAACCACTGGGCAAAACCTGCTAAGGCAGCAGATATGAATCTTGGTGAAAATCTCAAGTAAGGAAGAAATGGAGTATTTCCTTTTTTTTCTTTAAATCAACTAAGTTTTGTCTAATATTTCCATTCTTTTTCTGCCCCTTTTCACCCCCAAGGGATATGGGAAGTTCCCAGGGACTCACATAATAGCATCAGGGCTTCCCAGAGTCCTCTACTGTGACTTCTGGGATTGTCACTAGAACCCCTTTGTCCCAGAATTGGCCCATTCAGATCTGTCAGCTTTGCTTGTCATGCATCACATGTTGAGCACAGGAATATTTGTTGAAGCAGTGAGTCCCTTTCCTAGAGTCCAGTGGACTCTGAAACACTGAATGCTTCTGAGATTTTTGCCTCCACTATGGGCCACTTTTAGGGAGTGAGAATAACTAATCATGGGACTTTCCTACTTTTGTGTTTTTCTTAGAATCCAATCCAATATCTACCCCTGTCTTTTTCCGTCTCTCACATGCACACGCACACACATACAGTTTTTCTCCCTTTCCATTATATTAAAAGGCATTTCCCTGTCTCTTCCCTTTACTCCAAAATATTTAGAAAAATACCCATGGTTTATGAGAACAAAGAACTTCTGTCCTATGCTCTGTGGGATTCTATCAATTTGAAAGTAAAGCCCCAAGATATTTCAAGGACAACTGACACTTTTTGTTGATAAAAAAACAAACCAAAAAAAACGTATTTAGGGATACCAATTAGCCAGTAGTGTTGTTTTAATTAGATGAAATAATTATTTTCTGCAGGACTTGGAAGAAACATGAATAACCACTTCCTAAACTACCGAGCAGTTTGGGGAGGACAGATTTGTAATTACCAGCTCCCATTTCTTCCAAACTTCCCTCAAATATGTTGGGCACAGAGTGTTCAAGCACAGAGTGAGCACCAGCTAACACCAGCTGGCAATGCCTAGCCAATTATAAAGAATAAAAATCACTGGGGGCTTAGAGATTACATGGTTTTGTGAAGAACTGTTCCTAGACCACTAAACGGCTCAAGAGCTAATTCTTTTGTATTAATGTACAGTTGGGAAAGCCAAGAAAATCAGGAGAAACCCACTGGACAATTAGATTCCCACCCAGTTCACCTTCAGCCTTCTACGTTTCCCTAGAGCTCTGGGTGGACAGACACTGTGAACACATTTTCAGGACTGATGTATGGTCTAGTGTGAGCTTTGCCTTTGCCTCTGCTGACCATGTTCTGCAATTCCTGACTCACTCAATTCTGGCTCTGGGGGGCTAGAGGTTGAGATTTACCAAGACAAAGAATAAAGGGTAAAGGCCAAAGTTTTCATGACCCCATCTCTGATGAAAAGTGAAGGCTCGTATTCTTCTCACAAATTAAGCCCCTATGTTAAAAAGTCATCACTAATAAGGGACTTGGCTGACTATGATCTACTCACAAACCTGCACACTAGAGCCAAACTCTTTGTACTAAGTGGCAATGGTGGGTGACCGTACCAGTTGACTGTGGTTTCACAGCTTTGTCTCATTCTTAGTTTCAGCAACAAAGATGCAGACACACATTCCAGCTGCTTTGTTTGCAGGATTAAAAATATTCCCCAGAGAGGTCAGTAGAATTTGGGGTAGAATATAGCTCTGAAGGAACTCAGACTCAGAACTGGCCTCAGCAACCTTGCCAAGGCAGTGCCTTGGGTAACTATGTGTACCTGGCACTAGATATATCAGTACTACCTCTGTCGGTGAGGAAGTCTGGAGGAAAACCCAATGGGCTGTACTTAACTAAGAGACGGTCTCACAGACCTTACTCTGTGAGAGTTATTTCTCAGCATCTGGTCTCTAATCAGGAGTGAAACTTTAAAAGCTTTTGCAGGAGAATTATTGGAGCTTGCAGGAGTGAAGGATCAAGGTCTAGTTTTTTATGTTTTCCCAAGATGACCACCCAAATAGAGAGATATAACTGGATTCTATGAAATATGATGGGGAAACGTATCTGTGAACAAAAAAGCCAATAAATCCAGTACATGACCTTTGATTACTTGATGAAAATAAACTTTAGTTATTCTTAAGTACATATTTTGAAGATGGGAAAAGGAGTCAGGATAAGATTCAGCATTGCACTCAGTATCTAGCCATGACACAGGTAAAGCTAAGAGTCACTACTGCTTCTCACCCCACAGGCTGGAACAGGCAGCACTGTGAGGCCAGAGTTAAGGTGGGAAGAGCTGCTGGAAGAGAAATCCACAGAACTGGAACAGTTCGACAAAGTTGGTAATAGCTGACCTTTGCAAGCCAACCTCCTATCCATTGGTTAGAAAATCCTATGTACCTAGATAAGAGTGGGGCTGGGATTTAAACTAGTATAAAGAAATAACCTTATGCAGATGGGAGAATATGCAGAATAAAAGTTATTGAGTTAAAGTTAAAAAATAGCAATAGACTAAAAGTACATATATAGAATAAAATAAATATGATACTATAAACATTGTACAATAGAAAATAAAATGAAAAGGAATCAAAGAATCTAATATATACTTTTTTTGAAAAGTCTAATGAAATTTTTAAAAATTATGGCAAGATTTATCAAGAAAAAACAGAATGAAGCAAAAATTTTAAGTATAAAATAATACTATTAATGATGTTATACTGATAAATCTAAAACTGTAAATGAAATAGATAATTTTCCAGAAAAATAATTTACTAAACTGAGTCAAAATGAAAGAGAAAAATGAATGAAACTAACCATTTAATTAGTCATTAAAAATCTATGAACTTTTGCTTCGAGAGAAACAGGGACTAGATATATCCTATCTTCTGAAGTAAGTTAAAAAATAGGAAGAATTATAAAGAAATAAAATGAACAACTGTATACCATAATTTAGATAACCTGGAAAAAATGGGAAAATTTCTAGAAAGACAGAAACTACCAAAAATGACTCAAGAAGGGATACAACATCTCAATAGACCTGTAACAAAGAAAGAGCTGGAGTTGTGAACAAGATGGTATTAACACTTCTTTTAGCTTCACTAGACTTAGATAGGTTCTTCCTCACTTTAAGTCCCTGACCTCCTTTTACTTATAGTGTTTACTGTAGAAACTGTAAATTCTTTCTCTACCCCTATGAGATGTAAATATTTCCCCAGCCTCTTACAAGTATTTCAATACAGGGATATGTTTCTCCATGACCTGTAGACCTTATTTTTGAAATGTAATTGTTAAGGAAAATAGTGCCCATATCTCCCAGTTTCTGGGGGAGGCTAAGAGCCTAATTTTGAGGGGAAAGGGTGTTTTGCTCCAAGTTGTAAACTGCCTCTGGACTTGAAGATAAGAGAAAATTTAGTTTTCCTTTGGAAAAAGTCAATTAGTGAACACAGATGGTCTGTGATTTCCCCAATACCTTCCGAGCTCTTCAAAACTCTCCAGATCTTTGTGTTGGTAGAACTGGGTACTCAGATTTTCTCTGTGCTCTCTCCCCTGTTGCTGGCACTAGCGTTGAAATAAAATCAACTTCTGTCTGTTCATCTTGTCCAGTGTGATTTGTTTCTTTTATAGTTAGTAATTTTTTAAAATTCCACAAAGGAAAGCCCAGCACCAGACAGCTTCACTGATGAATTCTACAAATGTTTAAATAAAAATTGACACCTATCCTTCAAAAACTCTAACAAAAAATACAAGAAGAGGGAACAATCTATTAATTAATCCATATATTAATGCATATGTCTTTAGTTTAATCTTTGCAACTAAGACATTAGTCTTTAAAGGTTAAAATAGCTACTCTTTCATTTTTAACATGAAGAATATTTTAGGTTTCTAAGATGTAAACTAGAGGCTAAGTGACTTACCAACGTCACCTAGCAGGCAAAGTACAGAAAAAAAATTTATCTGAATATAATACTTTTCCATAACATCATATTGTAAGGTTATAAAACATGCAAAATATTATTAATATTAATTTATACAATAAATCCAGTTGTCTGAGAGTCAGGCTTAGTAGTAGAAAATAAGAGGAACAAACCAAATATAAGAATGATAGACAAGCTAAACAATATCTATTTGGAAGAGCACAGACCAAAATTACATTCTCCTCATTCTGAAGCAATTTTAATATATCACTGAAACTGATTCTAGTAATGAATATACAATCACTTTTTTATTGATGAATCTATTTCTCTTTCTTAGAAAAACTACATCAAATAATCCAATTGTCTGTTTAATCAATATTAATAAGATATTACCCACTGTTTCATGAAGCCAGCATTACTGTGATACCGAAGTCAGATAAGGACACCACATGAAAATTTCAAACAGAGTATTTGTGAATATGCAAATAAAACTCATCAACAGAATAAGCACATTAAATCCAACAACATATTAAAAGAATTATTCACCATGGCCAAATGGAACTTAACCAAGAAATGCAAAGGTGGTTCAACATAAGTCAATCAACCTAATATACCACATTTATAGAATAAAGGAAGAAAAACACATAATCATCTTATTTGATGCAGAAAAGGCATTTGACAAAAATCCAACACGCTTTTATGATGAAAACTTAGAGAAAAGTAGGAATAGAGGGAAGATGTCTTAACATGATAAAGGGTATTTATGAAAAACCCACAGGGGTTTTTAGGAGTGAAAGACTGAAAAGCATTCCCTTAAGATCAGAAATAATACAAGGATGACTACTTTCACCACTGCTATTCAAAATTGTACTGTATGTTCTAACCAGAAGTATGACCAAAAAACACATCCAAAACAAATAAAAGGCATCTAAATAGGAAAGCAAGAGTTAAAAATATCCATATTTGCAGATGACATGATCCTATATATACAAAACCCCAAAGAATTCATAATCAAGTGATGAGTAATAAACAAATTTAGTAAAGTTGCAGGGTACAAAGTTGCATTTATTAGTGTTAGCAATGAATAATCTGAAATGGAAAATGAGAAAAGCAATTTCATTTATAATAGTACCTAAAATAATTAAATACTTAGGAATCTAGCCAAGGAATTGAAAGACTTTATACTCATTGACAATGAAACATCACCTCACACCTGCCAGAAAGGCTATCATCAGTAAGTCAACAAACAAGTGTTGGCGAGGGTGTGGAGAAAAGGGAACTCTTTTGCACTCCTGGTGGGAATGCGGATTGGTGCAGCCACTGTGGAAAGCAGTATGGAGTTACCTCAAAAAATTAAAAATGGAACTACCTTACGACCCAGAGATTCCACTTCTGGGAATTTATCCAAAGAAACCTGAAACACTAATTCGAAAGAATATATGTACCCTTATGTTCATTGCAGCATTATTTACAATAGCCAAGACCTGGAATCAGATGAAATGTCCATCAGTAGATGAGTGGATAAAAAAGTTGTGGTATATTTACACAATGGAATACTACTCTGCCATAAAAAGAAAGAAAATTTTACCCTTTGCAACAACATAGATGGACCTATGCTAGTTAAATAAGCCTGTTAAAGAAAGACAAGTACCATATGATTTCACTCACATGTGAAATTTAATGAACAAACTGAACTACGAAACAAAATAGAAATGGACTCATAAACAGAGAGCATGCAGATAGCCCTGGTGGGAAGGGGGGTGGGGAGTTGGGGGAATTGAGCAAAAAAGAAAAGAAAAAGAGAGAGAACTCATGGACATGAACAGCAGTGTGGTGATTGTGGCGACGGGGAGGCGGTGGTGGAAGAGGGCATAGAGGAGATGAATGGTGATGGGAAAAATAAATAAAAATAAACAAATTAAACTAAATTAAATATTTTTTAAAAAGAAAGACTTTATACGGAAACTTACAGGACATTGCTGAAAGAAACTAAAAACGTCCTAAGTAAGTAAAAAGATATCTCACGGTCATGTATAAGAAGACTTAACCTTGTTAAGATGTCAACAATACCCAAAGAAATTTATAGATTTAATACAATCCCTTTCAAAACCCCAGCATCATTTTTGCAGAAATTTAAAAGCTAATCATCAAATTTACATGGAATCGAAAGGGAAATCGCCCAAACAACCGTGAAAAAAGAAAAAAAAAAAAAGAAGAAAGTTGGAGGACTAACATTTCCCAACTTTGAAACTTAACTACAAAATCACAGTAATCATACAGTATGATACTGGCATAAGGACAACAATATAGACCAATCAGATTGAACAAAAAGCCCAGAAATAAACCCTCACATATATGGTCAACTGATTGTTGACAAGGGTGCCAGGACCATTCAATAGGGAAAAGACAATCTTTTCAACAAATGATGCTGGTAAAACTAGATATCCACATGCAAAAGAAGGAAATTGGACCCTAACTTACACCATATACAAAAATTAAGTCAAACTGTATCAAAGACCTGAACTTAAGAGCTAAAACTGCAAAATTCTAATCAGAAAATATTAGAAAAAATAATGATGAGGATTTATCGATGACTAAGAATCTGACACCAAAAGCCCAGATGACAACAACACAGATAAGCTGGGCTTTGTCAAAACTAAGGACTTTTTGTGCATCAAGGTATACAATCAAGAAAGTGAAAGATGACTTTCTGAATGGGTGAAAGTATTCGCAAATTATATATTTGATAAGGGATTGATATTCAGAATTTATAAACAACTCTGAAAACTCAACAACTAAAAAACAAACAGCTCAATTGAAAAAGCAGTGAAGGACTTGAATAGACATTTCTTAAAGAAGATATATGAATGGCCAATAAGCTCATGAAAAGATGCTCAACATCATTAGTTACCAGGGAAATACAATTCAAAGCCACAAGATACCACATCATACCTACCAGGATGGCTATAATTAACAAACAGAAAATGACAAGTGTTGGTAAGCATGTAGACCAATTGGAACCCTCATAAATTGCTGTTGGGAATGTAAAATCATGCAGCCACTGTTAAAAACAGTTTGGTGGCTTTTCAAAATGTTAAGTATAAAACCATCATGCATTAAATATAAAACTAGGCTTAGCAGCAATTCTACTCCTGGATATATATATCCCAAAGAATTTAAATCAGGGTCTTGAATGGATATTCATAGCAGCATTATTCACAGTAGTGAAAAGGTGCTAACGACTCCAGTGCCCATCAACAGATAATAAAAAAAAATGTGGTATATATATCAACAATGAAATATTATTCAGCCATAAAAAGAAATGAAATTTTGATATATGCTATAACATGGATGGACTCCGAAAACATTATACCTAGGAAAATTATCCATAAACAGAAGAATAAATACTGAATGTAAATGAGAAAGTACACAGATGAGGCACCGAAAATAGGTGAATTTATATACAGAGAAAGTAGAATGGAGGGGAGGACTATTGTTTAATGTGTACAGATATTTTCTTGGAGATCATGAAAATGTTTTTATAGATAGTGGGGATGTTACACAACACTATGAATGTATTTCATTCCACTGAAATGTGTACTTGAGAATGGTAAATATGAGAAATATTATATTATGCATATTTTGCCATGGTAAAAAACTATTAATGCAAAAACAAAATAAAAAACCAAAAACATTACAAGAAAGAATAACTGTAGCCAAATATCTCCTATAAACAAAGATATAAAAATCCTCAATAATATATTAGCAAACCAAATCCAACAAAATATAAAGTGAATGATAACTAGGTTTGGTTATCATTTAGTCATAACCAAATAATAAAGTGAATTTATTCCAGGTTTGCAAATGTAGTTCAACATTTGAAAATCAGTGACTGTAATCTGCCATGTCAATAGCCTAAAGAGGAAAAAAGATCACATGATTATATCAAGTGATGTAAAAAAAAAAAAAGCATTTGACAAATTTCAACATCTATTCATGATAAAAATTCTGAGAAAACTAGAAGCAGAGGGGAATTTTCTCAACCTGATAGAGAATATTTACAAAAAAACCCCCAAAAACAAAAAAACCCTAAAGCTAACATCATACTTAATTGTAAAAAACTGGATGCTTTTCTTCCAAGGTTCGGAATAAGCAAAGATGTCCCCTCTCACAACTCCTATTTGATAGAGATATTCTAGATAGTAAAATAAGATAAGAAAAAAAAAGGTATAAATATTGGGAAGAAATAAATAAAATTATCTTTTGCAGATCTAGTCCAAAAACTCAACAACCAAAAAAAAAAAAAAAAAACCCTCCTGAAATTAATAAGCTAGAGTAAGGTCTCAAGATACAAGGTAAATACATAAAAGTCAATTGCTTCCTTTTATACCAGCAATGAAGAACAGAAAATTGATATTTATAGCAATACCATTTGCATTAGCATCAAAAAATTAAATACATATGTATAAGCCTAACGAAATATGTACAGAATTTATATGCCAAAAACCACAGAACATTGATGAAAAAAATCAAAGAAGGTCTAAATAAACGAAGAATATTGTGTTCGTGTGTTAGAAGACTCAGTATTGTTAAGATGTCCTTCTTTTCAACATGATCAATAGCTTTAAGGCCAGTGAGTGATTTTGTGGAGATTGCTAAGGTGATTATAAACCTTATATGGAAAAGCACGGAGCCCAGAATAGCCAACACAGTACTTAAGGAGAACAAAGTTGGAGGATTGGCATTACTGGACTGAAAACTTTCTACAAAGCTACAAGTTCAAGACGGTGATACTCGCAAAAAAAAAAAAAAAAAAAAAAGACATAATGAACAGAACAGACATCCCAGAAACAGACTTGCAAAATATAGTCAACTAATCCTTGACAAAGAGGCAAAGGAAATTGCATGGAGAAAGGACAGTCTTTTCAATGAATGGTGCTGGGACAATTGTACATCTATACGCAAAATGAATCTAGACAGAGCCTTTAGACTTTTCATATAACTTACCTCAAAATAGATCATAGGCCTAAATGTAAATTAAAACTAGAAAACATATAGAGAAAACATACGAGAAAGCTAGGTGACCTTGGGTGACAAGATTATAGATACAGCACCAAAAGTAGGATCCATGAAAGGCAAAGTGATGTCATACTTTATTAAAATTAAAAGCTTCTGCTATGCAAAATACATCATTAAGATAATGAAAAGACAAGCCACAGACTAGGAGACTATTTGCAAAACGCCTTATCTGACAAAGAACTTCTATTCAAAATATACAAAGAATTCTTAACACTCAAAATAAGAGAAAAAACAATTAAACATGGACACAAGATTTGAATAGATACCCTACCATAGAAGATATACAAATGGAAAATAAACATATGAGGAGATGACCAACATCACTGATCATCAGGGAAGTGCAAATTAAAAAGAGATATCCCTACACACCTATTAGAATGGCTAAAATAAAAAACACTGAGGACACCAAATGCTAGCAAAAACATGGAGCAACAGTCACTCTCATTCATTGTTGGTGGGAATACAAATTGGCACAACCAATTTGGAGGACAGCTTGGCATCTTAACAAAGTTCAACATCGTCATTCTATCTAACAATCATGTTCCTAGGTATTTTCACACTTTATCCACAAAAATACCTATGAACAAATAATTACAGCAGCTATATGCATAATCACCAAAAACAGGAAGCACCCAAGATGTCCTTAAATAGTTGAAAGGATAAACAAACTGAAGTTATGCAATGGAATGTTATTCAGCAATGAAAAGAAATAAACTACCAAGCAATTAAAAGATATGAAGAAAACTTGAGTGCATGCTGTTAAATGAAAAGTCTACATGCTGTCTGATTGCAACTATGTGACATTTTGGAAAAGGCAAAGCTGTAGAGACTGTGAGAAGACCAGTGGTTCAGGACACGGCGCAGGAATGAACAGGTGAAGCACATAGGTGAAACTGTTCTGCATGATACTGTAACGCTGGATATTTGCCATTACACATTTATCAAAACCAATAGAACTTTCCAACACAAAGAGTGAACATTAATGTATGCAAATACTAAAATTTTATTTATATTATTTTCACAAACAAAGATTCTAGGTTATTGACAAGACTTTTTAAATTCTATGCTTTCAGAAGCTTGCTAATTATGCCCAGTGGCATGGGAGTTAAAAATGATTGACGAGTATTCCTTATGAGGATTCAGATTTGAAGGCTGTGGTAGGCAGAACGGTCCCCTAAACATGTCCACAAGCTGGTCCCTGAAACACGGGGAAATGTTCCGTTGTACGGCAAAAGAGATTTAGACGTGATTAAGATTACAGACTTTAAAATAGGGAGATTATCCTGGATTATCAAGGTAGACTCAGTCTAATACTATGAGGCCTGGAAAACAGAATATTCTCTGGCTGAGGCAGAAGAGATGCAGCAGAAAGTGAGAGAACTTGACACATAGTTGAAGGTTCAACAATGCGAGGGTGGCAAGGGGTGCCGGCAGCCTTAGGAGGTAGGTATGGGAGGCTCCAGTTCACATTCAGCGAAGAAACAGGCCCTCCGCCTACAGTTACACTGACCTGAATTCTGCCAACAACCTGAGTGAGTCTTCAGGGAAGAGCTCGGGCTGCCAACACCTTGACTTCATCTCTGCGAGGCTGAGGAAAGGACCAAGCTGAACCACTCAGCTGCCTGACGTAGAGAACTGTGAGATAAATTTGTGTTGTTTTGAGCCACGAATTTTGTGGTATTTTGTTCCAGGAGCAAATTGTGACTTTTGCCCAACTTGAAAACTGCTTTTAGTTCAATAAAAGAAATGTTTAAAAAATCACCGTTATTCCCCCACATAGTGTACAACTGAGCACTATCCAAGAAGGTACCAGCTGAGAGCATTATGTACAGATGCCCAGACACTGCACTGCCACCATGCTCTCCATTAGTCATCCCTTCAACTCATTCATTCATTAATTCAACAGATAATTTGAAATGGAGAAGCCAAAAAATCTTGAAAGAGAAAAAAATATTAAGGTAAAACAGCAATATGAATCTAAGTGACATAAGAAATAACCAGCCTTGATGGATTAAAGAGGAAAAGCATAAAAGCTTAGCAAAAAAGGAACAATGCCCAAAGAAAAACAACTTGGAATTAGACAGAAAAAATTTACAATCAGTAACCTCACAGATAGTTTAATGAAAAGAGGGGTAGAGGCTGGGTTCTAGTTACAGCTCTGCCTCTCCCTGGAACTAGAACTTCCACAAGTTCCTAATTTCACTGGCCTCTCAGTGAGCTGATAGAAATTTTCTAGGCACTTCTGAATTTTAAGCTGAGAGAGAGAGAGAGCGCAGCGGGGAATAGCTTTGGAAAAAATGTTTTTATATTCATGAAGTCCTTCCCTCTGACATCATTATTAGGGACTCTAAAGTGTCTCAGGACCACACAGAGCCGTGACCTCCTGTGGAGGAGGGATGCACTTTGAAAAGGCAATTATGAAAAATCCCGAGAAAACTAAGCTGATATGAAAACAGAACGTGACTGTTTAAGACCAAGTTCTCTTAAGGGACCAAAGTGATGTGAATGGAAACTAACTAGGCAATCATGAATATGATCTTTTTTCACCAAAATGATAGCTCTGTGAAGACTAAAGGACTTGGAAGACTATTGAGAATTATGTTTGAACAGAAAGTTTCACCAGTTCGTTCTTCTGTACTGATATCTGGTTCAATTACACTTTTAACTGTTACTAAGATAGTCTTGTGCTACACGTTAACAATTTAGTGTGGGTGTTAAGTCGAATTCATTTTGGCCATTAACTACTCCCTAAGGTTTCCATCCAGAATAAACTGAAGCTATGGTTGTGTAAAAATTCCCATAAGAGTAAATTGCAGGATTCTCTTTGTTTCCCCTTTTCTGTGAAAATTTTGTTAAGGTAACTTTGATAATGATAGGGAAAGACAATAAAGCCATTTTTACCTAATTACAATCATTACAAGCTTTAAATGAGAAACATGAGTGGTTAAGACCTGATGTTGAAAGCAAGTCTATATAAATAGTTGTTCGAGGACCTGCCAGCTCCAGGGGAGAGGGGTTCTTCTCAGGCTGGGGAGTGAGTTTTCCGTAACCATCTGAGTGTAAAGGGGTGACAAAGCCTTCACAGAATCTGTTATGCTGATGTAAACTGTGGTTGAATAAAATTATAAATTGTATGCTAACAACGAATTTAAAATTTCTGGCTTTCTTTATTTAACTTGTTAGTGATGTTGAGCACCTTTTCAAGCACCTGTTAGCCATTTATATGTTTTCTTTGGCAAAATATCTACTCAGGTACTTTACCGGTTTTTAAATTGAGTTATTTATTTGCTATTGAATTGTATGAGTTCCCTGTAATCCAGTTAAGTCAGTATAATGTATCACTCTCAAAATGTATTAATTTCTATTATAAATTTCATGTAGCTAGAAGGTTGAATGCTAGGCACCAAGCTCCCAGTGCAGCCAGGTAGCTTTGGCAACAAGAGGCAGAACAGGGGGTTGGACAGGGAGCATTTCAGTAGCCACCAGTGCAGACTAAAGACCAAGAGCTTCAGAGACTGTAAGGCCCAGCACTTTAAGCTGCAGAGCTCAAAAAATGTGGACTTGTCTGTCAGTCCAGTAGAATGGGATTTGAAGAGTCATTTTAATTTAAAAATTTATAATAACAAAAGTGTGATTTCTATACTCTATAGTTGTGAGCAGGGCTGGCTTCATCGACGTGCAGCCTCGCTAATTGCACAGGGGCCCATGGTCAGAGAGGCCTTGTCTTGGTTTAATGCTCTGTTGTTGCCATACTGACATTCTTGGTTTTTGAACAAGGGACCCCACATTTTTATTTTGTACGAGGCCCTGCAAGTTATATGTCCAGTCCTGCTTTTGAATTTAGAGAGTAAAAGTCACCCCTACTATCCATAGTGTTCTAGATACTTTTTACATCTCCACTCCACCTGACTTAAAAATTAGTCAATTAGTCTTAGGACTGAGTTAAAATTGCACACCAAATACAAATACAAATAAACTATCACACTGAAGATACTTTTTCTTTTGTTTCACAATTTAGTAATTTTGTTATCAAATTAAATTTTAGAGCACAAAACCCTTCCAGGCAAAGTGGGTTAAAAAAAAAAAAAATTCCTTGTAGAGATGTATATTTTAAAGCCCAGTAATAATTGAATCCCTGCAGACTAAACAAATACCACTTAGCAGCCTGCACAATGTGAAAGACTAAAAGCTTTTAATTAGACTTTTACTCAATAGGGGAGGAAAAAATAATTTAAAAGATTCAGGGCTAAAGCTGAATTGTTAGCTTTAACTTTGAACACAATAAAGAAACAATCTGACTAAATTAGTTTAGCTGTGTATTCATTAGCCTTTAATAGAAATGTGAACGCAAACTGACTCCAGGTTGTTGCACTTAGAGCCAGCTTTTTAATTAGTGATTGGCAAAATGTTTATCTCGTTTGTTGTTGGAACGTGGAGTCGTTTATACAACAGGACTGGTGTAAACCTTTATGTAATCTTAATTGGATCTTTCCGGAGAACAAGATTTCCTGTACATAAAATTATAAACTATAGTAATAAAGTCAGCTAATTTATATCAAACTTGGTACTTAAAGAGAAAAACTTGTGCTATGTTACTCACTGAGGTGGAGAAATGGTTAACATCTATTTAAACTTCGTTAAATGTGATGCTCAGTTGAATATGGCCAACCCTCGGTTATCATCAACGTTGAAATGAGATAGACCTGATTTCCAGGTGGCAAGTGGGTTACTAAACCTACAATACTGGGAACATTAATTAAACTTTCTAACCCTGAGTTTCCTTACTGTTATAATGGGGATACATAATGGGCCTTAGACAGTCATTGAGAGCATGGGAGATAGTAAGTGAAAGCTCCTATCTGAAGCATTCAATATATGATAGCCATCATCAACATCATCATCAGGGTTCTTTATTTTTGACATATTTAAGTTAAATACTTCTAAATAGATAAATGCAATCACATGCTGCAAAATTCAAAATAATATCAAATTCAAAACACACAAAAGAGCATACAGAGAAAACTGTTCTCCTATTCCCCATAAATAATGTGGCATTAAGAGCAATGTTCAATAGGTTGTTGTTATGTCATCATAATATTACATGATTATATAATAGTAATTTATCCTAGAGATCATTCTATATCAGTGCACAAGATTTCCTCACCCTTATTGATGGCTGCATGAATATACCATAATTAAAATCAGTAATGCCTTATATTGGAAAATTAGCTCCTTTCCACCCTTTTGAAGTTATAAATATCACAAAAGTAAATATCCTATGCACAGGTTATTTTGTACCTCTGTTAGATGAATTTCCAGGAGCAATATTGGTGGTGTAAGCATACTTGTATTTTTCTTATTTTGATAGATATTGCAAATTGTCCTCGACAATTGTACCAATTTACAGTTCCACCAATACCTATGAGTGCTTGTTTCCCTTGTTATTTAAGAGTAATATTTGAAAATCAACTACTTCGGAATAATCATTCACTCGATGGGAATCTGTGAGCTCGCCCAGGAACAGAGGCATAGAGGGAAGAGGAGAGAGTTAAGGACAGGAAGCTACAATCTGCAGGAGGAGAAAAGTAGCAAAAATAGATGCAGGACAATAAAGACTTAGAAAACAGAAAAACAGTCATTCCAGGATCAGGAACCCAGGTTAGGGAAGAAGGAATGTTCCAGAAGAATGGGTTGGTCATTAGAGTAGCACGATGAAAGAGGCCAACTTCTGGAGAGAAAAAACAACCAAACAGGTTCTGTTTTAACCAAAGTTAATTAAGGTTTCATGTGCCGAAAATTTTTCTTAAAGAAATATGCCAAACAGATTTTATGTTCTTTCCTTTTTTGAGAATTTTCCAGCATTTAAGAGGGACACGTTTTGTTTTAAAAGCTGTATATAGGTGTTTAGAATTGGCCCCAAATTTTTAAAAGCTAATGCATGCAATTTACCAGAAATCCGAACCAACCCTGAAACATAGCTGTCATAATACCTTCTCTAGTTCTCGGCACTGCAGATGGTCATTAGAGTTTTCAAAGAGAAAAAAATAAATGTAGCATCCAGAAATATAAAAACAAAGAGCAAAACATTTCTTCAAATGAACACATATATATTCATATGAATCATAGTACCAGTACTTTTTAACGGAGGAAAAGTTTCCCGTATGTTCTCCTAAAGCTGTGTGCTCTGCCTGGTCACAGCTTCTCATAGGGAACGTCCTTTCCTTGGGAGGAGGCACCTCACCTAGTGCCCAGCTCGTGGCTCACCTTGACAGCAATCTGCTTATGTCATGTGGAAGAGTCGGGTCCCCACATATGCATGGACATGCTTCCTGCCAGTTTTTTCCTAGCTTCTATTATGTTTATCGGTGAGATCAACCCAGCCTTCCAATTCATCTTTTGCTACTAGACATTATGACTTCTGTAAAGTTAAACCCATTTCTAGAGCCACGCCTGAGACAAGGAAAGGAGGCGAAGGAGAAGTAAATCATTTTATTCAACTACCTCCACCCCGAACATTTCCGTACTGGCAAAATCATAGCAAAATGAGCATCCGAGGAAGCCTTGATGTAGAAAATGTAGGCTCAAGGAGTAGAGACAGAAATGAACATTTGGTGAACATTTAACTATGAGCCAAATTCTTTGCTTGATGCTGGAGATATTATTTCATTTTATTCTCAAAACTACGCTGTGAGATGTGTATTATTGGCCCTATTTTACGGGTTCTCATACTGAAGACACAAAAAGTTATTTGCCTGCAGCTACTGTGTGAAAAATAAGGATTTAATTCAGGTCTGACTCCCCAATTCATGACTTTTCCCCCACACAGTGTTGCCTGCCTAAATACTGGGTAGAAGTGAGAAAAGAGAGCCAAAGCTATGTTTGGAGCATATAAATAGGCAGTTTTTACAGGCCGATTGTGTGTGTATATGAGGGCTCAGTCTTCTTTTCTGCCATCAACCTAAAGAGGTGTCATCTCCCCACCACGTGCTTCTCTGTGCCAGTGCTCAACTGTCGGCAGCACAGAGAAGCCAAAAGTAGCCAATCTGGAATTTAAACCCAGGCAACACTTTTAAATAGTATATAAAACACCTCTTCTGTAAACTAGATAAATGTGGTTTATTATTAGCTATTTATATTTGCATGTAAATAATGCGCTAAAAACTTTTCAAATTATATTTCCATTGAGATAAATGTGCCCCACCACCCACTTTTTATTACTAAAAAGCCTCTCCTTTCTCTATTCTAATATGCTATATATTAACTTTGGACAAAGGACCACAAAAATATAGCTACTCCATTTCAAACACTCACCAAAAACAATTGATTTGGGAAGGTGGGTCCCTAACCTGTGACAAAGATATAACAATACCTACCTCCTAATATTGTTGTGCATATTAGATTATTTATTTATTTAAAAATTATTTGTTGAGTACCTGTTATGTGTCAAGAACAGTTCTATTTATGTAAATCACCAGGTGCTGAATAAATAAGGGCATGGACCTCACCAGTTGGATCACAATAGAGCAGAGAAGCAACTACAAAAGGGACTGCTCATGACCTCTGAGAAGTGCCCTATTCCTACAACCCCTGGCAGCACCGTGATCACTGAGGAGCAATCGCTGCCTCATCAGTGGATGCTCTGCCATGTTTAATCTCTATAGCTGCATACCTGCATAACAGTCCTATAGAAATGGGCCAAAGATGGCCCCTGTATATTGGCTTCTGTGTTGTTTAGTTCTTCACGGAAGGCGAGGACTGTTATGCCAAACTCAAATTCTTACATATACAGTGGCTTTAAGTATAGCCCAAATAAGTGTATTTTTAGCTATTTCGAGCTGCTTGCTTTGCCCACCCCTTAAAACTGCACCCCCATCTGCTAAGAAGGCAAACTAAGTATGCACAAACAAAACAAAAAACATGTAAGAAACTAGGCTGTTCCATGGGTATAAAGCATCAATTGTACAGGGTGAATAAGTTCTAGAAGTCTGCTGTACAACATTGATCCGGCAGTTAACAGTGCTGTATGGAATGATCCAGCAGTTAACAATGCAGTATGGTGCACTTAAAAATTTGTTAAGAGGGTAGATCTTAAGTGTTACCAAAAGAAAAGAAAAAGAAAACTTAAGAAAGTTGGAATTAAAAAAAAAATGCATGTTTCCAAAAGCTGAAATATAACCTTACACACACAAACACAAAATCTCTACTAAAAGACCATAAGCAAAATTTAAGCTTAAGACTAAAACAAAATAAGTTGAAAAAATTGGTATTTATGTTATGACTTTATATACTAAATTAACTCTATCTTCTTAGTATGCTAACTGGGCATTTTGGGATACAGTAGCCATATTTCTACAGTTTTTTGTCAAAAGTTAATATGTAACATATTAGAATAGAAAAAGTAGGAGCTTTCTAGCAAGAAAAATTGTATGTTGGGGCACATTTCACCCATGAAAATATAATTTGAAAATGTTTTGGGGTTTTATTTACATGCAAATAGAAATAGCTAACAATAAACTATGTTTATCTAGTTTATACGAGCAGTGCTTTATATACTATTTAAAACTGTGGGCTGAGTTAAAATCGCAGGTTAGCCACTTATTAGCTGTGAACCTGGGCAAATTATTTATCTTCTCTAGGCCTCTGTGTTTTAATTTTTAATTTTTGTTATCCTCATGTGAGGATATTTTTTTTCATTGCTTTTCAGAATGAGTGGAGGGGAGGGTAAGAGAGAGAGAGGGAGAAATATTGATGGGAGAGAAACACATTGACCGGTTGCCTCCTGCATGTGCTGGGACAGGGGGTGGGGAGTGAACCTAAAACCCCGGTACATGCCCTTGACCAGAAATCGAACCTGAGACCTTTTGGTATGTAGTCCAACGCTCTAACCACTAGCCACACTGGCCAGGGCTAGGCCTCAATGTTTTGATCTGTGAAATAGAATAGCATTTAGGATGACCCATATGAAGTTGCTAATATTTGGCAGTTGTTGACCTATAAAGAGGGCAACTTCATGTGGTTTAATCTAATAACTAATTCCAATAGGTATGCTGAGGGGATTATAGAGCTAATATGTGAAGA
Source organism: Miniopterus schreibersii (assembly GCF_964146895.1). NCBI lineage: Eukaryota > Metazoa > Chordata > Mammalia > Chiroptera > Miniopteridae > Miniopterus > Miniopterus schreibersii. The sequence goes on along the minus strand of NC_138107.1, from coordinate 50,134,912 downwards.
GCATCTAGCATGATTCTGGAATATATTGAAGCCACAATAATTTTCTCTCATATTCCTCTCAATCCTCCACGGACGATGCTGACCTTTATGTGTAATCTGTTCTCAATTTTCTGTGTTAGTGAAGATAGCCTAGGGATCTAAAGCCAAATACTGCAAGTGATAATCATACACTCTAGAGCTGAAATGAAACTTATGTATAAATTACTCCAGCCTACATAATTTTCAGGTGAGGAATCGGAAATATTAGTCACCCATAGAGAATCCTTTTACCATCCTAGGTTAGGATCATGATCTATGAACTTGAAATATTCATTATAAAACAAGCCCATCTGGATGCCACAGAATAGCTCTCAATCCAAACTTTAAATGCCAAAACATCTAAGAAGGCCTTTTGGTGATTATTTTAAAGTTCAAAATATAATTTAACAACAGTGCCAATTCAGAGTGATATAAATATACTAAACATTACAAACTAACCATGTCATAAGTTTTAAGCCACCAAGATATTAAAATACTTAGAGAAAAATAATCCTAAAATAGAACTAATACATTCAATTAACTCTAGTTTAAAAATGTAGATCTTTACACATTTCCCATGTTAGTTTCTCTAAAATTCTTTCCCTTTTTTCTTCTGTTTATGCCCTGTCAGTGGTATTATTATATTGCCTATAGAATTCAAATTGCAAAGTAATCGCTTTTTTGCAAATGTTGTACTGTGCCAAGTGGGCCAACTTAGAAATATAAAATTACAGCTACAGCCCATTTTCAATAAAGAGAAAGTAATTGGCTAGGTTTTTATTTGGAGTGGTAGCATTGCTATACACAGGCAAGGGGAAAAGTAAAATGAAACAAAGACCAAAAAAAAAAAAAGTAAAAAGTTGGCCTCAGAGATGACTCAAGTTAACAAGGCCACCAAAGATTCAGGATCACAGCACCACTTTGTCACGTGTCTTCCCAAAGTGTATGCCAAGGTTGTTTCTAGCTTTTGAGGAAGACCTAAGCGATCCTGGCAGTACTTATCTCTGCAGCAACTAGGCTGTGCTCACTCTCTAGGCTAGCTGGATATCAGTTCATTTTTTTCTGATTAGATTTATAAGAATCAGGCAAAAACAATCGCACTGTGAATTTTGCCTCTGATACCCCAGTCAACCAAATGTAAAAGTGGCATATGGCATAAAAGCAAGCGGCAGATGGCCCAACAGCAGCTGTGCACATCTGGCACATGGCTGTTTGGTTTTGTATTTGCAAACTGGCCAGATGACTCTTTCTGGAGAGAAGCCCAATAAGAGAAATTCACTCATCTTACACCTCCTATAGGATAAATGCTTTAGCCACTCTTCTCACACCTCCTGTCCAACGTGAAACAACCATGGATTTTAAGCCCTTCTAAAAAAAAAAAAAAAAGACTTCAGAGCTTTAACTTTGGGAGCTAGTTAGATAGCCTATAACACAGAAGAGCATTTGATGTAATGATTATGCTGTGATAAGAATACATTGATAGAAATTCAGAAATATCTATCTCCTTCCAAAAGCTTTGCATTGGTTATTGGAATCAGGCTGTCAAGATGTTTTAAATTTAACCCAATTTGACACCAGAGGTCCAATTAGAATAGAATAGGAAGAAATCACTCTTTTGTTACAAAAGCTATTTTATATGGTAGATAATTTATATGTTCTAGGGAAAGATTGCATTCTTTCTTTAAGTATGAACTATCTGCACCCGGCTTGACAGGCTCAGTTGGTTGAGCACCATCCTGTACACTGAAAGGTTGTTGGTTTGATTCCCAGCCAGGCACATACCTGAGTTGAGGGTTCAATCCCCAGTTGGGGCATGTATGCATGGCAGGCAACTGACCGATGTTTCTCTCTCTCTCTCTCTCTCTCTCTCTCGCCCTCTCTCTAAGCATGTCCCCTGGAAAGGATTTAAAAGATTATGATAAGGTGTCTGTGGTATTTATTTTTGCTAATCTCATGCTTCCAACTCCACCAAACAATTCATACTTCTAAATACATCACCAGTTACCATGTCTTCCTATATTTGCACAGGCTTCTACACTACCTCAAATATTCTCCTCCCATTTTTCTACTTAATACCATTTTATTCATCAGTCAGAATTTAAAATGTTACCACTTCTATAAAGATTTACCTTCTTCCTTCTTTCCCCCAACCCCTAAACATACCTCCTTTGTGTTTTCGTAATGCTTTGAGAATGACTGAAAAACACACACCCATCCTAGTTTATCTCCCTGATTTAGTGTCTTGGCTTGCTGGGGCTGCCATAACAAAGTGCCACAGACTGGGTGATTTAACAACAAATATTATTTTCCCATAGTTGTAAAGGCTAGAATTCAGAGATCAAAATGCCAGCAGGGCTGATTTTTTCCTAAGGTCTCTCTCCTTGGCTTTTAGAGGGCCGCCTTCTCCCTGTGCTTTCATGTGGTTTCTCTCTGTACATGTCTGTGTCCTAATTTCTTCTTCTTATAAGTACACCTGTCACATTGGATTAGGGCCCACCATACGACCTCGGTTTAACTTAATTAATGATTTAAAGGCCCTATCCCCAAATACAGTCACATTCTTTGTTAGACTTTAACATCTGAGTTTAGAAAGGATACAGCTAGGTTATAAATACTTTGAGAGTAAACACTGTCTTAGCCACTTCTGTTTCCAGTTTCTAGCACAACCTCCAGTGCACAACTTATGAGCAAGATCTCAAATCACTTCTTCTGGAAATAACTAACCAGAGAGGGAAGTTGGAGGTAAACCTAAATCCATAGGGAGGGGAGGTGACAGAAAAGACATGTGAATAGTACTAGTGCCCAAGATTCAATCAATGACCCAGGGGGCCTATTCAATTGTGCTGATGTCCAGGCAAAGGGTAACCATAAAAGGTAAAGATGAAGAAGCTATTGTAATTGGGGGCAGGGTGGGTTGAGCCACAAACATTGGGAAACCAGGACACAAACCAGCAAATGTAGTTCCTGACAGAAATAGAATAAGCCAGGAATCCTAACACTGAAATGTAGGACTGTCATTGGTGCCCAGTTTTCAGTAGCATGATGCTATGAGGCAGAGCACGCAAAATTCAGTGGCTTAAAACAGCAGTTATTTATTCTTATTCAGGTCTCTGTGGTTCGACAAGGGGTATGCTGCTCTACTCTGGCTAAACTGGTAAGCTCGACTTCAAGTTTTCATTGTGTCCAGGCTTATTTCCTCATTGCAGGTTGGATCAGGTGTCAGCTTTGTGTGTGTTCATTCTGGGGTCCAAGTTGCATAGGCCCACTGTGAATAACTTAAAGCTGGATTTGGAAATTTTGATGAGAAAAAGTATCGCTGTGCCTCAGGAGGGCCCGAGACTGGGTGTTGAACCTCAGTCAATGGGACTCTGAAAGGACAGGTCACAAGGTCTCTTGATACAAAATGAATTCTAAGTTCATGTCTGGGCTCTTCTGGTCTGCAGAATGTTTGTTTGTTTTCATCATTACACTGCTTTACTTGCACACACGTGTTCCTTTAGAACGATTTTTTGGATTTGGGTCCTTGGGATCAGAATATAGAGTTAAATTCACTTTGGGGAGGTCAGGGGAATGTTTGAAACTGAGTGCAAGTATCTCGTTAAAAACAGGAATCCTTCCGGCACTAGAGTTAACTTGGGTCATGCCTGAAGCTTGAGTGAAAACCCCAGATGATCTATGTGCCTGAGGAACCAACAGAGGCAGCAGTAGACAGCTTCTGTGATCCAGGAGAAAGGTGCCAATAGTTCAGACATCATGGCTAGGCCAGGTTTCAATTGTTCAGAGAAAAGAGGCTGAGGCATTGAGTCCCTAGGCAAGATCGACAGGGATTCTGGAAAACTTGTCATGCTCCTAAATTTGCTACCTTCTAAAATAGCAGGTTGTTGAAAACACTAAAATAATGAAGGCGACGTATTAAAACAACAATGATATTCCAGTTTTCTCACTCTCACACACACACACATCCAAATACTGTCAAAGGCTTCTTAAAGCTAATGCCCAGTTTGAGCTACTATTGAGGTAATCAAGCAGCAGTGTTAATTAGGCAGTTGGATATAAACCATCTAAATCCCTTCCCACAGTTTTTGGGGCCTTGGTGGCCCAGCCCCTTCTCATCTTAGAAGCATCCTTGTTCCTTTGTGGTCCAGATACACAGGCATTGATTCCAAATCTCTGAAACTCAAATATACCAAGCTCTTTCTTACCTCACAGCTTTTATTTCTACTATTTCCTCTACTTGAAATGTTTTCCTAAAATATCTTCATAGGATGTCTCCATCTCCTCATTCAAATGCCATTGGCTGAGAAAGGTCTTCCCTGACCACACTGTCTAGCATAGTCTTGGTTCCTTCACTTGATTTCACTTTATGGTGCTTATTATCCGGTTATCTTGTTTGCTGATATAATTCTTGATTATCATAACATTCCCTACTAGAACAGAAGTCTTTCAAAGACTGCGTCAGTAAATATTTAGTGAATGGATATATGCATGAATAAAAAAAGTAAGTAAGCGGAACCTGAGGTAAGACTGAGGCTCAACTTTAGGCTATTGATAGAGGGCCACATACCAGGCTACAGCCACACCTTGTTATAGGAGTGATTCCAAAGTTTGACATGAGACTGAATTAGAATAATAATTATTAATAAATATTAATTCACATTTATAGAACATTTATATGGATGAGATACAGTGTCATGTACTTGATGTGTATTAACATTTAATCTTCAACTAACCCTATGAGCTAAGGTACCAATTTTACCTCTACTTTACAGTTAAAGAAACTGATGATTCCACTGGCTAAGTTAATGAAGGCTTTTTGGTAACTAAAAGGCACAGAAATAGGATCCAGACATGTGTTTTACTTATAAGGCCAATGCCACGCTGCCTCACTACACACATGCAGACTCTTTCGGTCCTTTAATTTTCTAGCCATTATTCCACTGAGATATGTATGTAATTACCTCATAGCTTTTCATTTTGATTCCTCTCACCCTTCCTTTTCCTGTTGCCAGAGGACTTGAAATCTAGACTAAATCTTATTTCGACTCTGCCTTTCCATCCTGGGTCATCATGACTTCAATGAGCATGAAGGTTCAGTGGATCTCTCCTCATGGGTTCCTAAATCCTACAACAGATTCATTTTCTTCATTGTCTGTCTACTTTGGTTACTTCTTTGTGATGCTTTCTTTTCCCATTACTCATCTTCTGCTTTCTGTCACTGACTACTGCATTTCACAGAAATTCTAACTAAATTTATAATCTCTTTAGTACATAAAATTAGATTGTCCATATACAAATTGGAAGTTCTGATTTACTAGTGGATTTATTTTCTCTTTTGAGGGCTTTAATATTCCCTTTAGAGTTAGAGCTGTTCATATCGAAAGAAACATCTCCTAGGTAACCTCCAAGATTCTAATTTCTTGTTTTGCTTTCTATGCCTGGCATATAACAAGACATTTAAATTCCTAGAGTCTATGTGAGACAAACATGTTTGTGATTATAGATTTTGGGCTTAAACAGTTTCTTCTTTTCAGCGTGCCCACAAAAACAGAATGATGAGAAAAGAAATAACTGACACACCAATTATGCAACCAGAGATAAGCATTAGATTAGAGTCAGTAGCTGCAGAGGTAAGGATATTGGAAAACTGAGCTGGGGGTGGTCAAAACAACACTATATTCCTAGGAATTATGAATCTTGGCCTTGGAAGAAGGCATAATGGGACAGGATTTTGTTTCAAGAATTCACTTTCCAATAAGGTGCTCTTTATATTGTTAGCATATCTTAATTTATGCAACAAAAATGTATTTTTTGCCAGGCAATACAACTGATATTCAGCTCAATGTCAGTGGACTAGTTTATCAATTGATCAATCAATTTGGTACAAGTTCATATAAATACTAGCTCTAGTTTATGTGTTCTTTCTTTCTTCTAATTCACAACTGTATATGTGAGCTTGTCCATTTATCTTTGGCACACTTTCTTATGGTTCAGTTCCCTTATATTTTCACATATGACAGGTTAAATATAAAGTGGCATGAAAGTCAAAGGAAAATAAATAATAACAAAAAGAGCAAAGCAAAAATCCAGTCCATGTTAGTAGGGCTTTGTAAGGAGGGGGCTTAGTGACGATTAAGACATGTGTTTGAGAACTGCTTCTATTAACCAATATCTCTGGAGACATATCTATGTTCTAATCAGATTCAATCTTAGTAGAAAATGCCATACAGGAAATACTGTGTATAAGAAGGCCTAAGGCCATGGCTCTGAAATTAACCCAGACTAAATCCACACATCAACTCCATGAACTTTAACTGAAGTTGGGAAAGATAATTCAGAACCTGGTTGTAGGGCGATAATTTATGATATAGTGCAAAATAAATGACTTCCTACATCTGAGCAACACAAAGGGTCAAATTAACTGTTGTCAATATCTTTTATACAACAACAGGGTCAGCCTCTGCCCCCATTAGTCATGTGCAAAAACGTGATTGGTAGCAAGAAAATCAACAGATCCTCAGGCGTTGCAGAAGAAACCTGAGAGCAGACTGAGCAGAAACCACTGGCTCTTCCATCCTCTGCTCTGAGCACCAGGAAAGCTCTACAACCTTCAGAAACTCATAGATTCTCTGAAATTCTGATTCTAAAAGAATGCCTTGAGTTTGGTTCTCCTTATAGCATGCAGGATGTTGCAGTCTGGGGAGGAGCTGGAGCCCACCCAGAGCATCTCACACCTCTCTTTTCCTCCACCAGTGTCTGAGGCAGTCCCAAAGTGCTTTCTGGACACAAGTGAAGCTCTTTAATGGAGAAATTCTATGCAGAGGGGAAAGGTTTTACCCACTAGCTCAAAGGGCTTAGCCTCTCCCTGTATATGGTACATGTCAACCACACCAAAGCGATTAAGACAAAAAATAATCATGGACCCATCAAAGTACAGGCCCCATCTCCTCTCCATCCCCATGGCCCCTTGTCTATCTGCATGTTAATAGGATAGGTCCAGGCCAGAAAATATTGGCCACAACTTCTAACCTCTAAGTCAGTTGTTTCCAACAGTGTTCTAATGTGCTTCCTACTCCTTGACTCAATGAGAGACTCTCTGAATTTATTAGATTTATATAAATGAAACCCCATTCTCATAAAGTTTTATGAGAATAAAAGTTTATGTGGCTAATGATTTTGCAAATCTTTGCAGACGTGGGAGTTTCAATTTGTCTTTACCCCTCACTTCCACACCTCAACTCCTTTTGCAGAGATGCACACAAAAATCGTTCTAAGGAGACAATGAGGTCAAATTTTGTGGTAGTTCAGCTTTTAGCAAGTGCACTTATATGTTGAACTTGAATGGAACCATTCTTGGGGGCGAGGGGGGGGGCTTTGTTCATTTTTCTCTGCAGAGCTCTCCCTGTGCACTTCCATTTAAGATGGAGCTGAGGGGGTCGAGGAGAATGGGGTAATGGTACCTTCTAACGACAAAGCCAGGGAGAGGTTAAAGGCAGAAGGCAAAAGTGGGGCACTTTGACCTATGTGATGTGAAGTTCTCTTTGTCTTCTTTCTTAATATTTTCCCCTAATTTTAGATTGGAAACTAAGGGCAACTCATATGCATGTCTAGGGAAAGGAGAGAGAATGTTTCTGTCTTTAGTCAGTGCCATTATATAATGGAAGTAAAAGTGTTCTTGAGCCTCACTTGTGGTTTAGTACACCTTCATTGGGATAAAAGATAATATTGGGGTTGGAATTCAGGGCTCTAGATAGCGATACTATGTTACATATTGCTTGGAGTGTCCTCTGAGGGTATATCTCATGGTGGCCAGTAGCTATAATAAGCTCAAGATTCAGATTGCTGTTTCACCTCCCTAGGGATCTTTCTTTAGAAGAAAAACAAATAATAGAGTGGTCTCAGAGACAGACATCAGGAGCTTACAGAAGTGAGTTACACTATTTTGAAATGCCCACAGTGGATAGAAACCCATCCAAGGGACTAACATGAGAGAACAGTCCCCACGCAAACATAAATGTTCAGGAAATATATATATCTAAATACTTTTTCTTGCCTTCAGCAATTTCTTCTGCACCCAGTGAAAGATTTATATTTATCTGGCTATGAAGCAAAGATAGAAAGTCCTGGAATTGGAAGGATTAAAGAGTACAGTCAACATCTACCACATTCAAATTTTATGTCAGGCTTTAGGGATGTTGGTTCAGAAGTGGGACATGGCAGATATTACCTATCTTAGCCTGATAAGGCTGCCATAGCAAAATACCATGTATTGTGTGGGTTAAAGAGAAGAAGTTTATTTTTTTACAGTTCTAGAAGCTGGAAGTCTGAGATCAGTGTGCCAGAATAGTTGGGTTCTGGTGAGGCCTGTCATCCTGGCTTCAGAGTCACCTTCTCATTGTGTCTGGAGAGAGAGAGAGAGAGAGGGAGGGAGGGAGGGAGGGAGGGAGGGAGGGAGGGAGGGAGGGGGAGAGAGAGAGAGAGAGAGAGAGAACTCTGGTGTTCTTATAAAGACATTAATCACATCATGAGTACCCTATCCTAATGACTTCATCTAAACCTAATTATTTCCCAAAGGCCCCATACTGAAATACCACCACGTTGGGGCATAGGGCTTTTAACACATAGATTTTTGGGAGACACAGTTCTGTTTGTAGCATAGGGTTTCTAATTACTTGTATTGATTTACATCTATAAGCATACAAAATACCAAATTTATTATGATGGAGCATTAAGAAGGTGCCACAGGAACAGGATTAAACCCTTAAGAGATGTAGCATGGCTTACTGAAATGAGCCAGACAGATTTGTCCGAAAACCTTACTCCAGCACTTGCTATTTCTGTGACAGGAGAATTTTGGAAAAGAATAATGTTAATTCCTTCCTAATAAAATTGCTGTGAAGATTAGTGAACTAAGGTACAAAGCAATAGCTCCATGGCTAGTACTTAATAACTACTCATAAATATTAACTCACCCTTTTGCTTTATATCAGTTAGGAATGTTGAAGCACAAATTATAGTAGCTTTGTTACTAAACACATTTAATTGTCTTCCAAAATTAACAAGAGGTTTGTGAATATAAAGATCTAAGCTTGGAGCAGTAGCTCAAGGACTTTTTATATTCTTTCCCAATTCACCTTAGCATTGTTTTATCAAATAAGAATATCATCAATTGCCCCAAGAGAAATGTGCACATGCTCTTGCCCAGGTGGCTTAGTATGAATGTTTGCCACCTCATGATCACCAGATGGCCCATGCAACTCCAAGCATCACACCTACATTCCATACAGAAAGAAAAAACACCCGGGTACCTGCTATTTTATCAGGAAAGTTTCTCGGTAGCCTTCCAGTATATTTCCTCTTAATACTTCCTCAGCCAGGTCAACTAGTCACCTACCTGGAGGGAGGCTGGAGAACAGGGTGTATAGTTTTCCAGCTTCTACACTGGGTATGATGTGGGAGAAGGGGATTAGGAGCAGCTGCCAAGTTAGCTATCTATGGTAGCAAAATTCTAAGAGGGCCCCCCAAGTCTAAGCCTCTGATGTACACACAACTTTCCTCAGTTATACAGACTAACTCTAATATAAGGACTGCTGCGAAGGGATTTTGGCAGACGTAATTAAGGACTCAAATCAGTTGACTTTAACAGAGGAAAATTTTCTGGATGATTTTGACCTAATCACATAGCCCTCTAAATGTAGGTCTAGATATCAGAGACAGAGAAGCCAAGGAGAATTCAAGGCACCTTGCTGGCTGGACAATGGAGGAGGCCCCATGGAAAGGAATGTGGCAACCTTTCAGAGCTTAGAGTGGCCCCAGCTCACAGCAAGCAGGGAAATGGGGACCTCAGACTATGACCTCAAGCAACTGAATTCTGCCAACAATAAGAATGTGCTTGGAAAAAGATCTTTTTCCCCCAGAGCATCTAGACAAAACCTCATTTCATCTGATGTACTGATTTCCACCTTGTGAGACCCCGGGCACAGACAGCCATGCTGTGCTGAACCTCCGACCTACAGACCTGTGAGCTGTGAATGGGTGTTATTCCAAAGCCTCTCCATCTGTGATTATTCGTTACACAGCACTAGAAAACTAACACCCCATCCAACACTGCCTACCCTATCCCTGATTTTACTATTAAAATATTCTCATAAAAATACATGACATATATATAGTCAAAGTGTAGGGAACTGGTGTGTAATAGAGAGGCGAAAAGTATTTTGAGGGTAAAAATCATTTATTAAAGTCAGCATAATGAAAAGAAACAGAAATAAGTTGTAACTAAAGTCTTTAAATGGGAACAATTTGAGCCTTAAACTTGAAAGTTTCAGAAAAATTAGGTATTTAGCAAGTAAATCAAAATTTCCTAATAATAAAGAAAAATGAAGAAAAACTATCATTGTTTTGTAAGGCATGACACCTTCATTTGTCCCGAGAGAAACTTGGACATTAAAGTAAGTTATGAAGTTGGCGATATTATACTTTCACTAAAAAGGCCTACTCTATGCCTGCATCTTAAGAGGCACTTTTATGAATTAAATTTGCTTAAGTTCTGAATTAAAAATGTATTTCAAAAGTCATAACCAATTACCTGACAAGTATGCATTTAATATAACCACGTGTAACATCACTTCCCTGATATTATATTTACATAAACAAAACTATTGAGAAAACAGATGAAAAGCTATCAGAATAAACAAGCAGTATCTACATCAATGTCAGGTAAGTTGATCACTATGGGAGCCTTTGGCTCTTACTCAGAAATGGAGAATCACCATTTGATCGCAGAGTCAACAAGAACACCGACCCCATACCACCTGAGGCAGGTGAGAGTTTACCAAGCCTTCCCCTTGGCTGGAAAAAAGAAAATAAGCCAGAGGTGCCCACGATCCACCCTGACATCTTTCAGAAGACGTGGTCATCTGTCAGAATGACAGTGGGACACTTTGAGGAGAGTGTGAAGCCTAAATATCATCTAGCACATTAGGATTCTGGAAGAGAAAAGTAAAAATCACCCTGTCACTTGGTGGAACTGAAGGCTGGAAAAATTAGACTTCCTCATGATTAATGTTAGTACCTTCAGCCTCCACTCTGTCACCTGCTTCCGTAGAAGCTGGGTTTATATCGTGGGCTGGAAAAGGCAGTTAAAGCATGCATCAAGGCAAAAACAGGACCAATTTTTAAAGAAAGATTGTTTTAACTCTTCAAAGTACCTCCCCTTTCACATACATCATGTCTCCTCCCGTGGCTGGCTGGATCGGAGAGTATAATTAGACTGGATCTCTGGTGGCAGGGCAGGTGGCAGCTGAATGGCTACAAAATTACACACTTTGCTTCGATGATGCTGCCAGAAGTTCCTGTTTTTCTGTTTCTGATTTTGTTCTTTGAAGGAAAATAAAAAGGTTTTTCAAAGAACAAATTTATGTAGAGCTATATTCAAAATTGTTACAAAATAGCTAATATTGTGGAAAGAGAATTCACAAGTATAAAGCCTTGCTAAAAGTGATCAGTAAGTACATGAAATGGGATATTATCACCAACCAGACAGTCTAAGGAAGAACAGTAGTGATATCAACTATACATTAATTATTGCAATTTCATGTAAAAATCCATTCATGCTTATTCCTTGCATAAACTGAAGGTAAGATCTTGAGCCTTAGACCCTTAAGTAAGCATGTTTATTTTCATCTTTGAGACCTTTAACAATTAGCTAAAATTATGAGTCCTCTCCACCAGAAAATGTGCACATATGGTACATAGTACCAGGGCATATAAAATTATAGAAACGCTGGTTTCAAATCTCTGTGAAACAGAATTCTATTCATTATAGGTAGATTTGTTTGTTTGCTTATTGTTAATCCTCACCTGAAGATATTTTTTTCCATTGTTTCTCAGAGAGACTAGAAGGGAGGGAAGGATGGAGGGAGAGAGAGAAAGAGAGAGAGAAACATCAATGTGAAAGAGACACATCAACTGGTCACCTCTTGCATGGGCCCCAACCAGGGGCGGGGAGTGAACCCACAACCGAGGTACGTGCCCTTGACAGGGAATTGAACCCACGACCCTTTGGTGCATGGGCTAATGCTCCAACCAATGAGATAGATTTTAAAAATCCAGAAATATGAGAAAGATATATGAATATAGAAGAACAACCCCCTTCCTTCAAGAAAGGGACACACATCCCAAGCTGAAAAAATGGTCAGATATGACAGTTCTTCCTCAGAAATACTAAGGTTGGTGAAGGTGTGCTATGAGATAAATTAAAGAAAAGGTTCCTTCAAATCAAGCTTTAAATTTAAAAAGGGATTGACAGAGATCAGTCAATTATTTAAGAAAAGAGGATGGTGGGAGAGGGGTTAGACAACACCTTACTCGATGCAACAAGCAAATAGAGAGGATGTGTACTTGGATGAAGTCAAGGGAAAGGACAAAGGATATATAAAGACACACAGAAGGACACTGAAAGAGTGCTCTGAAACCAGGGAAGGGATCTGTTGCAAAGAGCAACAGATGGGCATGTGGAAACTATAAAGGGTGCAGATCATTTTTAAAGTGGTGTCAAAAGGAAAATGCAGAGGAGTTAGAAGAAATAAAGTTTATGGAAAAGGAAATTTACTACTACACTAAAGAAGTTAAGAAACACACAAAGCATAGAATTCAAAAATAAAGGGAAAATTTAGAAATAGTAGAAAGAAATGAGTGTCAGAGGCCTGAGTTATGATGAATTAATAACTATTTTGACAATTTTTACAACTGAAGTCATTATACTATGACTTATGATGCAATACTGTAGTTCAGACATGGGGGTTGAGGGGACATGGTAGGGAGTGGGGGTGGGGGTAAAGAGTCCCTTTACTAGTTATTCTCACTTGCCCGGAAGGCTTACATTTCAACAGGATACTTCCAGGAATTTTCAGAAAATCTGCTATGCACAGATATTCCCTAATATCCATGAGACATCCTCAGGTGTCCCAAACAAGGGTCCATGCACCACTCCAAGGGAAGGAATCTTGTTCTCCCTGAACCTTTTCTCTTCTTGATCTACTGGATGCCCCTGGTTGGAGTCAGCTTCAGTGGTCTATGACCTCTCCCAAATCTACGTATCCAGCTCTGTCTCTCTCCCAAGCTCTAGCTCTATACAATTGCTTCCCTTTGCCTCTAGAAAGAAGTCATCAGCATAGGGAAGATCCTTTAGAATCACCTGCAATCTCCCCAGCCTCACCTCATCTCTTGGTCTGAATTCCACTTCCAGCCAAATTCAACTTTTCCAAACACATGAGCAGTGCACTCCTTCAGCCTGACCAGGAAAAATCCTACTCACTTTCCACAAATTTCAAATATTGCTTTCTTGGAAGACCCTTCCCTACACACAGCTGCATGTCTGCCTCTCTCATGATACTTTGAGTGCCTAGAGACAAATATAATGGCATGCTCATCTCTGCTTCTAGTACAGTGTCTGCTATGTCTTGTTCCTAAAAAATATATTTCATAAATTACTACAAGTACCATAGATTAGGTGCTTTTCAACCTACACTTTTCCTTTAGAACATTGAATATTTTCCTCCAATGTACAGAGTATGCCTATGCCACCAGAAAAAATGTGTTAGAATATGATAGGAAAGGATATTTGGCAGGTGGTGGAAGAGATAGGAAAGGAATTGGAAGCATACATATTGTTTGTCCATATTATTTTCAGGGCTAGATATACAAATATAATAGTCTGAATATAGCATGACATTCATTTTTAAAATACAAATATTTTTGTAATCAAATGGATGATTATCTAAGCAATGAAAGAACGTGGGGGAAATAAGGACAGCGGGATTTTTTTTTTTTCTAAAAATTAAACTGAAAAAACAAACACAGATATAAAGACACACTCTTTGGTTAGAAATAATTAACCATAATGTAATCAACATTATTGATATTACTGAGCTAAGAACATGTCATTCCAAAGAAAGATTGTGTGGCTATAAGAGTCCAAAAGAAGATTGTTACAGCTGCAAACATACATAATGATAACACAGACACTAACCAGGAGAGAGGCTACGTTTCCAGGCAGGCATAGGCATAGACATGATCTGGCTAGAATAATTCTGCTATGTAGCTGGACACAGTAAGCTATTAAAAATGAACCCTGTCACACATTGAGCGCATTTAACCAACGCCCCTTGTTCTAATTATATCATCACTAATCCCAAGCTGTTTGTCTATAGTGAATGGCAGGTCAGGCTAAGAGAAATATCTGATCTAATAGTTACATTTCTCATTTTAAGTAAGTGCGTTCCTATTTCATATGTTGATCTTTTGTGAGGTCTACTTGCATGATTCAACATGCCAGCATCTTAATGATTTGGAATACAGATGAGCTTGGATTTCTTACTTTACAAGGCTGAATGCCAGGTTCACCAGCCATCCTTAAGATATACCCTTTATAATTACATTTTGTCCCAACATAAATTTCTCAGTAAAAAGAGGGAAATATAGAGCAATCAGTGTCTTAAGAAAACAATTTCTAGAAAATGATGGTAATTGAGATAACTAAAAGCATAAAACCTTAGACAAAGGTCAAAAGAGTCATATAAAACAAAAAACATGAATGCGGGGAAAAGCTGTACTTCTGGATCCCGAAACACTTAGAACTGGTAATAAGGGTGTGATTTTTATATATTTTTAAAATCTTTATTGATTTCAGAGAGAGGAAAGAAGAGGGAGAGAGAGAGATAGAAACATCAATGATGAGTCATTGATCGGCTGCCTCCTGCGCGCCCACTACTGGGGATTGAGCCCGCAACCCGGGCTCCTAGGATCCTAGGTCGATGCTCAACAGTTGAGCCAAGCAGGCCCAGCAAGGACGTGATTTTAATGGACCAGAAATCAGACTGCTGAGAGTCAAGGAGAAAGCAAGAGAAAGAAAAGGCAATAATATAGATCTTGTAATGCACAAGGAAAACTGACATGGTAAGATTTACACCTACGTAAATCTGAGAGTTTCAAGTTTTGCTCTCAGACCTGGAGCAAACTATTCTGGCCACGTGACTGCAGAAGGATTGTAAGCAGGAGGTTGCAGAAAGGTAGCCACCAAGAAAAGAAAATGGTTATCAATGCCCATTACATAAAATAAGAGTGAAAATCGCTGTGCAGTCCTTGCTTCTCATAGAAAACCAGCCCCCGAGAAGAAAAGATTTAAGTTTAGGTAGCAACTCATACGATGCTGCATCCAATGTAGATACCGAGATTCAGTTCTCTTTTTCAATTTGGAATTTGTTTTTATTTTCTTTCTTTTTATTAAATTTATTGGAGTGACATTGTTAATAAGATTATATAGGTTTAAAATGTACATTTCTATGATATATGACCTTCATATTGCATTGTGTATCCACCACCCAAAGTCAAAACATCTTCTGTCACCATATATTTGACCCCCATTACCCTTTACTAACCTCTCAGGACTCCCTCCCTCTGGTCACCACCATACACAGTTACTATGGAAACAGTATTGAAGCTCTTCAAAAATTTAGGAATAGAGTTACCATACAACCCAGCAACCCCTCTTCTGGGTATCTACCCAAAAAATTTAAAAATATTTATTTGCAAAGACATATGCAGCCCTATGTTCATTGCCAATGTCTTTTTAACTATTCTAGTAGATGTATAGTATCATTTTATTGTGATTTTAATTTGCATCTTCCTAGTGATTAATGACATGGAGTATCTTTTCATGTGCTTATTTGCCATCCATAAATCTTCTTTGGTGATGTGTCTGATCAAATTTTTAACCTTGTTCAGAAATTTTTATTATTGAGCTGAAATTTTTCTATACATACTCTACATACCAGTCCTTTGTCAGGTATGTGTTTGGCAAATATTTTCTCACGAAAGGGCTTGTCTTTTCATGTTCACAAGTTTCTTTTGAAGAGTATAAATTTTAAATTTGAGTACAATTTATTAACTTTTTCTTTTATGGTTCATGATTTCTGTGCCCTGCTTTTGTCATTGTTGTCGTTTTTAGAACTGTTGTGTGTTTTTTAAATGTTTTCGAAACCCAAGAAAACTATTTTGTACTATATTTTCTTCTATGAGTTTTATAGATTTATATTTTAAATTTAGATAGATGTTCAATTATGAGTTAATTTTTATACATACTATAACATATGGATTTTGTTTTTGGCAAATGAATACCAAATATCCCAGGGCCATTTATTGAAAACACTGTATTTTCTTTATTATATTTTTATTAAAAATAAGTTGTCCATGTATGTTTGGGTCTATTTCTCAACTCTCTGTTCTCTTCCAGTAATTTAGTAGTCTATCTTTATTTTGGTGCTATACCGTTATGATAACTGTAGCTTTACAAAAAGTCTTGAAATCAAATATTGTTTGCCCTTTAATTTTCATTTCCTCTATCAAAAATGTTTGTTATTCTACAACCTTTGCAATTTAATATGAATTTTAGAATCAGCTTGTCATTTTTTTTAAAAAGGCTGCTGGTAATTTGACTGGACCTGCATTGAATCTAAAAACTAAAAACCAATTTGTGGAGATTTGACATGTTGGTTTTTTGTGTTTGTGTTTTTTTTTACTTCTCCATTTTATTGTTAGTAAGACTGCCTCACGATAAAAAAATTTTCAAATTGTTTTTTAAATTAAATTCACTGGGGTGACATTGGTTAATAAAATTATATCAGTTCCCACTCTACAATTTTATGATTACATCATGTGTATGTTATATTGTGTGCCCACCACCAAAGGTCAAACCTTTTTCTGTCACCATATATTTCACCCCTTTTATTAGCCCCCCAGCCCCTTCCCTCTGGTAACCACCATACTATTGTCTGTGTCTATAAGGTTTTGTTTGTTTTTCTTGTTTGTTCATTTATTGCTTTTCAGTTTTATATGTTAATCTTGAGTCTTTTGACCCATTAACACACTACATCTCTACATTTTTTTAGGTCTTTAATTTCTCTTAAAAGTGCCTTTACTTTTCAGAATATAGGCCAGCACAACTTTCATTAGATTTATCTTTAAGTATTTGGTATTTGGGGTATATTATATTGTTTTTCAATTTTGATTCTTTACTGCTAGTATATAGAAATACAATTGATCCTTGTATATCGGTTACATATCCTATAATCTTGATAAACACAGCAATTTTTTTGACTAGTTATTTTTTAGAAACTTTTTTGGTAGAATCCATAGCTCACTGATGCCCTTTTTACTTTTCCCCCATTTTTTCTGGGTTTCATCTTCGACAGTTTCTATCGGTGAAGCCTATAAATTTATTCATCTCATCATCTTTAATGTCTAAACTGAGTATTTTTATCTCAGATTATTAAACACCTGCAATGAATTTTTCATCTCAGACATTGTAGTTTTCATCTCTAGAATTTCAGTTTGGGTCTTTTTTATATCTTCATGTTTCTACTTAAACTTTTGGAGATAAGGTAAACAGCTATAATTGTTCAATGTCTTTGTCTGTTAATTCTAACATCTGTGTCATTTCTGAGTCAGTTTCTGTTTTTCTGCTCATTATGGGTTGTATTTTCCTACTTCTTTGCAAGCCCAGTAATTTTTAATTGTGAATTTTACCTTGTTGGGTATGGGATGTTTCCATACTCATATATATATTCTTGAGCTTTTTTTCTGGGATACAGCTAAGTTGCTGGAAAATAGTTTTATTCTTTCAAGTCTTGTTTTTTAACATTTGTAAGGCAAGACCAATGTAATATTTAGTTTAGAGCTAATTATTTCCCTCTACTGAGTCAAGACTCTTCTGGGTACTCTATCCTCTGCTCTGTGAATTATGAGGTTTTCCAGTCCTGTTTTTATGTCTATTCCCAACCCTGTAGTAAACATTGGGCACTATTTGCTCTAATAATTTTGGGTAGTTCTTTCCACAGCTTTAAGTACTTTTTTTTGCATGTATGTACTGATCGGTATACTGCTGAATATTCAAGGAGGGCTCTGACACTCTCTGCAGTTATCTGTATAGATCTCTTACCTCTGATACTTTCTCCTAAAACTCAGACTTCCTTGGTCTCCCTCAAACAGGAGCCTGCCAGCTTCCACTTTTGTTCCCTACTTCCTGAGCCCTGCCTGAAAACGGTTTTAAGACAGTAGCCTTGGATGATTTGGGGGCTCAGCTTGTTTTCTGTATCTTGGTGATAATTGAAGTTTATTGCCTGATGTCTAGTGTCTTGAAAATCACTATTTTCACATATTGTGTCAGATTTTTGTTATTATTATTTCTAAGAAGATGGTCAATCTGGTCTCTGTCCCTGTCACAAAACAAAAGTCCTTTCTGTTCTGTTTTGTTCTGGGAGAGTTACATTGTCAGAGCAGCTTCTCCCTTGTAAGTTTTATGAGAATTTCCAGCAGTTTCAGACTATATTTTCATAACCTCAGGTGCAGGAGAAAAACTCTCAACTCCTTTTCTAGTTTGTGAAATAAAGGTCCCCAGGTTGATTGAACTTGAGTGGCATGGCATCAGTCAAGTGACTAACCTGAAGCAATCCCTGTGGCTTGGGGAACACTCTGCTCTGCTCTGCTAGGGACAGCTTGTGTCCCTGTCAGCCTGAGACCAGGGCGCACTCAGCAGTGCCACACCACACGGGCCTAGAGTCAGGCAGCAGTGACTCCCCAGAAGGAAAGCAGGGTGCCACTGCAGGAAGGGCAGGTGGATGGATAAGGGAAGAAAAACAAACAAGACACAACCGAGAACTGTGTTTATTTTTTACTTATTATAAGAATTAGGAGAAGAAACTTATTTTAGTCATTCAATTAAAAAGTTGTAGACTTTTTGTTCCATTTTGTTTTGTTTGTTTTGCTTTTGAGTCATTTTGTTGACAGTTACAGTTTTATAACAATTCATCTGAACTAAATGAATCCTCTGGTTCAATATTATGTATGTTCTCTGTTCAAAATCATAAATGAAATACCGTTTCATTAATAAAATTCTCTCATGGAAGAAAAAATAATATTGAAAATAACAAGAAGTCTTTATCTTCAGTCTGTACTAAATGGTTGCATCTTTTTTTTCAATTATTTAACTTCTCAAGATGTCTTCTTTTAATTCCATAAGATAAAGACTTTCATAATTTATTGTGTATTAAAGACCAGGAATATGCAAACATGGTTAGTAAGAATTTTGAAAATTTATTTTGCCCTAAATTAGTTTAAATAAGGTGGGCTGTCCCTTGTGGACCAATGAATTCCACACTGCCTCTTGTGAGTAGAGCAAAGGAAGCAAAAGTGCACATTTCCTACCCCCTCATCTGTATTTCTAAGTGACTCAGTAGGTGGATATAGCATAGGGGAGATGAAAACATTATCATCAAAATATACATTACTTATTTCTCAATGATCTTTTCTACATTTTCTAGAGTTTCCTTAAAAATAGGGTCACCATTATAACATAGCCAAAATGTGTTATTCAATGCATCTCTCATTTTATACCATGGATAACAGGTAATCAAACACTTAAGTTAGAATTATTTCCATTTTCAAACTCCAACTGTTTCAAGTGACATAAAATTCACTTTAAAACTTTCAGAAGTATTGAACTAAGATCAAATTGTGTGACATAAATAAAGTTATATATACCTAGTCTTCAGAAAAATACAATGGCTATCAGGAGTGCTAGCTGGGAGTCCATCATCTCATTAGATGCATTTATTTTATTTTACTTTTTTAAAAAAATACTTATAAATTGTTTATTTCTGGAATTTTTCATTTAATAGTTTTGGATCACAGTTGACAACAGATAACTGAAACCACAGAAAGGAAAACCGCAAATAAGGGGGGACTAGTGTAATTTTATATTACATCTTTTAGTAAACTAAGAAAATGGGCAACTCCTGAGACTTTCCCTAGAATTGATCCAAGAAGCAGAGGAAAGCCAGGACCACAGAATAGGTTTGAATGGGCAGTGTAAGGAATCAATACAGTTGATTTCTGATGATGTCATTGGATGCATTTAATTCACACCTAGCTTACTTCTCCTCACAAACCACCCCTAATTGCAGACAGGTATAATTATATAAAGTTTGAATTACTTTTTTTTTTTTTTTATACATCAGTGTATCATTTCAGATACCCTTAAGCTTTCCACTTGTCCTCTATTATTTTCCGAAAGTGTTAGTTCTTTGGGGGAGAAAAATGACATAGCAGCTCATCAAATTAAATTGAATGAAGGCTACTTCAATGCAATCCATATGATTTTATTATTTATTTCTCATCTTGATTGGATAGTGTTGATTTTCTTCTACTTACATTTAAAAACAACTTAGAACTCTTTTCAAATTTAAAAAAGACTTATAATTCTAGGACTTTCTGCCTAAATTTACAAAAACAATGAATCAGAATGATAATTGGCAAAACAATCCACAATTTTTTTTTTTTTTTCCTTAGGTAGCTACATAATGTGATTTTATTTTTTAAGATAGTTTTACAAACTTTCTTTCACCAGAGTTTCAACTGAGCTGAGTAGCTGCTACTCAGTAACTAACACATAAACTTAAAAACAGTGTATATATATTTGTGATACACACTCATCACCTAGCATGTTTTAAAATAATCAGCTATTAAAATATTAAGAGATTATTATTTAATAAATCTACTTAAAATTGAAGATTAAGTATTCAGAATTGATATCAGAGACCACAAACTTCCTTCAATTAATTAAATCTATATTTTTTAAAAAGCAGTCATAGATTTGATCAGAATTTCCATAAATATGGAAAAATGTAGTATATTCCTATATACTGGTAATAAAAAATTAACAATTGAAATTGGAAAGGATACAAGAAAGACACAATTTCTTCCCCCAAAGAATGCACAAGCTTCTTCCTGGAGCCTGCATTTTAATAAAAGTAATAAACATAGCTATTTTTTACAGTTTATAATAAAAAAGATGATTTTGGGGGGGAAATTCTGATATTGGAAAACAATACTAGAGCATTAAAATATGAAATAATTAGGGATAAATCTAACAAAAGATGTATGAGGTCTATACACTGAAAACTAAAACACAGTGCTAAGAGAAATCAAACAAGACCAAAGTAAATGAAGTAACATACCATGTTGATGGATCAGAAGACCCGATATTGATAAGATGTCAATTCTCTACAAATTGGCATGTAGATTTGATGCCATCCCAATCAGATTCCCAGTAGGCTTTGCTTTAGAAATTGACAAGCTAATTCTAAATTCACATAGAAATACAAAGCACTTAGAATGTACAAAACAACTTTGATAAAGAAAACAAAGTTTGAGGACAAATAATACCACATTTCAGCTTTATTACTTTAAAGCTGTAATAATCAAGATAATATGATTTGGTATAAAGATAGAAACATAGACAAAAGGAACAGAATAGAGTACAGAAATAGATCCACTCATATATGGACAACTGATTTTGGACAGACTTTCAAAGTCAAGTTATTAGAGAAAGGATAGTGATTTTAACAAGTGGTGCTTTTAAAACAATTGGACAACTGAGTAAATTTATATGAATCAATTTAATCTAAGGTGTTAGAAGTCAGAAGAGTGGTTGCCCCTAAGGCTGGAGGGTATTGATTGACATGTAATATGAAAGAAACTTTTTTGGGTGTTGAAAATATTGTGTGTATTTATCAGGGAGTTAGCTACATAGATAGATACACATGTAAATATTCATCAACATGCAAATTTAGTATTAGTACACTGTACAGTATACATGCAGTATCTCAAAAAGTTTTCTAAAAAGTCATGTTTGCTGAAGCCCAAACATATATTTACCACTGGAGGAAAAACAATATTCTCTACCTTCCTTAACAACTTCCACCTTTCATCAAGCGTCCCTCACTGGGGGAAACTGGAGCCATACCAGCAAGAGATTCTGGGGAATTCAGTTACCAGGATTCTGGCACCCACAAAACATGATAGTATACAAGAGATTAGGAATAAATGCTGAGTGGTCCTCACTCAGCATTTATAATGTTCTTATCTTGTGGAAAGTTAATGAAAGCAAAGAATACAAAGTTTTCTAGAATATGGTACTACAGATGATATTTTAGAATTATTTCTCTTGGAATATTCCAGGATCCATCATTGAAACCTAAGACATTGCACGAGTGTGTGTGTGTGTGTTGGTATTTTAACCAGGATAGTAATATAAGAGAAACATTATAACTCATGGTTAGCTAAGAACTAGAATATTAAAATTATGAGTCCCTATACAATTGCATGATTAAAATTTAAAAATTTTAGAATGGAGTAGGAACAACAATTTTAATTAGACTATTCTTTAACAAAACAGAACACAAGTATTGGTTCTCTAACAAAAGACTTTTTATTGAAATGGCAGAAAATGCAACAAAATAAAAATAACACATTTCAATGACATCATAACTTATGATATCAAATATACATGCCATATTTGTGTTCATTTTCCTTTTTTTATTTGCTTTGCTTAGAAACTAAATCTTTGATTAGCCTCAAGCTTATCAATCTCATTTTATGACTTTGAATTAGCACATTTTACTACAGAGAAATATTTTGCATATTATAAAATGAATTGCCATTAATGGTGTACTTTTCACGTTTTCAGATTAAACATGCCATAAACCAATAGTTCAATGTTTTATCACACCATGTTACAACTACAAAAAAATATTCCATTACAGAGAATCGTAAGTGTTGTAGGGCTTACAAAGTACAGTATCTTTATAAAGATTTGTCGCCTACTTCTCTTTTAATTTTCATCTTTAATAGTATCCCTATTGCTACAATTTGTCATGTGTTCTCTCTCATCCTCCTGTTATTGCCCAGACAATACCATCCGACAAGCAAAGCCGAGCTAACTCTTTTTCATTTGGAAGGTTCCAATTGGAGTCTTAACTTGGTATAAATTTGGCATATCTCCTCATGAGGTGGAACATAGGCTCACCCACATAATAAAGATACTTTGCTTCACTGCATCTGTCATTTATCTTTTCCCACCTCTGCTGAGCATGAGCACCCTAGGTTCATTTGAAGGCGGTGTTCTCACACATCTCAGCGTGGTCCTAGGAGAAAAACACGGTCTATCTAATCTAAACTAAAGGACCCTCCCTACCCTCCTCCTGTAGCATATTTTGTAACTTCAAGTTCACTGGTCATTTCCTTCTGATTTACGATATACCGCTGTGCTGCATGTGTCACCCAATAAACTATTCATGAGAACATTTGCATCAGGATTACTGGGGGGAAAAAGGCAACTTGAAAACCACACCACATTCACTGAAACCAAGGTCCACTTTCTTCCCATTTTCTTCTTAAAAACATCATCAACCTTTTACTGCAATATTGTAGTCATTTGACATTTACCATGCATCATTGAAGACTTTTTCCGAGTTTGATGCGAACATTCTCCAACATCTAGGACTTAGCACTATGGCTCCCAGACCCACCATCATATCTGTAACTTTCCTGTGCAAGCTTATGTTTCTTCATCTCTCCTTAGACCACCATGTGCTACATGGCATTCTTTACCTAATTATGTTTAAATTCTCCCCCTCTTCTTTGTTACACTCATCTAAATCTGTCCACAGTTCTCTTTAAATATTCAATACCCTTGACTTGAATATGTTTTAGCATATATAAGCTGTACCTACTTTTTTTCTCCCTATCTTAACTATATTTTTTCTTTTGTTCTTTTAGCTTAAATTTTCACTCTCACTTCTTTCTACCTATGCTTACAAGATGCCCCATGATACAGTGGGAAAGCATTAAAGAGGCAAGAAATCAGGGGTTAATCCTGACATACTCACTCACTCTTTAACTTTGGGCAAACCATTGCCCTTCTAGTGGTCTCACTGACCTCACCTATAAATGAGAGTGCTAGTTGGAATGTTCTATGAAGACACTGCTAATGCTAGAAATTCTGTAATTCCAATCAACAACTACATCTATATCTATATATCTTTATCTATTTCCCTGTTGCAATCAATCAATTTCTCTGACTAAAATATAATAAAAAAATTTTCTTCATTTCCAGTTCTAAGTTCTTCAGTGTTACATTACCTTATTTATTTTGCTTACTTTTATCTTAGCCTGTACTTTGTTATTTTTGAAATCTATTTCTTTCTTGATTTTGGTCTGAACCACAGAAATCAGACTATAAAATTTGTAAACAGTCTGCTCTGTAAGTCTCAAACCTGGCAACATTTGCTAAGCTACTCAATTCATGAGCACATGTGCACACTCACATACACACATACACACATGTATTTGAATGTATGTGCATGCAAATACACACATACACTTTGCTGCCTCTGGATTCATACTGGTCTAAGTTGAAATCCTAGCTATGTACTTCCCTCTCTAATCCATAATTTCCTCAAATGTAGCAAGAAGGTAATATCCCTACTTTAGAGCTCTGTTGTAAGAACCAAATAGGATAAATATGTAGTGTACAACACAGGACCAGCTCATGGTAGGTTTTAAGCTGTTCTCCCACTTCTCATTATTTTAACATTATCTGAAATATAACATGTAACAGAGCTCCTTGAGGCAAGTGGACTTCTTTCCTTCTCCACACCAGGCACCAGAAGTGAGACTCCGTTAGAAAAGTGGGCTCCCTCAAACCCCTGGATCTATTTTTAATAACACCTAGAAGAGTTCTTTATTTGAAGATTTTCCAGCAATGAAAAAAGGATTTGTTGGCAATAACTAATCTACTCTCAGTAAAAAAGAACTGCATAGAGTTTATTAGATGGTGTCAATGTCAGTTTCAGTTCACCTCGACTCAGAGAAGACATGGCATGTTAGCCATTCATCAAGGGGATGATATGTGTTCTGTCCCTGCACGGAAACTCTTCTGGATTGTTACATGCAGATTCCTCTTTTTTTGCACAGATGGGAACTCCTTTGTCTTCCCACCATGAAATCGATGAAGCCAGCTATATTCTTACCCTTTTTCTTTGCCTTATCCTCTGTTACAAAGGTAGACGTGCCCTGCCACCCTCCACCTGTGATCCAGATCCAGTCTCCATTCACCTCTCTGAGGCTTTTATTCTGCAGTCTTCCCTTTCTCTCCTGCATTACTGATCCCTTCTTCTCGACCATGACATTCCCATCTGCCATTCACAGGCTGGTGTTCTAGGGAATGTTGTCTTTAAAACATACACCTTCTCCCTCAACCCTACTGTAGTTAATAGTTCATCGCTGATCCCTTTCCTACAAAACTTCTCAAAAATTTGCTCTCACTGTCTTTACTTCCTCACCTTCCATTCATGCTTCAATCACTCTGGCTTCCTTTATGTTTGAATCTTCACTGCTCATTCTGCAGAAATCGACAAACTGCCCTCTGGTCAAATCCATGCACACTTTGCTGGTCTTCTCTGCCTGGGCCTCTCAGCAGCATTCACAGAGCACTCACCTTTAGAAAAATGTTGTTGTTTCCCATGATGTCACACAATCTTGGTTTTTCTTCTATTGTACCCTCCATTCCTTTGCTGGATCATCTGCCTTTATGACTTCTAAATATTGGGAGACCTTAGGGCTCAGTTCTGAGAAATTTATTTTTATCCTTTTAATATTTAATCTCTCTGTTAGTAATCCCTTCCAGCTCCATGGGTAAATTGCTGCTATTGAATTGACTTCCAAACTTTTATTTCTTGCACCAAGCTCCACTCTTACATTTCTTGCATCTCTACCCACATATCCATAGGCATCTAATACTTGACATGTCCTAAATCAATATCTTCACATAACCCCCTCAGCTCTCCCACTCTTCCCCAGCTTATTAAATGGCATCATTGTCTTTCCTATTACACAAGCTAAAAGCACAGCTCTGCTCTTGACTCTTCTCTTTTGCCCATCACATTTAATCCAGGTAAGCCCTGCTTGTAATTTCCATCCATGAAATATATCTCAGAGTAACCCATTTCTCTCTACCTTAGATGCCACTCTGACCGGTTAAGCCATCGTCATCCTTTCATGTTACCTAAGTAAGACCTGGAGTGCTGGGGATTAAATCGTAATGCTGAGATGTTTACACAGCAAGGTGTTCTTTATTCTTCAGCCTGAACTGTTCAGGAAGGATTTTTTTTCCCTTTGATTTTCTTTTCTTCTGGTTTATTCGTTGTATTACTATTTTTTAATTTATCTTTATTGTTGGAAGTATTACAGAAATCCCATTTTTTCCCCATTGAACCCACTCTACCCTGCCCTTGCCCCAACCCCAGGCCTTCACCACACTGGGTTATACATATATGCATATAAGTTATTTGGTTAATCTCTCTCCCCCCAATCCCCTACCCCGGCTTTCCCTCTGAGATTTATCAGTCTGTTCCATGTTTCTATGTCTCTGGATCTATTTTTGTTCATCAGTTTATTTTGTTCATTAGATCATTACATATGAGTGAGATCAGGTGATACTTGTCTTTCTCTGACTGGCTTATTTCGCTTACCATAATACTCTCCAGGTCCCTCCATTCTGTCTCAAACGGTAAGGAATCCTTCGTTTTTACAGCTACATAGTATTCCATGGTGTAAATGTACCACAAGAACAGACATATAGATCAATGGAACAGAACAGAGAACCCAGTAACTGACCCATGCCATTATGCTAAATTAATATTTAACAAAGGAGACAAGAGCATACAATGAAATAAAAGACAGTCTCTTTAATAAATGGTGTTGGGAAAATTGGACAGGTACATGCAAAAAAATGAAACTAGACCACCAACTTACACCATAAACAAGAATAAACTCAGAATGGATAAAAGACTTAAATATAAGTTGTGAAACCATAAAAATCCTAGAAGAAACCATAGGCAGCCAAATCTCAGACACCTCTTGTAGCAATATGTTTGCTGAAACTCTCCTAGGGCAAGGAAAACAAAGGAGAAAATAAACAAATGGGACTACATCAAAATAAAAAGCTTCCGCACAGCAAAAGAAACCATCAACAAAACGAAAAGGGAGCCCACTGTATGGGAGAACACATTTGCCAACGACACATCTGATAAAGGGTTAATAGCTAAAATATATCAGGAACTCATACAACTTAACAAAAGGAAGACAAACAATCCAATTAAAAATGGGGAAAGGACCTAAATAGACACTTCTCCAAAGAGGACATACCGATGGCCAAGAGACATATGAAAAAATGCTCAGTCACAAATCATCAGAGATGCAAATTAAAACCACAATGAGGTATCACCTCACACCTGCCAGAATGGCTCCATCAACAAGTCAACAAATAACATGTGCTGGCGAGGATGTGGAGAAAGGAGACCCTAGTACACTGCTGGGGGGAATGCAGACTGGGGCAGCCACTATGGAAAACAGTACGGAGGTTCCTCAAAAAATTAGAAATGGAGCTGCCTTTTGACCCAGTGATCCTTCCTGGTAATATATCCTAAGGAACCTGAAACACCAGTGGCAAAGAACTTATGCACCTCTATGCTCACAGCAGCACAATTTACCAAACCTAAGATGTGGAAACAGCCCAAGCGCCCATCAGTAGATGATGGATAAAGGAGGAATTTTAGGGGAGGAAACAAGATGGCAGCGTAGGTAACAGCTGCACCCGCCGCCTCCCGCAACCACATCAAAATCACAACTAAAATACAGAACCACCATCGCTCAGAGCCTCCTGAGATCTGGCTGAACAGAAGCCCCACAACCAGGGAGCTGAAGCAGCACCGAGACCGGGAGGAGGGGCGGAGACGCGGGCGGATCGGGGCTGAATCACAGAGACGCGGCCGCGGGCCCACACTCAGTGCCGCGGTCGAAACCGGGAGGGAATCTCGGCGGGGGGGTTTCCCGGAGGAGCGAGGGGTCCCAGCCCCACGGCAGGCCCCCAGCCCAGGGCTCCAGGGCCGGGAAGAAACATCCTCACAACTCTGGCTGTGAAACCAGCGGGGACTGTGGCTGAGGGTCGCGGAGGCTGCGGGAGCCCCAGCAGCTCCTCTAAAGGGCCTGACACGGACTCACTCGGACGCTCCCTCTGAGCCCAGCGCCGGGCAGCAGCTTGAAGGGACCCGGGACACTCGGGGGGGAACTAACCTGCCTGAGATCCGGGCGAGAGGCGGAGGGGCGGCTTCCTCCCAGGCAGAAGGGCTGGCAGAGGCCATGGCTCCTTTGGCGAGTCCTCCCCGCACACAGCCGGCAGGCAGGCGCCATGTTTGAGTCGCCAGCACCTGACTCTCACCTTTGGCCCCGCCCCGTGATTCCCGGAGGCCCCGCCCCTCCCCACCTGCAGCTCATCCAGGCCATTTCCAGGGGCTTTTCTGTGCAAGTGGCCTCTCGAGCCTCATGCTCAGGACTTTCCTAAAATCTCTCAAACAAGCAGCAGTGTGCCCCATACAGCTTGATAAGCGGCCCCAGGCCTGGCACTAGCGGCAGCTGCATTGGCTCATAGCTTGGCCTCTCCTGGGCACCTCCAAGCCCAGCACAAGTAGCAGCCAACTACGGTTTGCTGTGTAGCTCATGCTGGGGGGCCCTGGGCAAGGCACTGGCACAGGCTGACTTTGCACCTCCCGGGAGGCCCCAGAGACAGTGCACCTGGTGCTCAGACTCGACCACGCTGGATTACAACCCTACCACATCCACCAGTGACACATTCAAGGGGAGCACTTGGTGAACACCAAACCCCACTGAAGTAAATCCTGCTCCATAGGGGTGTCTCCAGCACAGCAGCTCTTTGGCTGTAGTTGCAGTGGGTCTGCACAGGCTATTGGCCTGGGGGTCAATTCCTCCCAGTGATGCCAACAGCAACCAAGGCTCAGCTACAACAGGACAGTGCACACAGCCCACACAGGGGAGCACCTAGAAGGCCCTGCTCAGGTGACTGGGGAGGCTGAGCCACTGGACCCTACAGGACACCTACTACACAAAGCCAGTCTACCAATTCCAGGAGACAGAGCAGCTCCACCTAATACATAGAAACAAACCTGGAAGCAGCCAAAATGTGGAGGCAAAGAAACATGTCACAAAGGAAAGAACAGAAGAAATCTCTAGAAGAGGAACTAAATGAAATAGATCCAAGCAAGCCTACAGATACAGACTTCAGAACTTTGTTTCTAAGGATGCTCAACCATATTAGTAAGAGTATTAGGAGAAAATCGATGACATAATAAAGTACCAATTTGAAATAAAGCCTACACAAACTGAAATGAAGAATAATTTACATGGAATCAACAGTAGAGTAGAGGACGCTGAGATTCAAATCAGCAATTTGGAACATGAGGAAACAAAAAACACCCAACCAGAAGAGCAAAAAGAAAAAAAATCCAGAAATATGAAGATAGTATAAGGAACCTCTGAGACAACTTCAAGAGGCCCAACATCTGTATTATTGGGATGCCAGATTGAGAAGAAAGCAAGCAAGAAATTGAAAACCTATTTGAAAAAAATAATTACAGAAAACTTCCCCTACCTGGGGAAAGAAATAAACTTACCATTCCAGAAAGTACAGAGGGTCCCAAACAAGAGGAACCCATAAAGGCCCACACCACAACATATCATCATTAAAATGCCAAAGGTCAAAGACAAAGAGAGAATCTTAAAAGCAGCAAAAAAAAAGCAATTAGTTACCTACAAGGGAGCACCCATATGACTGTCAGCTGATTTCTCAACAGAAACTTTGCAGGCCAGAAGGGAGTGGCAAGAAATATTCAAAGTGATGAAAAAAATGGAACTACAACTGAGATTGCTCTACCCAGCAAAGCTATCATTTAGAATTGAAGGTCAGATAAAGAGCCTCACAGATAAGAAAAAGCTAAAGGAGTTCATCACCACCAGACCAGCACTACAGGAAAAGTTGAAGGGTATTCTTTAAGAAGAAGATAATGAACAAAACAGTCTGATGAACTAAATAGATCCAGAGACACTGACACATACAACAGACGATCATATTTCAGAGGAAAGAGGGAAGGGGTGGAGGGTGGGAAGAGATTAACCAAAGAAGTTATATGCATATAATCATTACCCATGGACACAGTCAATAATGGGGTGAAGGCCTGGGGAGGGGGTGGGAGCGAGGTGGAGGGGGTCAATTGGGGGGAAAAATGGGACACCTGTAATACTTTCAACAATAAAGATAATTTTTTTTTAAAAAGAAATTTTAATGGATAAAATTAGATAAGATGTTTTACACTTATGATATTAGAAGAAAGACTGAAGTGAGGGTAAAATGGTATTATAAATATATAGAACACAAGGCCCAAATAGATATGTAGTTTTTTGGGGGGTTTGGGGAAGGTTTCTAAGGATTGACTAGGAGGAAAGCATAATGGTAATGTTTAATGTTTAAAAAAGATAATGAATCCATTTTTGAATGTGTTAATCGTAAATAACTCCAAAATACATCATCTCTATTTTTTAATCTGAATAGGCTAAATCTACAACTTTGTTTTTAAAGATCAGCATCTTTGTGTTCTCAGCATGCTGTGGCAATAAATACCCTTCGATGAAAAATATATTTTCATGTGTAAAGTTGGAATTTAAAATAATCCTTATTTATTCCTCTTGCAGGCTCTTCCTCTTGTATCACCACATCCTAACTCTCACACAGCCCAAGGAATAGACCTTTGGGATATTACTGTGTAATCCTTTCCTGCTCTAAAGTAATAAATTAGTGGCACATAACCACATAATTTTATATTAACTCAGCAGTTTTTATTGTGGCATCTAGCAAATACCTGTTTCTGTTTGTATTAACTGTCCAATTCCCCTTGATCACCTCACTTTGGTGAGCAGGCTTCTAATTTTTCTGTTTGTTTTGCTTAGATCCCATAAGCCCTCCACCACCTTCCTGAAGCCTACCATGTATGGATGATGCAATGTAATGATGGAAAGACTGCCCCCTCTTGGAATCTTCTGCTCTGTTCATAGATTATGGACCGGTGTTTGGTTTTCCAGTTGTCTAAAGCAGACAGAGTCTCTGTGTGGTCTTCTCAAATGTTTTAAGCTGACCAGAATCTTACTTTGATTTCTCCCATTCCCATCTTTTTCTTCTACCTTCTACCAACCAATCATTTTTCTCCTGTCTTCCAACTCCCAAAATGACTCTTTTCATCAGCTATTCCTCCAAATATTTCTTCGCTATCAGAATTCTAACACTACCATCCCCTGTAGCATGTTCTCATGCACTTTTGTTAAATGCATTGGTATCATTTTCCTTCTCAAGGCCTCCTTTGAATTTCCTCTTGCCATATTGTCATTCTGTCTGACTATACTTTCCTATTGTGTATTCCTTCCTATCTTATATTTTCACCTCTGTTCTAGCTTCTATATTTTTACCTCTATCAAAATCCAGGGTCTCTTAGCCACACCCTTTCTGATCTTGCTTTTTTCTGATAGTCTTTATTTCTGGTTTATTCAGAGGAACCACTAAAATAATTTCAGAAGTCCTGGCCTCCTTTTCCCCATTCATTCTCCAAAGACTCCTCCGAGTCTTTCTCACCCAATTAGAAACGTAAAGCAAATTTATTATTAGCAAGGATTTTAATGATCTTAAACATGCCTCTTGTGTTCAGACCGACAGTTTCTAATCAGCGTTCCCTGGTTGAACAACTCTTCTGGGACCCCCATGGCGATTCTTCACTGTGTTTCTTCCCTCGAAGGCATCGCCAGCAACCTTCACATCCTCTTAGGACTGAACCAACTCTTTGAAGCTTACTCTTAAGCACCTCCCTGAACTAGTTCTCATTAAAAACAAAAAAGGAACAGGGTGAATTTGCTTCCCTTCTCCTTCCCCTTCTTTTGTTCCTCCTTTCTACACTGACAGCCTCTCACCAGCACTCCTCTCTTTCAGAGCCCACCTTGCCCGCCTTCTGGATGCGGGCAGTGGACATGGTTCCAGCTGCTGATGGAGCTGAGGGGCACCAGCGAGAGCCCAGGCAGGCCGCCCCGCTCCCCCCAGGGGCTCCCACTGGGGCTTTACTTCTGCACAAGGCCCACAGTGGCCTGAGCACACACTGAACTGTTGCTTTCCCTTGACTTTTCCAGGACTGAACTTCCTGAGTCTTTAGCCCTAGGCTGAAAACTAAAAGCCCTGAAAATTGTTTTAGAAACCCTGGAGCCTTTACTTTCCATCCATTCTTGAATTGAGTGCTCTGCTTCTCTCACTCCCTTCTTCCTTCCCCCCCCCCCCCCCCCCCCGACCCCAGGGGCAGGCACGCTGCCTGGGCAGAAACAGGCGCCTCTCCCACCGGCCTCAGAGGCTCTGCAAGCTCAAGGGGGTAGGAACTCTGTTTGAGCTGTTTGCTCTGGTGCATGCAACCACTTCTCACCTGGAAATGACAGGGGTCTGCTGCAATCCAGTCTGCCATGGCATCACGATCCAAGAAACATAGTCAAACAAAAGAAAAGGAAAAATATTTCTCATCTCTCAAGAAAGCCCAAAAAGAAGAGTGAAATATCTTTAAAACCTTTTCTAGCCATGACTGCCACTCATAACGTTCTCCACACAGATGGAGATCCTCACAGAAACTTAGTCCACATGGCGCTTCTCTCCATATTTTCTCTCTTATGCCCATAGCTAAAAATCATTTCTCTGTTAGTTCATCAGTGCAGCCCCTTTGTCTCCACACCAGTGTCCCTCCCTGCCTGCGCATGCCACCACATCATCGCACCGTGCCTTCCCCAGAAGCCCACGCTCCACGCCTGGAGCACCCCACGGTGCAGAGGAAGGAGGTGCAGCGAACCTGCTCCTCTCACAAGAATCACACACGACCCAGGCTCTGTACAACACAGAACAGCCAATGAACTGATTCAACAATGAATCCTCCCTCTTTTAAGGGGCACAGGGGTGAGAAAACATAAGGATACTGTTTCATAACATAGTAAATAGTAATAACATAGTAAGTATGTTATTGTATATATTTTTTACAAGGTTCAAATCTACAAATCCACTATCTCATCCACAAAAAAGCTGGGAGAGATATTTTCTGACTGTACTCTTACCTCCATGATGTGTTTAATGTCACCTTTCTACATAAAGGTCTAGAATTAGTATACTTTATCTAGGTCTAGTGTACCCAGAAGGCTTCTGAAATTGAGTTCTGTAAAGAGCACTAGTCTAAGAGTTAGAAGACCTGCAATTAAACACTGCACTATCACTGGATGGATGACATTTAACAAGTCACTTATTGTCTTAGTTTGGGTCCCCCAGAAGCAGACCCTAAGACAAATATTTAAGTATAAGTAGTTGACTTGTAAGATGACTCCAAGAAACATGGTAGCTGAGTGGGGAAATGAGACAGAAAAAGGAAAGAAGTCATTAACAGATGTATTATATTATGAATCAAGTTAACACTGTGGGCAACTGAAGCTGAATCCTGCTGGGGAAATCTGAGAGACAGCCTAGGAGACACCCCTTGAAGGTACCCACTGTAGGATGAGAAACAGCAATTCAAGTCAGACATTGAGAGCTTTATTTTGTGGAGGAGAGGGGGTGTTAATTCCAGCCTGTCCTTAGAACAGACAGAGGAGCATCTATTGATCCAAGTAAACAGTCAAAGAAATTCTATCAGCTACGTGTTGTTGCGGGTGCATAAAAATAATAAATATCAAGGGACTATGGCAGGACAATTGTAGTGTCTTACAACATTCCTCCCCTTGCACCACTCAGATTCTCTTGTGCCCCACATGAAGGTCGCTGTGTCCTGTCACTGATTCACTATTTCTTTTGTAAAATTACATTAGGAATGTTAGTGGAATAAGGTACACTTTCCATTGCTTCCATTGGTCCTGAGGCCATAATTGATGTGCGTTATCTCCTGTCTTTATGTTCAGTTAGTGATTCAGCTTCCCCAGGTTGCTCACCTGGTAGGTGGCCCAGACTCTCATCCCTGAGGGGTCTGAGCACCTGGTTACTGTACCTTTGTCAGGTATGGATGCTGTTGTGCCCATTCAAAGTTTTCAGGCATGGAAGCATCGAGTAACTCACCGAATCCCTGGGGCTCTGGAATGTTTTTTCTTTCCCCCATTTGATAGTAGCAACTCTATTTCCTCTTGATAATCATAGTCATTTTCCTGCCATTATGCTAACTTCTTACTTTGCCTGCTTGTCTACTACTATTAGAAACACAAAATTAGCAGGTGATAGCCCTAGCTAAGCTTTAATGGCACTTTTACCATTTCCCTTTACGGAAGACTTACTTCCCATTCCTGAAAACCAGGTCCTCTAATCCAGAAGAGTTTAAAGTTGTGGGAACAGGAATGATAATTTTCCAATCAGACTGATGTTCAGGTGGGTTAGTTCCATCCCTTGGTTCCTTTTCTATCAGGGACACAGCCCATATAATGGCAATCAATTCAAAGTATATAGTACCTCTTAAAAGCAGAACTCCACCTCTCAGAGCTTCATTTTCCATCTGGTTTCAAAACTGTGCCTTTGAGAACTAAGTTACACAACATTTCATCAGGCCAGCAGCTTCTGGGCGATGCATATAATGGGAGAACTAATGGGTGCCAAGGTCTTGTGTCCATTGTTGAACCTCCATCCCTGTAAGTGTTCTCCTTGATCCAAACAATGTCATATGGAATCCTATTATGATAAATCAAGCACTTGTGGGCCCTCTGATTGTGGTGCTGGAAAAGTAAAAGGTCACATTTACTGGAGTTTGAAAGCCAGCTGGCATGCACAGAAATTATAAATGCCAAAGGGATATGAGCAGGGCACTGACATTATCTGCAAACAGCCAGAATCTCTTTCTTCATCTACAAATTGGACCCAATAATAAAAAAATCTCAAAGGTTTTCTATGGGAACCTGCTTCTGAAATATTATAGGAATGTAAGCCACAATCAATCTGTTTTCTGAAAGAAGCTACAAATATATATATCACTCTTCTTCCAGAAAGTGAGAACCTATCTTGGGTTTTCTTTTACATTCTATTTCATAC
Source organism: Miniopterus schreibersii (assembly GCF_964146895.1). Lineage (NCBI taxonomy): Eukaryota > Metazoa > Chordata > Mammalia > Chiroptera > Miniopteridae > Miniopterus > Miniopterus schreibersii. The sequence goes on along the minus strand of NC_138107.1, from coordinate 50,100,021 downwards.
TTAGCCACCTGTGGTTAATATGTGACTTTAAATCTAACATATAAAAGTAAGTCAACTAAAAGAAAAAGATATTTTAACTTATAAATTAAAAACAAAAAATTTGGATTTCCATTTTCAAAGGACTGTTGTTGTTAATCACCCACAAAAAAACTAAGAATAATTAATTTTTCAAAATAAAATCTCTACTTAAATTATTGGGCCCTTGATGGAAGGGAAAATCTATTACCTGTCATGTTTGATAGACATTTTAATCTAATCTATTAAATCAAATAATTTATTTATCTTAGAAAATGTTATCACTAAATGATATGCATGATATCTAGGATTAATAAAAGTAATGCGTACAGTAGATTTTAAAATATTATTTCAAAACTTTCTAAGTTGTTTTGTCTCAATGGTATTTTCTTCTTATGAGAGGGTCAACTAAAATTATCTTATATTCAGTAAGTATATCCATTTTTTGTCAAAACCCAGTTTCTGTTAAGCTGTATTAATCTTTGTGGACTCTATAGGGAGAAAATGATGTCATAGCCTTAGGAACATGAGGCCACATTGTGAAATGCAAGAGCCAGTCTATTAGAAAGAAAAGGCCTGCTAGGGAGGAAAAGCCATGAGGCTGAGATGATAAATAAGAAGAAAAAGAGTTTAATGGAACAGAGAGAGCATTTTTGTACAAAGAAGTTGCTTTTATGAGAAAGAACAGATCTGACCCCATTGGTCTGGTCAGTAATGTTCGTGAGTGAGATAATCCTGGGGAGACAGAAAGAGTCCTTTCAGACAAGTAAGAGTGTCAACTGACTGTCAGATTTGGTTATTATCGATTACATTTTTGAACATATTATTTTCAAACAGAGACAATTTCCATTTTCATAAATGTTCTGTCTTTCCTTTCTCATTTGTTATTATAGTTCATTTGAAGTGCTTTAACTAAAATGTATATCTTGTTTTAAATAAATATTAATAACTTGTATAATACCACTTTAAAATCTGTTTTCAAGTCCTGAGGCTGTCCAGTTATTCACCCATAACTAAGAAACTTCTAGTATCTCTTCTCACCTAGTGCCAGCAACATAGGAGTGAGCACAAAACCTTAGCTGCATCTGAGAAGTCTAGTAAGAACTGCTTCAGACCTCAAAGCAGTGTGAAAACTACTGGGCAAAGTCGCATTTGGTGAAAAGACATGGGAGATCCTTCACATCCTTTTACAAAGGGCACACGTGAAAAGTCAATATTTTTTAGTGCCAACAAATACCTCTCTCAACAAATACAAGGCTTAGGGCTTGACAACAACCAGGACTTATGACTATACAACATTCAAGATTATCGCCCGCTTGTGTTCACATGGAGAACCCTAGACATGATTAAAGATGTCAGGAGACCAGATCTCCCTTTGTGTTCTGCCCACAAAGAAATACTCTCTTCCTCATCAGCTATACCATATTCTCCTGCCCACACTCAGGAAAAACTTACACAATATTGTAAGGCAGACTAACTATATTTTACCACCTGCAACATAAAAGCTGGTTAAAAAATACATGTATATGTATATGTATATGTATATGTATATGTATATGTATATGTATATGTATATGTATATGTATATGTATATGTATATGTATAATTCTCCCAAAACAAGGAGATATGAAAAAGTGAAATGTTTAAAAAGTATATATGCATCTTTATATACATATGCACAGTAAATATATGCAACACATTTTATTCCCAACTTCACAACTATGCTTTTCTTCTACTAGCATAGAAATATTTCCATGTAGTATTTGAAACTAGTGTTCCAGAGGAAATCATATTTTTGGCAACACCCAGGGTAGCAGTTTGTTTTTTCCATTACAGTGCACAAATGCAGAGAGATTTATTTTTTTACACCTTTACACTTTGGTGATATTTAAATATTATTTTTCATACTACTTTAAAAGAAATGTGATCTCAAGGTATTTAGCAGTAAGTGCAATCCATCCAAAACAAGGAAATATACCAAAAAAGAAAAAAAAACACTTAAGAAAAGAAAAATATTACATGATTGCCAGGACAAAAATTATTTTAAATTACAGGGTAATGATTATAATCAGGATTCTAAACCCTTGGTCTTATAGTTTATAGTAATATAATTTTCTATAAAATTTAAACACATAGAAATTGGATAAAATTTGGATAAAATGGAAAACTAGATCAGACATTTTGTCAAAATGAATGTTTAACTACATTAGAATTTTTTAAACTGACCACAAATTGAAACACTTTTGTTCTGTTCGGAGGAAAATACAAAAGAATTAAAAGACATAGCTTCTGCATTTATAGTATTTGGAAATTTATTATTTTATGTATTTAACCTATTATGCTATTTTGAATAACATTCGATTTGCACTTAATTTACACAGCTGACAGGATATTCAGCTAACTTGCTAATCATACCAGTTTTCAATATAAAATATAAACAGATGTTAAGCAAAGTTCATTTTCTCTATTTGCTTCAAATATCTGGATTTTCAAGACAGCAAATTTTAATGCAAAGTAATTCTATGAACTAAGTATGCCTCTTTTATATAATACTGCTATTAAATATCCTTATGGCCCGGCCAAGCATGGCTCAGCGGTTGAGCGTCGACCTAGGATCCAGGCGATCGGGGTTCGATTCCCGGTCAGGGCACATGCCCAGGCTGTGGGCTCGATCCCCAGTCGGGGGCGTGCAGGAGGCAGCCGATCAGTGACTCTCATCATTGAGGTTTCTGTCTCTCCCCCTCTCCCTTCTTCTCTCTGAAACCAATAAAGATATATCCTTATAATCATTTTATAAATTTACAACAATCTGTCTTAAAACATTTTAATTAATTAATACTTAAGATGTTTAATAAAAATAGTGATCCCAATCTAAATTTAAATATGTAAAACTATCCTAATAAGTAAACCTTATAAGTAAAAGTATTTGAATTTAACAATATGAATAACCTCTGAATCTTTTAATTTTTTCAAAATGGCTACATGAAAGACATTTAAAAAATGGAGAAAAGGATAGGAAGGGAGCTCACGTTCAGTGAATGTTTGTCTCTGTGTTTGCTGCTGCCTCCAGTGCATTACATGGATCATCTTAAATAGCAATTGCTTCCCTTCTATGCTCTCAAAGGCTGGCAATTTTTTTCTGTAAAGGTCTAGATAGTAAATATTTTAGACTTTGCAGGTCTCTGTTGCAACTACTAACTCTGTCTCTGTTGCACAAAAACAGCCATGGATAGTAACTGAATGAAATGCCTGTGCTCCAGTAAAACTTTATTTTCTAAGACTGAAATTAGAGTTTCATATATTTTTTATGGGTCAAAATTATTCTTCTTCCTTTACTTACTTGAGCTATTTTAACATCTAAAAATTATTTTTAGCTTATGAGTTGTATACGAACAGGTCTGACCCACAGGCTGGAGTTTATCAACCTCTGCTCTAAATTTATCTCAGTATAATCTATATTTTAACAAATTAAAGTGTTGATATTTATCCAAAAAAAATTAATTGTTTAATAAAAGATCTCTTGTCTTTACCTTTGTTCATTTCTTACGTCTCTAAGAATTAAATTTGCTTATGTATTGATTTTCCAGTGCCCCAAACAGTCTCATGAACTTGGGTAGAAATTTATAAATAAATCAAGGTGACATTTGCTATGTTAAAAGTTAAAATGTTATTACTTTTAAATTTAAAATGCCATGCCTATTGCTTGACAATGAAATGCTAAAGTACTTTCTAAAACAAACAAACAAAATTAAATAAAATTTTAAAAGATCGTCATTGTGCAATCAGGGAACTGTATATTTTATAGTATATAGAAAAGTATGTTCATTTAGACAAATTGTGAAAACAAATATGAATACAATAAAAGCTTGAACTACTGAAAATTTCACAAGATATTTTTGAAGACACTCCTGTGATATCATCGTCTCTTGACCTTTTTCTTCCACATTCCTGATCACTTTTTCAATCTTCTGGTCACTAATATAGGTGTGCCTGGAATTCAAGTCCTGGGACGACTTCTGTTGTCCTTTTTCATGATGATATACTGATGATAATGTTTCTACCACGAGACCAGACTACTTTTTTAAGCTGCACACTTCTGCAGTCAACATTTTACTTGATACATAAAGTGAGATCTGTAATAGGTGTCTGGCAGAAATGGGGAGCCATTGAGCGTCTCCTTCCATACTGTGCCTACTTGCTCCTGGAAATGTCTACTCTTGCTGGGAAGGGACATTTCCTAGGCCCTTTTCACCCTGGTGGGACCAAATAACTAGTTTCCCCTTCCCCAAAGGAATATAAACAGAAGGGATATAAGTCATTCTGCTCTAAGAAAAATAAGAAGCGCCCAGCTGGGCATGGCTCAGCGGTTGAGCGTCGACCTGGGATCCAGGCGATCGGGGTTCGATTCCCGGTCAGGGCACATGCCCGGGTTGCGGGCTCGATCAATGACTCTCTCATCATTGATGTTGCTATCTCTCTCTCTCCCCCTCACCTTTCCTCTCTCTGAAATCAATAAAGATATATTTAAAAAAAAGAAAAATAAGAAGCAAGAGTGCATTCCCAATACTCTCCTTTTCAACCATTTGAATTCAGAGGACTTTGAGGAATGATCCTCTGGAAACACTCAAGGAGAAATGCCCTCAGTCATTAAATCAGTGGATAGACAAAAGCCACCCACTAATCAGAAAATCAACGTTTTATTTTACTACATCACAGAAATTTGGGTTTTAGTTCTTGCGGCTACCATTAATCTAACAAATATAACATCTCAAATTTAACACGTCCAAAGTGTAACTCTGTTCCCCAGTACATTCCTCTCTCAATCTTTGTCATCTCAGTAAGTGTAGCACTAACCACTCACTTGCTGACGGCCAAATCCTCAGTGTCATCACTCCAATATCAGTTTCTAAATGTGAGTCAAATTATGACAATCCCTTACCTAAAATTCATCAATTATTTGTCAATGAATTGATACAAAAATCCAAATTTTTAAATTACAGGCCCTCCCTAGCCCTTCAGCCTTTTTTTTTTTTAAATTTTTTTGGTCACAGATCATCTCAGTCCTTACACTCCAACCATACTGGCTTCTTTAAGCTCCTCAAATGAACCAAATCTAAGTATGTGTTACCCTCATTCTAGAATGTTCTTCCCACCTTGCTTGACCTGGCTAATTCAGATCTCTGCTCAAATGCTACTTCCTCAGAATGGGCATTCCAACGCTGCTATATAACTTAGATTTCCCTTTTTTTTCTCTTCTCATAACACTATATTTTTCTTTGCAGGATTTATTGCATTTATAAATATATAAACATTTTCTCTCTATTGATTCCATGCCCACTTCACCTTCTAGGAAGAGTTACCCACATGCGTAAGCAGGTGACAACTTCAGGGTTGGTACCTGAATATCCATTATTAAAACTTTTATTTATGTTTCTTTTATCTCATCCCATCAAAATTTTGAATTAGTTTATTTTATGTAATTATATATTAGTAAAATACTACACACATTCAATTTACAAATATGCATATGTTAATGGTACATTATCAAATATTTTTGCTAATAGAGCTGCATAATCAAATAAGTTTTAAAAACATTAGACCATAAGTTCTACAAGAAGGATTACACCTGTCTCTGCACCCTTCACAGGGCCTTGCACATGCTTACCCTTCAACAAATACTTGCTTAATAGGTGAATAATAAACATCTCTAATTCAGTTTTTAATAATTAATTGGAATTATTATATGTGTGCTAGAGTAATGAAAACTGTATTTATAAAACAAATTATTCTAGGCTTGCTTTAAAAGTAGAAAAAAATAAATTCATAAATAATAGCACCATTTGCATATAAATAATGTTCTAAAGTCTTCTAAAATTATGTTGTCTCTTTCATAAAGGTTAAATACCACCCCCAACATCTTCTTTAAGCTTTTAATCTATTTGGTTAAAACTTTTTCAAGATAATAATACAAAAGGAAATGTCAGCCTTGGCAAATGATCACAAATGCCAAATTAAGTAAAATTTCAGGTTTTATTATATCTCCAAACCAACAAAAATTAGTTACTATGTTTAAGGTCATTACTTCTATTTTTTAAATGATTAATTTAACTTTTAAGTAAATGTGTGCTCAATGGTGATTCTTTAGGCCCTATGGTGCATTCATACCCTGAGAATCATGTTTGCAAAACATTAAAATAATTATTGATATTAAACTTCATCTTCAATATAACTGGCATCATTTTTATAATCTTTCAAATCATGTAGCTGCTTTATTATTTCCTTTACTATAGCCTTTCCAGACATACTAAAAACATAAAAACTTTTCCTGTTTTTAATGTGATCTCTTATATAAAATAGTTTTTTGTTTAAAGCTATTCCAATTTTCTGCCCCAAATTCCATTTTTTTTCCTTCTTCTTCTACTTCCCTTTAAGTTGCAAGAACCCACCTTTCTGCTTCTAACAAGCTATTGGAATAAAATGACCAAGTTTAGCAGGCCCTTAATCGCTGATCTCTCCCAGTTTCTCTACAATCAAAGCAAGAAGGTAAGTTGAAGAATCAAATTCAGCAGCTGGTGAGAGACACTAACCCTCACATGCAATTACTAGTAGGATGCCCTCTCATTTTTATTCATTTAATAGTGAATATTTTTAAGCACACTTATAGTCCATTTTATTAACCAGTATCACCCAAATAAATTTAATGAAATATAAAACAAAAGGTGTTTTTTACTAACTTGTATATTAGAACATGACTTATATTCACAATGTAAAGAGTCAGCTTTAAGTTAATGACAGCCATTCTTCTGCCTGGGAGCATGCATGGAGCATATGCGGTCCCCCCAGAACCCTGGCACATACATTCCTGATATTCTTATTTGAACTTACTTACAATTTGGAGCAAGATGTGTAATAACAAAAACCCTAAATATAATGGTGACTGAAGTTTTATTTGCTTGAGGAAATTCATAGTATTTTGCAAGACCTAAGGAAAAACTTAGGAACATACAGTATTTCAAGACTTTAGGGCCATATATACCCAAAAAGTGTCAGCGACTCTCTTTTGATCCAGCCCTATTGGAGAAACTGCTGCGATGCCTTCTTTCCTTATCTGAGTTAACTGTCACATTTCTCCTCCAGCCTTGTCCTCAGTGAGAGTTGCTAAAGACCTGGTGTCCTCCTTCTGTCAGCGGCCTGGTGCTTACTGTTCACTAAAATATAAAGGCCCAGGTAAAACCTTAATCTGATTTACCCCCATCCATCGAGAGGAAACTGCTTAGGAAAATACCAAGTGCCACGTATCATTTTAGATATGGTAAACCAGTTAAAAAACAACTAAATGATTATTAGCACAAATATCTGAAAGATACATTCTAACATCTTAAACATAACAGAAATTCAATAAAAATGTGTTGAGTCAGTGAACAAATGAATGATAAAGCAGATCAAGCTGCCTTTATACTCACTAAATTATAAAGTTGAATTACAGTCATCTCATGATATGGTGTTCTATTTACTCCTGCTGCATATTTTCCATGATTTTGATTTTACTGTTCTATTTTCTAACTTAAGAAATACTATATTTTCAATTAAAACATATACTTTTAAGTTACATTTAAATATATTTTTATTTTTACATGTTTTTAACTTATAAAAGTATAATTTTAAATATATATATTTTTAATTTCAAGTGGCAAATTTGTAACCTGGGATCTTTTCTCAATAAAAGCTACTTGGACCCAGAAGACAACAGATCCAAGACCGCTATAATTTACTTGGTTAATGATAGCTGACCTAAAATGTCCTAACTTAGGTTACAGCACAGGATACCATACTAGCTAAATAAGTCATTGACCTGTTTAAAGTTCTGACTTTTTTGGATTTTTCTAGATAATTATAAGAATATAATTTTTTTTTTTTTAAAAAAGGAAGGACCTATTTTACATCTTCATGCAGACATGACATTTAGACCTTTATAGTTCATAATTTCCACAAAAGCCAAATGGCTATTACCAGTCACCCAGAGCTGTCATAGGTTATAAAGCAATTAAGACCTTTCCAAGAGTTCACAATGACTATTTTTTCTTAAAGTTCTATGGCAATCAACAAATGACATTCAGCTGCATTTAAGTCATTATAATGGTTTGATTGGATCACATTTATCATTCGGACAAAAAACTCAGAGGGCACATTTTTCATAATGTCTCTGCACAAATGATTGCTGTGCATGCATTACTTAACAGACTGCTCTCAATTCCTAGATACAAGGGCATAACTGCAGTCTTGAAATTTTACTTTACTGCTGTTACCTTGAATTGGTGCATTAACACTAGGCCATATCCTCAGTATTTTATGGGAACTCTTTCTGTTGCCTTAGGGTCTTCACGCCTACATATTTTTATGTATGAGAAGATATATACAACTATGACCAGAAGGAAGCATTTTTGAAAGCAATCTGTAATCATAGTTAAGTCTTCTAAATGATATAGAAGACAAGTGTAATGTGTAAATCTGTGTGGACTGGCTGGAGTGACAGGTGCAGATAAAGTCAAGTTCTGGTTATCAAGAAAGGACAGGATGAAGCTCAGAGCTTAAGAAAAGTGAATGGAAATGTGCTGCTGAAGGCTCGGAGGCAAATGCTGAGGGCTGGAATGACGGCTTCCATTTTCACTCCCTGCTTTCAAAAGATTGATGACAAGTGGTAGACGGAAAGAAAAAAAAAGCCCTGATCCTATATATACACAGCATATTTCAGCAGTTTCAGCAAAAACGAGTTATTGTTTTTACATCCTATACCCAGATTTACTTCCAAAGAGTAATTAAGAATCTAACCAAACTTGTATTTACTCATGGGAATGGAAAGCGTGAAATAATGAAGCTAAAAATGCATTTAAGTATAGATGTCTGAAGTTTAAACTCGTCTTGCTGAATATTCCATATATAATTGATCTCGTGCATGCACCTAACTTCATGGACTTGAAAGAGCGAGCAGGGACATTTCGTTTTTGCTAAACTTAAGTAAACCATACTTTTTTGGATGCTATCCATGAGTCATGTATGTGTTGAAATCATTCATGTCTGGTGGCATGAACATATAGGTCAATGACCAGTCAGAACTTAAGCTGCTTCCTATCATTTCTGAAATACAGTAGAGATTATTGATTGATAGAGTTACATAGTTATGCTTTGCTGATTTTTTTATTTTTTGCTTCCTGAGGTACCCTCTCTTTCATCAGTAATAGTGTCAATTGTCATTATCACCCTCATCCTCATCTTCATCATCATGCAATTTCCATCAAACATCAGTTGAGCAAAACTTCTGGTTTTCCTTCCCCCAGCAATGACTTCTCCTGAATTCCCCTCTCTTCCACATAAAGACTGGAAAACCCTGTCAGGAACAGAGACCTGTCAGTTAAATACCATGTTTACTGCAGCATTATACACAATAGCCCAGATGTGGAAACAACCTGAGTGCCCATCAATGGATGAATGGATAGGCTCACGTGGAAAATAGACACAATGGAATATTCAACAGTGAGAACAAAGGAAGTCCTACCACTGGTGAAAACATGAGGAACCTTGAGGGCATTATGCTAAGCGAGATGCCAGAGGAAGAAAGACAAATACTGTATGATTTTACTTACAGACTGAATCTAAAAAACGCTGAACTTGTATAAACAGATAGTAGAATGGTCGCTACCAGGGGCTGGGAGGAGAGAAGATTGAAGAGACCTTGTTTAAGGGAATAAACATACAACTGGTACATAAATAAGTTCTGGAGATCTGATGTACAGCATAGTGACTATAGCCGGCAATACTGTATTATAAACTTCAAATTGCTAAGAGGATAGTTCTTAATTGTTCTTACCACAAAAAAAGAAATTATAATGATGTGATGTGATGTGATGTGATGTGATGTGATGTGATGTGATGTGATGTGATGTGATGATGTGATGTGATGTGATGTGATAGAGGAGTTAGCTAGTGTTACTATGGTAATCATATAAATTTGTCAGATCAACACTTTGTATACCTTAAACTTACACAGTGTTAATGTCAATTATATTTCAATTTTAAAAAATTAATGTGTCACCTACATTTCTTAAATGGAAAAAAGATTCAGAGAAGAGGTGAGATTTTACAGATGTCATTGAAAAATGATATTTACTTTGTCTCTTCTATCCATTTTGAAAATGGTTAACCAAATAGCAGATCTCAATGCATGCTGTGTACATTGCAGTAATATTAAGTGATAGTAACAGCATCTACTTTTCCCCTTCTAAACTTTATGCCACCAAGAAATCTCTTTGCATAGAGTGGTTTTTTAAATAAGTATTATTGACTGACAAAAAAGAAGAAATTTTAAACCATTGCATCATTTCCATTTTTAAAAATTAGAGCTTATTGAGCTCCTCTGAAGTCAAAGCAACTTGGAAAATATGAGAGAATTTGAGGGCAGGCCAACAACCTGATCCAAAAAAATGTCATATGCCTAGAATAGATGTAAAATGCATCTCAGCACTATAAAGACATAGTTAATTCTACTCACATGGAGGGGGGAAATGTGAGATAAAATTCAATGTAAACTTATTATCTTCCTTCCTTTCCTAAAGTCAAGTTTTCTAAATTTTAAGCAATGAGTAATGAAAAAGAAATAGACTAAACCCTATGTTGTCTGAATCTAACCATCTGCTATTCAAAATTATTTTTAAAAAGGACACGTAGGGACAAAGCAATCAGAATCTCTTCTGCTGCAAACTTTCTTTAATTCTTTAATAAAAATATTTTCCTTAAATAGCAAGAATCTTGGAGGAAAATAAATCCTGAAAACTTAGTCATTCACTTGACCATGAAAACAAGGCATTGAGACATTTTTAATAAAAATGCCATATCAGTTTTGGATTTGAACCTCATGTTTTTGAAATATAAAGTACTTAAAACTGTAACAGTATTCTTTTTTCTTTATTTGTTTGTTTTAACAAAACTAATTCCATATATATAGCTTTTTAAAAAGCTAGTCATAGAGTAGTAAAAATTTGGTACTTCTAGTTTTTAAACACACACACACATATGACAACTTCACAGCTATACAGATAAAAGCTACATTTTAAACACATTATTTCTAGCACTTATCTCTTCTAAATGTAGCAGATTTGGGGGGTATTCCCGTAATAATATACCTGTATTTTCTATGTCTAGTTTAATTAGTTCTTATTTTTAATATTGACATAAATCACAATCATAGATGAACCAAAATAGTACACAACCCTCTTTTCCCCTACCCCTACAAAAAAAATATTGGAATATATTTGTGTCCCCTAGTATCAAGAGGTAGAATGTGAAATGGTTAAGAATGTGTGCTTAAAGTCAGGCCTCCTGAGAATGGTCCCAGCCTCCCTCTTACGATGTGGTGATTTTGAGCAGGTTTCCTAATCTATCTTAGTCCTGGGATCCTCACTGATGGCACCTACCCAGTAGGGTGGTTGTATAGATTGACTTAGTTAATGCACATAAAGTCCTTTAAACACCTTCTAGCACATAAGTGATTAATAAAGGTCAGTTAGTAGTAGTAGACATAGCAGTTCTAGCATTCTGAAAATTCACTCCAAACAAAGTTACAAAATCGTAAAGAGGAAGAATGACTTAGGAGGTTTTAAGGACCAACATTTACCATAAGTACATCTCAGAGAAAATAATTGTACCGTAATTTAAAAGTCGTACATCACAGGGCCTGGCAGCTGAAGGCCTGCCTGCAAGCAGCTCTCTCACAATTAGGGTGGCAAGCCTTTCCTTGATGGGATCTGGGCAGCACACCACAGTGTCCACCGCAAACACTCAAAGACCCTGTTAAACAGAGACATTGCAGTAAAATAAGAAATAGGAATGTACGTATGTATATAAGTCTAATCATTACCCTTCAATGAAAAAGGGACAGAGAACAAGAAAGAACTTTAAAACTGTTTTCTTAAATAACTAAAAAATTCAGTGGGTGACTGGAAAGAAACCAAAGCTGAAAAATTGCTGAGAGATGTAAGAGTGGGGGTAAAATACTAAAAATTAGAAAATTTCAGAGTTTAGCAGAAGCGATAATCTGTTTTAAAGCTAAAGAGTCTATTTTGCTGAAAACCTGGAAAAGCTGGCAGCCTAAGTGATGAAAACAAGCAAGGAGAGGACGCCTGTAGCAGCTCTAGGCCAGTTATTTTATCATTCCTGTAGCCCTTCTCACCTGGAAGATGACGGGAGTAGGAGCGAAAGAAAGAGATGAGAGAGTCTCTGCATAATTTTTCTCCATCTTTCTAGACTGACTTCACTTGAATGTAGGGAATATTAAGTGATAATGAGAAGCTAAAAGGTAGTTTGAAAACTCCCCTCAACATAAGTATCTGATGAGTGAGCAATGAGCCAAACCTATGATGTCCCATCAGTGGCTGTTTTCAAAGAACAGAACTGGAGGGTTGAAGCGGGGGCCACAGTCTAGGGAGAAAGGCCACAGGGATTCTAGGCCAAGGCACTCAGCCGCCAAACCATGGCAGAGGTGCCCACTGCAGATGACCCCAAACACATCAGTTCATAAGAAACAAACTTTCAGAATAAATGCTTTAGCTCTGTTCACTGAAAAAGAGAACGAGTGCTATGGAAATGACACTAGGTTGAGCCTAGTTTCTCATTTCTTTTAAGTTTGGTCCTTTCATAAGTCCATATTTATCTCCTTTGTGTAGCAGTGTTTAGTTTAATAATATTCATAAGATCAATTTTTACAATTTTTACCTGTATCTGTTCTTAATGTGTTTCCATCCTCTGCGTGTATGCTCTAGTCTACACTCCACCACAGAGCCCCTTCTCCACCAGGTACCAGCTCCTTCAAATTGCAAAAAGGAGCCTCAGGACAGTAAGAAGCCTAAAGAGGGCATAATCTGATTTTATAATATAATCTGATTTTAGCATCAGCTCATAATCCTAAAATTTGGAACTGAACGACACTTTAGCTGCCCCTCACTTTAGGTAAGGGCTCTGACACCAAGGAAAGATGAAAAGAGGTGTTTAAGGTCACCTGGCTAGCTGGTGGCGGGTCTTAGACAAGAGCCAGGTGTCCTAACACCTAAACCTGAGCAATTCCCACCGCACCAGCAAACTGCACCAACCATGCTTGGAGAGCAAGTGTGAGGACGCAGGAGGACTTGGCTCCGCAGCTAGCTCTGTCAGTTCCATCTACATTGGGTGCTGTCTTGCAGAGCAAGTGTGAAACCAGTGATATCTATCTTCTTGACTTCCTCCCTTTTTTCACAAATTATACAGGATTATAATCAATGAAAATGTGTTTAGAATGTGTACCAAGTCCAATTTATGTTCCTCACCCCCCCAGATTTGCTTAGCTCTACCATCCTGAGTCTCTGCCATGTGCTCAATGTAGAGCTTCAGTTCTGCCACCGTTGTCTAGCATCTAAGCCCTGTGAGTATCTCAGTCTCTCCCCAAATGAGGGCCAGCCTCTGTCTAGGCTTCCCTGTGTCAGGGCAGCAGGAGCCAAACCAGCTCCAGCCCTCACACCCTGCCCACTGGGACCAGTGAGGCTTGTCTGAGCAACTCCAACCACTTCTGGACTCAGTGTAAGCGTCCTTTTGCGGTGCATGAATACGAGCCCCACCAAACACTATTCAACTGACATAATGCCTGCTACTTCAACATGGAACCCCCATGACAGCACTTTAAACCATAAGATTCATTTTTTAAAAATATGAGTTAAGACAAAGGGCTCATAACTATGGGAGCTTTGCTAGAAGGGTGGCCTAATAAAAGTAAAAGAGTCTGTTAAAAGCTCAACTAAAGTGCTCGCTTGGGGAAAACACATGTCAGGATTGCGGCTCTGTCTTCCAGGGTGCGGCACCTGCATTTAAACAATGGCCAATGTATGACACTGTCTGCCTAACAAGTGGGATGTGTGAGATGGAATTAGCAGACATCCTTTCCTCCATCACTCCCAGTCATGTCCTGGCAAACTCTGTGCTTTCTCAAACTGAAAATGTAAGTTCTGTAAGTTAGAAATCCCGATCCTGGGAGTGGGGGTGGGTCTCACTTCTGTAGGAGGATATGTTAAAATTGCCATGGAATGGAGGCTGTGACAGCCACTTCACCACTTTGGGTTTCTCACGTCAGTGGACAAAAGGTGAAAAAGAAGTCCAGCATTTGGGGAGTTAACCCTAATTAACATAGTAAGTCAGGTGACAACACCATGGGCCAAAGAGAAATGTACCTAAAATCCAGGAATGCACTGGAACTTCTCTTACTGCTTTCACATCCAGTGACAACTGTCAGTGGGCAAGAAGCACCTACATCCCAACAAGGTGAGGCAATTTATACTTGCAATAAAATTTTTAAAAAATGAATATTGCTTTAATACTCCTTGTTCTTATATAATTGTCAGACATACATTTCACTAAAATTTTGTCTGTGTACTTGAAAGTTTGTTTCTAGTAATTTTGCTTTACCAAGCATCTTTTCATAAGCTTTAATTTGAAAGTGTAGTGTTTAAACTTAAAATATTTCCAGACTTTAAAAGAGCTTTGATGGCACATTGATATGAAAAAAATACACATTTAAAAAAAATTTTCTCCATAAGTCAAGGTTTTAGAAAGGGAAGAGAGTTGTTCTTAAAATTGCAGAGTATGAGCATATAAAAGAATAGAATGCTTAATATTTTACCAATTCCTCCTCTATCTAAAATGAACATGTAAGACACATTTTTGAGGCTAAAATACAAAAAAAAAAAAAAAAAAATAGTTCTTAAAATACTGTTCCATCATCTCTAGATTACAGAGTAGAGGAAAGGTCTCTCCATCAAAAGGGAAAATTAATGCATTAGCAGAGAAGATTGAAAGGATATCAGGTTATAAATGCCTCCTTTACAAGAATTACTTAGAAGCTTTGTTTCCATTGATTCAATTGAAGCTTTCATATGTATTTACTAATATTAAGCTCAATGATAGTGATATATTGGAGAAAAATTATATCTTCTTAATAGAATGTTCAAAGGATCCAGAGAGACTGACTAGGTTTAAAGGGAGTTGTTTAGATATCAGTCTGCAGGGTGCTCAAGCAATGGAAGCTTGTCATAGGTCATTACAACCAGAGTAAAAGAAGAATTCACAACAGTAAAGGTGCTCAAAGAAGGAAAATATTAGGCTTCCCTGTTTTTTAAAATAAATTCTCTATTGGATTTTTGACGGTTGTTTTTCCTGAAATATAGCAGAAAGCTAAAGAATGATTTCATTATGCAGGTTTCAACACAACAAAAGGAGACACACCACTGAGAGAATATCAATAAAAGTCTCAGCACAGAGGTGGTGATGTCTTACCAACAACAAATAATAGAGCCAAGACTGAGTGAACAGATGTCTACCACTTTAGGGACGTAGCTGCACATCCATCTAGCTTTCCTCTGTGGAAAGCTGGGTGGATTATGGGGCATGCTCTCTTGTTCAGTTTTGACACACTGGCATTTGGGAAAGTCACCAAATCCCCCAAAACATGAATAGCCTTTCTGCCACTGCAACCTTCATTTATATGAGGCAGGCATAGTAAAAATTATAAAACTCTTCTAAATGTAATCAGTTTTAGGGAACTGTGACTCCTTTGCTTGAATCAGGTAAAGGACACAGGCTCACACATCTTTTTCAGAAGTCAGGCACCCCTCATCTATATTATTGGTCAATAAGGATGATTCAAAAAAACATTTAGAAACTCATGCTTTTTAAAATAAAATGTGTTTGTTATATTAAAAGTGTTCAAAAGGGTAGGAAGAAGAAAGCAACTTTGACATGGGTGGTCCACTTGCTTCGGTAAATAAAATGATTTTATCTTTAGGAGCTAATGATCAGGAGGCAAAAGAAGAATAAAGGGAGGAACTGGGTAGAGTAGCTGCCACGGCCGGAATAAAAACACAGCCTTTGATAGAAGCTTGGAAACATATAACTATTGCTGATTGGAAGTTTGGCATCACAGGGAGACAGGAGAGAGAAAGAAAGAGAAGGAACAGCATATCTTCTATTTTTATCTGACATAGGGAGCACCCAGCAGCGGCCCTTCTAAGGACTGTGCTCTACACGGGCCTCCTGGGCTGTGAGCTCCCAGAGAGCAAGGCCCGTGCCTTCTTTATATCTTCACGCCCGGCCCGTCGCACAGTGTGAGCACATAGACGATGGGCGATAGATGTTTACTGAGTGAGTAAAGGACCTGCAGCCCTTTGGTAAGAGAGAAGCTCAAGCACGCAGGACACTGAAACACGGGGAAGTGAGCACGCGGAGGATGTTATCTGTCCCCGGCCTGCAGAGGAGCAGAGGAACAGGTGCGGCCTAAGAGAGTCCTTGGCTTTTTCCTACTGTCTCCACCATTCCAGTTTCCCAAGAGCCCTAGCAGAAGCCTCCTTGTGCAAAGAAGTTAAAAGTGCCTTTGTATTTTTCACATCTTAATCACTGCTGAAACCTAAAATCCTTCATTGAAATATTACACTATCTCCCGAAGTGGCGCCGTAGGATACAGAAACATCCATACCTCACCGGGGGTCTCACTCTTCTTTCTCCGTTCACACTAGGAGTAGCTTGGTTTTACCCCTGTGTCAGGCACATGCATATTCAGAATCACATTTACTTTATTTAAGTGTGCAGCTCACAAATCTATTGCACCCATTTGATTGTGGAATGACTTGGGACTGTAGTCTAGTCACATATTATGCTTATAATTAAGAAAAGTATTGGCTCAAATCCCAATCTGTAGAAATAACTCTTCCTCCTCTACCACCAAATTGCATTCAGTGGCTATTTGTTTGGGATGTTTTAATGTCCCCAAACACCAATTCAGAATAGGACGCAGGATAAGTCACTACTTAAAGCACAGCTACACTTTAAATTGAGTGTTTAAATGACCTTGTGAATTTCTGTTTTCTCTTGGTGACATTCACATTAAGTTTATTGTTTAACACACCAACCAGTGATTCCCCTGGGTACTAGCATGAAAAAGCACCGCTCACACTAGTGGACATTCCTCACGATGTCCTCTTATAGCAAGTGTGCCAGGATCACAAGCCAGTCAGCTTACCCAGAGGCATCCAGACCCAAGTCATCTTGTGCAGCTGATTCCTGAACTAGATAATACCTTGGTCTGACATACAGCCCTGTCGCTCCTAGTTCTGACCTTGGCTGCTCTCCTATTGTTTGTGGCTCAATGTCTTCATTTTGGCAAATGCTGCTATAAACTAAGCCCTTTTGTTTCTGTCCGCACCAGAATTTTGGACCCATATCCTACCCCAGGAGGCAGTTTTCACCTGCTTTGTCCCCACCTTGCAGAAAGAGTTTGTACAGTATTTTTATCTACAGTGGAATATAACATACACGCTATGCATTACTGCATGCATTAAGAGATTCTGTGTACACTTCACCAGCATGACAAATTATCAACCAAATAGATATAGGAAGCTCACCCTTTCCACTCTCACCTTTTGCCGGCTTCAGCAACTAAAAATGATAGCCATAAAAATATACACAGCTACCTGTGACCACACACATCATGATTTACTGTTATTCCAGGATTAGCTGGACCCAAGCAATGACTTCATAGAACTCCTTTGGTCAGATTCCCACCGTTGAGCCTCATCACCCTTGGAAGTTCCCTTTTGCTTCATTTTGACCATCCAGGTCTCACTGTTCTACGGACACCTACATACCCTCTCAGGGATAGCCTCCCCCACCAAAACTATACACATTAAGTTGTTAAGGCTGGTAAAGCATATTATGAAATGAGGATAGAGTAGCTTCATTCTAGTGGTGGTCAACTGTTTATTAATGGTGAAACCTCAGTCAGCAACAACAAAATTTAAAGGAGATATTCCAGGGAAGAAACCCTTCTCATAAGAAACTACTTACTTGCTCTACATGAAATAGACTTACCTTTTACCCTCAGTTCCCGGCCTCCCAAAGTTGAAATGATTAATATGACCAAACCCTAAGTACCCCTGGAAGACATTAATTGAATGATAGCCTCTCCTATCACTGTCAATAATTAGATTTCTTATCAGGTCCTACTGCTTCCTGTTAACCAAATGTCAATTTTACCAGTTCAATAAAGTAGGTATTGCATTATCCCAGGATGTACCTGATAAATTCTGCAGTGTTCTGCATTCAATAAAATATCTTCTTGACCCCTAAAGTAAATTATTTCATAAAGAAAAAACTGATTTTGATTGAGCAACATTTAGTGAATTCTATTGCTAAGAACTTTACTTATGTGCCACTAAATGACCTCCCTACCACAGGCCACAAAATTTCTCTCTCAAGACAAAAATAGTAAATCTTCTCCATTAGGGCAGAAAAAAGAAAACTCAATTGTTAAGAATGACTTAAGTAGCAAAACCTATATTTAGCAAGAGTATAGAATGTTTCAGTCTCAAAAATAATTATCTTAAAAGCAATGGTGAATGAAATTGTGTTTAAAATTTAATTTTCAAATTGAAGGGCGTTATCTACTCTAAATCTGAGATAACAAAGAAAACGGAACTTGTCTTCACTGGCCCTGTAGGACGATTCTATGCCTCTGTGCTTGTTCCTCCCTCCGACTGGATGCACCACTCTCCTTAAGCACTTGGCAAGGCTCTTTCGAGGCCCTGTTCAAATGCTCCTCAACATCACTTCAATGAAGCCTTTCCAAATTATGTGGGACATTAATGATGGAATAATTAGACATTATGCATTTCCTGATGCAGATGTCATACATTAGGAAATATTCACTTCAACCTGTAAAATATTATTGTGAAAAAAAGTAGAACCTCCATTTAATGAAGCTCCTCAATCTAACAATCAGTGTGTAGGGAACATATGAATGAAAGAACCAGTTAAATGACACCACAAAGAAGCAATCAACCAAATCCAGAACAATGGATGTTCTCCAAGACAAATGAGTGAAATTTGAAAAAGAAAAAAAGGTGTTATTATAGAATGAAATTTTGGAAGAGATATAATAATCAAATGTAATGAGTGAATCTAGTTTTAGGCCTGATTCCAACAACTCCAAAAAGACATTTTTGAGACAGTTAGACAAATTTGAATGTGGTCTGGGTATTAGATGATATTAAGGAATGCTAGTTATTAGGTGTTATAATGAGGTGGTAGTTAAAAACTATTCTTTTCTGTTTGAGATTCATGTTAAGTGGAATGACATGGGATTGCTCTAAAATACTTAACCAAAAATAAAAAGTAGCTGATACTTGAAATAAGATTGGCAAAAAGATGAAAATTATTGAAACTGGTGATAGGTACAAGATTCACTAAACAACACCCTCTACTTTTGCATATCTTTGACCATTTACATAATAAAGGTTATAAAATGCTGAATATCTACAGTGGAGACTGAAGCCACAGAACTCTGGGTATATAGTGGTAAACATGAGTCCAATGGGAGCTTACATTTTCAAGCAGGAAAAGCAATATTAAGTAAATTTTTTTTTACAAATAATTAATAAATAACAGTTTGTTAATGCTCCAGAGGAAAAGTGCAGTGTCATGAGAGTGTGCAATTGAAACTGACTGTGCCAGCCGCCTGCAGGGCCCCTGCATGCTCTTTAACACTCTACTCCAGCATCACTCCGGCTGAGTTCCTAGGACATTAGTCACCCTCTCCTTTGTCCCTTAGCTCTTATACCATACTCAGTTTTATTCACAACACCTATTATAATTTTCTGCACATGTCTACAATAAACATTATACTTTAAGAAAAAACTTTTACATTCATCTTCTTGAAGGATCAGAAATAAAAAATTAATGCCCTCATCACTGCTACTGATTCAACACTATAGAAAGTCCTGGATAGCTCTATAAAATATAAAAAGAAAAAGAGATGCACATTTAGAAAAGATAAATATTTCTCTGTTTACAAAAAAAAAAGTCATAATTTACCTAGGGGAAAAAACCCTCTGTAGAATCAGGAGAGAAGGAAGATGGTGAGAAATATGCAAGTCTTCTATGTATAATATGTGAAAATTCTAATAACATAGAAGATGATGTAAATAAATGGATTCCATGTTTTAGAAGGAACATCTTAATAGTCTTCAGATGTTAATTTTCCCAGACTAATCTATAAGTTCATTACAATCCTAATCAAAATTCTAGTTTTATTTTTGTTTAGTCAATAAGTACATTATTTAAAAATTTAGGGAAGAATAAAATTCCATAAATAGCATTGTTTATGGTATCAGGGATTTGCAGATGTTCTGGGTGTCTCTTGCAGTAGAGTAGATAAATTAGATAGAGTGGTTGCTCACAATGGACTACTATGTGACTTTTTAAAGCAAGGAACTTGATGTACATATAACCTTAAGAATATAATGTTGGGGGGAAAAAGTAATAACTGAATGAGATCTATAATTACATGTACTGTGAGGCAATAAAATACACATTCACTCAAAACAGTAATTCTTGTTTTTCTGGAACACATGTAAACAAACAGCTACACATCGAACACATTACAATGGTGGCCTGTGGTGGGGAGAGACTGGGAGTGAGAAGTAAGGGGGGAAATAGCAATGAATAAATAAAAATCATCATGTATAGACCAAGAACAGTAATCTGTCAAGAACTGAACAAAGTGGTCAATTCAACCCACTGTACCTGAGGTCCTACGCAAAGGAAATAGAGTAATTATGAAAGAAGTAGGCCTTAATATTAGGATGTTCTCTCTCTGGTCAACAATTTTAGTGATATAAAACTACATTTACTTCACTATTGATAAAATAATTCTACTTGGATCTATATTGTATTAATTTTTCTATTGCTGCATTACAAGTATGACAAACGGCATCTGAAACCCACACATACAATTATTTCAGTTTCCATGGTCGGGAGTCTAGGTATAGCATAACTGGATCTTTTGTTTAGAATATCACAACGCCGAAATCCAAGTATTGGCCAGGCTACACTCTCACCTGGAGACTGGTCTGGGGAAGAATCCACTTCCAGGTTCATTCAGGTTGTTAACAGAATCATCTCCTTGTGGTTGTAAGCCTGAAGTTCCCTTATTCATGGCTATCATTCAGGGCCACACATACTCATGCGCACACACACAAACCCACACCCATAATGTAATCATGGGAGTAAAATCCCACCACCTTTGCCATATTCTATTGTTAAAAGCAGGTAAAAAGTCCCACCCACACTCCACAGTGGGGCATAAACATGAGGGCCACCCTAGGTCCGTCTGCCACATACTTGAATTCTTTATATCACCATAACACTTTAAATGTTGTTAACTAGCTTTTTACTTTTTAGATTCAACCTACAAAGTATACAGTTATTAATAGTTATAAAGTTAATAACAGGAAAGAAAAATATGAGAAAACCTGTTCTAAAGTGGGCAAATGAACAAATGGATAAGATGTTATGTAAAGTCATAAAGGTAACCACTGGAAAAACTAAAACTAAAGTATAATTTTAAAAAATTGGGAAATGAAGAATTTACTGGTAGTTTAAATGGAATAGATTCTTCCTCTTTTTAAAGGGAGTCAATATTGTCTATTGGTAAAACTAGAAATGGAGCCAAGGTGTACTGTTTGAATGGTATCACATAAACCATCACTGGCTGCTTTGTGGCTCAGAGCAGTGCTGGGAGCAGGGAGAAGGGTGAGTTTTAAGTTTTCTTCAGACCCATGTGTACTACTTAATTTCTTTTTACCATAGCATTATTTTCATATTGTTTTTAACTGGTTTTAAAAATAAGACATTTTAGGAATTGAGTGAAATATTTACATCAAGTATAAAAGTTACAAAGGAACATAAAGATTATAAATACCTCTTCTTGCATAGCCACAGATACTGTCATAGAAAAACCAAGTTTTTAATCTAGATCATCCAGTTGACTCTAGATAGAGACATGAGTAGAACCTTGGTCTCCTGAATCTAAAATCATTCCTCATCCCTATATAACACAAGGCTAAACTACTTTTCATGGAAAGGCAGGAAAGCCGGGTTCTGGATTCCAGTTCCAGATCTGTCAATAATTTGGGGTAAGTCAATAATTGAGCTTCACTTTCTTCATGTATAAACTTCAGGACCATGTGTAGAACAGTGTTTTTCAACTATTCTTAAAGCAGCAAAATTTATACTTCAAATGAAATATTGGGGTCTCAGATTTGACAAAAACTTAAAATGAAAGGGAAAAGAGCCAAATCTGAGCTTCTCTAGTTTGAGGGTCAGAAGAAATGCTTCAGGTGCTCTGCAACCCTGATAGACCCTCTTTCAAATGTCTAGGTTCTCTTTGGTCCAAGTATGTGAAAACCTTCAAGACAGGTTCCCCCAGGTGGTGCTAATGTTGCTGGTCTTTTAGCAAGTCACTAGATAATCTCAATGTCTTTTCTAATGCCTATGTAAGTTTTATTTTAGTGTTTTACCACTTACCCATTTTTTATGAGCCCATTAGCAACAGAGACCAATTGCAAAGAGCATTGCTGGTTCCTGATTTATTAGTGAAGGAGCTGAAACATCTGAATCTGCATTGAGGCCCCAAAACACAGTGACAGAGAACATAACCTCTGAGTAAGACAGAAGTGGACACAAACCTCCATTTTCCCACTTACTGATTAAATGACCTTGGCAATTAACTTCACCTCTGAAAACTTCAGATTTCTCATCTGTAAAATGGAGATAAAAGTAGCTGCCTTCAAGGTTGTTGGAGGATTATAAATATCATGCTTTAATGTACTGAGTACAATACCTTGCATATAACAATCATTCAGTAAATATTAGTGATTAGAGGGGCATAGAGGATATTTTTTAAAATGTTTTTAAAACATTAACTCTAGTATCAAAGTACCTATGTATAAAGAATTGTAAGCTGTGGTTTGTAGACTCAAAGCAAAGTTATAATGTGCAGAACAGGAACACATGAAAGTTTAAGCAGCAGAAATAAGCAATTTTCACCAGGGCCCTACTGACCACACCCTATCAGAACAACAGTGTCATCATATCATTATACTTACCCAATGTATTGCTAGAAAGGATTTTTCATTTCATGTGTCTTTGTAGGAACAAGGTAAAAGTTAAATACAAAGCAAGAGCAGATCTTTTCTAAGTTATAACTAATTAAATTTTTCATGAAACATTGATTCCATCACCTTAGCTTCTGTCATTTTTCTGCTAAAACTTTACTATTGTAACAAAATATATTTTTATAATCATCCTCAAAATGAAGTACTAAAATTCTCCCCATCATGTCAAAAATATTCCTTTTAGCCCTAGTCAGCTTTGCTCAGTGGTTAGAGTGTCAGGCCGAGGACTGGAGGGTCTCGGGGTCGATTCCAGACAGGGGCACGTGCTTCTGTTGTAGGCTCGATCCCGGCCCCAGTCAGGCTGGGTGTGCGAGGCAACCAATCCATGTGTCTCTCTCACAGTGATGTTTCTCTCTCTCTCTCTTTCTCTCTCTCTCTCTCCCTCTCTTTCTGTCCCACCCTCCCTTCCACTGTCTCTGAAAAGCAATGGAATAAATATTCTCGGTGAGGATTAAATATATATATATTCCCTTTAATATTTTCCCCAGCTTAACACACATAAATTACTAAAATAAATTTTTTCAAAAATTCTACACCATAGCATTCTAGATGTAAACAGAGAAGACTGTATCACTTACTGGGAAACATACTCATACTCAAGTACGTTCTTTCTGATGTCCTTTGAAGTGGCACTCCTCCTGACAATATAACTCATTGTATGGGGCAGCTTAGGAGTTAAAAGATTTGGGACTGAGGTAAGATGCTATATTTTGACAGAACATTGTTCAAAGATAATCTATCACAAGGCATTTTTACATTAGCCTGCAATAATACTAGTATTCCAACTTCAGCCAAAACGTACTTTCAGAAAACTTAACTGTGAATAGTCAGTTAATTTAGAATATAATAAAAAAATTTGATCTGTTAGTAAAATGTGAAAGAATTTTTTAAAAAAAGAATGCTAAAGCTTCATCAAATAACTATTGACTAAAGGCTGCACATATTTTCAAAAACAAAGGTTAATTTCTTAGAAGCATATGTATAGCAGAAGGGCAAGAATGTAAGGCAAGAAAAGTATTTGTTGAGCCTTAGTGAGTTTCCCAGACAATGCTAAAGAAAAGAAGGTGGGAGATGGAGCTTACCAATTTGTTCCAACAAAATGTATTTTTGGTTTCTCATATTCAAAAAGCAGCATATTTTCATGTTTATAACCTCTAGGTTAAAAGGCAAGTGAATTGATTTCTTCCCCAATTTTTAAAAAATATATCTTTGTGGATTTCAGAGAGAGAGACAGAAACATCAGTGATGAAAGAGTCATTGATCGATGGCCTCCTGCACGCCCCCTACTGGGGATCGAACCCGCAACCCAGGCATGAGCCGCGACCGAGAATCAAACCGCGATCACTTGGATCATAGGTCAATGCTCAACCACTGAGCAACGCCAGCCGGGCACCTTCCCCAATTTTACCTCTAATCAATTGTATGACCATGGTAGAGTCATTGAATTTCTCTGAACTTTTGAATTCTTAATTTATTCAATGAAAGGACTGACCATTTCATTTATAATTTTTATTGTAAATATTGTATTATATGGTATTTATTATAATGTACATATATTTATTATTTACTTTTATTAAATATATTTCTAGTATAAATATAGAAAAATTATAACTTCTAAATTTTCTGTATTTTTCTGTGCTTATTAATGTAACCTTTAACATACCCATCTTTTACTTGGTTCCAACCTTTGACAACCTAGAGTAACAACACTTACACGGTTAAAATAAATTATTCTTGAGAAGGAGGAGTGTGTATGGAAGAGAGACCAAGGTCGCGCCTGAGAGAATCCATACGTGTTTATGGTATAGGGACTAGGCCGTCTCAAAGAAATCTAAGTTTAGTTTTCTTTGACTTGTGTGTTCATGCTGCTCCCTCCTGAAGGAGAAAGAAATGCGGCTTCAGAGTGATTCTGCACAGTGTTTGCCAGGCCTCACGGGCATTTAGGGAGTTATGAAGCATCATGCCCCTTAGAATTGTTTCTTCCCTAAAGAATTACTCTTCCTTCTCTTCTGTGACATTTCTTTTTATTTATTTCCCAAAAGGCACAGTGTCTTATACGTGGTGGCACTCAATAAATGCTTGAGGAATGGAATTGAATGCTAGCCAAAGTGAAAATAGAGCAAAAGGGACAGTTTCTCCTTCTGAACATCTTTCTCCCAGTTCAGTAAGTTTCTTTTCTTTTACTCCGATGTCTCAGTGTCCATAATACCAATGAAGTCTGCCCTTTCTCCAGTTCTCAGCTTGGAAACCTCCCGCAGCGCAGCCACCTGCTTCCTGATAGAGTTAACCAGCACACACCTCCCACACCAGATGGCTCCCTTCCCCTGCCTTTGCTTGGCAAGAATTTACAAACATATTTCTGCATGTCCAGCCTGGGACATGGATGGATGCACCCAAGTGCTGAGGCTCTGAATGAGCGTCAGCGCAAGAGGCCCAAATAGCCTAACTGAACTTGGAAGATCTGTGCCTCTCCACTACTGAACATTCTCTTTTCACTTACATGATTTTTTCCTCTATAAAAATACTTTGTTCTAGAAGCTTTGTTTTCCTAAACTGTCCTCAGAATTCCTCACATATTTTCCAGGGTCCACTCAACAAGGCCATATGGGAGAACTGAAAAGGTTTCTTTAATCTAAGTTTCATATTTGACCACACAGGTTTGTGTAACCTTATTATCAACCCAACACCACGGTGACAGTGAGATGAAGAACACAGTGCTTCCTGAGGGCAGCTGGAATTACAAGTTTGGGAAGGGGAGGTGTGTGGGAGAGGTAGATTTCACAGGCTGCTTGGAAACCCAACCGGCAGATCACGTGTACAGACAATGAAAACAAACTTTCTTAGCTACACTTCAGAGATGCCCACTTCTTTCCTTCTTTTGATTTTAATTGTTCAAAAGTAAACACAGTTGTCACAATGGGAGTATAAACACTATTGAGTTGGAATTAAAGGACTTTATTTCACTTTGGCTTACCTGCTTTGGAGTGCAAGGAAGGAGCAAAGTCTTACTTATATCTCAGTTTCTCCTATTACATTTTACAAAGTAGCCGACGAAGGTGAACTGAAAATAAACACAGCAGCCTTGGAAAGAACAGAAACAAGAATTTAATTCTGTCCCACTTTACCAACCACCTTTCCTCACTATAAAATCAGTAGTATGTTTCTCAGCCTGCTACTCAGTTGCTTAGATCGATGGTCTCAAAATTACCGGTGAGGAACAGTGAGTCCTTGAGGTCTACCAGGTAAACTCTAGTGTGGTCTTAAATCATGATACTTATGATATTGAAGAGCCTCAGCTAATAGGTGCAGAGTAAACCTTTTACTGGTAACATTTAAAAACTGTCAACTTGTCCCCTCTGTCCAGCGACCTTCCTTGGATTGTTCAGTAGGTGGGGTGGTTGGTTACAGGACAAGTCAAAAGTTTCTTTGGATGGTTTGTTGACATTGCCAAGGCCACTGTATATAAATTCAAAATACAATGTATTTATTTGCATATCTGCCAACCTCACAAAATTATCTTCCGCCCACTTGGAGAAGGAAATGAGAAAATCAAGAAAGATGATGTCCTTGAATAATTTCCACTCCTACTCATATTTTTCTCTCCTTGAAATAACAACCACGAGGGAGGGGGAAGCTTTATGATCAATCAGTTTCACAGCTGGTGGGAGGGAGGAAATCCTGCACATCCATCATTTTCTTAAACATTGTTTTTTAAATCGAGGACATCCTTCCAATAACTTAGTCTACACTGAGCCACACAGAGGCTAAAACAAAGACGCTGGGAAGGTTCCTAGTATTTATAGCTGCTTCGCCCCTGCCCTCCACGGTTGCCTGTCTGCACTGTTCCTCACTTGGACCAGTCTGCATAACACTCTTCCTGTGGGCCAAAGGTCCTGAAGACAAACACCAAAAGCTTGAAGAAAAAAAAGTAATGAATATAAATATCAGTTTTCAATCACTTTGCTTGCTTCCAAAAGCATCAATGCATTCATTTTTATTACTTTCCTAAAGATACTTTCCTTCAATTACTCTCAGGAAATAGCTGAGGAAAGAAGTCAGGGAAGAGAAAAGAGAGAAAGAAGAGACTGAGGTTAAAGGCTGGTGTCCTGAGTAGGCGATAGGTATGGCCGCCCCCCTCCCACCAATTTCCTTACCCACCAGTTTTCTGAGGTTTAAAATACTATCATTAGACTTACATGAGTTTGAATTAAAATGCTGGTTCCTATTAAAATACAATTGCAAACCCCAGGAAACCTTAAATAAATGATTTATGAGATCCATTCATAAGAATAGATTTTGATAACAGAAATAGAGGAAGAACATGAGGAAGCTAGGGGTGGATATTTTTTTAAAAGAGGGAGGAAAACATAGAGAAAAAATCATTTCTTAGCATGCTATGGATAAACCGCTACTTCCTGACTTTAGGTCAGCGTTAGGTTTTCAGTAACAAGAAGCAGCATTGCAGGTTATTGTAATGCATTCATATTATTTTCCTTCTTTCTCACAGAGTAGTTGCAAAATATACAAACTCTGGTATCAGAGTGCCTGCTTTGAAGCTTTGTTCTGCCACTTATGATTTATATAACTTTGGGCATATCAAGTAACCTTTTCTGGTCTCAGTTTTCTCTTATGTAAAATGGGTGTAATAATAATGCCTATGCAAATGAAGATTAGTGACATGTTGCACATGAAATGCTTAACTCAATGCCTGCTACATTAAAAGCTCTAAAAAGTGTTTCTCATGATCATCATGATTGTTATATGAAATATCATGAAGAAACATGGATATGGTGTAAGAAAATTAGGTAGCAAAAAGGTTACTTTTAAAAAACAATTTCATTTATAGTAATAAATACCATCTATAATTAAGCCCAATGACAAATTGTGGTTTGCTTATCTTGAATAATAATAGTCATCATTTCTTGTGCACCTATTAAGTGCAAAGTACAGTGTTATTTACTATATACATTCACAGTTAATCTAAGATACAGTATCCCCTACAAATGTCAGTTTTACAAAATAAGTTCTGGGCCTGTAGTTAACAATGCTATATTGTACACTTAAAAACTGCTAAGAAGGTAGGTCTTATGTTGTTAATTGATCTTACCACAAAAGAAAAAATAGATACATTTTAAAATAAATAAATAACAAGGGCAGTAGGTAACTTTTGGAGGTGATAGATAAGTTTATGGCCTTGATTATAGTGATAGTTTCACAGGTGTATACTTACCTCCAAACAAATCAAGTAGTGTGCATTAAATATGTCCAACTTTTTGTATATCAATCATACATCAAAAAAGTGGTTTTAAAAAATAGAGACACAGTACCCTGGAGAAAAGCCAACTTTTCTAAATAAGCAGATAAGATTTTTAAACTCCCTTTAACACAGCAATCTGCCTCCTGGGAATTTTCCTAAGGAAACAAATCAGACCTATGCACAGAAATGTATGTACCATGTTCATAGCAGTCTTATCTATGATTGTCAAAGCAATCAGAAGAAAACCTGGATGTATGACAATGTGGAATTGAGTAAATATAAAATGTTCACCCTTGTGATGAAATACGATTAAACTATTTCAAAGAGAAATACTTAGCGTGGTGGGAAACCTTTCAAAATATGTAAGCGAAAAAAGCATTTGATAAAACATGGTTTATAGTAATATTTCCCCTGTATGAATATTGATACAAAATATCTAGCAAAGTGCCTACATCAAAAGATGCTTGTTACATACAGGTAAATCCACAGAACAAAGACAGGAAGGATGTTTAATGTTAGCAAAGTGAAGGGATCATAAGTGATTTTGATTTCTTCCTTATGGTTCTCTGAATTCTCCAAATATTTTATAATAAACATATATTATTTTTGTAATTTAAAAAAAAGACATTTGACTATCTCAGAAAATAAACAATTCTAAGAAGCTCAGCAGAGAGGAAGCACTTAGAGAAGACAAGAATGAAAATCCTAGAAAACAGGTGAGTTAAGGCTTTCAAGATTAAATGCAGGAAGCAGAACCTGGACAATTCACCGAAACAGGACAAAGGGAAGCTGCGGCTGCTATTAGGTGCAGCAGCCCGAACCAGGGAGGAGGTGCCAAAGGCTCCAACCCCCCTGGACACTCACTGATGTCAAAAAGAAAATCAATGGCCACTGTAACCACTTAAAGCCTATAGTCATGCTCCATCGTGAGGACCCATGTGGCCAATTCTTTTTAGAGTTTGGTGCCAAAAGGAACTTCATCCTCTCTGAAGAGGCCCTCTAAATAAAGGCCGTGTAGCATAGTCATAAAAGAATATAGGCTCTGGGTCAGAGTGCCTGGTTCTAAACATCCCTCAGGCAATCACCTTAGTGACCTTAGCCAAGCTACTTAGCCTCTTTAGTTCAGGTGTCTGCATGTGGGAAATACTCATGGTAGTAGTAACTACTTCATGGGCTTCAGTGATGACTAAATGAGATATTACGTGTGTAATAGAAATCATTCATTCATATAAGCTTTTTTTATTACTGCTCTCAGAGAATGAAGTTTTTTTTGACACGCACTCTTTCCTTATTTGCCTTGGCTTCTGCAAGTCCAGAATAAAATTTAATATTTAATTATACCAACCAAATTATCTTTCATGAATAGACTATTTGTTTACTTTGCTTAGACAGTACCATATATTTAAATTTTTTCACAAAGTGACTCAAATTATTTCCTAAAGAAAGTAACTCAAAAAGAAAAAGTCTCTCTATCCCATTCCTTTTTCTAGCTGCCACACTATATCATCTCCTTCACAATCAAACTTCTCCTAAGGATTTAGATAGATAGCATAGATGCTCAATGCTTACTCTCCTTGCTCCTCAAACCTCTATAATCTGATTTTGCTCCACTGTGGCCCAGTGTGGCCCATTGTGCCTCTCCATAAGGTCACTAATGGCATCCAAGTAACTAAATCCTACAGGCATTCCCACTGCTCCTCATATCGGCCCATTCAGCAGTGCTCGCCACTGTAGGTCACTCCTTCCTTTTTAAAACATTCTTTTTTCTTTCCTTTCATGATGCTCCTCATTTAGTTTTTCTCAAAACTCACTGGCCCATAAAAAAGAATGGTAGAGGGTATTATACTAAGTGAAATAAATCAAACAGAGAAGGACGAATATCGTATGATTTCCCTTATATGTGGAATCTAAAATACAAAATAAATGAACAAACAAAATAGAAACAGACTCAGACACAGAGAACAGGCTGATGGTTGCTGGGACGGTGGGAGGAGTGGGGAGACTGTGTGAAAATGGTGAAGGGATTAAAAAGTACAAATTGGTATTTACAAAATAGTCTTGGGGAAATGAAGTAAAGCATAAGAAATATAGTCAATAATATTGTAATAACTATGTATGGTGCCAGGTGGGTACTTGAAGTATCAGAGGGAACACTTTGTAAAGTATATGATTTTCTAACCTTTATGCTGTACACCTGAAACTAATACTAAACAGTGTTAAACGTAAATTGTAATTGAAAAATAAAATTTAAAAAATCTCTGGCCTTTTTCTCTGTCTTCTTTACTATCTCTCTCTCCCCTAATTGGCCACTAAATATCAATACTTCAAGTGCCAGACTTAGTCCCTCTTCTCTTTGCACTCTCTATATTATATATTTATTGGTCTCCCTGTGGTTTCGTCTTGTTTGTGTCATAATCTATCTGGTGATTCCCAAATTATTTCCAGTTCTAGGCCTAAATATCCAGCTGCCTATCAGGTTTCTCCACTTAGATGTCCCAAAAGGCTATTTTTAAGTTCACTTTTCTCAAAACCAAAATCATCATTTTCCTCCTAATTTTTGAATGGCTTCATAAACCAAATAAATAAAGGATTCCCTCTCTAACCCCACATGCAGTTTAGTAATCACTCTTACATAATTAACTTCTCTCTTCTCCCCTGCAACCAACTTATTTCAAGCTACTACTATTCTTCATACTTGGACTAGTGTAATAGCTTCTTAATAGGTCTCCCTAGATCCATTTTGCCCATCTCAAGCTCATTCTCCATGTATCTGTCAGAGTACTAACCTTAAATTATAACCACCTCTCTGCTATTTTAAATCTATTGCTCATAGACTAAAGCACAAAGCCTTAATCCGCTAGAAGCCTCTTGAGTAATCTTGCCCCTGCTATGGCCTCACTCCCATTTCACACTGCTCTCCCTCTTTTCCTCTGCTTCAGCTTTACTGGACTCCTCCCAGTTGCTTGAACTTACAACAGCTTCTCTTTCACCTAAAAGCTTTGGAATATGCCGGTCCTTCTGCCTAAAATACCATCCCATGTCCCTCCCGTTCTTTTACAGTTAGTTGTTACCCATCTTGATTTCATATCCAACGTTACTTCCTCAGGGAATCTTCTCCTGAAGAAAACAAGCTTGCATTAGATCTTCTACTCTGTGCTCTTCCAGCACCAGGTATATTCCCTTCATAGCTCATTCTGAGTTTGCAATTGTATAATTATAAGATTAGTTGAATAGTTTCTTGTTCAGTACCGTATTCTAAACTTTATGAATGCAAAGACCATTTCTATTTTGTTCACCAGTATTAGCTCAGAACCTAACAGAGCCCAGGGTACCCAGTGTGCATTAAGTGAGTGAGGGCACAGCATGTTCACTCCTCCGCTTCTCCCCACCCCTCCTGCCCCTCAAAGTCAGACCTGCGTTATCTCTTCCCTAGGCTACTGCAATAACTCTTGAGCTGGAATTCCCACGCCCCAGTCTCTTCTCCTTTAGCACACCTTACAATTCACTGCCAGATGAGTCTTCCGGAAGCACAGCTCTGACCATTTCATTCACTGCTCAAGAACCTCAAGTGGTTTCTACTGCCCACAGAATAAACGCAAATCCCTTTTGGCCTCCAACCATCCTTTCCAATCGTAGTTTGTCACTAATCTTCACACAGCCTGTGCTCTGGTTAAACTCAACCGTGTGTGATCTGTGACACTTTATAATTTTTTGACATATAATGGATCTTTTCTTCCCACAGTTTCCTCCACCTGGAATATTTTGATAATGCCTCCACCATCCCCACACATTCAGATCTTTATGATTTTCCAAATTTAGCCAAAATCCAATTCCTCTGAGAAGCTTTCTTTGATTTCTCCCAACTGGAAATACTCTCTCTTGCTTCTGAATCCCCTGCCTTTCTTTCCTGTACTCCTTGAATAAAGGTTGTCACCTTCTGCTGTTTATTATGTGTAAGGTCCACTAGACTGCAGACTCTTTGGAAACAGGACCAGACACACAATCGATGCCTGTACATTGGAAGAGTTGCACAAATATTCACTGAATTTTTGACTTGTGCAAATACGTGAATTACTTCAGTAAGATGTTCCTCAAAGATTATTTCATAATCAGAAAGGGAGAAAATCTATCTACATCACCTCTCCTTTGAGGACAGAAGTTGGCTTTCATTGACCCAGTAGGTAATTTTCTTTGTGCAATTGCTTAATTTCTCTAATCACTAAAGTGGCCAAAAAAAAAATGATACAGGAGAAAATTATACTTTTAGCCATTTCCTTCTCTTTGATGGTAATTTCAGGAAAAGTCTGCTAGGGATCCTTTTGACAGAATATAATTATAGCCTATATAGTTTTTATCTGTTTCCTGTTAATTGCATTTTGGGGCTCATGCTGGCAATCGGAATTCTCAGTTTTTCTCTTTGCCTAAGCTACTGCTTCCAGCTAGGTCAGACAGCTCTTGCTGGGCTCCCAAGCTACCTCTCTCAATGGGCGTCTACCTCCTCTTTTGAAGTGAGGAGACATACCAGGGAGAGAAAGTTTCTTTTCTTGACAAATTTAAAACATTTAAAGGCAGAAAGAGGGAATTAACCCATCTGCATAGAGATGTGAACTGTTGTCACAACTTGGTCCTTGAAAATTCAGAATCAAGTAAATTCCAGGCAAATGAACTCAGAAATAAATTTCAGAAAAATGAATTCAGATGAAAAGATCTCACGAAAATGGCTTTAAACCTGTTTTGTGCATTTAGTGTGGTTATACAAATACAAAGCATCATTAATACTAACCAGATCTGATCTCAAAGTCCAATACAGATACAACATTTAACTGTGCATAAGGGATGCATTATATATTGTTTGAGAACCTAGAATCTTCAGACTGGAAGTGACTCCATTTCTATCGCTCAGGCAGGGTGGAATATCATAAAGGACACTAGAGTGGAAGTCAGGAAACCTGAGTTCTGGTTCCAACTGGCACGTGCTCATTATGAGTCCTGGGAAAAGTGCTAAACTTCTCTGAGCTATAGGCTTGCTTCCCTTGAAATGAAAACAATATTCTATCTGCCTTTCTGAATACTTTTTGAGAATCAAATGAGAACAAATAAAATAATGTATATAAAAGCATGTTGTAAACTGAAAGAAGATGATTTTAGAGACATGTTTTCAGCCTAACTAGTTAATATATGATGTGAAATTCAAATGTTTCCAAAAGTATTTAGCATAAACCCAATTTTAACTTTGTTCACTTTATGAAAGAAGGTGATAAAAGCACATCACCATATGTAATTGAGGGTAGTCTGCCCATATGCCAAATAATCTATCTTCTCAGGTGAATAAAGCTACTACCTTGAGCCTTTTCTCGCAAGACTTATCCCCTCAAAGTTAAAACAATTCCCCCCTTTTCTCTTCACTTTTACAAATTTCCAAAATGTGATTTAAAATGCTGATCTTAGGGGTAGATGAACTAGCCAATGGATACCAGTTTGTAGTTGATCTTATTACATTACACTCCAGTTCTTTCTTCATGCTCTATCCCAACACTATTCAGTTAAGTGTTAGCATTATTCATTCAATAGCATTTAATGAGCATGTATCATATGGAAAGCAGCAGAGACTGTATTCAATGTAGAGAATTGTGTTTGATTGCCTCTTGGCTTTCAAGTCCATAGACACATCAATTTTAACATATTATTGTTGTACCCAAGAGTGGTGTAGACATTACTTTATCTCTGTAATGAAAGAGTACAGAGCTCTGAACACGATCTGACTAATTAGTGAATTCTAGAGCACTAGGCTTGTTATTTGGACACTGGGTCATTCCATGGCCCTGCTAAATCCACATTTATCTCAATGTTAATTAAATCAATTAACATTTATGGGTGTTAATTTTCTGATTGTACTGTGAGAATAATAAAATGTGTCACTTTTCTACTTTACAAGTGTGAGTGGATGTTAATTATCTACAATATGTTCCAAGTAGTATAAGGCAGCAATATGTAGAACTACTTAAAACTGAAGAAATTTCTAAAGAGAAATACAGTAAGGAAGAAAAAAAAATTGTGTACTGGCTGAAATGCAAGTTTTAAAAGATGGACAAGATATTTATCCAGTAACTTCTGTAGTTTTAATGCCTTTGATACAAAAAAAAAAAAAAAAAAAATCACAAAATCATTACTAAATGTTTCATGTTAGACAGAAGGTATTCTTTTAACAGTATTGCAAAAGTTCATGAATGGAAGGCTAAGTGTTATTTGTGTTGGCGAGGACACTAAAAAAATATGGGCACTTCCTATTTAAGGCAAACATTTCAAGAACAGACCAGATTGCTCAGCTCTGATTTTTCAACTAAAATGAAAATCAACAGTGGGTGCCTTCATTTTTCTTTGGGGAAGGGCACTGGTCAGAGAACTCCCATCATTCCTTTTTTACACAGGATTCTGCATTATTTTCTGGCCTGAACTCTTAGATGTCACTGATTTCACAGCAACTTACTATGATCACATTGTGAGTAACTGGCAAGCTCTTGATTTATGTACTTAAAATTGAACAATGAACATGTCACATCATAAAGCATCTAGAATTATGTCATCCATTTCCTTGGGGCAACACCAGTAACAATGACATGATAAAGATATTTTACTCTAAAGATCTTACAAAGAAGATATTTAATTTGATTCCAACATTTGCATTGTGGGAAATATTCATGATTCACCTAATATTTATATAGTAACTTTCTCTAAGGAAAGTGTTTTCATGACATGATTGCTTTCAGAGCAGTTAAAAGCGAGCTTTATTAACAGAGAGGTTGCATTGTATTGAATAGCAAGGCTGGAAATAGAGCCCAGGTTGCCTGTCTTTTATGCGGTGTTCTGTGCGACACTTCATTCATTCTTTCTCCGACCAGCAGATGAGTAACTACCATGAGTCAAACACAGTGCTCGACACTGTGCAGAGTGCACAGCTTTGGAGTCTGAGGGTTCTGGTTTTAAAAAACAAACCTAATCCCTCCTGAATGTGTGCATGGGCAAGACCCTTGACCTCTCTAAAGCTTTCGTGTAAGGTGAGGGTAACACCGACCAGACTGGGCTGTTTGGATCGGGCTGCTCTAAGCAGGTGAAGTGTGGGGCACATTACAAAGGCTCAATAAATGCAAAGGAGGAAGAAGAGAAGCAGTAAAACCAGCAGAAGAAAATAGAACTAAATGGAAAAGCGAGGATGGGATTGTTTGCTCCTGGCCTCAGCTGATTACCTATAACCACAGTCATCATCCCTCTTTCCTGTCTCCCCAAATCCAAAACGTAACAGCAAGAGAGGTCCGCTCCGGCATCGAGAAAGCCCACCCTTCACCCTAAGCTGGCAGAGCCGGCCACGTGCTTCTGGAAAACCCTTCTTTAAAGTGTGCCTGCCTGCCCGGCCGGGCGTGGCTCAGCGGTTGAGCGTCGACCTAGGATCCAGGCGATCGGGGTTCGATTCCCGGTCAGGGCACATGCCCGGGTTGCGGGCTCGATCAATGACTCTGTCATCATTGATGTTTCTATCTCTATCTCCCTCTCCTTTCCTCTCTCTGAAATCAATAAAGATATAATTTTTAAAAAATAAATAAAGTGTGCCTGCCCTTGGCTGCTCTCCTGCCTCTCTCTCCTCCCTGATGCTGGGCCTTTCTTGGCCCCCATCACGTTTCTGTTCTTGATTTTGTTTCCTTCCATTGCCCTTATCTTCTTTACTATCTCTTCTTCATTCTCTTGTCTTTTCAATACAGCTTTTCCTGAAAGGTCCATCCCATGAATTTATTCCTTCTTTCTTTATGTTCTGCTCCCCTATGATCTCGTCCGCTCACAGCTTCAGCAGTTCAAGCCTTGGCCCCACATTGCCGCCGTGCTCCAGGTCTGCGTCCCCAGCCCGCCTGGCCTCCCCTCCAGTGCCCTGCGTCGCTCTGCAGATGCACAGGAGCTTTCACCTGCCCCCAGATCACTCTCTACCCTGTGTGTGCCCATCAACAGCTCTCTTGACCTCTGGCTTCCAGTGATGCTTGGCCAACAGGGAGCCCCGGCAAGGAACCAGGAGGCAGAAGAATAAGGTCCGAAAATGCCTGTCCCCAGAGGTTCCACCGAAAATGCCTGTCCCCAGAGGTTCCACGCAGCAGCTGCCTCTTTCTACTGGAGGCTGTCTGCTCCACGCAGCCTCTCCTGGGTTCCGATAATGCTTCTGTCCCACAGCACTTTACACCTATGGGTGCTGATGGTCGCTGCTCTAACAAATCCCAAAGAACAGCCTTAGCTAGCCCTGTGGCTTTTCCTCCTACTATTCACACCTTTGTAAATAGTCCTGAGTTACCCAAATGGAATGTCTCATTTATTTCCCATCTAGACCCTATGTAAACTTCTTACATCTTTACTTTCTGATCCCCTCTCAAGAATTCAGACATTAGAGTAGCGCAATAATTGCACAGCCCATCTTCTCCCCTCTTACCTCTCTCTACCCAAATTTCTGCCAGACCACATTTCTAAAACCACAGCACCAGACCTACTCTTCTTCCCATCCACCACTTTCAGAGGCTCTACATTTCCAATGAAATAAATTTGGGGTACCTCACCTAATATTTAGACACTTCTGCAGTAAGGCCACCTTGTCTTTCTAACTTTATTTCCCACCACTGCTCCAAGTATACTTTAAGATCCAAATGCATCCGCCTATTCACTATTCCAAAATATAGACCACTTTCCCCAGGCACAGCTTTGCTCATGCTTTTCTTTCTCCAATCTCTTTACTCCCCGCCCAACAAAATCCTACCCTTTCATGTCCATCTTAAATGTCATTCTTTTAACGAATCTCAATTACATAACCTGGTGTCTCCTCTTCAAACCTCGTATTAGTTATTTTTACTTTTCTTATTTCCTTGTTCTTAATTACAATGATTTGTGTTCTATCTTACCTTCGCTAGTGAATTATGGGTTTCTTGAAAACAAGGTGCATGTGTTGTCCCAGTTTTATAGATGCCTTATACCATAGTGCTTGTAAAATAGAGGTTGAATTGAAATGAAAAGTTAAATAGTTAAATTTTTTATGGTTATCATAGGTTAAATGTATTCCCAAGACCTTGTGCTACTAGCCCAAAATTATAGAAAATATCCTATATATTATACAAATATGTTAGCTTATATTTTTGACCCTGATCTTGAGACAACATATATCTCTTTAGCATTTGCATAAGTGTGTCATTTTTTTGTTTTTCTATTGATAGATTTTATCTATGTATACTAAAGGGGTGGGGCAGAATATCTTCATATATTTTATTATTGCACATCACATACAACAAGGAATTATATGGGATGTCGCTGTATTGGATTTTGTACTATATGTCAGGTAGGAAGCTAGGGGGAAAGTACTATCACAAAGACTAAGCTAAATGTCAAAAATCCAAAATGACTTGAGATGGAAGGGCAGTATCTACTGACCTACTTGCTACCCCATGTATACTAGGTCATTGCTGCTCAGAATCAGGGCAGAGCAAGAATAGAAGTTTCAATTTCCCAACAAGAAAGGAGAAAACTGCATTCAGCTGAACTCCAGTGCAGCTCTTTCATTTTCATGTTAGCCAGGTTTCTGGCAGCTGGCTCAGCATAACAAAACAGAATACTAGAGGGTTTGAGAGATGAGATGGTTAGCTCATTCACCAATTTATTCAATTACTCATTATTCCCCTACAATGTGCTTGGGGAATAATAAAGAAATAAAACTATAAAAATAATACAGAAATGCTTCAGGGAACTCACAGTCTAGTTGGAAAGAAAGAGGGTTCAATTCCCTCACCTTAAAAAAGACATCTAGACAAAGACTTTTTCTTACTTCTGCTTACTTTTTGTTGTGATAAACAAAATATTAGGATATAATATGTATGATATAAACATTTTTAGCTGTTAAAAATTTTTCCAAATAATATCTAACACAGAATTCCATTATATAAAATAAGTGACATATACTTATATATTATATAATACATCATTTAATATATTTGTTATAATATATAATTATAAAAATGATAAATTAGTTCCTTGGGCAATTATAAGTTTAACTGTTAGGTGAACAATACTATGCTGTTTCATAGTCCTGAAGCATCTCCATGGGGACATCGTGATCCCAAGAGCAGGGTTTGAACCCTGTTCCACTCTTCCATGTGCCTCTTTGATCACTTCAGTAACAGCCCCTGAGAGTGGGGGTGCTACTTCCTCTCCCTCAGTAGAGGGAGTCTTCATGAACACTTCAGTGGGTTTTTATTTGTTTCTTAAATCAACACACATACACTAATGAGTATCTTGAATAAAGAACCCCACAGTAGGTTTCTACTGAGTCCGTGTGAATGATGAGCCCAATAATTCAGAAGAATGTGAATTTGAGAGCAGTGGTGAAATGTTTGATCTGGCCCTTAGAGAATGAGCACAATACAATACAAAGGCCTAGGTGCCACATCAAATTAAAAATTGCAGGGGTTTTGTCCTTTAGGAAACTAAAGACCTATTCTGGCCTTTGTTTAAAAACAAAATCCTGACATGGACCAGCTTTCATTTACTTTTTCTGTCTCATGCAGAAGGAGTACAAAGCTTCCTTTGGCAGGGTGGATGTCCTCAATGACCTAATTGAATGTCAGCAGCAGTGACTCCCCTGAGAGTATACTATTTCAGTTGAACAACCTTTAGTGACTTTCTGGCTTCCTGAGGGCCAGACCTAAAACAGTGACAGACCCTATTTGTGCCTAGTTTCTGAAAATAGCTTACCTGAAGCCTTAGTTTTGATCTAACATAGAGAATAGTCATTCCATCTACGGAGCTACATCGTCACCCAAAGGAGAGCTCGGTGTCGCCTGAAGAGTCTGAAAGGAGAGCAAGGAAAAGATGTTCAGATGAGTAATAGCAACACACATAGTGAGAAATGGACAAAATGGGTTTTAACTCATTGTTCTTAGTAAAGAAAAATAGAGGAGCAATGACATTTCTAAGTAATACCTAAAAAGAGAATAAAAAGAGAAAATAATGTGTATTAAATATGAGACTAAACAAATCAAAGGAAAATAGAACAGAGAAATTGCACTTGGCACACTGCCTAAAAAATGTCAACCAAAGCAGGGGGAGCAGAAGCTTGATTGACATTTTATGCCTAGCCTGTGAGCTTTCCTAAATTCCCTTTCCTATACATTTTTAAATCAAACTCTTGTAGTCAAGGACCACTGCTACAACATGCTGTGAAAACAAGACAGAAAAAAAGATTTAATGGCCAGAAGCTAATATAATAACTGCATGGGAGAATAAGAGGTTTGGACAAAGCAAACTATTCGACTGCAGAATAATCTCCTAAAGGTATAAGTTAATCTTTTCATCATCTTATTGGAACAAAGGAAAAGTTGAAACATATGTACCAGCTACTGATCTTTCATCCTAAAGATCTGGTCTATCCCTGTAATTGCTTCAAGAACAGCTTAATTCAAAGAGAAATAAAAATATAATAACACTAATGACAAAAATCAAAGTGTCTTATTTGTTAAGCAGAAATAATCACAAAAGATGTTTGAAAGTCTCCTCTAAGAACTGAAATCAGTGCAGTGGTCTCCTTCTAATGTTCCTTCCCTGGTCTGTATAGTGGTCTGCAGCCACGCTATGAAAATCTTGTGTCAGAAGAGTTGGCTGGCCTCAGTTGAAACCTCTGCCTCTGACACCAAGTGTGACTACAGGTACATAGGCTGAATTGTGTCCCTCCCCACCATGAAATTCATGTTGAGGTCCTAACCCCCAGTACCTTAGAAGGTGACCTTATTTGGAAATAAAACTGTTATAGATATAACTAGTTAAGATAAAATCATACTGCAGTAGGGTGGGCTCCTAATCCAATATAATTAGTATGTTTATAAAAAGAGGAAATTTGAACACAGACATGCACACAGTGAGAGCCCAATGTGAAGAACAGCTATGCTGCCCCAAACCACGCAACTCCCAGAAACTAGGAGACAGGCCTGGTACTGACTCTTCCCTGAAGCCTTCAGTGGGGAGCGTAAATGAGTCAACACCTTGATTTCTGATTTCTAGCTTCCAGAACTGAGAGACAGTACATTTTTTTGTTTAAACCACTCAATTCGTGATATTAGAAACTAATACAGCAGGGTTGTATCAATTAAATCAATTACTATAGCCTGTTTACTGCCAATCTCACTCTCATGGTAGGAAAGTCGTGAAAACTGGTCAACTTCAGGATAATTAGTATCTACCTTATATTAAAACCTATGGGTGAAGAATTGTTCAATGACCAAACTACTCAAGACTAAACTGTATTGTTGAATTAGAATATTAATAAGTGATCTCACTTTGCAAAATTTTTGAAATACCTAAAATCTTAGAAAAAGGAGTATCTACATTGCTTAAATCCTTAATTACTATACAAGCACATGTTTTGTTTTTGTTTGTTTTTTGGTGTGGGTTTTTTGTTCTGTTTTGTTTTTTGCCTAAAGATCATTATTGGAGGATCAACTTGGAGAGTTGAAGAATGAAATGGCAAAGCCCAGTCAGCTTCTACAGTATCTTTCTAGATCCCTGGGTGACAATAGGGATTAAAAGATTCTAATTATGAACCACTAAAATTATGTCTTATAAATAAAATAGTAGAAGCAAAATAAATGGATGTGCAATCTCAAAGTAGCAGATAGTGGGCATGTAGAATGAAGCATGTCTGATTTTATGGTTAATTTGCAATTATAAACCACCTTGATCTTGGATTTCCCAGCCTCCAGAACCGTGAGAAGTAAATTTCTGTTGTTCATAAGTCACCTAGTCTATGGCATTTTTGTTATAACAGTCCCAATGGACTGGGACATTCCCTCTACTCCCATTACCTGACAATCACTGATCTGTTTTCTGTCCCATTGTTTTGCCTTTTCCAGAATGTCACACAAATGGAATCATTCAGTATATAGCCATTTGGGACTGGCTTTTTTCATTCAACACAATTAATGTCTTTGAGATTCACCCACATTATTGCATGTTATCAATAGTCCATTTCCATTTTATGGCTGAGTAGTGTTGCATCTTATGGATGTGTCACAGTTGGTTTATCCATTCACCAGCTGCTAGACATTGGGTTGTTACCAATTTGGAGCTATTATAAATAGAGTTGCTATGAACATTAGTGTACAGTTTTTTCATTTCTCTTAAATAAATTACCTAAGAGTGATAATGCTGGACCTTATTTTAAGCATATGTTTAACTTCATAAACAACTGCTAAACTGTTTTTCACAGTAGCTGTACTATTTTCCATTCCCATGAGCAATATATTAGCATTTCAGTTGCTCCACATCATTCCTAGTGCTTGTTACTAGCAGTTTTGTTTCTGTATTTTAACTCTTCTAGAATGTGTGTAGTGGTATCTCATTATGGATTTAATTAGCATTTTCTTAATGACAAATGCTACTTAAAATTGTTGTATGTGCTTATTTACCATCCACATCTCTTCTTGCTGAAGTGTATATAATTTTTAAAATTTCGGTTAGTTCAATTTTTATGATTGTGTTTTAAGAAGGTTTTTTTAATATTCTGGATCATAGGCCTTTATAATAGTGGTAAAGATTTGAAAATATTTTACTTAGTCAGTGACTTGTTTTTTTTCTTAACTATGCCTTATAGAGAGAAATTTTTTATTTTGATTAAGTCAAATTTATCAAATGTTTCTTTTATGGATCATGATTTTGGTGTCATATCTGAGAAAACTTTGCTTAATGTGAGGTCACAAATATTTTCTTCTATATTTTCTTCTGGAATTTTATAGTTTTAGGTTTTACATTGAGATCTATGATCCACTTTGAGTGAGTTTTTTAAATTGATGTAAGGTATGGATTGAGATTCTTTTTTGGTTCATATGGATGTCCAGTTGTTTCCAGGGCCATTTGTTGAACAGCATCCTGGATTTCTGGTTTCAGCTCCAACATGTAAGAGCTTGGAAGTCACCACTCCCATTCTCATAACAAGAAAATAAAAGCTCAACGAACCAAAAAACAATGACTTTTGTTGGACCTAACAGAGAATTGAAGTTGCAGGGAAAACCACCACCCCTGAAATCTGAAGAGATAGACAACCAAGTACAGAGAATCACAGCAGGACTCTTCTTACCTGGAACAGAAGCCATAGGACCATAAGCTGGTAGGAACATTTAAATGGTAGCTTGGACTGATTACTGGAAGTTGAATGTGGACTAACATAAAGATGAGAAACTCCACAGGGCCAATGTATGGGGAGGGGCCCACTCATGTGGATTTTACCTCTAGAAACCCCACCAGTTCTCACAGAGAAAACCCAGGAAGGAATAGGGCACTGTGGTTAGAGAGCTTTGCTGAACCTAGCACCTTTTCATCTGTACATCTTGAAAATATTTTTTAGCCTTTCTCAAACTTGGGGGGTTTGTTGTTTACTTTTGGATTCACAGCTGTTTCTTATAATTAAAGAGTAGATAGTTTTTTTATAGTTAAGAAAAGAATAATTAAGAAATCAATAATTGGAATGTTAACTATTC
Organism: Miniopterus schreibersii; assembly: GCF_964146895.1. Taxonomy (NCBI): domain Eukaryota; kingdom Metazoa; phylum Chordata; class Mammalia; order Chiroptera; family Miniopteridae; genus Miniopterus; species Miniopterus schreibersii. The sequence goes on along the minus strand of NC_138107.1, from coordinate 50,057,131 downwards.
TTATTTGGTTGACAGCTACAGGCCAAATATCTATCACCATTTACAATTAAAATACTTATGTGGTATAAAAAAAGAAATGGAAGTATAAATTACCATATCCATTAGAATTTATCAAACATCTAGCCATCTTTTAAAGGGACTTATCAAAATTAATTTTTAAATAACAACCTAATAATAATGATAGTTTATTAAATAGTTTAAATTTAATTGTTTGTTTCTGAAATGTTTTTTGTAGAGGAAAAGTAGAATTCAAAGTACATCAGTTAAGGTTAAGAAATGCACCTCTAAGCCAGGAAAAGGGATTCTAATGAGTCTCTGAATGTAAAGTTCATATTCTTCCCACTTTCTGTTTTGTTCCCATACTACAACTAAATCAAATGACCCACATAATAATAATAATAATAAAATGACAGTATCAATTCTAGAAATATACAGTAGAAATAAGGGCACTCACTGCAAAATTCATTCACCTTTGTTGTATATTTGGAAAATTTCAAAATAAAATGTAACAACCAGGGTTGAGGGAAATACCTGGCAGTTTAAAAGATGCAAGGAGAAGGTAAGCGCTAGACATCAAGGTCAACGTGTTGCTGCAGAGGACAGCAAAAGGCTCAAAGGCCTATTTCCTAATAGGCACCTTCCCCTCGGTACCAAAAAGACATGAACACCTTTTTCCACTGAAACATCTATAGCTCTATAAAGCACATGTTAAAATAAAGATATGTTTCTTGGATTAAGATCACACCTTAAAAAATTTAAATCCATGGACTTATTATGCTCATGACATCACCATGACTCTGGAAATCACAGAAGAGGGCCCTGGAATAATGAGATAAGGAAAAGAAACACTTTGATACAGAATGGCAATAATAAAAAGAGCTTCACATCAACACTGTGCCTACTATGTTACAGGCATTGTTCCAAACATGTAAGTAATCAATCATTTAAACTTCTTACCCACCCAATGAAGTAGGTATTATTATATCATATCAATGATACCAGCAGTTTGATTCTAGAGGACACACTCTTAGCCACTGTACTGTACTGCCTTTCTGAGGTCAATTGCTATCTCTTTGGCATACATGGAGCCCCTGGATATCTAGGAAATGATAGAAAGCATTGAAAAGGATGGTGGTCAGGGTTGGGGGGTAGGGAGAGGGGTTAATGATGAGGGGTGCTTGAAAATAAACAGAACCTACCTGATATTGCTTCAGTTCTCTCCGAAGCAATGATAAAAGAAGAAAGTAAATAAGATATATTCAAGATGTTTTATATAAAATAAGTAAAGGAAACAGGACATAAAGCCAATAAGAAGAGAGGGAGAGGGAGAGGGAGAGGGAGAGAGGAAAATTAAAAAGGGATGCTTACACACTGAGAGAGCAAGAAAAGGAAAAAAGATGGTAAATAGTGAAGAATTCATAAATGTTTATTTTAAGAAAAGGAGAAGCTTCCAACTCAACAATAATAACATTTTAAATGGAAAACTATCCAAGGATAGAGTATAGCGTAATTCCTTTAAGGCAAATGCAAGGTACAGGCAAATCATTATACATTTCTATGCAAATGTATTTCCTTTTAAATGTTTCCAGTGGATTATTTCATTTTATTATTATGTTTTGCTATTCAGTATCCAAATATTTTCTTCTGGAAGAAAATCCTCATTGCATGTTAGAGGAAAGTTTACCCTTCAGAACTCCCTCACCTTGCCCTCAGACAGTCAAATGGAAGGTATATAACCTAGGATTAACCAATTGGTTGTTCCCACCTGGGGCTGGAAGTCTTGCAAGTGTGAAACACATACCCAGTGACTGGAGTCCAGGCCCAGACCAGAACCACATCAGCTCCAATCAGCAAGCAGAGGCTGGATGCCTCCAGCAGTCCTCAGACTCAGAGGCATGACGTCAGCTGCATTGCCTGCTACAACTGACCTACTGATTGCCATTCCTAAACTTAATCCTTCAGTGTTTCCATCAGTTCTCTGAGCTCTCTTCCAATAAATCCACTTTCAGCTTAAATTTGTCAGATTTAGCTTTGTTGCTTATAACCAGAAAACCTGACAAACAAAAATGGGTCCTCGGGAGGGAACTGAAGCATTGAGCAGGATGTAGAAGGCAACACGGCAACAAAGAAATTATGAAAGTTAAGACCTGTTGGTGACACCTCCTTCAGTGATATGAAACAGATTATAGGGAGAATGACAAGTTTATGTCCCTAAATGTTTGGCTTAAGGAACAGAGTGATACTGAAACTTCTTCTGAAGATACTAAAGAATTTTTCACATTTTCAAACATCAGGGCTAAAGTGGCCAAAAAACACACTAAAGGTTGGTCGAGGAATTTGTTGAATTATGTCCACTGAAGTTCACAGTCTCACTAGGTTCCTGCTATGTAAAAGTCATGGTATTAATGAAGAAAGAAGACCCTATAAACTGGGATAGGGATAACTAAAGGCTTCAGGGGACACAAAGCATCCTGAAGCCCAACCTTTCATTCCCACCTCTGTGAGCTACCACTACCTCATGGTCTGTGAGGCTGTTCCTCCCTTCCCTGGAGAGTCACCTTATAAGAGGAAGTCAATGTTCAAGCTCCACCACTCTTCCCCGCCCCTTCTGCCTCGGTCCCAGTGTGCCTGGAAGGTCAAATGCATCACCACATGATTCAGTGTGCTGCCATGAGCATCTGGGAAGGATTATAATTGTTTGCTCAGGTGATGATTAGAAACTTGGAATCAGTGACGGACAACACTAAAATGAAGTTGACATGCCAAAAATTCCTTATTAGTTTCCATTAGGAGATCTGTTGGTTCTGCATTCAAAATATATGTAGGATACAACACTTCTGACTATCTCCACTGTTACCATCTTTGTCTGAGCCACCACCATCTCCCACCAGGATTACTGAAAAGGCCTTCTAACGGGTTTCTAGGCTTCTACCCTTTCCTCCACCACCTTCATCCCCATAGATAATTCCCAAATCAGCAGCCAGACAGATCTTTTAAAAACCTAAGTTATGCAATTTCACTTTTTTCAAAACCTTGCAAGGACTCTTGATTTCACAGAGTAAATCCAAAACCCTTGAAAGGCCCATAAACATCTAGGTGATAGAGTTCCCAGTTGACCCTCTCCTACCATCAACCTCCTTACTCACTCTGCTCCAGTAACAGTGACATCCCTGCTGGTCTTCAAACTTGTCAAACACACACACCCTTAGGGCCTTTCCACTACTGCTCCTTCTGGTTAAAATACTGCCCCTGGATAACTATATAGTTGGTTTCCTCCCCTCTTTCAAGTTTTAGCTCACTTTCTCAATGAAATATACCCTGATCATCCTGTCTAATTCTTCAACTAGACCCCTTCTTCCCATCTGGCACTTTCAATCCCCCTTGGTTTTCTCTCATTTTTTTTCTTTTCCTATTGTGCTCATTCTCTTCTAACATGATATACAATAATTATCTATACATTTACTATTGACCATTTATCTTCTTGTGGTAAAATATAAGCCCCCATAGATCTGGGTTCTTGTGCCAGTCCTTGGCCCATCTATTGGCCCTCAGATTCCTTCTGAGCCCTTCCACTGCTCACCTCTGTAGGCTGCATTCCCAGGTCCCAGGTCAGCTACTTTGAACCAAAGGGAACCAAGAAACTTGACTGAAATTGGTTGGTAAGGCAAATGTATCTTTCAACCCCCCTGATATTTCTAGAAAGATCTTTAATGCTGTTCATCTACTAGGATTCTATTAATTGCAGTGAAGATGCAGTTTACTAAATAGTAACCTGAAGACTTTAAAGAGTTAATGTCATGCTAAAATAGGCTGAACATAATCAGGCCATGTCTTTATGGTAGAGGAAGAAATGAGATTTTGTTCAATTGGTGCTTAGATATTTATTTTGCTTTGTATAGTTTTCCGTGGTATTCTATAATTATTATATTCATTTGAAAAGGCACATAAATTGAAAACTACTATAGAACACCTCTAAAGATAATAATTTGTCTTCACTTAATTATTTTCCATACATATTCCCTGATGTTTCCTTCTGTCCTTTATGTTTTTTGGAATAGTTTTGAAATGTTTCAGAAGCAGTCATGGTGAGCTAGCTGCACGCTAGTGTTCCAAAGTCTGTTTCCATATTTCCATCCGACAGTAGGCTATTTGTTCTTGGATATGTCCTGAGGCAGTCTTGACACAGAAATGCAAAGTAATCACAGTTATCTGGAATCTTTGATTAAAGCTTACAGTGATAGCTTTGGCAGCAGAAACATTCTTATACACCAAGGTGTCATAAAGCTCGCCTTTTTACACTGTGATTAGATAATGAATAACCCTGCAAAAGTACATTTAAATTTATTTTAAAGGCTATCATTTATTCAGGCCATCTATGTGCTGGGCATTTTATAAACACTATCTCTTTGAATTCTCACAACCCTGTTAGGACTATATTAATATTCCTATTTTACAGTTCAAAAACAAACTTGGAGTCTATGGCTCTAAGTGACAGTGGTGGGATGGTGACACAGGTCTCCCTGACCCAAAGCCTCAGATTTCCACTAAATCTACCACCATGGCCTTTAGAGAAGCTAGGATGGAAAGGGACAGAAATACACAAATACCTACAAAATTTTTATGATTCCCAAGTGATATCAATTCATTTCCGAGGGAAATGCTAGGGAAGTGAAATGTATGTAAGCTAGTAGATCCAGTCAGAAATGGAGCAAAATGGAAACTCAGCTTCCTGTTGTTTTTTGTGGTGGTGGCACCTAAGTGTAATATATAACCATAATTTAATTATTTTTAAATCAGTAAGGAAAAGACTGAGCAGATATTTGGATGACAAGTCATTAAAGAATTTAGGAAAAATACACATTGAAAAATTTTTCTACTATCATTAAATAATACTACTAGGTCTATTTTTCATGGTTTATTGTGTGCCTGTCACTGGGGAAAGTATGTAAGTGTGCTTCAAACTCTTATTATCAATTATTATAGCTGAGGAAATTGATATAGAGAGTTTTAGAACTTGTCCAAGAGAGCAAGTGACAGAGTTGGCAATTAAAGCTTATTACTTTTAAGCCAAAATGACCTTAAGTGCTATAAAGCATTGATGGTACTGCTGTTGAGTTTGTAATACAGCTTACCCTCTTGCAAAGTTGCATCTTGGGAAACAATTATGACTGTTTAAAGTGCCATAGCACATAACATTAAATATAATAATACTTGAAATCAGCTATGTAAGGTTCTGAAACATATATTATGTATATATTGTTCTGTGATTGTAAGGGGAAAACAATCACAGAACAACTTTTCAACATAACATTTTGTAGAGAGATCTTATCACCACAATAATAGCCCCGATGAATCACCTCTCCTAATCACCCCATCTGTGTATAGTCTGCCCCCACATGGACTCTCAGTATGGCTATATGTCTTGCTTTGGCCAGTAGGATATAGTACATATGACCCAAGGGGAGGCTTATTAAGTGTCAGTTTACTGGGGCATGTTCTTTTGGAGTATAACCACCACCATGTAAGAAACTGAGACAACCCCACCAGAAAAACTACTCAGAAAACAAAGCAACCTCAGCCAGTAGCCCCAGCACATCCCCAGACATGTAAGTAATGCTGTTGTGGACCATCAGCCACAGTACTGACTCCAGGCAAGATCCACAGAAGACTCCCCAGTTGAACCCAGCCCAAATTAAAGAATCATCGATATATATAAAAATGATTGTTACTTTAATCCGTTAGGTTTAAGAGTAGTCTGTTATTGACTAGAGAACTGATTTTCACTGCCATTTTTGTGCACACATACAAGTGTGAGTACACACACACACTACCCTCCTGTCAGCATATTTTCACATATGAAGAGAGAATGTTATAAAATATTTGGGCCACATCTCTCTCTATTGGGTGCATCACTGATATCACTGTTTTTTTGGTTGTACTTTTATTGAGTTTATGAATACTTCACAAATACAAATCTACTGTGCTGTGGTATAAAACTACCTAGCAAACATGATATATACTGAAACACAAATTGTTATTTCATTGCAACATTTATATACACAAATATTTAGGCCCAACCAACCTCTTTCAGTGATAAAAAAAATAAAATAAAAGACTCCAGCAAGGTGAAGCAGAGTTTAATAGTAAACTGAGTGATACTTTAAAATTAAGGAACATTGGCATGAGAAGATATAAAGTATAGTTATCTGATCCTGGAAACCTCAAAAATATTCTCCTCATCTGCATTGCTCATGGATAATAGAACTAGCAACAAGCTATTAAATATTATGGCAGAGGGCTTTGTTCCCAGTTTAAATGCAAATCCTTGCGAAGAGTGAAATCTTTAGCCTCATCATTCACTATCAACTTAGTATAATAATACTTCCCAGGATATTAAAAATAATGTGAAAAATCAAAACACCTAAGGTTGCTTGACTAACAAGAGAAAAGGAGGTGGGAGACACATTTGATCCATTTTATTATTACTCTCAAGATCTGGGATGAAATCAGCTGCCTTCAGAAAGGTAGGACCTAGCCACATGAATCCCCAACTCCAAAGAGGGCAGGATTTTACAGACACAGGATTTCAATGACATATTGATGTCATTTGTCTTGGGAGTCCCCAACTCCCCCAACTTTTCATGCAGCATTGCAGTTTTGTCACTGCCCCTCTTAGAAATCTGCACAACAGAAAAAGGGAGAGACACATAGGCTCTCGTGATAGTCAGAGCTCTGCACTTTGCTCCAAGTTCTCCTAATCCATTCCTTCTGAAAATAACAATAAATTATTTTTTTAATGATTGTTTTAAGGCAAGGGTTAGCAAGTTCTAGCCCATGGGCCAAATTTAGCCTATGCCCTGTTTTTGTACAGTGTATAACCTATTTCTAGTCTAGCCTATAATATATACATCATAACCAGCATGTAACAATTTTTTCTTCTGATTCTTACAAAAATGCAACAGAATAATTCATGCTGAAATTTAACAATAATAAAAATGTCACTAATAAACATTGCTTTTAGTAAACTCTTGAAGCACAAAATATATGTTTTGTTAAATACTGTGAGGAAAAATAATGTTTAGTACTTAGATGATACTCATGGAAAACTTTTGTATTAATTAATTCGTTTAAACATTTCCATCCATTACTAACAACTTAATTAGCTATCTTATTTGTTTAGACAAAGCCAGAAAAATCCCAGAAAGTGCAGATAACATTGGGTAAATGAGACTAATGGAGATAAGAAAACCAATTTGCATGATGGAATTGTTGAGACTGGCTGCTTTACCACTCTAATTACATGTAATAGCACTGTTCCTACCTGCTTTCACTTGTTTGTGTGGACCGTGTCTTAAATGACAAAGTAGAGCATTTGAGGCTAAAGAAAGCAGGAGAGGGAATATTTCTAAGAGAAACAGAAGAATCCTGGGAGCAGATGGGCAGATTAGAGAAAGAACAGCAGAGCCGTGGCAGTAGCTGCACCTGTCAAAATTTGGCTTGAAAGTATGTTCCCAGTTGATCTGATTTTAGAGTAACAAGATGGGTCCATGAAATACTTATCCTGACACTTTAAAATTGTGGATTTTACGGTTTACTGCTGCTCCTGCTGGGCTGCCTGTTCCATTCAGCTATGCTGAATCCACATATCTGGAAATGGCATCTCTTAGCAGAGGGAGGACTGCTTCCAAAAAGGCCTGTTTAACCCAAAAAGACCCAAGACTGGCAGTGAGCTCACAGGTATTATAAAGCTTGGAATATAATACAGAGTGGAACGCTGGGGAAAATATTGCATTATTCCATTAATCAGTGAAAATGATAAGCCATACAAAGTTTATTACCTGGCTCTGAATCTTGAACAGAGTATGACTTGGTTCCAATGGGCTCTAAGTAGCCTTTAGTTTGAATCTATAATTAATTTGATGTTTTTGAATCCGTAAATAATAAAGATTAAGATCTTAGACACTGTGGCTCCCATCCTAGGGGCGTTTTGAGATGTAACTCTGTGGACACAGAAATAATGAAGTGGCCTAGATACAGACTAGCAGCCTGGGCCACTTCCCTTACCGCCACAGAACCTCACTCCCCCCTGCCTCCTTAACCTACTACCATTTCACTTACACTATCTACATACAAAACCTCTAAAATACTGAGTCAAGGATCCCTATAATCATTGATATTGCAACTCACTTTCCAGCAACAATTTGGTGAACTAAGTGCACTGATAGAAACTCCTACAAATAAAATAAAAAAAAGAGCAAAATGTTAGATCAAATTTTTTCAAAGTCTTAATTTTATCTATGAGTTAACAAGAAAATAAATGCTGGGTAAAGGAAAAAACCCAAAATGACAAAGTTGGTTTTTACCTTGTGACCATTTGCCAGATCCTAATACATTGTCAGTTCAGTTTTCATGGCTTTGAAATTGGAGAGGGTAGAAAGAAAGGAGGGGAAAACCCAAGGTCTCCTAATTAGGAGACTATGAAAAGATCTTTCTCCATAAAGCTGGGGGAAGGGCTACCATCTCAGTGGAAAAATGAGTGATATTGGAGTAATAGTATTCAACCAACGGACATTCAAAGAGGGACAGCAAAGAAAATTGCCTTGGTTCTGAGTTAAGGGGAACACCCTTGAGCATTTTTAACTACAATCCAGGCCTCACAACTTGAACTCATATTAATTATTTAATCTGAAAAACCTCATACTAAGAATTTCAAGTGTTTCTGGATTAGAACTAGCAGAAAAAAAATGCAACTCTTTTCTGTGTAAACTAACATATATCCTAGGTCTCAAATTCTTTGTATAGATTAAACTCTAAGAAATATTTACTTCCAGCCCAAAATAAAAAAAAAACATAGATATAAATAAGTCACCAAATGCAACAAAAAAATAGAGAACAGAATCAGATATGCAACAGTTCAGATATTGAAATTATCAAACAGAATATAAGATGTACTTATTATTATTTTAAAAAAATAATGAAATGATCAATAATACAAATAAAGATTAAGGAACTATAAAGTGACCAACCATATTTTTAAAATAGTCAATCAATTGGAATTAGAAACTCAATAAATGGATTTAATAGATGATGAAAGTTTTATTGAACATAAGACATATCTGAAAACTGCAGAACAGAGAGAACAAAAAGATGGAAAATATTTTTTAAATGTTAAAATATGGAAGGGGGAATGAGAAAGTGTAACATTTTAATCAGTTAAATTCTCTCAGCCTCAATACAATTCAACCAAGATGAATAAAAACATCCATTACTTAATCAAGTCACTGTAAAACTATAAGAAATAAGCTAGAGAATATCTTAAAATATAGAAAAGATATATTTAGTTTAAAAAAAAAAGTATAATTATACCAACAGAGACTTTTCAGTGACACAAATGTAAATAAAAAGCAAGTGGAATATTTTCAATGTGATGATGAAAAAGTCATCAATCTAGAATTCTATATCAAGTAAAAGTATCTTACTGAAAAAGAATAAAACAAGATATTGTTATATAATGAAAAAATGGGTTTTTTTTTCACCAACAGACCCTCACTGATGGAAGATCTGAGAAGCAAGAGGAAGTATAGAGCAGAGGCACTAGCAAATAGTTAGATATATCAAAATATATGCTGACTAAATTAAACAATAAGGATGTATTGTGGAATCAAAAAATAAAACTAAAATACATAATAATAACATACAGTTAGGGGAGAAATAATTGAATTTAAAGATTTTAAGGTCCTTATATTGTTTTGGAGGAGAGTAAATTATTGATTAAATTTAGACTTGAAAAATATGCATCATAAATTTCTGGAATAATCATTTAAAAATAACTAATCTAAAAAAAGGCAGGAACAGAGAAAAAAGAAGTATGGAATAAGCAAGATAGTCAAAAAACAAAATCTATTACTATAGAAATAAATCTAAATATTTCAGTAATTACAATAAATATAAGTTTAAAAATGTTCCTTTTAAGATAAAGTTTATGACTAATTTCTTGGATTTTTATCATGGATTTCTTTGCAAGTCCTCTTTACAAAAGATACATCAAAGTACAGAATCTAAAAATATTCAAAGTAAAATTGTAGAAACATATATACCAGTCAAACACTAACCAAAAGAAACTGGTATCACTATCTTAATATCAGACAAAAATAAACTTTAAGGCAAAAAAAAAGTAATTAAAGATAAATAGGTCACTGAGTCACAGTAAAAGATTCAGAACTATATAAACCTCCTGAACATTTAGTCATATAGTATCATTGCCTTTAATATAGAGAGCAAAATTCAAGAGAATTACAGGAAAAAATTAACTAAGCAAACAAAATATTAGTAAGGATAGTGAAAATTACAATTGATACAATTAACAAGCTTTATATACATAAGCATATATAAATAACTAGATTCAGCAATTGCAGAATACAGACAGTTTCTGGCTTATAATATTTCAACTTTTGAGTTTTTGACTTTACAATGGTGCAAAAGCAATATGCATTCGGTAGAAACCGTACTACAAATTTTGAGTTTTGCTCTTTTCCCAGGTTAGTGATATGCAATAATTCAGTACCCTCCCTTGATGCTGGGCAGCAGCAGAGACCACAGCTCCAGGCCTGCCACACAATCACAAGGGTGAACAACCAATGCTCTACAGTGTACTGTGTTGCCAGCGTTTTTTGGATATTATGTTTTGTGTTTTCACATTCCATCATGTCCACAAAATGCTCATCTGTGTTTCCTTTTTCTAGTGAGAAGAGAAAAGCAATTATTCTTGAGATGAAATTCAAGATAATTGCCCAACTTTAGGCAAATATAAGCGTTCTGAGCATGTTTAAGGTAGGCTAGGCTAAGCTAAGATATTCAGTAGGCTAGATGTTTTAAATGCATGTTTGACTTATTATATTTTCAAGTTACAATGGAAGTTTATAGACCTGACCCCATCATAAGTCAAGGAACATCTGTACACATTATTTTCAAGCTCACAGAGAACAATCACAAAATTCACCAAATAAATTTTTAAAGTGCTTATCTCAACAGATTTCAAAAGGCTAGTCTTACAACCATTATATTTTCTGATCCAAATAAATTTATAAGAAATCAAATGCAAAAATAAAACTATTAAAAATGCCATATATTTAGAAATTGACATGTACTTCTAAATAACAAAGAGGATAAAAAGAAGCCATAAAAATAAATATTTTAAACTGAAAAATAGTGGTAATACTGTATATTAAATTGGGTAGAATGCATCTGAAACAGTATTTGCAACTTTAAACATATTAGTAAAAATGAAGCTATAGAAATTCATGAGGTAAACATGAAACTAATTTCGATACTTACTATCGATGTGACCTTGAGCAAGTGACAACCTCTCTTGCCTTGGTGCCTCAGTTTCCTTATCTGTAGAGAAGTAAAAATAACAGCACTCATTCAGGATTCTTGTGAAGACTAAATGGGTGTGCTAGATATTACATATGTGCTCCTCCAGACCTACTCTCCTGTCTTCTTCACTGTGATTTATGTCTCAGGGGGCTGACCAGTATAGACTACAACAACCAGGCATTCTTGCTTCCTGTGGGTTTCAAGCAGCAGCAGGAGACTGGTTGGTCAGTGCAGAAGGAATAAGGGTATTTATTCATGTGGCTCCTCCACTCCAGGCTACAATTTGGCAATAGTTGCACCCCAAAACCTAAGGCCACCAGTCCTGTTTGGTGGATTTGCCTCACCAGGTCCCAGTAACCACTGCCTACTCCTGTACTGAAGGCTTAGAGGTGATAACAGCTTCAATTGTTGTTAGCCCCAGAGGGTTCCATCATCCATTTTTGGTGTCTTTTCATCATAACAACAAAGCCATCAACAGTTCCTTCATTAAATTCTCTTCAGTTACTCACTGTTTCCCATCAGGGCTCTGACTGACACAATGAGTTAATGCATAAAACATTAATATATAATGCCTGGCACATAGTAAGCTTTATATAAGCATTAGTCATTGTTATTTTTGCTGTTTCTGTTGTTATGTCAATACAGGCAGAAAAAAAGCATTAGATAATTTAATACCCACTAATGGCTGTTTAATCACCTACTGACAAAGTAAGAATCAAAGGAAACTTTCTCAAGTACAATGGACAGTTTTCAACATCCTCTCAGGAACCCCATTCCCTTATCACACACTGTGTTGAAACATTGCCTGCCCTTGGCCTTCATATCACACTGGCCTGATCTTTCTACCTTTATGATCATCCTTCTACTTTATAGGCATTTTCCTCTGCTTATTCTCTACATATTGGCATTTGTAAGATTCTGTTCTCTGCTTTGATCTCTTTTTATTCTCTTTGGAATATTAATCACAGACTTGTTGCTGATAATTCCCAAATCTCTACCCCCAACCTGGACTTCTTCCCTGAGTTTTGAACCCATACACTACTCTTAAATGACCCACAGGGACCTTTCAGTCAATCTTTCCAGAGAGCTCTTCATATTTTCCTCTAAGTTTTCTCTTCCTCTGATGATCCTGATTTTATTAAGGCCTCAGTCTGCACCCAGCCATCCAAGCCTAAAACCTAAGAAATCATCTCAGATCCCCCTTTTCCCCTACATCCCCCTTATATCTACTCTCCCAATATCTTTCTATGCGATCTGCTCTCCATCTCATCTGCCATCTCTTGCCCACACTATTGTAATAGTATACTAACTAGCCTCACAGTCTCTCTCTTGGCTTCTTCAAAATCATTGTCAAGGCTATAACTTTCCTAGTAATCAGGTTACTCCTGCTTAGAATCTCTCAATGAATGGCCTATTTTGCCCTAAGGATAGAGTCCAGGCTTTTACTGTGGCTTCCAAGATCCTTCATAAGCTGATAGCTCCAGTCTTGCTTTTTCAGTTCTTCTATCCATACTCTATCCACACTGAATCATTGCTATTGACTTCCTTGAAAATGGCATTCTCCCTAGCTCTGGCTGGACATTATGCACTGTTTTCTCTGCCAGAAATACTTTTCTCTTTACATGAATAATTTTAAGCCTTGGGATAGGTGCCTTTTATCTTTTATTCAACTTTTTTATGGAAAATATTAAACAAAAGTAGACAAAATAGTTTAATAAAGCTCTATTTCCCATCTCTCAGCTTGAAATATTACTAATTTATGTCAATCTTGTTTCAACCATCCCTCCATCCACTTACCCCTTCCTATATTATTTTGACATATCATTTCATTTGTAGGATTTTTAATATGCATCTCTAAATTATAAAAACATTTTCTTACCATAAATACATTATTTTTTTCATACTTAAAAAGTTAATTAAAAATGCCAACTATCCAGTAGTGGTCAAACATCCAACTGCTTCATAAATTCCATACACATGAAATTATTTATTCTTATAATTTCTTTCTGTGACTCAAGATCCAAATAAATTTAATACATTGTGATTAATTGATATAGCTCTTAAGTCTCCTTTCTAATTCATCCTTTGCAATTTATTAATTGAAGAAAACTGGTTGGATGCCCTGTAGAGTTCTCCACATCCTAGATGATTCTGGTCTCATCCCTTTTGTGTCATTTAACATGTTCTCAGTTCTCCACATTTGCTTTAACTTGGTAATTGGATCTAGAGACTTAATCAGAATCAAGTTTGCGTTCTTTTTTGTTTTTCAAGACAACATCATAGATTGTGCTGTATTTGTCTATCAAAAAATACATAATATCTGCTTTTCACTCTTATGTAATGTAAGCAGTAGTGATGATTGTTGCTTAAATCTACTAATTGACTAAGAGTCAGTAAATTGCCTGACTACTGTCTAAACATCGTATTTATTCTTCCTGCCTGAACTTAATATATTCTTCTTTTTGGAACTTCTTCCCTGACTCTTCATCAGTGTCTACTTCCAAACTAGGCTATGTTCTTTTGATGTCATACTCTTTACCTCACATTGTTGTTATCCGTTAAATTGAGCATCTGCTCCACCACATTGGAAGTCTCACATGGTGAGGAGCACATCTTCTTACTTACTATTAAATCCTCAAAACCTAGCACAATGTATGATACAGTAAGTGTACAAGAAGTGTAGGAAGAGAGAAAGAAAAGAAAGAAAGAAAGAAAGAAAGAAAGAAAGAAAGAAAGAAAGAAAGAAAGAAAGAAAGAAAGAAAGAAAGAAAGAAAGAAAGAAAGAAAGAAAGAAAGAAAGAAAGAAAGAAAGAAAGAAAGAAAGAAAGAAAGAAAGAAAGAAAGAAAGAAAGAAAGAAAGAAAGAAAGAAAGGAAGGAAGGAAGGAAGGAAGGAAGGAAGGAAGGAAGGAAGGAAGGAAGGAAGGAAGGAAGGAAGGAAGGAAGGGAGGGAGGGAGGGAGGGAGGGAGGGAGGGAGGGAGGGAGGGAGGGAGGGAGGGAGGAAGGAAGGAAGGAAGGAAGGAAGGAAGGAAGGAAGGAAGGAAGGAAGGGAGGGAGGAAGAAGAGAAGGAAGAGAGGAAAAGAGAGGGAGAGAGAAAGGGAGGGAAGGAGGGAAGAAGGAAGGAAAAGAGAAATATTTTAAAAGGTTGGTGAGAAGAATGGTTTTTAGACATGGATTATTGACAATAGATTTCGGTCTTAGATGGACATAATAGAAGTAGAAAAGGGAAGCACACACAGGGTCACCTGGATTTATTTTTCTTGTTAGAATTAGGTCATTTAACAAGGATGGCTCAGCAACTTTCAGACATAGATAGGTAGATGGATGTAAAGTTGTAAGTTCCCTCAAATGAGATAAGAATAGTACAGAAAATAATTCATTAAGAGGAAGCTGAGATATTAAAGAAATACTCTGGAAGCCCTATAGTAACTGAACTTAGGAAGAAAACCAAACTATGAATGATAATGGGTGGAAATGTCAGAAATGTTTTACCCAGTGTCCTCACACCTGCTTTCTGCTATCTTCTCTCTCACGAGTATTTCAGTCCTTTTCAATCTCCTTTCCTCTCTCTATCCCTAATACTCTAAAATATAGAGAATTTGTACTAGTTCTGAGAATTGAGCATAGCCAGGAGTTGCCAACAGTTTGTGTCTCTGTAGGCTAAGAGGCTAACACAGTTGTGCCTGCATAGAGCATTTTATTGGAAATGAGAACAACGCATGAGTAAGTAAAACAAAATATTCCTTGCTATTTACCCAGAACAAATAAGATAAAATAGCATGTCAGCATAATAATCATCTTTGCTGAAAAGAAAATTCCGCTCACGGCCCTTCAAGACCCAGACGTCCGAGAAGACTGAATCCTCAGGGTAGCAGAAAGTCCCACCTCTGTTCTGACAGGACCCTGGGTATAACATCAACAAACTACCTATTAAACTGAAAATTTCTGAGTTACTCTAGGGCAGTGACAGTATTGCTTTCATCCCTGAATTATAGCATGTGCCTACAGAACACATAGTATATATTCAATAAATACTTTTTGAACAGTGGCACCAAGGTAATCCTATATAAAATGACATGATAGGTTCCCCTTAATCTAATTACTACCAAAGTAGTCCTCCATCACAATAAGAGGCAGCATTTAATCTGCCTCTTTTATAATAAAAGAATAAATACAGCAATCTTAACATCAATGAGTAAATTTTCCTTCTGCAGGCTTTATCTCCTCTAAAAGTCAAACTTCAACTGATTTCATTGATACCTAATGCAGGTACCTCACACCAGATGAAGTCCTTGGAACAGGAAAACAGAGAATATGACTGTTCACATTCAATTTTAAATCCAGATATCTTCTTTAAGTGCTGAGCTTTTATGCACATCTTCCTTTCTTGGCAAGATTATCTCATCTCCTCAATACACTCTCAAACATTTAATTTAATAATATAATATGATGTAATATAATGCCCTCAAATACTCCCACAGCATATGAAAGACAGTATAACACAATAAAGGAGTTCCTGTAACAACCTAGGTACAGAATTATATATATATCAAATATAACCTATTTATATATATTTGTTTCTCAAACTTCATGAAAAAGAGACTTAGAATATCTCTATAAAAATACCCTGTTCCAATTAAGAATGTTTGTAGTATAAAATTAATGCTGTTTTTCTGTGAACTGATTTTTTTTTTACCTTTTTTGTTTTGTTTTGTTTTGTTCAAAAAATTACAGACGTCCCTTTTTCTCCCCAATGACCCATTCTACCCATTCTCACCCCCCTCCCCAACCCCTCCCCACACCATTGTTCTTGTCCTTGGGTTGTTCATATATGCATATTAGTTCTTTGTTAATCTCTCTCCTCCACCCACCAGCCCCTCTCCATCCCCCTGAGATTCCTCAGCCTGATCCACATTTCCATGTCATTGAATCTATTCTGTTCATCAGTTTATTAAGTTCTTTAGGTTCTACATATAAGTGAGATCATGTGATGTCTGTCTTTCTCTGCCTGGCTTATTTTGCTTAGCATAAGTTTTTTACCTTTTTAAAAAGCAAATAGATTGACAGAGCTGGACGGTGGGATGTGAGATTTTTTTTTATCAATTCTAAGTATTTAAGATTTTATGCCAAATTAAAAACAAATGGAGTAACACATTCCTATACTGAAGTAGAAGTCATGAATGTAAACTAGCAAAGACAGACTAATAGTATCTAGGTCAAGGGTGAAGCATATTAGTAAAATATAATCACTTCTTTTGCCCCATTCTACTGACACCTCTCAAGGGTATGGAATTTGGTTATGTTTCATTTCCCATCGGAAGTCTAATTTTTTGTTTAACATTTTAGAAATGTTTCCTGAACTATAAAACAGAGTTAACGATACTTACCTCATGGGTCACTAAAGGTTAAATTAGACAAAGTATACAAAAGGCTTAGCACAGTGCCTGGCATGTGAGACACACACAAAATAGGAGAGTTAGTGTTATGAGAAGAACCAATAACTAATTAGTGTTTGCAGGAAGAGTAAACTATTTATTTTAACACTCTTTTTTTATTTTCTTTACAGTGAAAACACTTTTTCTGAAATACCCACAACTAAGAATTTCCTTGCTTGGATCTTTTAGCTTACTTCTTTATATACATTAATCTTGTAATTTTTTTCTCTTCTTTGTACTAAACTTTGATCTTTTTTTCAAAGAACATCTATTTGAGGTTGACTCTTTGGGTGCTCCATACAGCATACTTACATACTACTAACAAAAAATTCAGGTTGTTATGTATGTGTTAAAGGAAGGGGGACTGAGGGCTCTTGAGTAATATGAATCTTTTTTTTTAAGATCACATAAATTTCATGGATTTTGCAATGGAGTGGGGCATAAGTGATTTGTGAATCAAATCTCACTGTATCTAGACTGTACTAGGTGTCCCTGGTAGGACAATATTAATACTTGATTGCTTTGAGCATTTTTTAAAATTGTGTCACAGTTCCTTGTCCTAGTGGGTGTTGCTCGGTGGTCAGAGCGTGAGCCTGCACCCCGAAGGGTCTTGGGTTCATTCCCAGCCAAGTGCACGTGCCTGAGTTGCAGGGACAATCCTGCAATGGAAGACAACCAATCCATGTGTCTCTCTCACATCGATGTTTCTCTCTCTCTTTTCCTTTTTCTCTCTCTCTCTGTCTCCCTCTCCCTTTCTCCCTTCAATTCTCTATAAAAAAAAATCAATGGAAAAAATATCCTGGGGTGAAGATTAACAAAAAATAAATAAGTAAATAAATAAAAATTCTCTTACAGTTCCCATAACTCCTTATGCTGAGCATTGCAGTTTTCATAACATTTAGGGACTGTTAATTTTATTTTGTCTCTATTTTTAATAATGCCGTTTTATTCATTTTTAATTTGACTAGCCTTCTATCACATGAGGATAAAACTGCAGCAAATTAAAGTAAACATGCTACATTAAAGATCTCATATGGCCTTTTGCATGTCCTCTGATCTCTTTACTTTTAAAGCTAGGGGGGTAAACACTAAAATTCCTGCATGAATTAAAACTTTGCCCCACGAATTTGATTGTGGTACTAATAGGTTGGCAGAGTATATTTCAGATTATGGTGATACAAATGCTTAATTTCTGAGCAAAGCAATAAAATTCAAAAATATAACATTCCTTTGGGGGGAGGAGTTGCTTTTGAATGAGCTCAATTAAAAAAAATGCCAGCTGATTACTCCAAGAACACTGAAAATTAGACATCGCCAGAAGGAACGTGTAAAAGGCTTTCTGATGGCTTGGATTAGAGACAACTGTTCCCACAAAGCCTATCAGAGCTAAATGAAATAAATGGAAGGAAGATGCAGACTGGGTCTTTGTTCCAATAACTGCTGAATGTCATAGTGGAATTCTCAACACAAAACCAAATGGCTGGCAAGCTCATCTGTATGCAAATGCAGGGTAAGTGACCCCTCCCCAGCTCAATAGCTATGTTGAGATAATTGAAGTCTATACTACAGGAAAGTAGTTTCTTTCCAGAACTATGTTGTCTTTTCCAGAAACGTGAAAAATTCTACGTGAGAACTTAGGGCCTAAAAGTATGTTCCCTGTATAGTTTAATAGATGTGTGCCATTCTTTTAACTGTCCAGCATCTGAAACCCCTTCCCACCTGGTAAAAGTCTTTGTCTGTCTCTGAAAATCTAAGTAGGTCAGAGGCTACATCTCCCTGCGACCGACAGGTAGGGCAGGGGACCCAGGCTTGGCCAATCTAACCATCCTGCCTGCCACTTTGAATTGTGAGCAAGTGACAGAAAGAAGCAGGGACAGTTTGGAACTCATTCCAAGAAGTGTCCCCCAGTGCCAGCAGCAGAATCCGATGTCCGAGGTGGTGGCCAGGGCAGGTGTGGCAGTGGCTGAGCTGGGAGAGGTGTCCTCGCCAGGCCTTCCCTGCAGCATGGCCTTGGCTGTGGTTCTTGCTGCCGAACCTGCCTGTATCCTGCCAGTTCACAGCATCTCCATGCTTCACAAGCAAACAAGCGAGCTTCTTCATAACCTCCCAGCAAATCCCTCTGCTCAAGTTAAGGAGATTCAGCTTCCCGTGCTTGCACAGAGAACCCTGACTACACGGAAGATTTACACGCTCACTGTTAAGTGTTGTCAGCACTCCCCCAACGTTTTGTTTTATACGTGATGGGAATATACCCAGTCTTCCACATGTCTACTTGTATAATAAAAACCCTCATAATGCTAAGGATTCACCAGATTAAAATGTTGTTTTAGAGATAGATTAGGGTGGTAAGAATGATTAAAGATTAATATTGTGGTGATATTATATATCATATAATAAGTACAACAAAGGATTGGTTACCAAAACTAATACTTCTAGCTTTTTAAAAAAGCTTCTTTATAAAGAATAAACAGAGATAAAAATTCACAAATGATCAACTCTGTATAAGTAAAAATGACTCTTTAGAAATATGCAACAAGCAAAAACCTTTGGGAGAGAGGACATTATAGCATAATTATTAGGGCCACAGATCTGGGTTCCAGTTCCAACTTGCCACTTACTACCCATGTGATTTGAACCATTCTATATCTCACCCTCCTCATCTATAGAATGGGTATACTGATATCATAGTTCAAGGTCTAATGTGAGAATTAATTCAGGAACTGGATCTGGATATGAATTTGGGAGCAAAGTACTAACACAAAGTGAGAGTTTGTAAATGACAGAGGCTCATTTGCCTTATAAACCAATTACGCAGAGATACATTTGTCCCACTTCCATGTGGGTGCACACACAAGCACACCACCACCACGACCAGTCTTTCCTATATTCCCACACGGAGACTTGTTGGACTTTATGTTGGAAAGGCTAACACAGCTCAGATTAGCTCTCTCTCGCTTGGTCTCCAGGGAAAAGACCCAGTCATCTCCCTAGGCCTCAGCACCTCAGGATCTCCTGGCGTTGTGTTGCAGACATTGTTTTCTGGCCCATGCCACCTTTAATGATGCAAAACACACACACACATACACACTCACACACACAGAATCTCGATTTTATCCTCAGAACAATATTAGCAAACCACTCTAGAATGAAACGCACTCAGATAAGAGAGGTGCCAATGGCTCTTGAATTAACACCATGGATAGTACAGGATAAGGAAGCTGAGTCCCTTAGGCCACAGCATTGAGGATGGACATCTAGCAAATCTAACTATATCCAAAAAAGAGCTTGAGGCTAACTTTGGTAAAATTCAGGCCAAAAAAGGAAGGCCACTATATAAGCCTGTGGCACCACTAATTGGTGATGCGTAACTTGCTCACCGATGTTGCCTCTTTCTGGTCGTGCAGAGTGAAGCTGAGCTGCAAATACAAGTTATCCGTGCAGTTTGTAGGCACCAGTAATTTTAAGAGCCAACTTAGCTTCTGAGTTTTGTGTAAATTACCTCCAAGTAAATAATCTCCAGCTCATTTGCTATATTTTAAAATATAAATTGGATTTATTTTGAATAAAGTTGGTAATTCTGACCTTAAAAAAGGACAATGAAAGCAGTGATTAGGGAAACATCGGTGACTTCTTCCCTG
The DNA here is from genome assembly GCF_964146895.1 of Miniopterus schreibersii. Lineage (NCBI taxonomy): Eukaryota > Metazoa > Chordata > Mammalia > Chiroptera > Miniopteridae > Miniopterus > Miniopterus schreibersii. The sequence goes on along the minus strand of NC_138107.1, from coordinate 50,036,682 downwards.
CCCCCTTCAGGTTAGCTCCTCACCCCGTTCTCCCTCCATTGCTGCCACTGTGCGCCTCTCCTCATTCCGCACTTTAGACCCATAATTGGCTGATGAAAAAGGTATCCTGAAGCGTCAAGTTATAGATTTGAAAGTAGGATGGATGGGGCCAAAGCTGCCCATTGTTAAAGAACTGATCTCAAATCTCCACCCCCACCAACCTGGCCCAGCCCGCAGCCATCGGCCCTGCAGCACTGCTCTTGCCTCCTGACCGATCTCCCTGCTCTCCACTCTGGCCCCCACCAGTTCTATAGTCAACGTGCTTAACAATCCTTTAAAATCCTAACCGAGCCACCTCACATTCCTCACAAAGCTTTCAATCATCCACCTCTGCACTTAGAATCAAACTCCACAAATGTGCCCCACAAGGTGCCCCACAGGCTACGCTGCAATCTCCAGCTCTCCGTTCTTACCTCACACCACTCTGCCCTTGACACTGTGCGCTGGCCCGTCCAGCCTTCGGTCCACTCCTTAACAAGCCACGGACTTCCTGACGCGGGACCTCAGTGTCAGCTGTCCTTCGGCACAGACAACCTCCTTTCCCCAGGTCGTCTCGTAGTCACATCCTGTCAGTCAGGTCTCAGCTTAGAAGTCACCACACTCAAGTACCCTCCATCCCATCACTCTATTTTATTTTCTGTCAAGCTGCTTTCTGAAAAAAATCTTGCATGTTTATTTCTGTCTCTGCCATGTACCAACAGAATTCAGCTCTGTGCAAACAGGAACCAATGCAGCTTTGCTTATCAGTGTGACCCCAGGACCTCAAGCCATATTTGACACCTGGGAGTTACACAATAAATATTGGCTACCTGACTGAACGAGTTTTGGTCTCCTTTTGAAACCACAAAAGATAATGGTTCCTCCAGCTCACCCCTCAATCCCCTTTCTGAAAGTTCCTCTTGTTTCCTAAGTAGAATTCTGCCATATAGAAAGAAAAAAAATGTCTTCACAGCTTCTTGCAGCTTCTGGTCCTGCTTGTAAAAGGGACTTACAGTGTTTCTAGCCTCTGTCAGTTTCCCAAATACCAACCTGGACTTCTCTTTGCCAACAGGGTTTTCTATGCCCCTCTCTGGACTAAGGAACCAACCATCCAGCGCTGTGGCCCTGATCAGGCCATAAGTAACAACCTCATGTGGTAATAGCACGTCCTAGCTCAGGCCAGAGAAGTTCCTCACCACACATCAAGGTAACAGAGGTACCTAAGTGCAGTTTCACATCAGGCTTCCTGCTCCCCACAACAGAGGGTGAGGAGGCAGCTCATTAACCAAGTCTGAATGTAAGTATAAAATGCCATACTTTCACTGGAGGAAGTAGATGATGTGTTTTCTGCAAGGAATTCCAGTCTGTGTTCTCACTCAGTCTTTTAATTCCTAAATGGGGGGGGGGGAGACTAAATAAGCTTTGTAGAATACATACATAAGAAGCTCTGTTTAACCCTAAGCTATTTAACACCTCAGTGGTTTAATAAGCACCAGAGTCTCATTAAGTCTTGTGTGTGTGTGTGTGTGTGTGTGTGTGCGCATGTGTGTCTTTTTGTGTATGAGGCAAAGGGTGGCACCAAGAACAATCACTGCCACACTGAACAGTCACACTGAATCAGCTCTGGAAGGACTAAAATTAGGAGGCAGGCAACAGTGACATCTAGTGTGGGCAAGAATGCCGATATGGGCAAACAAACACTCTACCTATAGCAAAGGGAGGGACATAACAAAGAAATGGATGGCAATATAAGGTCAGAAAAGTAGTGATGAGGGCAAATATAAAACCAGAATGCAGATGTAATAGATGCCTACAGAAAATCTACCAAATGGCATTGCCACTGAATGTTCTCCCCAATTATACATTATTATGCACTTTCTCATCCCTCCAAGTCCCTAAACTGATTCTGTCTCCCACCTATTTCCTGCCTCCCCATCTCAAGCCCCCCACTGTACCCTCTGGAGTCAGCAGACTCCCCTAAGACTCAGCCTCTTCTTGGATCACTCCTTCGCCTCCTGTTCTGAAGAGGCCTGTTTGGACACCGCCTGCTCTGCAGCCCTCTCAAGAAGAAGCTCGTGTTTATCTCACCCATGCTTCCGCCCCGCCATTCTTGCTTCTTGTCACCTATCTCTGTCTCTTTAAAAACATCCTGCTCTTTAGAGCTCCTGATCCCTGGATATATTACTCTATCCCCATGCTGGTTTCATTCGTCTGCCAAACCCTTGATCATTCACAACCATGTGTTGAATATTTTCACTCCTGGTTCACAAATTTCCCTAGACCACACACTCATATTGTGTCCAGCGTCACCACTTTCTTTGCCTGCTATCAGTCCCCCCTTGGAGTTAGTGTGCTCCTATCCAGCCCATATAGTCAAGTTTCAATATTTTATTCCCTGTCTTGAAAATAAACTCAATTCCCTTATTTTTTCCCCCAGCACCAAACCGATGAACAAGAAGGCTTATCTACGCCTATAGTTAAGCAGCTAAACATTCCAAAGGAAAAATTATTCAACCCAGTTGACTGGTTTTGCTTTGAATTCATGATTACACATTTTAAGTAGCAGCTCCCTACTGCCTGGCAATTCTACTGTGTTTCTCAAGTAGTATTACTTTTTACTCGCCAAGAACAATTTTATACATATTTCAATCTCACTCGAGTATAAAGGCCTCACCTCATTAATCTTTGCAAGTAAGTCAATGATCTGCTTTACACTTGCGTCTGCACCCATTTTTCCTCTCTTTCCTCCTTCTTTTAATTCCTCCTTGTGCTTAGGTTCATAGCTTTTGTCTCACCTTCTCATAGGTGTCAACTCTTCCCCCATCTGTAGCAATTCCCTTTCTACTGAATCAGGTCTATCTTTATACTAATATGCTGCATTATCACAGATCTAAAAAAAACAAAACAAACTCCTCCATTGTTCTCTAACCTTGGCTCTGAACTTAGAGAAGGCCTTTCTGTTCCATCATTCAACTTGGCCACTTATAAAATGGTCTTTGAAGAATTTGCTCCCCCTGTCCCACCTTTGGACACTGAGTCTGCCTCCTACCTTTAGAGATTTGGGGACCCAAGAATTATTTTATGTCTTAATACCTACAAACCTGTTTAGTTCTTTAGAATACAACTCCCTCTCAGTTAGCTCTTGTGAGCCATCTGACACATTTACAATTCTTTCAAAACACGCTTCCCTTTCCAGCTCCACCCCCTCCCCTACTTCCCCCTTCCCCTCTCCCTTTTTTCCCTCTCTCCCCCTCTTTCATTAAAATTTTAGCTCCATGAGATCAACAACTCTGAATTAGCATTTACTGCTGCATCCATAATACCAAGCTCAGTGCCAGGGGTACAGTAGGTACCAGTAAATAGTTGTTACATGAATAATTAAAAGACCCTTACCTAAGCTTTGAATGACAATTCTGTCTTCAGCTCCACATTCTACTTCCCTTAACTATTTCAATCTTCTGTTTTCTCTTTGTAAAAATGCTATCACCTGCTGGCCCAAGTCTAAGTGACTTCTATTTGTAGTCTTCTATTTCCTTCTCTGTAAGTTCTCATTTTCCTCCCTCAACTACCTTTTGGACTCTGACAAGGTGCTGAGTACTAAATAATATTCTTCAGTGGTTTCCCTGTAAACAGTATCAGCCTTCTCTAATTCTAGAGCACTGGTTTTCAACCTTGGCTGCACAGCAGAATCAGCTGGAGGGCTTTTGAAACTCAGCATACTAACCACCCAGCAAAACTAGGGGTGGGGCCCGGGCATCAGTTATTTGTATAGCTCCCCAGGTTATTTCAGGATTGAGCACCACTGTTCCAGAGTGAACTTTCTCTTTATCTCCTTCTTTCCTCCACAACTCTACACCCTAATACCGATTGCTCAAACTATGGACCCATCATCATCCCAAACAGCAAATCAACAAGTATTGAATTCCCTAAATACTCACATCTGTGACTAATTTTACTTCCTCCTCACTCTTTCCCCCCTCCCAGCTGCATCTCTCTATTCACAGCACTAATTGTTTTTTTATTTTAACAATGCACTTGAAATTTCTTTTAGATTTGATTCCATGGCTTCTCTCCTCAATCCTAAAATTTTACTTAAGATTTCAACTAAATCTTCTGCACTTTCTCGTCCTGCACATGTGCTCATTTTATCTTGCTTTCACTTATTCTCACTCACCTGTCTTTGTTGTTTTAATCATAAAAGGGGGGATATACAGGGTTTTAGTAACTCAGCTTGTCTTTGCTGTGCGCCCTAGCCTTCAGTCTTCCCTGACTATTGTTTTTTTAGTGTAATTGCTGATCATCACATCCCCCTGCAGATATCTTCCTAAATATGACAATCTAGAGGAATGACACATTGTTATTTATATTGTCTGAATGCCTGAAAAAGAATCCATAGAAATGTGGATCACCATTTCATATACTTTGGCATGGTCCTAGTGGTTAACAAATAGAGTGCATTTAACAGAGAATGAAAAATGGGTATTTGAAAAGCCAGAATTTTAAAGCACACGCATAAACACAAAAATATCTGGTGAAGAACAGGAACATCTTTGATATCCCAGAAACCTTTCTTAACATGTCAAATGGTTTAAGTAGAATGTGAGACTCTTGCAGGGCCTGAAGCTGGGGCTGGAAGGTGGTGCTCTGTTCAGCTGGCACTTTAGCTTCCTCTGTAGATTCCATCATACTCTAAATGGGACTGAAGAAGCTGTTGGAAACCTACCGGATTGTGGAAATGTTTCTAGTTCAGAGTATAGTTTTGTTGGGTCACAGGTACATGCAGTAGTTGTCAACCCAGTCTCAGCTAGAGTCAAGAGACTAGCAGCAGAAACAACCATGATCAGACAAAGGATATTCACTAACCTGCTCAACAAATGCTTGTTGATTTCCTAAACTGCGCCAGGCAAAGCACTGGAATTAAGAGGAATAAAGATGAGTAAAGGAGGTAAGTATACTAAAATAATGGTACTACAATCAAAAATTGGAATGTATACTGAATAAAATCATGACATGAAAGACTGTTTGAATAGATCCTTAAATTCATGGGGAACCAGGAAATTGAAATAACAGAATTAAACTAAATATAGGGAAAAACTTTGCAACAATTAATTGGCCAAAAATGTAGTGGAGTATTTTGAAAGTAATAAGCTTCCTTTCCATCAAAACATCTGGTCACATCTTACAGGGATGCTGGATATTTCTTCACTTAGAGATGAAGACAGCCAAGGTCTGATCCAGTTCTTACTCCCCTACTCCTCTCTCTGAATCTGGAGTTCAAGATGGAGTTAAAAATAGAATCAGGTAGGTAGATAAAGATATTATGCATATAAAAATGAGAGCCAGAGGGAGAGATGACAAGCTCTACTTAATACATAGACTTGGAAATTTTAAAAAGAGAATCACTATTAGTGAAATTGATGTAGTCAAATGGAACAATTTTACTCATAAGATCTTTCCAAATACACTCTCTTAAAATAACTTGAAGACTTTCTCATGATTCAGACCAATGGCTGTCATATTAACTCATACAAACACCTTAGACATTTTCAGTCATTCTGTGATAAGCTGTATTTAGAGCAACCCAATCAGCCCCACAGATTCCTTTCATCTCAGTACCCTCATCACTTTATTATTCTAATCACTTTTCTAAATGTTCTCCTCAGGCTATTTCCCATTGCACCGTTTTATACTCTGAGATCCACATTTTATAGGTCTCCCAAAACTGTCTCATCATTTCAGATTGCATCTCTAATAATGTCTTTGATTATGTTTTAAACACCTTAATCTACTCTATCGTATTGCATTGGTCATGTTAGCAGAATGCAATCAGAAAGCACAAATCCCAGAACATTCTATGACATCAATGAAGAAGGGGTTAATGATTTTTCAGCTGCATTTCCTGCTGGTGAATATGTCACAGATGAGTATTTTCAAAACGAATATGAACGGTTTTAGATGAGTGCTCCCTAAGTGTCACTGTGTATTAGTCACGCAAGGGTCATTAAGGGGTATGTGAGGTAGGCTTGCACATTTCATCCAAGACATAGATTCTCACTGTGGACTGTTACTGCCCAAGTTTCCAGGTGAGACTCTGCTGGTAACAATTATTAATGTAACTATTAAGTGTCTCATATTACTCCATATACAACATTTCTGAAATATTCATAAAATAAGAAACATTTTTGTGCATGAGTCCTAGGGGGTGGCAAAGAATACAAGATAAATAAAATGCTACAAATTCCAAAATCAATTGATGACATGAAAATTACCTTCTATAAAAATTTAACAATATCTTATGTTAAGACTGGTAGGAGGGGCAGGGTTGCAGAACCAGCTAGTTCCACCTGGCAGATAAAAATCAGGAGGGATATCTTGGCTTCTGAGGTCCTGAAGAGGAGCCAGGGGTCTCAGCCCCATACCAGGACCCCCAGCCCAGGGTTCCAGTGCCAGGAAGATAAGCCCTCATCACTTCTGGCTATAAAAACCAGCAGGGATAGTGCCTGAGTGAGATGGAAGGGCCACTGCAGTTCCAAGCAGTTCCTCTTAAAGAGCCTGCAGATGGACTTAGTCCACTCACTCTGAGCTCCAGCGCTGGAACAGCAGTTCAAAAGGCACTGAGGACATATGGGGAGGAACTGAAGTGTCTGGCATCAGGGCAAGAGTTAGAAGGGCAGCTTTCTGTCAGACAAAAGTGCTGGCAGAGGATATTGTTCCTTTTCTGAGACAGCCCCCTACACACAGAGCCCGCAGACAGGCACCATATCTGAGTCTCTATCAACCTGGCTCATACTGTTTGCCCCTCCCTGGTGATTCCCTACCACCCTGCCCCACCAACTTGCTGGTCTACCCAAGCTGTTTCCAGTGGCTTTTCCATATGAATGGCCTGTCGTGGCTCATGCTTCAGACTATCCTAAAATCTCTCAAACTAGCAGCATCTGGCCTCAGCATGACCTGTACCTCTTGCTAAATGGCCCCAATCCCAGCACTAATGGCAGCTGGACTTGGTTCACAGCTTGGCCCCCCCTGGGCACCTCCAATCCCAGCACAAGTAGCAGCCATCTGCAGATTGCTTGGTAGTTCAAGCTGGGTGGCCCTGGACAGAACATAAGCAGCAGCTGTCCTTGGCTTGCACCCCCTGGGAGGCCCCAGAGCTAGTGCACCTGGTGGGAAGCTTCAGATTATGTCGAAGCACCACTCAACCACCTCCACAAGTGACACACTCAAGGGGCAGGCTAAGCGGGCACTAGAGCCCTACTGAAGTAAGTCCTGCTCCATGGAGTGGGCCTCTGCAAAGCTGATCCTCCACAGTGGTTGCAGCCAGTCCTTGCAGCCAATTGGCCCAGGGGTAAATCCCTCCCAACTTCCGGGCCAACAGCAATCAAGGCTCAACTACAATAGGAAGGTGTACACAGCTGACACAGCGTGGGTGGCTCACCTGGTATGCTCAGCTTAGGTGAATGAGGAGAGTGTGCCATCGAACCCTACAGGACACTGACTGTATTAGGCCACTCTACCATGCCTGGGAGATGTAGTAGCTCTACCTAATATATATAAACAAACACAGGGAGGAAGCCAAAATGAGGAAACAAAGAAACATGTCCTAAATGAAAAACAGATCAAAACCCCAGAAAAAGAACTAAACAAAATGAAGACAATAAATCTACTAGATGAAGAGTTCAAAACACTAGCTATAAGGATGCTCCATGAACTTAGGGGAAAAGTAGATGAGCTTAGAAAAAACATTAACAGGATAAAAAAAGACAAGGAAACCATATAAAAGAACCTGTTGGAAATGAAGCATACACTAACTGAAATGAAGAATAATTTACAGGGAATCAACAGTAGAGTAGATGAAGCTGAGAATCAAATCAGTGATTTGGAATATAAGGAACCAGAAACACCTGATCAGAACAGCAGAAAGAAAAAAAATCCAAAAAAATGAGAATAGTGTAAGGAGCCTCTGGGACCACTTCAAACTTACTAACATTCACACCATGGTTCTGACAGGAGAAGAGAGAAAGCAAGAAATTAAAAACCTACTTTAAAAAATAATGACAGAAAACTTCCCTAACCTGGTGCAGGAAATAGACATACAAGTCCAGAAAGTGCAGAGTCCAAAACAAGATGAACCCAAAGAGGCCCACACCAAGACACATTATAATTAAAATGCCAAAGGTAAAAGACAAAGAGAGAGTCTTAAAAGCAGCAAGAGATTTATGGGGATGATCACTTAGTAAGTTATATAATGTCTAATCACTGGGATGTACACCTGAAACTAATATAACATTGTATGTCAACTGTAATTGAGAAATAGAAAATGATTTTAAAATTTTAACAATATTTCAACGTGCCTATTTACGGGCAGAAAGTGCATTCCTGCCAATGAATCACCTTAATTCTTTAAGGAAACATAAATCCTTGAGCGTCTTGAATGCTTGAATGCCAGTAGATAACTATAGGTTTTATTTATTTTGATACTTAGGTCAGGTCTCAATCCCTGGTTTATGAGTATATATGTACAGTTAACTTTGAGATGACATCTGGTGCCTCCTCAAATATTTATATGACAAATGGGAAACACTTCACAATCTCTCTTTCAAATATACTGGGTAACAGGTCATTTAGGTTTTGTTGGTATATCAATTGCTTGAAAGAGTTTTGAGATTAATCACATAAATAGAGATCTGGGCAATGTTCTATCTGCAGGAAGGTGGGGCAGGTCTGGACCAGTGATTTGAGTAAAAGCCCTAGAAGCTTTTCTAAGAAATAATACTTTTCTTGATATCAGGATTCATGTAGCCATTTCCTTTGACTTGGAGCAAATCATTGAACTTCAGTTTCTTCATCCATAGAGCGAGAAGCAACTACCTCATGAGGACGGCAAGGCTGCTAAAGGCATTTAATAAGGTTCTTTGAAAAAGCTAATACAATTTGCTTGAAATATAATACGGCAATTTGAATTTAAAGAATTTCTTTTTCTCTGGAGGAATTCCAGTTTCTGAGTACTCTTTGTCAGTGTAGTAAATTATTCTGTAACTAGGTAAAGCTAGCTGGCAAAGGGTGAAAACTTGCTATCAGTATCTTAACTCTGCACAAAAAGCAAGCTATTACTGCAAAATAGCAAATTCTTTTATCTGGTTAAAATATGAAGAAGGTAGCACATAAATGTGATATTAAGCCTCATTGTGAAACAAGTTCTTAAACTGAGTAGAAGTACCTATGCAAGAAAAAGAAGTCAATGGTGTCTATTATAATAACTATTATGTTTTCAGAATCTAAAGCTTTATATTAAAAGCTATAATTAAATTTCTAAAAATTAAATCATATTGTAGACAAAAGTGCCTTTTCTCTCGGCAGAATAAAAATGATTTTCATTTCCTGACAAAAATATAATTTCTCTGAGAGAGGTCTTTCTTTACCTAAATCTATTAATCTCTCTCCTCCGTATAATCAAATAAAAAGTCTCCCAAGGCTACTCAAATGATTAAAGAATCCAGCCCTATGTATCCCAACCTCATTAAATGAGCTGGAGGTATAAGTAGCAGGACACACATGCATCACAAATGTACTCAGGCCAACCAGGAGGGGAAAATATAACTTCTCTATCACTTCAGACATATTTTTGCTAAATAATATGCTCTATTCATATTGTCTTATATAAGGGTATAATTGTAAATAAACCTTCCTATTAATTCAGATGCTAAGCCCTAAGGACATGAAAAGACAGATCCAGGAATCCTTAACAAATCCAACACACACACACACACATTTGGGACCAGCTCCTTGTTTGCCGCAGGTGTGCCAAGAACTATAAACACAGCCTCCCAGAATCTTTGCCTCAGCTAATCCACCCTCCACATTCCTAGTATCATCAGGATGAAGCCTACATGGCTTAGCCTACAGGCCCTCAGGCTTTGTTCGTTCTCTGCCAGTCTCTCCAGGCTAATGTCTTGCTACTCCTTCATGTACATTCATGTTCTTTCCCATCTTTACCTGTCATGTTACACACACACAAATGTATATACATGCTCACAACATAGACTTTCTTATGTCTTCACTTACTTGTCCTTCAGGACTCAGAACTCCCATTCATCCTTCAAAACCTCCCTCGAGGACCTCTCCTCCAGGGAGCCTTCCCTAGCATCAACCCCCCAGTCTGTACTCCTATTTACAGCTGTCATAGTGCCCTTAATAGTCTGCTTCTTCTCTGTTTTCTCTCCAAACTGTGTGCAGCTCATGAGCAACGGCTGTGTCTGCTTTATTCCAGCAGCCTCAGGACCAGCACAGTGACTGAGACAGAATATGTGTTCAAATCAGGTCTCTTAGTTGAATAGCTAAGACATGCATATATAATGCAATTAAACACAATATAAGACTATATCACATTACAAAGTGTGGAATTTGGTGCTAATTGGTATAGAAAGGCTCTTTTGAGAAGCAAGAGTTTGAACTGAGCCCATATGAGCTAAGAAATAGAGGTGGGCACAACAGTTTGACAGCCAGAAAGCCAAACGTTAAGGATGGGTCCTAGCCTAATAGCAGGGAAAATGAAAAGAAAGAGACAAATTCAAGCAATATAAAAATACAATACAGTATTGTCTTGCACACTTTAAAATCTGTTACGGATAGATTTCATATTTTGTTCTTTAAAAGAAAAGAAAATACAAGACCTAATGTCACTCTTATATGAATGCCTTTGGCCAGGACCTACCTCAACAGGAGGTAGCTCTCAGCCAATGATTGACTGATGCAGGGACAAGGCTTGGCTTATTTCCTCAGTTGGAAACAATTCTGAAGAACCTTCCTCATTTCCTTATAGGGGTATCTCCAGAGAGCTCTCCCCACAAACCAAATTTCTCCCAATATTCTCAACTTTCCATCTCAAAGTCTATTTATAGAGAACCTCAAGACAACTGCCCTTCCAGTATCCAAAAAAAAAAGGGGGGGGGGCTTAACAGGGCTCAGTTACGGAATCTGAGAAAATTAGACTAAATAGTACAATTTATGGAGAGATAGTCCTACTCAAAGTGCCTCCTCTAACCCAATGACTCTCTGAAACTCTAAGATTTATCAGAAACTGATAGAAGAGTTAAGGAAAATTCTATTAATTTCTTCTAGTGTAAATTATCTTGCTTTCCTCACAACTTCTGAGTTATAGTTTCTATGGGAATTTGGGGGGAAGAAATGATGGAGGAAGAGATCAGGAATAAAGGTGATCTTAGAGGACAATCCTCCTCCACAACCCCCATCCCTAGACCACAGCCCATAAATTGGCATACCCTACACCTTCAGTCTCAGCCCCTCACTGCTCCCATCTCATTGCATGCCCCTAGCCAAGCTTTAACTTCATTCTTCAAACAGGCTCAACTGCTCCACACTTTACACAGGAGTTTGATTTTCTCTGCCTAGAATGCACTTCATACCCTTTTGTGTTTGGAAAACTTTTTCACCCTTCAAGATCCCTTTTGAGTTCTTTGGAGTACCCTTTTCTGGGCTCTCCAGTTAGAGCTGATTTCATTGCACCACTCCATGTTCCTTATTTTACCTCTCTCTGTTCCTTGTTCTTGCTCTGTTACAGCTCTGAAAACATGCCCTTGTAATTATTTGCTTGCATGTCTAACTCCACCATTAGATGCTGAGGGCAGAACTGCATCTAACTCTTTAAGTCCCAGGGCTTTGCTCAGTTTTTAGTAAGTAGTGGGTTCTCAATAAATGTTTACAAAACACAGGAATGAATTTGGACTGGGCTGGGTAAAAAGTTACATAAGGATTGCATGGAAGCAGTTTAAAAAATTAAGTTGGGTTTCAAAGGTAAAGTAGAAATGTTATGGTGACTTAGAAAATTTTTATCAAGTGGCTTATCTTACCATACTTTATTAGTTTTAATATCTTGGAAGTTGCACATTAAAATTTATAATGTATCTGAATGTAATAAAGTAGACAGGAGAAGGAAAGGGGGACATAGAATTCCAAGTCAGAGAACAAAAGGTGCTTCTGTGGATAAGGCTATGAAGTTTCATCTTAAATACCCATAGTCAGATAATAACAGTGACTAGTTCACAAGAAATTACCTCATACAAAAGTGATCGTTTAAAAAAGTTCATCATCAATTTGGCTGTTTATTGTTAAAATCAAAAAAAGAAGTTAGAAAAATACAATGTTCAAAATTGACTACGGAGAAAAAAATTGGTTGCACTCAAAGAAAAGAGAAATCAAATAGAAACTTCTTGGATTTAAGGCAAAAAGAAAACAAGTTAACATTAACTTCAAAGACATAAAATTATGCTTTTGATACTTTCAAATAGAATTTTTAAGTATTGAGTTTTCATAAACAAAAAAAGAAGGCTCATATTTTAATATCTAACATGTACAGTATGTACATTTCCCTGGAATATCTGAATGGTGTGTGCAATGTTTTCCTATTCATATAAATCAACTTGTTCAGGGAAGTTCAACACTTGCCAGTCATTATTTTCTCTTGCATCTTGCTTTAAGTGCTGCCTCAATAATAATTTATTTTATGAATATTTTACTAATCAAATTATTGCTTATTATTCATATGGAAAGCATAACAATTAATGAAATATCCATTTGCTGCTATAAAGTAATGGTTACTAAGTAATATTTAATTTGAAGTTCTAAAATTAAATTACAAAAGGAATATATTTAATAATTAAAGAAAGGTTGTAAAAGTAATTGTATTACTCTAGTCCTCTTGAAGATAGCCGACTCATTTCTATAATCTAAGATTTCCCCCTTTGTTTTATCATTTTTTACCATGTGCAGCTTAAAACTGCCATTATTTACTCATGAGCCAAACTAAAATGAATTTTCTACACACTACTCCATAATGATTGATCTTGGAAATGGTACAGGAGAGTGGAATAAAACCTGTACCTGTGACACCTAATCGGACCTGGTGTTAGCATAAGTTAGTTTACCTAACCTCTGACCCACCGAATCTGAGGAACTTGGTATTGGTCTACCTCCAAGATACTATGGTTCTTAAGCTAAAACTCACAGTGACTCATGAGAACTGAGGATCACTAGTGAATTGTGTACTATTCTAATCATGTACTATTGGGTGTGCCAAATACAATTTAGTTGTCTTGAAGGCATTATTCTAAAATAGACCCAATATTGTCTTGGCAAATTAATATTACTTCATTTGCATTTCAAATGTGCTAATCTTGTAAAGTTCACCTTATTTACGTCATGGAAACGCTACTTGTGTGCGATCTCAAAATGTATGGTCAAACCCCCACTGCGGTGCTGACTCCCCTGCATTGTCCCTGCAGGGCAGCCTGCGCCCTGACCTCTGCGCCTGGCCGCCTGGATCTGCTTGGGTCTGGCCAAGGGGAGGCAGAGGAACTGCTCAGACGATGGGATGAGAGAGAGCTGGGGTACTGATTCCCCGGCCCCCTCTGCCTGGTTAGCAGCGGCCACGTCTCCCCGCCTGAGCCGGCTCCTGCCTGTCCTCTCCTCAGGATTCTGGTCGCCACTTCCTCTTGCCACTGCAAGTTTACAGACCCCCTAAGTTTCCGCCTTGTTGACTTACCTTGATTCTGCTCACACATTACAAATGATCCATTCATTAAGCCTAATTACCAAAGTGAAGTGTGCCATTTGTTTCCTGCCAGAACCCTAAGTCATACAAGTAATAATGCAGAATACGTACTGTTTTAGAAAAAAAAATACTTTGTCCCTTCCTGTTAAACTGAGCTACCCGCTTTATATGCTATTAGGTAGAAACAATTCTTTTAAGAGGAGACTACATTTCGCAAGGATAGGGGAGTATGAATTCTATTTCTTTGGTACCATCAAGCATCGTAGTCCCCTGATTCTTAGAAATGAGTATAGCAATGCGCATTTAGTAGGCCACCAGCAAATGGTCATTGGTTCCTGACACTGAAATCTAGCCTAAGTGATTTCTGTAAGTGATCTTTTTATGATCCCAGCTACCTCAGTAACATTACCTGGGACAATAAATAAATAAATCATTTAGCAAAAAATAATTTAATATCAATCAAATAAAAAAGAGCATATAGTAGTTTCAAACTCAAAAGCTTTTGAAATTTCTAAGATCACATTTGGGAATTGACAGTGAAATTGAAAAAGGCAACTGTATAAAAAAAGAGAAGCAGTTTTAAATCAAATACAGGAGTAACTGCATATGTTTTGCTAATGGACAGAATTTAGTCTTTACTTGTTTAAGGTGTGAATTAACTTTACATGTGTTTTTAGAAAAATGTCTTTAAAAATAAGGTGGATCTAATTAAAACATAAGCTTTGTATCTCCTGAATTTTCATTCATTACATGTGACCATCTTACAATATCTCAGTAATTACTATAGATAAATTGGCAAAGAAAAATAATGTATAAGGAGGTAAAATATTCCACAGCAGATTCTAATACACATTGAATTGTTTTTCTTATTTATTGTTCTTACCAACTAAGCTATAAAAACTTATTTGCACAACAAAAATAGAAAATTTGTAGAAATTGAATCTTGCAGAAATGTATTTAACTTTTCATTATATAAATTGAAGAAGCAGAGCACCCACAGCTCTGACAAATGAAGATTAAGTGCTCTATTTGTGTTGGTTAGTTCACTCTCTTTCACAAGCCACAGTCCTTACAGGAAGGGAGAAGGGCCTCATTCCAGGTCCAAAGACAAGCCCTTTAAATCCAGAACACACTAATCTGCCAATCGGCAATGGCCTCACTGAGGAAGGCTGAAAAGGAAAAGGGTAGGAAGCTAGACTACGGGGAGACGTTACCCCAGACATCGAAGGAGTGAAGGACGGAAACCAGCTGAGACTACAGAGAAAGTTTGTAACCCGCTTTGTGTGTAATCGGAAATTATACATAATTATTTTATGGCAAAATACTCAAGCCTTAGCACCTTAGAAATGTGATGTTCTACTTGTAAAGTATTGGGCCATAAAAAACAAATATAGAAACAAAATCTTCAGAATGATGAAGATGGTTCATTTTGGAGTCACTAAAAAACTAATTTTCCCCAAAGTGGAATCTAACTCATCACACAAAAAACAATAATTCTTTACATTAAAAAAGTTGTGATGATTCTTGAAACCTTGTAATATAAATTTGAAAGGTAGATGATTATAATTAACACTGAATTGTAAATATTAGTGTAGAGAAACATTTTAAATATCAAGTTGGAAAAGCATTTATTCCAAGAGAAATTAAAAGAAAACAAAAAAACTGCTAGTGATTCTGAAAATCAAAGTTCTTGGTAATTTTCTCTTAGAAGTTCAGGAGAGTCAGTAAAATAGTTTTATAGAGACATTTTTAAATAATATATTTTTTACAAAGTAAATAGGTTTTGAAATTTAAAATACAGAAAAATATAAATAAGAAAATAAAAACCACCTATAATAAACCAAAGATAGCCACTGTTTACATTCTGGTATGATTATGCCATTTAATTCCTGTCTTATTATTTAACATCATATCATCAGTATTTTCCCTTGGGTTAGATGTGTCTTAATTTAGCCATTATAAATAACATCTTAATTTGAACACCTTTTTGATTAAGGCTTTGTATGCACTTCGAAAATATCTTTAAGATTGAGTTGTAACACTAAGAGAAGGAAAATGAACATTTTAAAAATACTTATAGATGGTGGTTAACGTTTTCAAAAGAAATGCTCCCTGTTATTTAAAAGTATTATGTTTTTCTGTGATTTTAAATTTCAAAACTCTTAGAAAAAGAAAGAAAATGTACTTAAAATACTGAAACCTATCATAAGAAGGAAGTTCACAGGATAATGAGAGCGGTGATTAAAAAGCACTTATTTTTGAAAATTTTTTCTGGATTATATATCGGTTTCTCTTGACAAAGGAAAATTGCACTGAAAGGAGTAAAACAGGCAAGGAAGACTTTATTCAAAACTAATGCATGTGTTTGAGACATTAAATTCAACTCCCCTGAAACAAAAAGCAGGAGGAGAGTATTAAGTGCTGGGTTGAGCTCCTGGCAAAGTCCTGAAGGACAGCAGAGGTGAAATTGGTCAGTATAATCACGCCATCTGTGCTTGCTACTTGGTACTTACCGAAGTTAGACTCCTACCCTCCCACAGACTGAGACTTAGGGCACTGTCTTTCTTATTTTAAATTTATTTTTTAAAATTAAATTTATTGGAGTGACATTGGTTAATAAGATACTACAGGCTTCAAGTACAATTCTCTGATACATCATCTGTATATTGCATTGTGTGCCCACTACCCAAAGTCAAATCTTCTTCACTGTCTTTCATGATGATTTCATTTCAGAGGGATGGCTTCCAACTCCTTGACACAGGCAAATCTGAGTTATAGAAGATGTACCTCCCAAAGGGAGAGACTAAAAAAAAGTTTCAAGTTGTCTAAAGTGAGGAGCCTAGAGTCAGGAAGAAAGCTGTGTAAAATTTAGCCAAGTTGAGGGGAACCTTGAGGTGTCTTGGTAACTATCACCAAATGAGAACATTGCCTTCTTGTTCTAAATTGTGACTGATTTTATGGACATAAAATCCCAAGAAGAAATTATCTGTCTTAAATAATAACTATCATTTCCCATTATTTATTATTATTCCTAATAAAAAGGGACACTCAATAGCTATTGTTGACAGAATCTTTCTAAAGATGTGTAAATGCCTCCAGACATCAAGTCCTTAATCCAATTTCCCTGATGGTGTCAGAAGTTTCAGCTACATGAAGTAAAATCCCACAGACTACCACTGGCCTGTGATGAGAGTGAGAAATAAACCTTTAGTACAATGTGCTCTAAAGAGTTGGGGGGGGGAGGGAGAAATGTTACCTAGTTATCACCTCTTCACAATCCTAACTAACTCAGCCTCGAAATGTTAGTAGGAATTCAAAAGGTAAACAAAAGAAGAAAGCTGAACATCCTCTAACCTTCAAGATAAATTTCCAGTAAAGTTTTCAACTACAAGGACCACAGATTATTTTTAAATTTAATTATTTAACCTTATAGTACTCAAAATCTAGAAAAAATGTCTATTTTCAACATCTGGGAACTAGCCACACCACAGAGAGTAGATCTTTATCATGGACAGATCTTTCTACTTAATAAAACACAAAAATTGTTGTATATAGGAATTAATTTGGGGGGATGCAAAGTTCAGTTTTTATGTTTAGAGCCAATATGTCAGTAAATTACTTTAAATTCCCCTTATATTTAAAGTTCTATATTTGTGTAAGTAAATTCTTTTCTTATAATGAATGGATTAGTGGCATGTTTAACAACAATCAAACTTTAATACTGCTCGAGTTTTCTATAGACTAAATTGTGACTAATGTCCCCTGTAGTCCTTTGACAACATTAGGAACTTTGTCCAAATATCTATTCTTATAATAGACAATTATCTTTTAAAATATCCATCTAACCAAATTACCAGACAATTCACCCATTTTCCTAAGTTTATGATTTTAGATCTACACAAAATTTATATAATTTTTTGTGGGAATTCACCATTAATAAAGCGAAGACATGCCACAAAAAAATGGGGTAATAGCATAGAGACCTAGCCTTTCAGAAATCCATATCTTTTATAAAGCTCTTTAATGATTTCTGATATCTTTTTCAAAGCCATACTTTGATTTATTATTACGGCATGGCTAGCGTGAGTTAAACTTGCCTTTTAAATAAAAACAACGATGTTTCTTAATGGTCTGAGAATGTCAATCCTCTGAGAAGTCCAAAACCATGGCAATCCCATGTAAAGTATTAATTATACCTCAAACTCAAATGCCTTCATCATCTTCTCCCCAAAAGCCTTTTCCTCGGCTATGTCACTCTCTTTAAAAATATCATTGTCATCATTCCAGCTCTCCTGCCTTAAAACCTCAGTTATTCTTCTATCATCCTCTCATATCTAAATTCCAAGTCCTGTTAAACCTATACCTTAAACGTTCTCTCCCCAGTTCAATCCATGTTACTGTAACACTTACCTCTATTTTATTTTATTTATTTTATTTTATTGAGTTTTATTTTATTGAGTTTTATATTTTATTTTATTTTATTTTATTTTATTTTATTTTATTTTATTTTATTTATTATTATTGTTGAAAATATTACAGATGTCCCTTTTTCTCCCCAATGCCCCGCTCTACCCCGTCCCTTCCCCCTCCCCAGTCCCTCTCCCCACCATTGTCCATGTCCTTGGGTTGTGTACATATGCACATAAATTCTTTGGCAACTCTCTCCCCCTCCACCCACCCGCCCTCCTCTATTTTAAAAATACAAATTGAAAGCACAGTAAGATATCACTGTGGATCCCTAGAAAGACAAAATGAAGAAAACATATACCAAGGGTATCAATGATGTGGAAAGGCCAAAGTTCTAAAGATGCTGGTGGGAGTGTAGTTGATTCAGCTTGTTTGAAAGTCAGTTTGTCATATGTACTAAAGCTGAATAGGGGCATGTCCAGCAACTTCACTCCCAAGATGTTTCCCAAGTGACAGGAAATTTTTAAGAAACAAATTATATACATTCGATTTAATTTCACAGTGAGGGTGCTAACCAATAGCTGTGTATTTGAAGGCCCCGTGCACCGCCGGCTGGCGTCGGGACCGCAGGCCACTCCGGCTGCATTCTTGTGCCGTCTGCTCATCATTTTCCTGCCTTTGTCAGTGGGCTTTTTCCTGCCTCCATTTCTCATGTATTTATCAGGGTTTTTTTGTGTTGTTTTTTTTGTTGTTGTTTTTTTTTTGTATAGTTTCCTTGTGCATCATCTGAATTTATTTATACATTAAAGTAAAATATAAATAAAGTGGCTCTTTTCTTTCATTGAAAATTTTTAAAATAATTTATAAGGTAAGGAGATACTCAAAGGAAAATAATAAACTAAATGTTATACGCCAAGCAAATTTTTTTATTTCTCTTCTAAGGAGATAATAAACTTGCTTTTTTCCAAATAAGAATCAGTATTTGTCATCATTTTGATTGTTGTACCTTCTCCTTTATTCATATGAATAAAAGGATTGTTCTTGTGAGATCTTTTGTCATTTAGTCTTGGCTCTAATCCTCATAAAATAAGATGAGCCAATATGCAGAGGATCGGTGCCCCAGAGGCAGAAGCCTATAAATAACCTACCTTTTTGTCTTTTTTACATTTAACATGAAGCACGAAGCATCTTTCATGGCTGGAATGCAACATCAAATAATTTTCACTGTCATAATATACTTATTCACTTGTTTGAACTACTTGTGTTGCAAGTAAGTTGAACAATGTTAAGCATATTAATTCCTCTAATTATGACAGGAAATAAAGTAACATATACTTTATTGTGGTGGGATAATGTAAGATAATTTTTTGTTTACAGATCTACTGCAAAAAAAATTGCTTTCAGTTATAGTACTCATTGTGACTGTTTTTGTTTGTAACAAATCATTTTGAAAGTGTTCTGACATTTTGCTCAGTCATATAATTAATATGTACTTTTCCTTAATGCTCATTGCAACTACATGAATCATGCTATAGCTAAAAAATGATATCGTGTAACCAAAATCATGGCACATGTGAAGATATGTGGTAACTGCATGTTGGAGTTCAGGTCATCCACTCAGCAGGCTTCCTTTAGATCTGGACCTCCTTGCACCAGGGACCAAGCTGGTGCTACAAGAGAACAAGGGAAGATAAGCAACAGCCACTGTTCTTAAGGAACCAGCAGCCTAAGTAAAGAATAATAATGAATTACAAAATCCTGAAAAAGTTCCCTAAGGGTTACTTGCTGCAGGATCCCAGAGCAGAAAGCGACGGACTCGGGAGATCTGAGAACTCACTGGAGATACCCTATGTGGGAGGTCCTACAGGATGACTAGGTTCCTGGGAATAGGTCTTCTATTGGTAAGAAAGAAACAGAGATTCTAGGCAGAAAAAAGGCATGATGAACACTCCCCCGCCCCACCAAAACTTGAAGTCTCCAGATAAGAGGAAGGTTATCTTGTTTTAACACCAAATATCCCACAGAAGAATACACTCCTTAGAGTTACCTCAGAAAGTTAAAAATAGGACTGCCTCTCGACCTAGCAATTTTACTTCTGGGAATATATCCAAAGAAATCCAAAACTCTAATTGAAAGAATATATGCACCCCCATGTTCACTGCAGTGTTATTTACAATAGCCGAGATTTGGAAGCAGCCCAAGTGGCCATCCGTAGATGAGTGGATAGAAAAGTTGTGGGACATTTACCCAACGGAATACTACTCAGCCATCAAAAAGCAGGGGAGCTTACCTTTTGGGACAGCACGGATGGACCTGGAGAGCATGATATTGGGAGAAATCCAGTCAGAGAAAGACAACTACCATACGATTTCACTTATAGGTGGAATAATAAACAGAGTGGAGATAGACTCCTGGACACAGAGAACAGAGGACGGTTGTCGGGGAAGGGGGGTGAGAAGGGTGACGAGATTAAACAAAGGAAAAAAACCTCCTGAACACAGACAACAGTATGGTGATTTCTAGAGAGACGTGGGGGACGGTGGGGAGACAAGGGAAAGTGGGGGTAAATGGCGATGGAAGGAGACTTGACGTGGGCTGTGAGCACACAGCACAATATACAGATGCTGTATTATGGAATCGTACATCTGAAACCTGTATAACTGTATTAACTTATGTCACCCCAATAAATTAAAAAAATAAAATAAAAAAGAGTAGGTAAAAAAAAAAAATACACTCTTTTTGGTTTCTGAAACAAATTACAGCACCGGGGCCCTCCAGTAATTCTGCATTTATTTGGATTGGAGAAACTTTCTGAAGGAATTTATCTCCTGCCAGAAAACTGCATTTATTATTAAAGCTATTAAGGCAAGGCGCTTAAGCAGAACAACTGCAGAGTGTGTCTGTCAGTGCACTTTGAAAGCTGCTAAAGGGCCTTTTTCTCTGGGTTTAATAATCCAATTAAAGGCTACACAGTTAGACCCTGTGGAAGGAAAAAACACTTTCTTCTTTCTGTTCCAATTTTTTTCTTTTGTCCCACACTGATATTTCAAGTCCACTTATGGTGAATACAGTGTAGTGTTATCCCTTCAACTGTGTTTCTCAGCTTGCTGAAGATGAGATGAGGGAGAAGAGTGGGGAGGAAAAGAAGCTGTCCCCAGGAGCATTTCATTAGCTATTTTTTATTTAGACTGACTTATTTAAAACACAAACAAACAAAAACAAAAAAGACCACAGTGGCAGATGTTACTAAAAGGAAGTTGCCAGTGATCTCTCATGGTTTGTGTTCAGATCGGGTTACCTACAAATCCTCAGCCTATCATGCCTGATCCATCTCACCCGCTGAGATTACAGCAGGACTGCAAAATGTGTTTGATATGTGAAGATGTACATCATTAGTCTAATAAAGGACTAGATTATTTACCCAGTGTAGTATACTCAGAAAGGTTCTTTATTATTCCTAAATGTAAAGTTATTTTTAAATTTTAGAAAACAGAATGTCTATGATGACAAAATTTTAATGATTAGGTTTCACATATGTTCACAAAGAGACTATACCTTAACCTAATACATTATCTCCTCTTTGTGGGATCTTTATGTAGGAAATACCTGAACAAGTGAAGGTGCTCAAACCAGCATATCATATAGGATCTGCTGCTATGCTGTTCCACTGACTGAAATTGAAACACTCCTACCTGCCTCTCTTGCCTTGCTCCAACATTATCTCACACCACTGTGTCCTTCATTCAGCCTCACGGCTCTTCTTTCTGTCTCTTGAGCACACTTGTACTTGCTGTTTCCTCTACCTGGAATAATGGCCCATTAGTTCTCTCTCTCTTTGTGTGTGGTTATGTGTGCATACAAAATAATTAAACTGCACAAGAAATGCATCATTGCCTTTGTGCTTTCAAAAACAATATTGTTTGGTCTTGTCAATATTCATATACGCACATATTTTTCCCTTTCCAGTGTTCTTCATTCTTTCTGCAGCTTTCTGCTTTCATCTATGATCACTTCCTTAGCTTAAAAACACCCTTTCACATTTTTTTAGGTTGGGTCTGCTGGTGACAACATTTTTCACTTTTTAATTTAAAAATTCTTAATTTGCCTTAATTTTTAAGGAATGTTTCCACTGAGTATAGAATTATGAATTGGGAGTTATTTTCTTTTGGCACTTTGAAGATACCACTCTGTTGTTAGTCTAATTATTGCTCTGTTGACAATAATATGCTTTTTTCTCTAACAGCTTATTATATTGGTTTTCAACAGCTTAATTATGCTGCACATAACCATGGTCGTCTTTATATTCAACCTGCTTCTGGTTGGTAGAAGCTTCCAAAATATGGTTTAAAATTTTTTCAGTCATTGTCTCTTCAAATATAGTTTCCTATCTCTCTCTGCTCATTCTGGAACATTAGTTATACATGTTGAAACTTTTCACCATGTTCCTTCCATATGCCATATATGTCCTTGCTGTGTTTTATACATTTGTTTACCTCTTTGTATTTTAGTCTGGATATTTTCTTCCAGTTCACCAATTTTCTCTTCAGCTGTAATTAATCAGATGCTAAATCATTCATTGAATTCTTAATTTCAGTTACTGTCTTTTCAGTTTTAGAAATTCTATTTATTCTTTTTCTTATACTTTCTAATTCTCTATGAAAAATCTCACCTTTATATTTAACTTATAAAACATATCACCATATTAGTTTAAATTCTAAGCTTGATCATTTCATAATTTTAATATCTGAATTTTCTGTTGTCCAGGTTTTTTTCTCTTGGCTTTCATTCAGTTCTTATCTTTTTATACATCTAGTTACTTTAGACTGAGTTAAAAACACTATGAAAACTCTGAGTGATACTATCTTCCACCAGAGAGGATTACAATAGCTCTTGGCACGCAACTAGGCTAGGGAGAGATCACCATAAGCTAACCAGGCCTTGAGTTCATTCAAAACAGGGCCTCCATCATCTTGAGGGGTGGTTTCTTACCAGTACACCCTTTCTTCTAGTGATTAGCCCATTGGGATTCCAACTAAAATCTTCAGGTGTTTACCAGGGCCTTTCTTCCTTAGAGAGCCCCAAACTTTAATTTTTGTCTCCCAACACCCAGAGACTGCTCAAATCTCTGCTCAACTTATCCTCTAAGCCAAGGTTTTCACGTCAGTTTCTCAGCTGCCAGTTTTGAGTCAGCAAATGTCTCAAGGGGAAAACTGTTGTCAAATGTTGGATTTATTTCTACATATTTCCTTATACATCCTTATTACCTTGATATCTATCTGATGCCATCAAATATATTTTTCTATTTATTCCAGCTTTATTGTTTTTCCCAGTAGGAGGGTTGGTAGGAAACAAACTAGTCAGCCATCACTAAAAATTGATCTCTGGATGGTTTATTCGTAAGCATTAGATGACTACAAAATACAGGGGTGGGCAAAAGTAGGTTAATAATAATAATAAATAATACTACAATAAACAAATAAATAATAATAGAAGAATAAACTGGGTTTCATGTACTCACAACTGTACTCACTCCTTTTGCCAACCCCTGTATTACTCTATTCAGGGAGGCCTTATTTCACCAGGGATTAACTAACTCATTCTGATTCCAATTCCTTTACTCTCCTTTATATTATCTTCTTTATTTCCTTTATTTATAACATTTATCACAATCTGAAATTATTCTATTTAATTATTTATGTATCTGTTAATGATTTTTTAAGTGATCTGTTTCTCCTAACTAGAACATGAGCTCACGATAATGGGGACATGACTCTCTCAATCATGGCTATACACCACCGCCCAGAACCAAGCCTGAAACACTCAATAAAGATCATTTGAAGTGAATAAATAAATGAATACATTATTTGATAATCAACCAGGAGACTCAAGACATGATTTACAAAAGGAGATAACCAAATAAAAAACTAAAATATGACTAATGCCAAGAGTAACAGGGTTCTTTATATTGGGGTTGATAAAATTTAGAGAAATTATATCTGAATTCTGCAACAGATTGTCCACCACGTCTGTGCTAACAATGTCCTTTCCCTGCAAATTATAAGAAGCCATGAAAACCAGCATCCTTCATGTTCTTCACTTAAAGCAGTAGATGTTTTGGCTACCACTATTCCTCTCTTCAGATTACAATCACTACTACTATAATTGCAAGGTTATTTTCTTCCTCCAGGATTTTTTTCCATCTTTCTATTTTATATCTCTAAAAGTGTTTCTTAAGGAATGCAGTTTTAATTTACATTCTTTCTGTAAACTTCACTTACTGTCAAACTTGTGTGAGTGTGCACATGCATGCAGGGATGTAGGCGGGGGTAAGGAGAGCTATAGAGAAAATCAAATGGTGCAGAGACTCTGAAATATATTGTTAATGAACTCTCTCTAAATAAGCTGGGTATACGATCTGCCTGAATCTCTGAACCATGCTCAAGAGGAAAAGAATATTTTAATGAGAGTTTGTTTTGACTTCTAATATTCAGGGAGAAATGTGCCCTGAAGATAACCTGAAACTCTGTGTGTGTGTGTGTGTGTGTGTGTGTGTGTGTGTGTGTGTGTGTGTGAAAAACATGAAGAACCAGTTCTTAGGGTCTGCTTACAAGATCCACCTCAGGGTGGGCTGTGACAGCTGGTGATAAAGCATTTCAAGTTTGTGCCAGGTCGGTGCCTCCGTGAACCTCTCCTTCATCTGAAAAGGGAAATGAACTTTAAGTACACCACAGCTACAATAATTCTTTCCAGGTACTAGCTACAAACCTGATTTCCAGGATGGGGATGTTCTACTTACTTTTCCAGAAGAGTTAGTTTTTCCTTATGACCATACATTGGGTGGGTAATAAAAAGGAAAGGTGCTGGAACCAATCTAATGTGTGCTGATTACTGTTGGAAAGCTGGTGGAGGAGGTACAGGACATAAAACATCTCATCCTTCCTTCCTTCATTTATAGTCACAAAATTCAGCTTCAAAGCTATTAAAGATAAAGCTTAAAGCAATGGCTGAACATAGGTCAGAAATCAAAATTTTGGAATACAGGTGGTAAACTGGCAACCTATAAACTGAACTGACTACTGCATGTGCTGTGCTTGGCTGGCACTGTGTTCTTAAAAAATTGATTTTAATGCCTTTGGATTGAAATGTGTCCTTCACTCTGCCAATTCCTCCTACTGCCTAGTATTTTACACCAAGCATGAGTCAGTCAATTAAGCTGCAATGCTTCCACAGGCATTTCAGGTTGCAACCTCAATTTCAGAATGTTATGTATTCAGATTTTTAAATTAAATTATTTTTTTTAAAAGGAAATGTATCAGATTAATTTGAAATGTCTTCAAGGATATTGAATGATAATTATAATTTTTATTTCAAATGAAATATCCAATATATTCAATCACTTAGATGACAGAATAGCTAGAAACCCACGACCTAGAGTTAGAAGCAGACAGAACACTTTGGATCCACTTCATGTTATTCTGTTGGATTACCCAGTTTCCTCCAAAATCATGAGAGTTTGACATGATTATAACTTGTATGCTAATTTGTCTTTACATGTTATCTGTAAAATAAGAATAACATATAACCATGAAACCTCAGTGACATACAGTATACAAGAAACATTTGAGCTCATGAGTGTGTGGGTTGGGCAATTCTGTTGATTTGGGCTGGGCTCAGTGGAGCTCAACAATGTGTCTTCTGGCAGATCAAATGGGAATGGGCTGGTATAAGATGCCTTAGTTGGGCCAACTTGGTTTTCACACTCCAGCAGACGAACCTGTGGAAGCAGCATCTCAAAAGGGACAATAGTACAGCACAGTCTTCTTGAGGTCTAGGCTCAAAGCTGGCACACCATTACATCATAAACTTGGTCAAAATATACCACAAGGCCAGTCTAGATTCACGGGGTGGGGAAATGGACTCTACCCTTTGATGTAAAATCAAATCTCAAAAGTCATATCCCAAGAAGGTGTGGAAAACTGAGGTCATTTTTTAAACCAATCTACTACAGTAGCATATTTTAAAATCTCTTTTTTGAATATACCACAAGATCTTTAGAGATCATTAATACCCTCAACCAACTTCTTAGGAATTTTTTTCAGATTTAATAGCATTGGATTTTAATGTCGCCTTGAGGGTCTAAGGATTCATATTCTAAGACTATGTTTGAGATTTATACTTTGAATCTCACATAATATAAAGACTAAAGAGTCTAAGCAAAACAAAACAACTTAGTAACAGAATCAGAAATAGGTATTTCCTTAACTACCTCTCTGATTCTCCTTATACTTGCGATTTTTGTTGTTGTTCTTCTTTATTGTTAAAGTTGTCTCCTATCTGAAATATAATAATAGTTCCTAAGAGCCCTTTCTGCCGCCAGTCTGGAAACTCCTCCAATACATCTTGCACACAACTGCTAACACGACCCTTAAAAAGACACCTGGCACACGACTTCACCCTGTAAAACTTTTCCATGATTGTCCTATTTCCTCAAGATGAGGTCCAGATCCTTGGTTCAGCATCATCCGTGCACACACCGCACACTCCACCCAGAACCACACCGGCTGCTTCCCACTCCTAACTGCATCTCTGCCACCGCACGCTCTTCCTCCTGAGCTCCACTCAGCACTCCAGCAATGAGCTGGGCTCCACCACACCTCTGAGCCTTTGCAAGGCTGTTCTCAGTGGTTGCCCATGAAATTTAAGAAAATTTAAAAGATGCTATAGGTATAGAAATGAATACTTAAGTATAATCTCAGAAGGAGTCTAAATTGTTACCAACTTTCTGGAAAATAATTTGGCAGTACCCAAATATATATTTTATAATAAAATACAAGATATTCTCATTTTAGAGGGGAGAGCACATGAAGCCCTGTTTTCCCTACTTCTGTTTCTACTCTGAAGCTAAATATAAGAATAAGAATGATAATGGTAGAGTGAAATTAACTGGTAAAAACACTGTTAAATAAGCAAAATTCTAAATAATAAGTATCAAGTATTATCCTAAATAAGTATCCAGAAATACACACATTATTTTTAAGCACTAAAATTATGTCTTTTTCTGAGAGTGAAGGAGATTCTTTCAGTAGCTCCTCCAAGCATCAGAACATGAAAGTATATTTAAAGAAAGCTAAAAGCTTGTAACCTGGAGGAGAAAGAAATGGCCCTTAAAAGCCAAGCTATAGCTAGAGACAGCCTTGGAGCAATCCTGCACTTCCTCGGGCCCTCATTAAAGTTTATTTTTATAAGATCCACATTGAAGGTCAGTATGCTGTATTGAGTAAATTGAATGTAGATGCTCCTTCACATTTGATTGTAAGGAGGACTTGGACCAATCCCAAAAATGAAACAGGCTGTTTTTGAGAGTGGAAGGAACATTACTAACATCTTAGTGAAGTTTGCAGTTTTTCTGCCGAGTCCCTTCTGATGAGTCAGGTGGACAGGCAGAGCTGAGAAAGGGTGAGTGATGGACAGATGATGGATTAATATGACCAGAGCGTTCAGAGAGAGACGGTGAGGCATCTGCTGACCCCCTGGCTCAGTATGTAGAAATCCATGTGTCGTCAGCTAAATGGCGAGGAAAGGAGCTGACTCTGCCTGCTTTTTGAAACTGACCCCACATAGCCTCATTCACCCCCTCATGGGTGACCTACTCACCAGTCCTTAACATGTGTCTCTTCAATGAAGCCTTTGGATGTTGCCCGACCATAAAACTCTTTTTAAGCAAGGTTTATGAGAAGTACATGCTCCAAAGTTTATTCAGATCAAATAGAAATAAATTGCAGGACCTACAATTGTTTTTTTCTTCTGTAGTCTCATGGTTTTATTAATCACTTTTCATAAATATAAATAAACAATCCACTTCAACCTTTTAGGCAAATACAATTTAGCTATGAAGAGTGGGCATTTGAAGAAGCCACTTACTGATAAATAACTCATTTTTTACTATTAGCCAATGTGTTCAAAAGTTGAGAATTAGAAGTTGACAACCTAGAAACAGAAAGTAAGTAGCAAATCCCTTCAACTAGAACTTAACTTCAGATATGCCCATGAAGAAAGCCATATACCAATTGTATGAAAAAGTATTAGTAAGGTCTTTATAAGAGGATATGAAAAGAGGGGAAGGAAATGTCTGCCTACTCTCAGAGAAAAAGGCTCCAGCACATATAGACACTGGCCTAAAACAGGATCAATGTTCAAAATCACTGAATGGTGTGTATGTGTGGGGGGGGGGGGGGGGGAGGGTAAAATCTATTTCTTTTGTGTATATTCTGGTACTCTTTCTATTTTTCAAATCAAATAGAAATAGATTGTTTCATTACTAACACAATTTAGGAGTCATGTGATTTTTCTTTTAACCAGGAGGATAATTCATTATCTATTTTAGCTCTAGTTGGAAACAGGCATTCCCAAAGACTCAATAATACTCAAGACAAGCTGGCCCTGTGCAAACAAAGCCCAGCTCACTTAATTTGGCTGCATGGATTTTTTCTCTATTTCTGAATTAGGGGCTGTCTTAATCTCATATGAGAAAAAATATATCACTTAAAAATTATTGAGAAAAAAAGCTTACAAACTAAACTAAAAAATATTTTTTTCTGGATATGATGTTTTGCTATTTTCAATATTCTAACAGAAATGGCACTCTCCTGTTCCCCAGTATTGCAGGCAGAATTTTAAAATGACCCCTAAGGACACTCTATATAATCTCCTCCCTTTGAATGGAGAAAGGACCTGTGAACAGGTTATCACTCCTGTAACTAGGTTATATTCTATGGAAAAGGTGAAAAGATTTTGCAGACATAATTAAGGTCCATAATTGAGTTACTTTAAGTTCATTAAAAGAGCTTATCCTAGGTGGGGCTGACCTATTTAGTGGGGCCTTTTATTAATTTAAAAATAAAAAAGATCATTTAGAGAACAGAGACAGGAAAATTCAGGGAGATTCTCCAACTGGCCTTGAAGAAACATGGCCATGATGCATTTGGAGCTGAGGTTCTTTGTCCTACAACTGTAACTAACTAAATTCTGCCAGCAACTTGAATAAGCTTTGAAGAGGACTCCAAACCTTAGATGAAATTATAGCCCCAGTCAACACCTTGATTTTAACTGGTGAGACCCTAAACAGAGCTAATGAACTCCTAACGCACAGAAAGCTTGGGGAGGCAGAATATGCCACCCCAAAATATAACACATTGGTATATTATTTTGAATTAAAGTTACCTAAGAAACAGCTGGTTCAAGGACATTCTGATCCTTTTTTGTCCCCTTGAAAGCAGGAAATAAATCTCCCATATGAAACTATCCTCCACATACCAGAAGGCATCTTTATTGCCAGAGATTGGGAATTCGAAGCTAAGAAAGCTGCATAAACAAACTTTGTTACTTCTTCATTAATTTGCCATCCCAAGCCTAAACCTCTTTGTTTTGTCAAATCTTCACAAATAATTCTTTATGTAAAAGATATAAAAGCTGCCTGCTTTGGTCACTTCTTTGAGTCTCATATTTCTGAGTTCCCCTTATGTACAAAATTAAACTTGTTTTTTTCCTGTCAATCTGTCCTATGTCAATTTAATTAGAAACTGAAAGAAACTAGAATGAAAGAAGGGAATTTTTTTCCTCCCCTACACTGTTAAATAATTATGTTATTTTAAGTTGCTAAGCTTGTAAGTTATTTATTATAGAGCAAGGAAAACTAATATATCCAGGAAGTTGTTGATTAGGTTTCATGGTATATTCTCAAGTGAAAAGGATATTAGAAGTCATCTAGTCCAACATTTCACCCAATTAGTTATGTAAATATATTCTTGATTAGAGAAATTAATTAACCTATCCTTCTTTCCTTGACTATATCCTTTATAATTCATGGAAAGGCTTTGTACAGCTTTAAAGAACTGTTCCCATAATCCATTCATTCCCTGACATCTTTCACAGGCTTACCCATGTGGCTGGAACCAATATGGACAGAGAGCAATACAGTGGCACAAAGTGCTCTGCTTTGCAAGGCACAGAGTTACATGGTATATAATCAGGTTTGAGACTGAGTCATCTAGTTTATCTCGCTAGGGTTATAACACTGACCAGGATCAAAAAATTGAATGTGGACACATTCTAAACAGTCAATCCTGAATGAAAGGGAATTTATAAATGCAAATAATTTTAAAATGGGAGTCTGAAGATGTAAGTGCAGATTCTATCTCTGTCACTAATTCATTGTGCCGTCTTAGGCAAGGCCTAAATCTCCATAATTTGTGAAGTTATGTTAATTATTAGAGAGAATTCTCTAATGGCCCTTCTAATATAAATGTTCTAAGATTATGTTAGTTCACATCAATTTCTTTAAGTGGGGCTGAACCTATACCCACTCAGGTGATTGCTTTGTTCTACACACTGGCAATACTGTTTTATTTTTTATTTTCTCCAAATGAAGAGTAGCAATGATGAGAACAAATCATAGAAGTAGCATACTAAAATCTTTGGCATCTACCCAGCTAGTATGCCAGGTCATAGTAGAAAGAAAACAGGCTAAGAAGCAGAGGAACAAAAGGCACTAACAGGAAAGAGGAAATAGGGATAAGAACATAGGCCGTAGAGACAGTAACTATAAATGTAAAGGGCAATGACTATCAAAGTCCCCTACTTCATCTGCTTCCAAGGAAGAAATTATTCAAGAGTTACATAAAGAGAGGCCCTTATGTAGATCCCAGAATCTAAGAAAACCATGAATAGGCCTCTAGTCTTTCCTATAATATGAATTCAGAATGTTTCTAGAAACAACTATAGGATTCATAGAATCCTAAAGGCACCTCAGATTTCACTTACAAGACTCTACTCATATAAGAGAAGATTTAGTCTCTGAGATGTGCCCTTAAATGATGCCATCACTAAGATCCTACAAGGCAGAGTCAATGTTTAATAATTTCCTGAATTATCTAGAACACTGCTGCATAAAATATTAACTCCTACTAAATGCTTTTCAAAATCCTACTAGTGACAGTGTATTGTCCAATAAGAGATCTATAAATAATACCACCCAAAAAGGAACAATTTAACCATCTGTCCCTTTTAAACATTAGTGAACACATCTTAAGAGTCTTAAAATAAATTGACATTGAATGGCTAGAGGGACATATGGTAACTATGTCCCTTAAAAAAATTTAACTCCCAGGAGCCTCTGAATCTCAGGGTGTATAAACCAAAAACAAACTACCTGGATCTTTCACAGGCATCAATTTCAAATGACCTAGTAACTAAAAGGAAAATCAACATATTCTTCTTATTAACAAATGTTTCAGTGTTAAGTCTATGGAAGAGTTGATTCATATAATTTACATCTGTAGGATTCTCAACAAGGTAAAAAAATGCAAAGGGGAAGGGAGCGTGCAAGGCACAGAGACTAACAATAATATGTAGAACAGACAAATATTCTGAACTGTATAGTGCCAATCAAAACATAATTCAGTAGAGGTAAAGCTATTATTTCCCTCAGATTTCAGCCTAGCTTTCCATAATAGATCAAAGTAAATGCTATATTGAGAAAGTCTTTTGTGGAAGAAAGTGTTAAATTTCCAACTAAATCTCAGAAAAAACACATACACCTCAATAGTTACTCATTACAGAAAATGGCATATATTTTGAAATCAAGAGTCAACCACCTGCCTGGTACACAGAATGAAAGAAAGATAAAAAAGTCTATCCTATAGTTTGTGATAATATAAGTTTTATAAGAAAAATGATAAGATTAATACATAGCATAGCTGCAAGCTCAGTTAAAATTAATGGCCTTTAGGGTTCTTTCCAACTCTCTCATGAGTGTCCTAAAAAGACCTTTTGAAATCTACAAATCATGCAAATCATGTTGCATTAAGTGTCACAAGGCAAAATATTAATTATGAAATAAGTTTGCAAGCCATTTTTAATTTTTATACAGTAAAAATCACATGCATGTGTGTATACATTTACATGTGAGTAAATAATTTTTTACAAAATGTTTACCTTTCATCACCCCACTCTTTTCATCCCTATGGTCTTAAGTGTTGAATAAATAACATAGTAACTGATAATTTGGAATTCTACCTGTGAAATATTTCCTTCTCAGATAGAGACAAAGAAATCCAATGACAAAGATAAACTACTGGCTAGCTAGAAAAGAATAGAAAACCAATTTGAAAGCAAAATTTAAGGTCATACAGACACCAAAAAGGGAAAGAAAATGATCCTTATAAAAATTTGGCAGGAGAAGGCTCTGAACTCTAAGAAAAATAGAGATTTGGGACCTGAATGGCAAGATTAACTATTATTGATATACATTCTCTTGCCAGTAGAGAGCCATTTTTAAATGAACAGAATAATGAGTCACAACACAAGCTCTTAACTAAAACATTTTGAGTACAAGGAAATAGTTTTGTGACTTATTGCAAAGGCCACTTTAAGCTTATAGACATGTATAGCTGTTCCTCGTTTGCAAGATAAGTGTGGTTATTCTTTTGATACTTATGAATACTGTATTTATTTACTACAGTGATTCAGAATGTTACTTAAGAAAAATTCAGTGTTAAGGAAAATGTTAGGAACAAAGCTCAGAGGATAATACCATTTTGGTAAATGAAACAGAGCATATATTGAAATGTGTGATTATCCCAAGAAAGATTCATGAAAAATTAGTTCCTTTCTGGGAGGAAATCTAGAGAATTATGAATAGAAGCTGCAGGGAGATGGACTTTAACTGTATTCACTTTATATTCTGGTGTAATGTTTCACCATAAGCACATATCACTTTTTCAAACAAATAAAAATAAAGTGAAAATGGCATGTACCTGGTGCCTATTACATGTAGTGCAGATGCAAAGAAGGCAGAGTATATATAGCCAACCCACAAGCAACTATACAATTACATTTTCACGTGGATGTGCAGACACCAATGAACCTCAGGTACACAGACACAGACTCCATCCCCAAAGATAACTAGGCAGAAAAAGCCTCTGGATTTGGCTGTAGCTTCACCATAGCCAGCCACCAAATCATTAGGTCTTCATCCAGTGCTTTGTTGGTGCTGACAATGATGAAGTGATCAGAGCATTGAATACTTACAGACATTATCTATCTCATTTTCACAATGACCATGCAAGGTGTTTTGGTCCACTTTTTAAACTGAGGTTTGATGAGGCAAAGAGACTTGCCTGAGGCATCACAGATCCCACGTAGCAGAATGAGGAACCCCTCATGATATCTGGCCCCTAACCACCATACCCCTCTGCTGTTCTGGAGCTGGGGGCACAAGCATTAGAAACAGTGCAATACTAAAACAAGGATGGCAGTCGAAAGCCAATACACTGGAAAAAAGAAAGCAAGTAGTTTCAGAATTGTGTAGCCTTCAGAGCTCTACTAAGGATCCAGAGTTAATGCTCTTAGTTAACAAAAACATTAGTGTATTACAAAAGTGTACTACACTGTATTAGTTTTCTATTGCTGCTGTAACAACCACAAATTTGGTGGCTTAAATCAACAAAGATCAATAGCGTATATTTCTGTACATCAGAGTCTAGATGGGTCTCACTGGGCTAAAATCAAGTTAGCAGGGCTATATTCCTTCTGGAGGTTCTAGGAGAGAATCCACCTTCTTCCTAGGCTTGCAGCCCTTTTCCCTATGTGGTCATCGGGGCCTCTCTCATGCTGTATCACTCTGATACTGAGCCTTCTGCTTTCTGATTTCTTTTGTGATTACCTTGGGTTCACTTGGATAATCCAGAATAATGTAGTTATTTTAAACTCATCTGATTAGCAACCTTAATTCTATCAGCAACCTTATTTCTATGCTTGCCACATAAAACATATTCATAGGTTCCAGGGATTAGAATGCAAACAGCTTTGAGAGGCCATTATTCTGCCTACCACATATACTTTTTAAGAAAACTTTTCATCAATAATATTAAAATGAAGTGACATTCAGCATTTTAATTATCTGGAGAATATGTATATATGATTTCTTGATGTTGCTGGTGGAAGAAGAGGCATTTCTTTTCTTGAAAGTTACTTTATTCTGAAAAATAAAGCTATATTATATATAACAGTACTTATATATTTAGGAGCCTTAATAAATTATATAAATCTTTATAAATAATAATATGTGACTCTATGGTAAATTTTTAAAACTTCACATTCTTTTGCTGCTTCATCATCCCTGAAAATAGGCTGTGAGCACCCTGCCCCGGTGAGCAGGTGTACCAGTGTGATAGTCTGGTGCCTGCCACAAGTTCCCCTTCTTTCCCTCTCCTGATTATGACCTAGTGACATTCAAACATACTAGTAAAATCCCCCCATGCCTTTTACTTGTGTGCTCTACTCTGCCCCCCAATAAAGGCACTTGCCCATGGATGCTCATTCTCACAGCTCCCAGCTTCCCTGGTTGAACCTACTCCCATATGGCCCCCTATGTGGCATGCATGCCTCTCTCTTCTAGGACCTATGAATATAACAAATTCTCTAATTGTACATGCCTCTCCTAGTGTAATATCCACAGACGACTTGGAGTATCCTTAAAGACCCTATAGGAATACTTACTCTCTCTCTCACAGCACAGTGACTACTTCCTAATATGCTTACATTCATAATAACCAGGTGAGAAAATTCACTTTATAACATAACTGGTGTTGGTGTTGTAACTATTTTACTTCTCTATGTGTATCAGACAAGTTCACGTGGTTGAGAAGGGCCTGCCAGGATTATCCAGGATGAATGCCCCACAGTCGCAGAGCAATCACCTATGTCTATCCCTGACGCCACACCATCAACTTAGGACTTGCCTTCTAACATCTCAAACCCCTATGAAATCCAACATTTTTCACATATAGTGTAAAGGAGCTCAAATATTTTAAGTGCTCAACTAGTCCATAGTTCCATACTTAGTTAATCAGCCATCTGCCCTTATAGCCATCTCCTGAAAAGCCAAATAATACCAAAGACAAAAAAGAAGAATCTGACTAGTATATTTTAAAAATTACAGAATTTTAAAAGATTCTATACTGTGTTAAAAATAATAATTGAAATTATTTTTTAATGTAATAAAATCTAATAAAATCATCCACATTTGTAATTTTCTAGCTAAGAACAGTGTTGGCTAAAGAGATGACAGATGATTGATTCCAAAACAACTGAAAGAAGATACACAATTTGAGAACATAGTGTATGCGTGTTCCAGTTGCAGTAAGTTTGCCCAAATACTAAGTTATGCAGCAAATTGCAATTTGTCAGGTGTGGCACTGGGTAGCTTGCAGTTA
Organism: Miniopterus schreibersii; assembly: GCF_964146895.1. Classification (NCBI taxonomy): domain Eukaryota; kingdom Metazoa; phylum Chordata; class Mammalia; order Chiroptera; family Miniopteridae; genus Miniopterus; species Miniopterus schreibersii. Next base: position 50,001,417 of record NC_138107.1, on the reverse strand, counting down.
TTAGTTTTGGTTCAATGCTTGTAGCCTTAGGAATGAAGGTGTTACATTCTATGCACATTTAAAAAGCAATTTCATAAGCTTAAAATGCCAACAGTTTCCTATAAATGCTGCTGCAATAATTTCAAATCACCTAATAATATTTGGGGGGAAAAGTGACTTAACTGTGCTATGCCCAAGTCCATTTTACAAAAAACAACAGCATGACCCAGGGCTGAGAGATTTTGTGTTTTGTTTTGTTTTTGATTTTGATCTTTAATCAAAATGTCTGTTGTAGTAAAATTATTACTATGCTCTTCAAGAAGTCATCTTTAGGAAGGCATTTAAAAAGATTCATTTGATTCAGAGAATACTGACTTACATGGAAGATTAATAGACTGGGGATATATACAAAAGTCTTCTTTTGTGGACTAAAATCTCCAACCTGATCCATATGTACCACTATGGGAAAATTATAAGTGATTATTTTACATTCAAATCATTTACAATTTCATTGCTAGCCTACAGACTGCTTTCTTCAGGAATCCCATTTTCACAAGTGAAAATAATAAGAAAATGTGATCTATGCAAATATGAATTCTAAAATAATGATCTGCTAAAGGCTTTTTTCACAAAAGCATCAGAACTTCTGAATAAACAAACATTTTTCCTCCAAACAATCAAGTTTTTTGTTGGTCTTTATTTTGCTCTTTATGAAGCATTCTTATTACCTGAGTTTATAGTGACAGCAAGTGAAATGTACTTGGATAGCTTTTTCATGCTTTGCGTCAAATTCTCATCTACAACCATTCTCTGTATGATAACCAGTCATATTCATAGGTACTGGCCATGATACTTGGAGTCTGTAGTGTTTAGGAGGCCAGAAAACAAATTGCTTCAGCCCTCAAGGTATACTAGGTAGATGAAATGAAATTGCTGTTTTATAGTTAAGAAACAATTAAGTACAGTTCCCTAAAAAAATTCTTCTAATTTTATTTTACAGGTTATGGCAAAAGTAGGTTTACAGTTGTAAATATGTGAAACAGTTTATTCTTATATTGTTATTTATTAATTACTGCATTATTTTCCATATGAACAACTGTAAACCTACTTTTGCCACATGCTGTATATTTGAAAGTCTTCATGATAACATGTTGAAGGAAAAAAGTCAAATATATGCCTATTTATATGTTAACCTAATAGTTAACCTAATAGTTAACATATAAATAATAATAGTATTTCCTAATTTTGAACTTTTGAATTTCTGAAAGTAAGGCTCCTAAACCTTCTGTGCCTTGATCCGTAAGTCTAGGTTATCTCTAATTAATTCACCAATGTCCCAGATCCTGTCTGGTGGCATCCAGGGATGCTGTCACTTACAACCAATGTAAAACACAGCAGTGAGGTTACATGGATAGGGTCTCCTCCTATCTCCAAAGAAACATCACTCCAATTGACTTCCTGCATTTTTAAAGAGGCCACCTAAAAGTTACTTGTGTTCAAGCTGCCCCTAGTCATCAACATAGAGACTATTCAAGCTTTTCTCAAGTCCCAGATCCCTCAGGGAGTTCCTTCACACGATCGCCTCAATGTGTTTTATCCACTGGGTTCTGTGTGGGCTTCCTCTTCAGCTTGCCTCCTAAAGCCTGTGCAGTCCCTACAAGCATCATCCTCCAAGCTCATCCCAGTTCAGTCTCCCCTGCTGAAGTAGCAACAGCTTCAAGATCCTCTCGGGTGTGTCTGTGGGTTATGAGGACTTGCTCAATGCAACCCCAGGGTAGGTATGAAATAGTCACATGCCCTATTTTAAGTGGTTATCGTCCCTAGTTTAAAAGCAGCTGCACAGTGGAAAGGGTACCAGAAGATGAGACAACTGGACTATTTATTAAATATTTAGCCAACATTTATTGAGCCAAGAATCTTTCATGCCGGCCTGTCCAAAAAAAGTAGCTTCTTCTCATAGATGAGACTGATGAATGTCAGAGGGATGGAGGAAGGAGGGTGGGGGCAGGGGGAGAGAGTAACCAAAGAATTTATATGCATATATGCACAACCCAGGGACACGGACAATGGTGGGGAGAGGGACTAGGGAGGGGGAAGGGACGGGGTGGAACGGGTCATTGGGGAGAAAAAGGGACATCTGTAATATTTTCAACAAAAATAAAATAAAATAAAATAAAGTAGTTTCTTCTAACAAGCTTATGATGATTCCCAATGAATTTCAATATAAAGATTTATTTTAGTTAAAGTATAAATTTCAATTAGTAATTTTTGTTTTCATTTTATTTTTATCTAAGTGCCATATTAACATAGCTTTAAAAGTTGAATAGCACTATAAGCTTTCTAATAAAAATTAACAGTACCCCAAGCCAACACATTCCCCACTTAAATTTTCAAAAGAAGTCAACCTCTGTTAATTCTCTTAATTATTTTGTAATTTAAGAATTTGTTGCTATTTTAGTGAACAAATACTTTTTGGGTACTTGGTATGCCCCAGAAACTTTCTAAGTGCTTTACTATATTAACTCATTGAGTCCTCATAATATCCTACAAGGCAGACATTCCTGCTTTCCAGATAAGAAATTGAGGCAGAGAAAGGTCAAGTACTTGACCAAGGTCACAAGGCCAGTAAAACAAAGCCAGGATTCTAACCCAAGCAAGTCTGGTTCAAGCCCATGCTTGTAACCACAATAATGTATCTATAGTTCTAAGTAGTAGCCTTGGACAGCTATTTTTTTATTTTGGTAACATTAACTTTCTGTGATGGAAAATTAGCCTAATGTTCTACACAAAATTCAAATGCAAATGTACACATAAAAGACGAATGTACACCCATAGATTCCTCCCCCATTACTTAACCTTTTTTGATAAATTACCATCCAGTTTACATTTGAATAACAGCTGATCCATGCAGTGCACTTTGATTACATTTCTTGTATAGATTTTGTTTTTAAGATTTTCTTTTCAAGGAAATTCTTGGATCTGAGACATCACACCTTGAATATTTGATCTGTTTGGTTAGCCATCTGAAGGAGACCATAGGACTGTGATCCTAATAGGTGTAGATAAGCCCTTTTTCCCAGCCTAAACAATTTTTTTAGAAGATTTTTTTAACTATAATGATGCAGAGGCTAACCATCCCAGGTCTCCTAGATCATAAACGGCACATATAGTGTTTGTAAAGAATATAGATTTATCCGAAAGACTATTTACATTGCCTTATTTATCAGCCTATTTCTTCCCTTTAATCAGTATGTATTTTATTACTAAACTAACTGAAATTGAAATTATTCACATTTCCCTGACTAATGTTGACCTGGCATTTAGGAAACTTGAATTTTCACAATTCCAGCTTGAAGAATGTTCCCTCGTACCCCCAAACCCACATAGAGAAGCCCCACAATGCTTGGGATGAGCAACTGAAGAGAACTTATGTATTGCTCCTTTTACTTTAAAAAAAAATCAAGTCAAAATTATTTTATAGCTTTTATCAAGCTTTGAAAGGCACAGAAACACACAAAGAAAGAATTATGGGGGAAATCAGATATTCAAAATTTGTAGATGATAACTGAAGCAAATATAAAACACTATTAAAATTAGAGGTACATTAAATAAATCAGTGCATAGTATTGCTGAAAGTATTTTCAAATTTGATGAAAGTTAACTTTACTATTTTAAACATACATAATTTGAACTAGGCTAGCCTGTTTTGACAAATAAGTAAATTTTTTAATGCAATTGATCATTTTAAAGCAAATCTTCAAATTTTTTGAAAAAAAAATCCTTTGTAAATAAAATTCCCCTTAGTTGTGTTATTTATTTCCTTAGGAACTTATGCTTCAAATAATGCAAAAATAAACTTCCATTTAGCCTGCTTCCTAATAAACACAACTCCTGAATCAGTGAAGTCTATATTCATAGCACCAAATTAAAATTACTACATGGTGTTAAAATAATATATTTTAACAAGCTCACATAACAACTATTCAGCCTTTCCCCTTTGTCAAAATCACTTTTCAATTTTTGGCTTGAAAAGCAAAACATAAAATAAATCTTAAATATATATGGATAAGAAAGAAGTTTGAAATTATAATATATTCCCAGTTATGTTGGAATTTATCAAAATTAAAAATCCCAACATTTTATGTATAGATAATTTATTCTAGACCACATTTTTATAAGTACCTCACATGCTATGAAACAGTTTAGTAGAAAATAATCTTGTATTCAAAACCCAATCTTCCTGTGGTGCAAGCTTTGAAAATATTAACATTTTTTCCCGTGTATCAGCTCAACACAGTAAGAAAAAATAAACCACATAGCATAATTCATTCTGTCAAAAAGGAATCCATCAAGTTATGCTAGACAGAAGAGACTCTGCAATAGGACATGAGTAATGGATCAGGCTCAGGAGCCTACAAAGGACGTTCAAATCATAGTACACGTAGCAAATTGGCATAAAAAATATATAAAAAGAAGGAGGCAGCAGCAGGTTTCTGAGAAGTAAGTCATCTACACATGCATTCTGCATCTTTTGTATAAACTAGAACTTTTAGATAAAGAGGATAAATTTATCCAAAAAAAAAAAAGGGGGAAAAAAAATCAACAGAGTTGATTTAGTAAGTTTTCATCAACAAAATAATTTTAAAGTTTTGTCATCAGCTCAATTATATAAGGTTGATTCCTGAAACTAAATTTATTAATAGGTTTCATAGGCTTTGCCAGCAGACACAGTCCTGCGCGAGTCCTATATCTAACCTGGGAAGAACAGATAATAAATCTGGTGACGCTGGTACACTTTATGGAGATACAATTCCAAGTTCAGATCCAGTGACTTTCTCTAGTCTCACACTACTGCCAGTTTTCGTGTTCTTTTTAGGTAATAGACATGGGATCTGGGACATGCATCTGAGTGAGGCTGGTCTCCCCAAAAGGTGCCCTACATATCAGTGGGTAGGTCTCTACCAAGCCCTATGGTTCTATGCTGCCAAGTGGAAGAGGTAACAGTTCCAATGAGCATTCTAAGAATTCAAAGCAATTACTCTGAAGATTTGTATATATTTCTTTAAAAACAGGAATTGTAACTTACCAAAAAATACATTTAAAATGTAAGGATAAAGAATAAATTAAAAATATAAATAAGGTTACTACTCTGTCTATAATGAAATAATACAGTCTAAACTCACCTTCCTAATGTAACTAACTAAAAAATGAAACAAAATACTTGAAACAGTTGTTATCAGACAACAGGCAGCCCAGACTACAAGAAATCCACTTTAAGTATAAATACATGAATTAATTAAAGTAAATATATAAAGATACAATGCCAAAAAAACTCTCAGATGTAGTAGACTTAAGAACAAGGATTTTTATTTTCTCTGAATGAACAGTAGCAATGATGAAAACAAATCACAGAAATGACATAATAGAATCTTTTATATCTATCCAGCTAGGACCCCAGGCCATAGTAGAAAGAAAAGATGGAAGGGTGAGAAGGAGAGGAACACAATCCACTAACAGAAAAGAGGAAATGGGAATGAGGAGAACAGAGGTTGTAGAGATAGAAATTATAAATGTAAAGGGCAAAACTCCCAACCTCAACTCCTTCTAGAGAGGAATTTCTAGAATAAAATTATTGAAAAATCCCGTATAAAGAGGCCTTTATGTCAATTCAGGATCAAGGAAGCATATGAGCTGGTATCTAGCCTACCTGCAGTATGATTTCAGAATGTCCCTAGAAACAACTATAGTATACATAGAATTTTAAAGGCCCTTCAGATTTCACTTACAAGTCTTGCCCCATATTAGAGAAAAACTAAAAAATATATCAAATGTGTGGGATATTGCTAAAGCAGTGTTTTAGCAGTGCTAAACCTACAACTAATATCATAATTAATGATTATATAATGTGTACTTATCTTAATATCAGGAATAACACAAGATATATGCTTATATCACTTCTATTCAATGTTAGTCTTAAGGGCCGACCTATTGAAATAAGGCAAGGAAAGAAACTTGCCCTATTTAGTTACAGATTGCAACTAAAGGAGTAAAACTGTCTTTATCTCCTGATAATATGATTAAGTATATAGAAAAATCCTAATAAAGCTACCAAAAATTACTACACCCAATAGTTAATTTAGCAAGTCACATGATACAAAAATCAATATGCAAAAATCAATGGTATTGCCCTGGTCAGGTGGCTCAGTTGGTTGGAGTGCCATCTCATATGTGGAAAGGTTGCAGGTTCGCTTTCTGGTCAGAGGCACACATAAGGGAGGCAACCCATCAATGTTCCTCTCTCTGTCTCTCCCTTCCTCTATTTCTAAAAATCAATAAACATATCCTTGGGTGAAGATTTTTTAAAAACCCACAATTGTATTGTTATATATTCAATAAAAAAATAAAAATTGAAATGTTTAATGCCAGTTAAAATAATATCAATCATGTGGAATTATTCTTTAAAAATTAAGATCTATATGCTAAAAATTACAATGTTAATGAGAGAAATTGGAAAGCTTTAAATAAAACAAAGATATACTATGTTTTTAATTTGAAGATTTATTAAGATGTCAATTTTCTCTTAATTGAACTATGAATTCAATACAATCACAAACAAAATTTCAGCCAGATTTTTTTTTTGTAGAAATTGTCCAGCTAATACTAAAATGTACTTAGATATGCAAATGACCCAGGAAAACACAACTTCAAAAGAAGACAAAGTTAAAGGATTCTAAAAATGGAAACTACAGTATCTATTTAAATATCAGAGAAAATGGACTTCAAGGCTAAATGCATTACTAGAGTTAGACTGAATATCAGAATGATGATTCAATTCATCAGTAAATTGTAGCAAGTTCACTTATAATGTGATGGTTTCAAAATATACAAAGCAAAAATTGACATAACTATCAGAAATTTTAGTCAAATCCACACTGGGAGATTTTAACCCATCTCTCAGTAATTAAGAAAACAAATAGACAAAAAGAATTTATGAGCATAAAAGATTTTATCAGTGTGATTAACAAATGATTTAGTGAATATATAAGAAATATTTTAACCAACTTGCATGAAATACATATTTTTTCAAACATACAGGAAACATTTCTAAAACATGACCATATTCTGGTCATTTATGAACATATATGACATAAGTCACATGGAAATTAAGCAGGGAACCTAGCAATGTGTAAAAAGAATACCTCAGTACCAAGCAGGGTTTATCCTGGGAATGCAAGACTGGCTCAACATTCAAAAATTAACCAACGTAAATCAAGTTTACAGACAAAAACAAACAATCTGATCATCTCATACCAAAAAAGCACTTGACAAATTCAGCATCCTTTCATGGCCTCTTAACTCACTAGTAGTAGAAGGAAACTTCGTTAACCTGATAAAGATCATCTCTGCAAAAAATAGCCAAACAAAAAAGCTCATAGCTCACATCATACTTAATGGTGAAACACTGAATGCTTTTTCACTAAGATGTGGAAAAAGTCTTGAATGATTTTTTTCCCCCAGAGAGATAGTATAGATGGGTAAACTTTCCAAGTTTTTGTATATATTAAAATGTCTATTTTTATTCTTATACTCCACCTTTGATTTGTTGAATTATATTTCAACAATTTTAGGAGGAACACCCATTTCCATATATCAACTTATGGAACTCTCTTCTTTCAGGGTCCTATCTTTCAGCCTTTCCTATCCAGGAAAGGTCTTTTCATCCAGGGATTTCCCCACTCTTTGTAATTCTTTAGTACCCAGCATATTTCATGGTATGGAACAGTTACTTTTGCAATTTCTTCTTCTCCCCAGATGGTTAAAACTCCTTGAAGAGACTTTATCTTTCAGATCTTTTCTCAGCAGCACCCAACTAAACATCTTTTGTAAAGTTGAAATCAATTATTATTTCTTAAAATGAATACAAAATTGTTAAACATTAGAGAAGAGCTAGTGAAACCTTTCACCTTTCCTATCATCTAAAACTACTGAAGCTTGCTCATTTCATTCACTTAGAGTACATCTTGCTATTTAGTGCACCTTCTGCTGATATAGTTGTTAAAATTCAAATGAGGCATTAATTAACTGCCACTCAATTCCTTTTTACAAGCATCTAGTGCCTCAGTGGCCTCACATAACCAAATACCTAGAGCAGTTAAGCAAATCAAATAGGACACTTTTCTAAATAGAAGATATAATTAACGGTATTTCTTCTTTTCCAACTAAAAATCAAAAAACCCTCTTAGTTATCCCACAAAGGGAAATTGCTAAACTGATGCTTCACAAAATTGTGCACTACCAGAAGCCAAAACAAAATTATGGAAGTGTTGGGAGAGGTAATATCATTTTTTTCCCACTCATGTCACAGATGGTGAGATAGATAACTTTGAGAAGTTTTATCAGAAATGGAACTGGCTTTTTCAAAAGCCAGGAAAAAAATAGCTCACTTATTTGTGAGGAACTTCAGATAAAAACTCAATATCTTGTGCCAAACACATTTCAAAGCATGCTTCTTAATCGCTATTCCAAAGCAAAGAATTTTTGGAAAAATTAAAAACATGCATAAGAAGATCAAGCCTTTCACCAATAACATGATATTTTCCAAAGTGGTAATATCCATGTTCGTTATCAGCAAAGATTCATTATTTTTACATTTGACATTGGAATCCTTCTTATGTAGAAAGCATGTGTGTTTAAAATATGTAAATATATAAAGTAAATATGTGCTTCATGCATTTAGCATTATACCTTATACATAACTTTTTGACAAGATTAAATAGCAATAGTTTTGTCTAAATAAAGACCAGAGTATTTTCTGGAAGAGAAAAAAATGCAAAAATCCAGTATTAGCACAATGCAAGGCACATGGTAATCACCCAATAACTATTTGAGGAAGGAAGGAAGGAAGGAAGGAAGGAAGGAAGGAAGGAAGGAAGGAAGGAAGGGAGGGAGGGAGGGAGGGAGGGAGGGAGGGAGGGAGGGAGGGAGGGAGGGAGGGAGGGAGGGAGGGAGGGAGGGAGAAAAAGAGGAAAAAGAAGGAAAGAGTAAGGCAAAGAAATAAGTCTTTCTGGCTCTATTCAATACAGATGCTTTGCCACTATCATAAATAAAGCTGAGTCATTAAAAATGAAAGCTACTCTTTCGAATGAAGGCAAATTCTTCACTGAAGGCACAAATTTATTACTGCAATTTTATTTCAGATTCCTCTAAATGATTTCTTTCCAAACTCAAACAAACCTGCATGGATTTAATTTTTATATTTTTTATACTTCCTCCCTTAATCATAGTATTCTCCTTGGTTTTCCTTACAGATCATTCTGGAACTGCAAAGTTTTGGATTCACTTCTTGCCTATCACTTCTACACAAAATAAATTGTGTTTGTTGAGAGGAGCTCATCTTCTAACAACAAAATATTTTATTTTATTGAGATTTTAAAGATCTGTTTGGCTCAACCACTTTGCCTGAATCCTTTAAGGCAACCAGAAAATAATTTAGTAAACTTTGCTGTTACTTCAGTTAAAGGGAAATTGTAATATAGGCAAAGGGTTTGGAGAAAAGGAAGGCAGTCTGTCCACAGATTCAAGAAGGTGGTGTCTCTTAGACAGGAGGGTCTGGCCCTGTTAAGGGAAGTTTATCTTTTAGGTCTTCTTCCTGCAGCTCTGAGACTCTAGTTCACTTACCTGCTTTCCAATCTAAATGCAATTTCCCAGAAAATCCCCTTCATAGGAAAGACAATGCACTGATTGGCCTAGGTGAATATTAGCAGCAGCGGGAGCAATATATGTATCATTGTCAGGGGCTAAATTTACTTTCTGTTGCACATTAACTTCTTGTATCCTCTTGAGGATCTATAGGTTTTGCTCTGGGACTAGTCACATTTCGGAAGGACCAGGACTTCCAAATTTCAGAACGGCAGAAAGAATAAAGGAAACCCTGAAGGACTTAGAAGAACAACCAGGCTTTCTTGACCATCAACCTAGTACAGTGCAGTGATTTTTTTGGGGTAAGAGCAAGTGTGATTTCAAAGTCAGCAGATATGGCAAATCTCTTATTCAAACGTATATTTAGAAATGCCCTTAGATTCCTTTTGGTCTTGTATTTGGATGTAAAGCGTTCTAATGAATGAGAAAAAGACAACTTCAAAGGCATTAGATGAAAGCCAAAGTCCCTAGGATGGCCCAATGCATTGTTTAAAATCAACATTGTTTTGAAATCCTCACGAGAGCAAGCAGTATGAAGCACTGACTCTTGCTGCTCTCTTTGCTTAACTAGAAAATATGCAAAATTTCATCCACACCAAGTTATTTATTGGGTCATTATTATAACAGCAAAATATTGGAAATAAAATGGTTGCCCATAAATAGAGAACTATTTAAATAACTAGGGTACATCTTTAAATGAAGTAGTATAAAGCCATAAACAGGAGAAAGATTTCTATGTTTTGATCTGAAGTGACTGTCAAGGTATATTATTAAGTAAATAAAGCAAAGTAGATCACCAAATATACTACTATTTTGTATAAGAAAGGAGGGAAATTCAAATGGATACATGCATTTGCTTATATTTACAAAAAGAAAACACTAGAAAGATAAATGAAAAACTAAAAATAGCAACTTATAGGAGGAGACAGAAATAGGTCTATCTTGTTATACAGCTTTACTTTGGAATCTTGAAAATGGCCTGCATATTTTAAAAGTAGAATTAAATTAAAAGTAATCCATAACAAATGAAAACAAACTTAAAAACAACAACAGGATTTCCAGTGATTAGTTTGAGCAACCTCCCTCCTGGCCATATGGAGCTCTCTTTTGGGGTGGCATCCTGGCTTTTACACCATTCTTCCTAGGATGTGACATAAAACTGAGGTAAAGTCATTATGAAATTGTAATGTCCCATGGATGGGCAAAGTAGGTTTCAAGCAGTTTTTCAGTTAATATTCTTGCATGCCAAGTAAAATACACACACACACACACACACATATATAGTCATCATCATTTTGAAAGATTCGAGTAAAGACTCAGATGCAAGCCTGTTTTATTTTCAACTAACCTGTATGAACTCTCTCTTTCTCCTTTTGTGAAGGACTGATTGTAAGAGATTTAATGTGACAGGGTCCGGCCCTGAATTTCTCCTATTTTTTAGGATGGAGTCTCTCCAGGTAGGATGACTGTGGAAGAAAGTACTGATTCAAATAAATTACCCTAGAGGAGGAGAAGGAGTCAGGGTCTGGGGGAGAAAAGGAAGAGGCACAGGTAAGGATGTAGCCAGGTGTGGTGGTGGCTCCAAGAGAAGGGCTGGGGGTCAGGCCTGGGAACATTTCCTACCTTTTCTCTTCTTTTATTATCCCCAGGGCACAGCCTCCTAATTGTTTCTTAATGGTTTCCTCAGCCCCATTCTATTATAAGAACACTCCACCAGAAAGCTCAACAAGATAAAAGCCCCAAATTGGATCAAATGACTAATAAAATAAAAGATGCTTGCGGCGCTGGAGGGGCTCAGTTGGTTGGAGTGTTGTCCAGTGCAGGAAAGGTTGCAGGTTCGATCCTGGTCAGGACACACGGAAGGCAACCTGTCTCTCTCTCTCTGTCTCTCTCTACACCCCTCTCATTCTCTCTCTAAGCATGTCCTTGGGTAAGGATTTAAAAAAAAATAAAATGAAAGATGCTCAATATCCCTAAAACTTGAGATCTTTCCTAAGGGTTTTTTCCCCCTAGAGTTCTAACAAGTGAGGAATATAGTCAAAATCATTTCTAAGTGAGGGCAAATAAATTCAACACAAAACTCAAATTGAGCATATAACCCTGAGTAGGTCTCAAAATGTAAATAATTCATACTTTGTAGAATTTTTTAAATACAAAAAAAAATATTAAATGTACACACACACAACATATAGATATTTCAAGCCTTCAAAATGGCACAATATAACAGAAAAACTAAAAACCATATTTCATTAACAAAACCCAGAATATCACGAAGCCCCCTATTCTCTGAGGCTGTGCAGTAGTCTGGAGGCTCCTGACCCATGTTTTGTTCACTTGAATCCCTGAAGCTTGTTGTAGAGAAAATGCTCACTAAATATTTGTAAGATTATAATAAATAGATTTTTATATGTTTAACAAAAGGTGGAAGAAATATGTTTCTTTTCAAAACTTAAGGTAAAGAGAGCTGGTTTGGACTAGGAAAGAGATGTTCACTGAAACCCCAAATTCTGTTGCTATTCCTGAGTAAGAAAATGCTTTTTCAGATTTCTTTTATTAAGTAATTTACAATATAATTAATGCCAAGGATTTAAGCATTAATCCCTCTAGAGAATAAAAACAATGACAGCAGTGTCTGGGGTAATTGGGAAATGTAATCGTGAATTTGCACAATAGACAAATAGAACCACTAAGGAGATCCATCCTTCTAAATGTAGTTATTAGCAAAGCACATATTAATCTTCTCATGCCAGATAAAACTTTGTACTTGAACTTTTACCTAGTTGATTACTTAGCTGACAAATCCCTAATTATGGCTGCAAAATTTAAAAGAAACATCAAGATGCTGAAGTAGCCTGGTCTAGAAGTGGGAAAGTTATAACTAGAGTACATGTTATCACTAAATTTCTGGACTCTTTACAAATATCACCCCAACCCAAGTCCAACTTTCCAAATGGCAGGGCCTCTAATTGTTACCCCTTGAAATTAGGCTTTCTAAGGAATGGGGCTCCCCAGTGCTGTGGTCCCATTTTGACATGGCAATATATATTTCAGAATTCGGTGAAGCTATTTTTCTAAGTCTCAGATCAATTTCAGCCCTTGCCCCCTGTTTATTTTAGTAACTCTCACACTACCACCTTCCTCAGAGTGCAGCATAGACTTTAGTAATTATTGCTTATAAAGAGACATGAAGAATATTTCCTGTGTCTTCAATGGACTTCATGCAAATATCTATTGTTTAGAGTAATAAAATAAGCATATTTATAAGTACACTGATTGATAACCACAATGAAGTGTGTTGAGTCATCTATCTAAATCTTGCTACGCAAAAAATTTGTATGAGCATAAAGACACATATAATAAATATCACAAAAAGAGAAGAAATCCTATATGTAAATGATTTAGGCAGCCAAATTGATCACAGATCATGAGAAAATGATCACTTGCCAATAAACAATAGGCCTGGAATGCACTTGATTGATCAATTAGTGAGATGCAGAATAAAGGTGATAAGAGCCTCTGAGAAGAACTCCTCCAGGTCTATGGTCAGTCAGTTATAAGACAGGGTAACTGCTGGCAGCCTGGAAACACTGTAGCCACAGTTGTAGTTTCAGACAACACTGGTTTATTATAAATGTGAGAGTGAGAATGAGAATGAGAATTGCCACTTAGGCTAACCATGAAAATCTTCAAAATTTAACCTTACACTGTCTAGGGCAATTATGGGTTTATAGCTATGGTGATTCATTTTTTTAAAAGCAAAATTATAAAACAACATCATCTTCAAAATAAGTTATTTTGTTAACACTAGTGAAGGTTAAAATCATAAGAAAGTAAAGAAAAAAAAATCAGAATCTCTGAAAATAAAAATATCATATAAAAGTGAAAACTTTTATCCTAAAACATATATTTTTATATGTCCCTGAAGAATGATGATGGCTCAGGGACACATAATTGAAACATAATTGCAAACTTGGGGCCAATTCTACATATTTTCTTGTTCTTTTAACCATAAAGATTTTAGTTTGAGTTCCATTTCCTTTGCTATTTTTACCTGCCTGAAGTCATAATCTTCCAATGGTAACATAAAAAACCTTTTCTGTAACAACCTACTGTGATACCTCAAACAGAGGACTATTTTTGAGATTCGAAAAAGCAGTAGGAAATGAGTGTCAAAAGTTAAAATAAAAAAAAAACTCCCAACAAAGAACTAAGCAGGAAAAATTCAGAGAACATAATGTAGAAACAGAAATGACCTTCCAGAGAATGTCTAATTTTCATTTACCCAAAGAGATTTCATGGGTTTTATTAGGCGACTTTCACAAAATATAATCAGCTAGGATTCATTTTGAAAATAATGGCAAAGCTTCAGAATGCAGAGAATTTAAGGCCCAGGAATTGTTTTTAAGACTTGCAGTTCTAAAGACTCTATTCCAAATATAAATCTCTCAGAAAAACTACTAAATCCTTAAAAATGATTGAGTAAATATTAGTAAGTCAAACTATGAGACAAATATTAAGGAAATAGACTAGCAACAAAAGAATGTTATAACTTTCCCTTAAGTTATATGCCACTTCTATCTATTGAAAGAATTTTTAACAATCATAGAATTGGCAGGCTAGGTAACAAAAAATTGACCTGTATTGGAACAAGAAATAATTTTGAAATAAAAAATCATATAAATTATTATTTTGAATGACATTATTACAGCAAAAGAAGAAAATCCCAAATTAACAACTGCATGATATATATTGCTCAAAAATAATTTTAAATACCGCCCAAGCTATAGGATAGTCTAAGATCATTTGAATACTAAAACTAAAATCTAGATTTTTCTGGAAATTAAAGAAGATAATATACATGAAAATACTTTATAAATATGGAGCATTCTTCATGTGAAAGGAATAGTGATGATCATTGGTTTAGGGACTGACACAAGTGATCACACAAGTGATCACATATGAAATTCTGGATATTTTACACAATCACCTGATTTTGATCCTTCTAATCCAAACGTATTATTCTCTTTTTCTTGCTAAGGAGGCATTTTCTTTTTACCCTGAGCACCTCATCTCTTGGTAATATTTTAAGAACATTATACTAGGGAGGGTAAGATTTACTTACTTCTTACCTAGCTCATCTGAAAGGTTTGTAACTCTCTCAGTTTGAATTTCCCTAAAAACAAAGTCTGAGATGAGAATCTGCACACAGGTGAATCTGTTGTGGAGAGAAAATAGACAGAGAAGGAAGACAAATTAATAAAAAGGTGAGATGTTGAGGCCACTTCTGTAGGCATCAGGGACTTGATTCCACCAGGACTTCTGTGAAAAGTATGTTTATTTTTTTAAAAATGAAAGAAAGAAGATGGATACAGAGTGTATCCTTAAGGTAGGATGCGGCCAGTGTGAGTGAGTCTGGGCTCACACAGAGCTGTCTGCAGCAGTTAAGGCCATGTACTAGTTTTCTATTGCTGTTTAATAAATTACCGTAAACAGCAGCTTAGAACAATACCCATTTATTAGTTCACAGTTTCTGAATATCAGAAGTCCTTAACTTGATTCTCTGCTCAGAGTCTCACTGGACTGAAATCAAGGTGTTGGCTGGGGCTGTGGTTCTCATCCGAACTCAGGGTTCTCTTCCAAGCTCATGGGTTGTTAGCAAAATCCACTTCCTTTTGGTTGCAGGACTGAAGTCCCTGTTTTCCTGCTAGCTGTCAGGTGGAGACTGCTCTTGGCTCCTAGAACCCATCCACATTTCCTTGACAAGTGCCCCACTCCCCTACAAGTGGTGTACACAGCCGATGTTTGCTTTCTTCCAGGCTAGTAGGAGCACATCTCTCTGACATCCTTTTCTTCCACTCATGGAGAAAACTCTCTGTTTTTAAAAGGTTCATGTGATAAAGTCAGAAAATCTCCCTATTTTAAGGTCAACTGATTTGGACTTCAATTGCATCTGTAGAATCCCTTTAGAGCAGCCTCTAGATTGGTGTGTGATTGAATGATTGGGAAAAGGTACGTGTATACCTGGGTCTGCAAACTTGAGGAATATCTTAAAATTCTGCCCACCCGGATTAAACTCACAGAGTGGCTGAGGAGATGTGACATGGGACACCAAAAACATCTTCTGTAGCAATTTAAAAAGCAAGTTTGATTTTTGCTTACTGATTCAAATTAAGAAGCCAGAATCTAGAAAGATGAGCCTGAATTAAGAAGTATCCCTTTAAATTTGGTTTAAGGAATTAATTGATTATATTTTTCTGGTACTTAAGAAACCAAATAGAAGAAATATCCATAATAACCTAAGGTTTCAATTATGTTCTATGATACCTTCTACATGGGGTGCTTAAAGAGGTATGTCTGTTAAATAAGGGCTATGCCATTAAACTGATTGTTCTGAAGAACTGCAACTACTAAAGAAGGCAAAGTGGGAGATTATTAAAGATTTACTTCCCATTTATCCTGTATTGTGAGCATTATTTGAATGAATTACAACAGACTCAATTAATTTTTTCATACATAATTGTTACATCTTATCCAGCCTATTAAATTTCACATTTAAATTAAGAAAAACAGTTACTATAAATTAAATATCTGCCAATTTTATGGCTATGAGCACATGCTAATCTTCATGTTGGAAGATGAGCCATGCAGATTGCAAGAAACCGAGCTATATTTAGAAGCACATTACTAGAGCTGGGTATTTAAATTCAAGCTCTGCTAGATCTTGTATAAAGTTCTTTCCCATTTTGTTAAAAGTATGTTCAACAGCTTTTCCCATTGTATGATTTAACTATTTGGCAGCTTAGGTGATATTACCTATTTCAATGCAGGCAATAGCAGTGCTGTGTTTGTGGTTACTGACACACAAAAGCAGCGCTCTGATTTCTCTGAATTCATTTCTATCTCTATAAGATATCTCTGGTAATCTCTGCTGTGGCTTCTTGTGCAGTTCCCTGAGCTAATGATGAACAAGAGAGAAGCAAATAGAAATACAAACCTGTGTACCCAGGTCATTTTACTCCCTGGCTTGAAGGAGGGGGTATAGCACATGTGAACACTTACTATACGCCAAGAGCTATGCTGACTACTTGATTTATATGCTTTGTCCTCATTAAATCTTCATAAAAACTTTATGAAATAGGCTCTAGTGATAGCCTCGATTTACAGATGAGGTTACAAAAGGACTTAGGTGACTTGCAAATAGCTAATAAGTTGTATAGCTAATAGTAGCTATTAGGTATTCAACCGCAGGCAGCCTAACTGCACAGCCGGTGTTCTGAACCTGCATGCTTTACCATTGCGAAGATGGTGACTAGATTAATATTCTAAAATTGCTACTCAAGTTCCAGAGAAATGGGTAAATTTTCCCTCAGGTCCTTCAAACCAAGATGACTGGAAGACACCGATGAAGTACTATAAAACACTGCACATAAATATGCCTGCAAGTACTCTTTAACATGAAGCAGTTAAAGATCCTAAGGCTTCTTTTCCTTTTATACAACATGCCAGTTATTGAGGCACAGACAGAACTTTTTTATCGAACATTGATTTCTACATGCAACAATGACTACAGAATTATTTCCTACTTGAAAATAAAAATGATGTGACTACCACAACAACTGTCTTAAGATCAGAATTTATTTTCTATTTATTTTTTTCTTAAATGTCAGTCACTTTTGAAAAATAAGGCAAATATTGTTTCACATCCCATGTACTCATTCCTGACAGATGCTCAGATCTCTGGGTACTGCTTCCCCAAAATCACCGCCAGTTCTCATTGATCTCACTCAGGCAGGACCTATGCTGGGTTTTTTTAAGGGTAATAATTTACAAAAGCAAAATGATAGAAAAATACTAACGTGCACTTAGTGTTCTTTGTCAGAGAAATTACCCTCTTGAAGGGTAGTTTTTATTAGGAGGGAACAAATTGTTGTCAAGAGTTAAAGGAAAACCAAATGATGACTCATAGCTCAAATGTCTTGGTCCATGTCCTCTAAAAGCAGAATGCTAAGCAAAGTCTTTAAATTGCCCATGTGGGTTTGGGAGGCTAAATGAAGCTAAGAACTGAACCACGGATGTGCATCATGAATAAATTTCACCAAACAAACTACTTCCAAATTTAGTGTTATAAAGTTCCAATCCACATCTTATAGAACTTTGTATAATGTTCGGAAACCAACATTTAAGTTCATGCATCTCTTCTTCCTTCAATGAATCCTGATATCCTTAGATAGGAAATGATGTTTTATAGCTGGAGATGATCCCCCATATTTCACGTGGGCATCAATAGGCAATCATAATGTAAGAATAAAGCTACTAGGTTTTGTTTTCCATTTTGCTGAGTAAAATATTTATATATTCTAAATAAGAATGATAGAATTTGTGAAAGAGATACAGTATGTTTAAGAGACTTGCAAATAAATGCTTAGCATGAGTTACCTGCACTACCATCAGAAAACCTTATTATGCACATAATTTGTGCAAGTCCCTCTTATAGGTTCTACTAAGAAAGGCAAGCACAAGATATAGTCTTTTGAATAAATTATGATTACAGAAAAATCATTAATACCGTAGTTCCATGAAAACTATGTATTAAAAAACTATTGCTTTAAAGGGAGCAAAAAAGTTGTTTTATGTAATTATTTTACAGTATTATTTTTCTTCAAGAGTAGCAGTTAATTCAAAGTACAAATTCTAAAATATTATACTTAGGTATCATAGTGAAATAAAACATAAACATACATCAAATTTTAAATCACATAGGGATCTCTGATACACCATTATTTGTTGCATTTGAGAGAGAGCCAAAGTCTTTTTCTATAAACAATAATTGACGAGTGATTTTCCTGCTTGGCCCAATATTTATACATTATGTATAATTCTGATACCTTCATTATTTGATGCCATATTACTCTTTATTTAATCACTTTTCTGGAGATACCAAAATCATGAAGGAGTCAGACTTAATCTGATTCAAGCTCCCACCCAGAAACCGAGAAAACAGCCCAGCAAGCAAGTCCAAGTCAGAATATATGGGTTATCTCAGTTAATCTATAAGAACTCAATAATTTTGATGCTGTTAAACCTCCACATTATACATATAAAATTAAAGTTTAGAGACATTAAATAACTTCCCCAAATCCAATTGCTAGAAAGTTGTGGATCCTGAATTCAACCCAAGTACAAAAGGTGAATGATTGACCACTGTAGCATAACTTCTCTAAACTTCAGTTCATTTGCCTGTAAAATAAAAATAATACCGACTGCATAGATGTACTGTGAAGAGTAAACTATACAGAGAGCATTCAGTCAGCATCTATATGTCAATACTCCGCAGCCATTAATAAACTTCTCTCTTTCATCTCCAAATACATATATATATACACATATATATACATACATACATATATATTTACCTATTTTTACCTATTACCAAGATAAGTTTTAAGTTCTATCTTTGAAAACATGTCTTACAGAGTATGGATGGTAGTTAAGGTTGAGAGGCATGGTATTGCTAAGGTAGAGGTAAACGGAATACATATTTTGGCTGGATGTATTAAAATTAATATTTGGCCCAAAACAAGTATTACCATGATAGATTACATTCTTTGATATAAGAATATACATTAAAAATTTTAGCAACCAGAATTTAAAACTTTGGCATTTGATATGGAAACAATCACTGGTCAACCCTGTATCAGATTCCAGATTTCTCCGGAGGCCATTGTGCTGTACATTTTTGGTAATAACTTGAGAGAGAAGAAATTCATTTTGAGTTGTTCATTTTTTCTCTAAAACTTTATTTTCTTTATACTCTTTAGATACTTAATGCCTTAATTTAAAATAATTCTATTAGTCAACATAGGCAAGGTTATGCTGCAGTAACAAATTACTGTATTTTCTGCAAATTTTCTACATGCAGAAATTTCTGCTCCTCAACCAGTCCTCTCAACTGCAGCTCTATTTTTTTTTATTCATTATATAAAGTAGATTCCATCTTCCCTTCATG
Organism: Miniopterus schreibersii; assembly: GCF_964146895.1. Classification (NCBI taxonomy): domain Eukaryota; kingdom Metazoa; phylum Chordata; class Mammalia; order Chiroptera; family Miniopteridae; genus Miniopterus; species Miniopterus schreibersii. The sequence continues at coordinate 49,981,733 of NC_138107.1, read as the reverse complement.
TAGTTCTCAAAGAGCTCATCTTTAGGCCCAAAGAGTTGTCAAAATATTTTTCAAATTAATTATCTCTCTGAGGGGAATTTTTTTCCTAATTGCTAAGGTGATATAATTTTTTTTCTATCTCTTGAAAAAGAATCAAAATAAAACTGATAGAGAACAACAATGGCAGTGTTATCTCACATGCCACAGTGAAATCAAGCTTTATTAGGAAATTGGTAGAAAATTTGCCCCTAAAAATTGCCCCTAAACATTGCCCCTAAAAATCCATCCAGGCCTCTCACTTGATACCAACATTTGATTTCTAATAAGTTCAGCACACCAGATCTTCTGCTGACACTGAAAAATATCACTCTTTTATATTGAGCTCCATGGAAGAACGGGCTTCTGCTTAAGAAGTCATGGATAGCCCTGGCTGGTGTGGCTCAGTTGGTTGGAGCATCATCCCCTGCACAGAAAGGTCTGGGTTGGGGGCTCGATCACCGATCTGGACTCAATCCCAAGTGCGGAGGCAACCAATTGATGTTTTCCTCTCATATCAATGTTTCCTTCTCTCCCCATCTCTGTCTCAAATCAATAAAAAAAACTCATGTACATAAAATATATACCTTTAATCACTAAAATTATACTCAACACATCAAGAAACGCACACCATAAGAGGTGTCAAGAAATCAGGATTCTTTGTGGTAAGTGTACATTCAATGTGCCTTAGAATAAACATGAAAGAGACAAGATCATACTGGCATTTTAGGAAGATTATTTTTGTTTCAAGGTGGAAAATGAGAAAAGAGACCAACATAAAGACTACTGTAGGACTCAAAACTGAAAAATAATGGTAACGCCAACTCAGGAGCATGGGGGTGGACACAGAGAAGTGCTGCGGGTGTTACAAGGAGGCAGGTATAATAGAAGTTGGTATTTGACTGGACGCGGAGGGTGAAGGAGAGAGGGGAAAATAAACCCTGGATATTAAGATGATTCACACACAATGCCACCAACACAGAAAACACTGAGCTATTATTTTATCATGTGGGATTCTGCCTTATCATTAAGGCAATGTACGATGTTGCTCTTTCAATACCACATTAATGTTTTAACCAACTAAATCTCCAGGTATTTTTTCTAAACTTCTGCCAAGCTAATGCTTCCCAATCCTATAATTTGTACACATTTTTAACCCACTGTTTCTGCTTGTGGCAATTCTCAATTTTGATCCTTTCATTTGATAATGTATGAACTATAATTACATATGAAAAACATAATTAAACCTATAGATAAATTATACATTTTACAGTCAGTTCTTTTTTCTCTTTCATATGTATGAGATAACTCCATCTGTCACGGTGAAGAGGGAATGGAAATCTCTATGTGACTCTGCAATACAGAAACAACACTACGGCTACGAGCTACAAGAAAAAAAATTTTAGCTCTCTACAAGGAAAGCGCTTGTAGTATTTGCAGCTAAATAAAAATGGAACAAGATAGTAAATACTCTGTCTCTGGTGGTGTTTAAGAGGATTCTAGGCTTACTGGAAGAATTTTACCAGATGATCCTTCCAATAGAAATAATGATGATGATGATAATTAACAATATTACACTGAAGCCAAAATATGTTATCATTAAGATTTGCAAAAAATAAAGTCTTTTTTAACTATAATTTAAGCTAATCTTGCTCTAATATTCAAATTTCTAAGATGGCAGGGAGAACACAGTTTCTTCTACTTTAATAAAAATATCTTTTGATTTAAATTCTGTCATGTTCTTAACCTCTTTCAACAGGATTCACAGTCTTCCCTTTCTCAAGGTGATGCCTGGGTATAGAGTTAAACATAAGAAAACACAAGGCAGCAGGTGTAGGGAACTTCTCCTTTTGCTATCTTCCCAGTTCTCACTGGACTAAGCTAAGATGACCCCAATCCCGACTGGATACCAGGTATTCACAGTCACCATCTATTAATATATGGGTGTCCCCTTCTGACCTGAGTGACCATTGTACTAAAGCCTGCGTCTGAGATCTGTGCCCTCTCATACTCTCCTATCACTCTGCAATCTCTTTGTTCTTGCCTTAAGCCTCTTTATGTCCAACAGTGCTCTCAAAACTTCTTATCTACCCTGGAAAATATGAAAATTTTGGATCCCTGACATGTCACATTCAAGCTGAGGGCGACTGAAGCAGTAAACTTAGGACCATGGTACTTTATTGCTTCTGCACCATGTTAGATGTTGCACTGCACCAGACAGCTTCTCTAAAAGGCTTGCAGTCTTCCTAGGATGCAAAGCAAATGAGAAAGCAAAGCATTGGTCTGAAAAGTTTTGGATTCACACAAATATACCTGGCATTTTTACCTACCCCTCCTCATTCCCCGGATTTTCTCCCAAAGAAAAGAATGGCCAAAACCTTGCCCCTTGCTCCTTGCTCTTCTTATGATTTCTCTATCTTTTTCTCTTTTGATAGGGCATCTATTGTCACAGTAATGCTGTGTAACAAGTCATTCCAAAAACTGAGTGGCTTAAAACAACCACCATATATATTCACATGTACATCTGCAGACTAGGATTTGGGGATTGGCTGGCTTAATTCAAAGCCGAAGTTTGGATCCAAAGCAGCTTCTACTGTTTCTCATCCTCATTGGTCGAGTGGACTAGCCAAGCCACATTCTCCTCATGACCATAGCAGAGAGGCAAGAGGTGAAGCCCAACCACATGCACACAGTTCAAGCTTATGCCTAAGTCACATCTATTAGCCTCCCACTGACCACAGTACTTTCCACCTACTATCAGGCCAAATGAAGTCACTGAGCAAATGCAACATGAATGAGGTAGTGATGTATACCCCATCCATGAAAATGAGGAGGAGGTGTGTGAACATATGTGATCAATAATCTAATAGGCCATAGAACTCCTTCCAGTACCAGAAAAATTCTCTATTTCCTCTTTCTGACAGAAAGAAATAAGAACAAGACAAATCATGTGACACTGACCCTTCCACTTATCTTCCCATGAAAGGATTGCTAAGAAGAGAAAAAACATTGGGTAATATTTCAAATATATTTCCCTAAAGCAATTGCTAATATCACTTAATGCAGGCTTTTGATAAGCCTTTTACTAGTTCAAATCATTTAATTCCTATCACAACATAGTGTAACAGTTTATTAGTCCCTATTCTACAAATATGGACAATGATAAGGAAATCTGACCAATGTCACCCAGGCAGATAAAAGAGACAGAACTCAAATCAAATTCTCTATGACTCAGTAATTTATTACCCACAATAATTCAAGTCAGCAGGGAAAGCTAGCAAAATACTTTCTAATCCTTGAAAATATATCAGTAAGAGAACTCTAAGTTTGCTAGACTTTAATAGCAATATCTTAACATTTCTTACTGACTTAATATTTCAAAGAGCATTAATCCTACTATCCTAATGGTCCTTGGCAATGCCACTAATTTGTTTTGCTTCGTGACCTCATATTGTTCTCCAAAATTCATGGTTCATGAGTCAGAAACTAGGGCATTTCTTTATTTAGCATCATCTAGTCTCCAGACATAAGACATTGTTATCTGTCATGGTAACTTTATAACTTAATTTAGGAAAATCAATAAGAGCAATAGGGATAGAAGTCCTAGCACTAAGAGAGATCAGGAATGAAAATGTACTTGTGTGAAACAAATAACAAAAGAGCCATTTGAAAGAATACACACAAACCATAAATTACCAGGAGAAGTCCCCAAATCTGCCACCATAAGTTATTACTATCGCAAGGTGTGAAATCAGTAATGACAACAACAATGATTCAAGTTAATTGAATTTTAGCTCCCTTATTGTTATCTTCACACCCAAATAGGTGCTCAGGCCTCTCTCTCTGACTGAATCATCAGTATAACACATTCCATTCTCTCCTTCCATGTGCATAATATGCAAGAAATAATATCAAATTTCTCTTTCTGTAAGCAGTTCATAAAATGCTTGAGTGAGTCCTGTGCCCTTTGCTCATTTTTCTGTAAAACTGTCTTAGGCTCTGGGCTACAAAGGTGAACAAGAGAAAAGGTCATTGCTTTGCAAAGTTCATATTCTGGAAAAGAAATATAGACAGTAAACAAATGAAAGATAGTTTTATGTAGTAATAATTGCTATGAATTATGTGATGGTTGAATTTAAATTGGGTATAAGGAAAGATTTTCTATAAATGAATATATTAATCAAAGCAGCCAATATTCTCCTGTGGTAACAAATGACCCCAATATGTCAGCAGGGGTTTCTCCAAGTCAGAACAACCCTGTGCGGTAACTGATGTTTGTATGGTGACTCAGCAACACAGGCTGGTGGGGTCTCCACATGCTGCAACTGCACCATCTGAAATAGCCCACTTCCTGACCTGATATTACAGAGAAAGAAAGACTGGGATGTCTTTCCACTGTCACCCTCCTTCATGGCCCCTTGGCCAGAACCAGTCACACAACCCTGCCGAACACCAACAATTCACTGGTAATTTAACCTCGAGATGTGTACCCTTCAACTTGGTACAAAAGGACCACCTTGACCTGTGAACTCCCTTGTCCATCTCCTAAACTCTGCTCATCTTAAAGCAGAGGGAGGTGTGTTCACTTCACACATTTGCTTCCAATTCCTGAAAAGCTCTTCCTGCCACCATTCACCTTCTTCACTTTCGCAGGGATAATTCTTTACTAGTGTATCATAAACCAGGATACTTATCTTTTCCGGAGAATCTTCTGTGACTCTCAAAACCTGGGTTAGTGTCCTGTGCTCCCATATTACCCCACACTTACTTACCTCTGTACAGATGACCCTTGAACAACCTGGAGTTAGGGGTCCTGACCCAGCACAGTTGAAAATCCATGTGTAACATTTAACTCTATAGTCAGCACTTTGCATCTGCAGATTCAACCAACCACAGATTGAGAACAGTATTTCTGATTCATGGTTGGAAATCTGTGCTTAAGAATGCAAAAATATTGCTTTCAATTCCTGCTTAGTTGAATACAAGGATGAGAAACCCACAGAACCAAAGGGATGACTGTATTTATTGAAAAAAGTCTACATATAAGTGAACCCATACAGTTAAAATCTGTGTTGTTCAATGGTCAACTGTACTTGTCAGTTTATTTCTTGCCTCTCTGCCTGGCTCTCCATTGGGCTGCTAACTTACAAAGAGCACATAGCAGGTAGTTAAACATATGTTAAAGGAAAAATGGGGAGAAAAATATAAATGAGAAGAAAGATGCTGAGCTTTTTTATGTAGTTGACTAAGAATATAGTATCACTCACAAAAAATTGAAGAGAATCGTGAGAATAAGCAGGTTTAACACAAGAAGAAAGAGAACTGGAATTTTTTTGAATGCTCATCATATGACAGGTACTAAGCTAGAAGTATTATGGATATTTGCTTAAGGCTTGAACATGATGAATTTGAACTACTTTTGTAATAATCATGAGAACATGTCCAAAAGATAGTTTAGGTTGAAGTCCAGTTGTCACAGATGAAGACACAGAGGTTTGAGATCCATCCGTACAGATGATGAATGGTGCCAATGTGTGGATCCATGCATCTCAAACTCTGCATGACTAGACTTGATAGAATACTTAATAGAAATGGAGTCTGGGTGAGTCAATAGCCAGCAAGCATTTGGTAATAGTGAAGAGAAAGTATATGACATCCTGAAGCAAGATGTAGTTGTGAATTCTATAGGGTACATTCTGTGGCAAATGAGAGCTAATGGAAAAGTCTGAAGCTCAGACTAATTCCATTACACTTTTTATTTACGTGCAGCTTAAAGTTGCTGTCATTACTACACCCCACATCATTTTTACATCTCCCACATTTCCATGATGCATTATAGGTACCACCACTTCTGAAAAAAGTCAATGATATTTTTATGATAAAGAAGAAAAGAACTATGAGGACTGAGAGAAACAAGTGAGGAATAAAATAGGAGAGCGACGTAGAGGGCAGGAGAGGGGACTGAGCATAGAATCTTAAGGGGAAAATATATTTCAAAGGAGAAAAATAGCCAAAAGGCTACAGAAAGAACAGTTACACAGACGTGGAGTAAAATCATAGTACATTTCTAGTGATTATTTCCAAATCCATTAAATAAAGGAGCCAGAGGAACAGCAAGAGAAGAGGGAAAGCAGATAGGAATACATGTAAATTAGTTATTACTTGCTTAATGATGAAACAATTTTCAATTCACAATTACCCACTGGGAATTCTCTGAAAAGAAAATTGTTTCATTTACCAGTCAAATGCTGCTTGCATCTGATTTTACTACTCATATCATTCGTCTTTGATGCAAGGACTAGTCAACTATCAGCACAAATCTGGGAAATGCAACATATTTGCTGGGCCTGCCTGACAGCAGAAGAATCCTGTGTGATGGAAACAGTCAGATCAATATACGGGGTGTCCCAAAAAAGGCATACACACTTTAACAGCTGATAGCGCAATTTTTAAAATGAAATGTATTTTAATAAACACTGCCTTTATAATTATTCAAAGTGTGCTCACATTTTGGAAGGACACCCTGTACAGTATTTCAGTTCATGACAACAACACCTTGAAACCAGTGCTTAAAACCACCCTGGTCCTTGCCACTTGTGAAGCTATATAGATGGTAGTAACTGTAGGCAGAAACTCTTTTGTCCCTGTCAGTTGAACTCCAGTCCTGTAAATATCATTTGCATGGAGTTGCCTTTTAAGCCTCTTTGATTTTGATTTTATTAATTCAGAATCTGTAATATATTGACTCATTCTTGGATGAAGTTTAACTGAGTCTCCATTTCTAAAAAGTATCTAACCAAGTTATGTTGAAGTGCATTCTGCAGAATAAATATTTGGGTCTCTTTTTAAGTGTTAAACTTCAGGATAAGCAAAATTAAACTGTTTTATTTACTATTAAATGTCTAAGACTTTTTAAATATGCTGATACCTGTTGTGATTTTCCTAGAGGCAGATATACTATGAAATATTTCCAAAAGTTATTTGGCCGTGGAACTCCTTTCTCGTGGAATGTATTTTGGGAACTATTAATTCAGCTTAAAGTATACCAGTGCAGATTTTGTTTATTTTGAGAGCATCTACTTCGTGACAGGCATTGTGCTAGCACAGTCTGGAGAACCAGAATGAATTCCTGTCTGGGTTAGACAGACATTAAATTATAACCAATTTAATAAATCTAAATGTGCACATTACTGTAAGAAAAATGTAGAGGAATCTAACCTAGCCTGGGAGCTGAAGGAAGTCTTAGCTGTGAAATAAAGTGAAGACCTATGAGATATTGAGTATGAGTTTGTCAGATGAAGAAAGGCGACAGAACATTCCAGATAGAGGAAACAGCAAATGCAATAGCTCTGAGGCAGGAAAAAGTGTATCAACCTGAACAATTGATAACAATCCAATAGACCCGAAGAGCAGGAGAGCAGCCCTCTTGGAGCATACTTTCTAATTGGTGAGGAGGGCATGTTCTATACTCTATCCTTCTAATTCCAAATCCTAAGGAATCACCTTTTCCAGCAAATGATGAATTAGTTGTTCAGGACTAACACACCACTAAGAATAACTAGAAGAGCAGAAATAAACATAAAAATCATCTCTTTGGAGGCAGTGGAGAGCTACTAATCCAAATATCTAAGGGCACACAATTCCAGAAGAAAAGGGAAGCTCAGAAAGGTGAGGCAATTGTTAGGGATCTCTCTTAATCTGAAGGCATCAACCAGTGTGAAATTTTCAGCTGAGAGGCTGAGAAGCTTAGCAGAGCACTCAGCAATTCCATAGGGTTTGGATGTCTAAAAGAAGGGACATAGGTTAAAATACTGAAGGCCTCTGACTGGGAAAAAACAAAGGACTCCAACCTATGTCTAAAGTGGGTATTCTCAATAGCTAAATCCCTGCTTCAAATTAGTTCAGTCTCTGTTTTGATTAAAGTGATCTTCCTTACCCTAACTGCCTACCAAAGTCAAAACTAAATTCAGGAGGAAGAGATCATCATTCCAAAATTGAATTATCTCTACAAATTATAATTCACAATGGAACGCACTAAAGGTTAGAAGAAAACAACAGACTGAAGACAAAAAAGGAAAAATGTGGGTAATGTAGGACACTGTCTGAGAAACACTTGGGACTGGGGAAAAATGTCTAACACACCTTGAGTTTCAGCATAAAGCAGTGAGAAATGAAGCAAAACCAATATTTCAACACTTCATGACCAATAATTTTCTAAAACTGATGAAAAATACTAAGACACAGATATAAGATGCACTATAATTCCCAAGCAGAATAAGTGCAAAGAAAACCACATTTAGACATAACATAGAATAACTGTAGAAAATAAAAGATATATAGTTAAGCTTAAAAACAAGAGAGAATAGTACCAACAACAAACTCAAAGAACCAACAATAAACTTAAAAGCTGACTCTTCGACAAAAATAAGAAGTCAAAGTATCTTCAAAATGTCAAAATAGTAAGTGCCAAATTAAAATGCAATATCCAAAGATTTACTTTAAAATGAAGATGAAATTAAAATATGTTCAAATAAATAAAAGTGGATGAAATTGTGCTTCAATAGTCCTATATGAAAAGAGATACCAATATAGGGTTTTCAGGCAGAATAATAATAATAGATAAAAGCATGGCAATGACAAAAGGAATGAGAACTAATGGAAAGGATAAATACATATGTAGGGAAATCTAAATAAAAATTGGTGAGGGGGGGGGGTGAGAGGCAGAGAGAAAGAGAAAGAGAAGAGAAACAAGATGGGGCGTAGGTAGCAGCTGCACCCGCCGTCTCCCGCAATCTCATCAAAATTACAACTAAAATCCAGAACCACCGTCACTCAGAGCCTCCTGAGATCTGGCTGCACAGAAGCCCCACAACCAGGGAGCTGAAGAAGCACCGAGACCTGGAGGAGGGGCGGAGACGCGGGCGGATCGGGGCTGAATCCCAGAGACAATGCCGCGGGCCCACACCTGGTGCCCTGTTGAACCCGGGAGGGAATCTAGGCGGTGGGGGTTTCCCGGAGGAGGGAGGGGTCCCAGCCCCACAGCAGCCCCAGCCCAGGGCTCCAGGGCCGGGAAGAGACATCCCCACAACTCCGGGGTGTGAAACCAGCGGGGACTGTCCCTGAGGGTCGCGGAGGCTGCGGGAGCCCCAGCAGCTCCTCTAAAGGGCCCGGCACGGACTCACTCGGACGCTCCCTCTGAGCCCAGCGCCGGGCAGCAGCCTGAAAGGACCTGGGACACTCGGGGAGGAACTAACCTGCCTGAGATCCGGGGGAGAGCTGGAGGGCGGCTTCCTCCCAGGCAGAAGGGCTGGCAGAGGCCATGGCTCCTTTGGCGAGTCCTCCCCGCACACAGCCGGCGGCCAGGCGCCATATTTGAGTCGCCAGCACCTGACTCTCACCTTTGGCCCCGCCCCGTGATTCCCGGAGGCCCCGCCCCTCCCCACCTGCAGCTCACCCAGGCCATTTCCAGGGGCTTTTCTCTGCAAGTGGCCCCTCGAGCCTCATGCTTAGGACTTTCCTAAAATCTCTCAAACAAGCAGCAGCGGGCCCCATAGGGCTTGATAAGTGGCCCCAGGCCTGGCACTAGTGGCAGCTGCATTGGCTCATAGCTTGGCCTCTCCTGGGCACCTCCAAGCCCAGCACAAGTAGCAGCCAACTACGGTTTGCTGTGTAGCTCATGCTGGGTGGCCCTGGGCAAGGCACTGGCAGAGGATGACTTTGAACCTCCCGGGAGGCCCCAGAGACAGTGCACCTGGTGGTCAGACTTGACCACGCTGGATTACAACCCTACCACATCCACGAGTGACACTCAAGGGGTGCACTTGATGAACACCAAAGCTCCACTGAAGTAAATCCTGCTCCATAAGGGTGTCTCCAGCACAGCAGCTCTCTGGCCGTAGTTGCAGCTGGTCCTCACAGGCGATTGGCCTGGGGGTCAATTCCTCCCAGTGATGCCAACAGCAACCAAGGCTCAACTACAACAGGACAGTGCACGCAGCCCACACAGGGGAGCCCCTAGAAGGCCCAGCTCAGGTGACTGGGGAAGCTGAGCCACTGGACCCTACAGGACACCTACTACACAAAGCCAGTCTACCAATTCCAGGAGACAGAGCAGCTCCACCTAATACATAAAAACAAACACCTGGAAGCAGCCAAAATGGGGAGGCAAAGAAACATGTCACAAAGGAAAGAACAGAAGAAATCTCTAGAAGAGGAACTAAATGAAATAGATCCAAGCAAGCCTACAGATACAGATTTCAGAATTTTGTTTATAAGGATGCTCAACCATATTAGTAAGAGTATTACAAGAAAATCGATGACATAATAAAGTACCAATTTGAAATAAAGCCTACACAAACTAAAATGAAGAATAATTTACAGGGAATCAACACTAGAATAGAGGACGCTGAGATTCAAATCAGCAATTTGGAACATGAGGAAACAAAAAACACCCAACCAGAAAAGCAAAAAGGAAAAAGAATCCAGAAATATGAAGATAGTATAAGGAACCTCTGGGAGAATTTCAAGATTTGTATTATTGGGATGCCAGAAGGAGAAGAAAGAGAGTAAGAAATTGAAAACCTATATGAGAAAATAATTACAGAAAACTTCCCCTACCTGGGGAAAGAAATAGACTTATAAGCCCAGGAAGCATAGAGGGTCCCAAAATAGAAGAACCCAAAGAGACAGCAAGACACATCATCATTAGAATGCCAAAGGTTAAAGACAAAGGGAGAATCTTAAAAGCAGTAAGAGAAAAGCAGTTAGCTACCTACAAGGGAGCACTCATACAACTGTCAGTTGATTTCTCAACAGAAATTTTGCAGGCCAGAAGGGAGTGGCAAGAAATATTCAAAGTGATGAAAAAAATGGAGCTGCAACTGAGATTGCTCTACCCAGCAAAGCTATCGTTTAGAACTGAAGGTCAGATAAAGAGCCTCACAGATAAGAAAAAGCTAAAGGAGTTCATCACCACCAGACTAGCACTACAGGAAATGTTGAAGGGTCTTCTTTAAGAAGAAGCTAATGAACAAAACAATCTGACTAACTAAATAGATCCAGAAACACTGACACATGCAACAAATGATCATATCTCAGAGGAAAGAGGGAAGGGGGGTAGAGGGTGGGAAAAGATTAACCTAAGAAGTTATAGGCATATATGCATAACCCATGGTCACAGTCAATAACGGAGTGAAGGCCTGGGGAGGGGGTGGGAGTGAGGTGGAGGGGGTCAACTGGGGGGAAAATGGGACACCTGTAATACTTTCAACAATAACGATAAATTTTTTTAAAAAAGAAAGAGAAAGAGAACAAAAGAATAAGAGAATGACAGAGAGAGAATTTAAAACATAGGACAAAGTCTAGGGGGAGCTGAATAAAATATCTCAAGTTTCTTGCATTGTTCAGGAAGTGGTAAAACAACAAATTTATACTGCTCTTTATAAGTCAAGGATGTGTGCTGTAAGATGTATAGCAACTACTACAAAAATAAGAAAGTAAATAACTAATGTTTGATAAGGAAATATTGAATTAAAATTTTTATTGAATGGCTTCTACCATAACGATTAGATAATGAATTTGTCCTATCACCATAAATAACTAGCAAACTGGACAAAGATATGAAACAACCATTCTAAGACATTGGAATAAAGCCAGCAAAGGGCTGTGATCCCTGAGGAAAGAAAAACAAATGAGTGAGGACCTACTATTGCCCCAGATTTCCAGATAGTCATTTTCAAGACTATAACACAGAAAGGGTTTAACTAAACAGAGCATGGATATATCACTGAACTAAGGAACTAGAAATCAGAATTTGAGAAGACAGGTGGATAGAATATATGGGACAACTACCACAAAGAAGGAAAATATGCAGAAAAATAGTTCCAGAAATGAGCCTCCAGAGCCTGCTGCTTAATAACAAGCTATGTATCGCAGAGGCAGACTGGCCAAGGACAGGCAAAAAATTATCAAGATCCAGCTGAACAATTCCCACAGCTTGGGCAGGGCTGGGAGACAGTCTAGTTCAACCAGTCAGTGTGAAGAAATGTTTTTGAATATCCAGGGCATTCGGTGAAGTCCCAGAAGGGTCATAGCTTGTTGAACAGGATTCGACTGATATTGTAAGTGAGAAAATTATGCTCAATTTTCCATTCATTTGAAAATGCCTTTCCTAAACTTGCATGTTGAGCTGGCCCCTCCAATTCTTCATGAGCTGGCCTTACCTTAGTCACCCACCAGACTGAAGAAAAGGTCTCTGCATTAACATGCCTTTTAGATAATGACTCCTTTCAGTCTTAGATATCTTTACATCTCAGCCCTTATACAAGCCATTTTTAAAGATACTAAAAAAGACTGCAGAGAAAAATATTTACCATATTAAGTGACTTGTTGGCACCTCCCTCCTGGAAAGGCAGGGTTCCTGTTAGTCCCAAATCCTATAAGACATGCAGCCACCAGGGGCCCATAGGCAGCAGAGGGTAAAATCCTCTAGGTGGAGAGGAGGCTGGCCCTGATGTACGCTACTATTTTCTTTTTTTCTATTATATAAACCTGTAATATTTCATTGTATATAAGCTGTACCAGCCATCCCTACTCAAGTTTTTCTCAAACTTACACTATTCCCCACGAGGTTGTGATTTTATTTTCAGCTGTCCTTTACAGGTCTGAAAGAGCATGTCACCAAAACTGGTATCAGGACGCTCTTCAGTGGGGATGTTTTTTTGTTTTTCTTGCAGAGGTATAAGCAAGCATTCCCCTGAGAACTTGTTACAGAAAAGTTGTGATTTTTTTCATAGAAAACAGGTGAAATAGGACCAAGGGCCATAATTGGTAGCTCTTGTTCAAGAGCAAGAAAGTGAAAGTCTTCCTCACCAGAGACATTGAAAAACTGTGTATTAACTTTCATTGGATTATTAACCTACTCAGCCTCTTTTCATCAATGTTTTTATAGCAGCCTAATATTCTAGTAGTGGTGGGATAATGGTAATCCTTGTGTCCCCTATATATCGGATGAATAATGACCTGTAGTTCTATTTCCTTAGCTTATCTCAGTGTTTCCTAGGTTGCTCAATTTTTTCTGGCTTAAGATTTAATTAAGATGTTACTCTGGTGCCTTTTAAGTGCTAGATTAATGACCCTTTGTCATTAGATCATTTTTTACATGGAAAAAAATGCCATCACAACTTCCACTTTTAGCTATGAAAAAGTAGCCACTAGTAGATAAAAACTCACGTCAAAGACAACTAGAAAAACAAAATAAATTTTAAAAAAATCACTTTAGAGGCATTGAAGAGCTTCAAAGCAACTAGGACTTGAGGAGCCAAGCACTGAGAGAGATGAGATGCCTATTAGAATGAGCTTGACATCCTATGTGCCAGTTCCCTTTTGAGGCATTTTCCAAAACTTTAAGACTTTGAAGCACGAAACAAGAGGTTGGTCAGTAACTAAGCAGAAATTAGCAGTTGAGTAGAGCTTTCAGGGATCTCAATTTGCTGGGGAAATTAAAATTTGAGTTCAGGCCTGACAAGGCAGCCAGGACTTAAGGGACCAAGAACCTGTATTGAAGAAAGAAAAATTTTAATAAATGGTGCCGGGGCTATGGCATACTTGAATGAGAGGGCAAAATCTTGACCTTTACATCTCACTATCAAAAAAATTTCTTCTGGGTGTATTTTAGGTTTAAATGTAAAGTTTAAAACTAAAAGCTTCCAAGAGATAACATAGGAAACTATATTAAGGTTGGCAAAAACAATTTAAAAAAGACCTCAAAAGCACTAACCATAAAAGAAAAGATTGATCAATTGGGCTACATTAAAATTAAGAACTTTTTTTTTTAAGACATTTTTAAGGAAATGAAAAAGGTGAGCCACAGAATGAAAGAAAACATTTTCAATTCATATGCACAACAAAGGACTTGTACCTAGAACATATAAAGAATACATACAAATCATTAATAAATAAATAGACAGCTCATTTTAAAAAACAAGCAGTAGACTTGTACAGACACTTTATAAAAGATGATATCAAGCCAAAAACATGAATATTTGCTCAAAATCATTTCTCACCATGTAAATGCAAAGTAAAACTATAACAAGATAATACAATAGTGGCTAAAGTTAAGGAAGAATAACACCAAGTGTTCATAAGATTGTGGGTAACTCAAACTCTTATACAGTGTTCTGAAAATGGGGGTTGGTACAACCACTGTTTGGCAATGTCAGCTAAAGTTAAATATGTGCATAACTTACAATCAAGCTCTTCTCCTCCTATGTATACACACTGCAGAGATGCAAAAATAGGTTCATCCAAAGACATTTATAAGAATATTCATTGTAACACTATTTGTAATGCCACAAAACTAGAAACAACACTCTTCTTATGTATGTTATATTTTAGCACAAAATTTATGCTCTAAACATTCCTTATGAATGTTCATGTTTGGGGAAAACTCATAGAAGTTGTATTAAGTGATCAAGTTGCAAAAAAAAATCCAACCTCAGTTTATTATTTGTTTTAGAACAAAATCTTAATTTCTTCTTCCTATGACATATTTTCACCACTTGATATTACATTATATTCTGATTTGTTTATTGCCTGACCCAAGGGCTAGCATGTAAACTACATGAAAGCAAAGAGTTTTTTAATTCACTGCTATATACTCAGCATCTAAAATAATATGTAAAAAAATCTTAGTACATGTTTACTGAATGAATGAATGCATCAAACTATCACGGTCATTAGTAGTCATTAATGATTTCAATAAAATTTTGTTTAAATTTCAGAAACATTGAAACTCAAGGTAAGCCCTCAGTAATTTCTGGTCTTAAGCAGCTTGCATAAAGTGGGCAATAAGTAATTTAAAATTTTAAAGTTCTGAAAGATTTCTCCTTAATCCTGCTTCATAGCTACAATGAAGACACTAAAAGGAGAAGATCAGAAAGCATAATAAGGTAATCATTTTGGTTCTAGAGAGTTTCTTGCCAGCCAGATCCTTCTCTACAAAACTTTTTATTTAAAGGGAGAAAGTGGTTCTTCTCATCATTCAGTGCAGAGGGAGAAAAATATCGCTCAAAGGCCATAAGATAACATAATAAATGTACTAGTTCTGAGTAGCATGAGCATCTACTGATGGCACACACCCCTACCTAAAACACAGAAGGAAGGTGAAGTCCTGGCAGAAATCTGAGTAAGAGCACGGCCTTTATGGAACAGGTGACACAAGCCCTATCCTTTGGGCCAGGTAGCCCCAGAGCACATATCTTCCGGGCCAGATGAGCAGCCCAGAGGGGAAGCCAGATTGCTCAGGGGAAGACTGTGGCCTGCCAGGCATGGGGTGAGCCTCTGAAAGTGGCCCTGAAAAGTGAGCTCAGAGGCCATCACACTACAGGGGAACAGTGAGCCATTTAATATAAAAGAAAAAAGGAGAGAAAAATTGGAGGAAGAGAAAGCTAACAATAAGAGCAATTGCAGGAGAAAGTGAAAATGAATACATGTCCATCTGTTTCCAGGAAAACAAAACCTGGTTACATAATGAGCATTGAGTAAAGGCTGGATCAGCCTACGTAAAAAGACGTGGGAAGAGGAAGAGGAGAATGCGTGGTGAAGGCAGCAGGACCCATGCTGAGGCAGTTGTCACCACTCAGGGGGCAAAGCTAAATGCATGACAGCCCTGCACTGTAAGAGCGTGGCGGTTTAATTTAGCTATTTAGTAAATCCAACTTATATTTCATTTTTAAAGCTAATTGTACAGAGAATCAGTAAGTCTCCAAAAAGAATTCTAAACGACCATTGGTTTATATTTCTTTAATTTCCAAATTCCAGAAGACTGATGCCCAGTAACAGAGGCCTGTACCCTCCCTACCCAGCAGAGAGAAACGGTTGTGTTACAAGGTAAATTCCCTAATAAGGCTGTTTGGAGAGGCACCCATGATCAAAATTGTATTTGAAGGACATGCCTTCATTGTACAAGCAGAGTAAAACCTGGTGCAGGAACCTGCTTTTGCTCTACTGCTGTAGCCTGAGTCCATGCAGTTAGGGTTTGGCTTCTTCATCACATAAACGTGGCTCAAACTCAGTATTGAAAATGTCATTGACTCAACAGACACTGCTAAGAATTCAAAATTAAAATGAACATTAAAAACTCTTAAGAGCTTCTTTTTTTAAAATGTAAGCTCACCTAAAACATACCCTAGGTAGGTTATTAAAGTTCTAAGCTGAAATAATTTTTTTCCATATAAGTTAAAATGTTAATGAAATGTCATTACTGGGGGCAAGGGAAAGGAAAGGATTAAACAAACCACTGTTGTGTTACTTTGACTTAAGGGACAATATCCATGATGAACCTATTATCTCTTTTTCCAGGCAAGGTATTTACTGAATCCACTTTTTAAACCAACTAAACTTGCAAAATGCAATTCATTCTTTAAATAATTGGAAATCAGCATTGTGAATGGATTTTGATTGCTAGGGGGGAAAATTGTTAGATTTTTCTTATTAGCAAAATGCAGTCAAAAATGAAGATGAAGACAAAATACGTACTTCTTAATGGACCCTGGAAAAATAAATGACGTTTTCTTAATTTCTTAGTGATTGTGAAGAGAGTGTTTATGTCACAATGAAAAAGACAGCTCTGTCACAGCTCTGAAAAGTTAAGTAGGAAGCATATAGAAATGGGTATTAAATTATTTTTTTCCTCCCTAGCAACTTTTAAAAAATGCTTCTAAAAATAAAAATCTAAATATTAAATCACTTATTCAGGTTTGATTTTTTTTATATTTGTTGAAGTCTTAAAATCCAGGAAATATATAGGCTTATTAATTCCAGAGGTGAGTAGATTTTCAAGGTATGTATTTTGGTGTAAAAAGCTGAGTCTTAAATCTGGAAATAAATCAAAAGAAAGGGCTCTGCTCCAGAATGAACCATTAACTGTATATATAGATTGGAGTTAGCCATTTAACTTCTGAGCATTTATTTACTTATTTGTAAAGTGGAGAAAATAATACCATCCAACAGATCTCAATAGCAATTGTGAAAATAAAACTACATAGCAGAAGGAACAAGCTGTTGAAAGTGATTTTGCCTGTTTCTAGCATTTTATTCACTGGCCAGACATTTGCTTATTTGCAGATGCTCATATGCCCACTATTGGGCTGCCATTAGAGTGAAGAATGATAAGGCTGTGTATTAGTCAGGCTTCTCCAGAGAAGCAAAACCCATGGGAGATCTATCATCTATCTATATCTATCTATCTATCATCTATCTATCTATCTATCTATCTATCTATCTATCTATCTATCTATCTATCTATCTATCATCTATCTATCTATCTATCATCTATCTATCTATCTATCTATCTATCTATCTATCATCTATCTATCTATCTATCTATCATCTATCATCTATCTATCATCTATCTATCTCTCTATCATCTATCATCTATCTATTATCTATCTATCATCTATCTATATCATCTATCATCTATCTATCATCTATCATCTATCTATCATCTATCTATCTATCATCTATCTATCTATCATCTATCTATCTATCTATCTATCTATCTATCTATCTATTTATCATCTATCATCTATCTATCTATCTATCTATCTATCATCTATCTATCTATCTATCATCTATCTATCATCTATCATCTATCATCTATCTATCATCTATCATCTATCTATCATCTATCTATCTATCTATCATCTATCTATCTATCTATCTATCTATCTATCTATCTATCTATCTATATCTATCTATCTATCATCTATCTATCATCTATCATCTATCATCTATCTATCATCTATCTATCTATCATCTATCTATCATCTATCTATCTATCTATCTATCTATCTATCTATCTATCTATCTATCTATCTATCATCTATCTATCATCTATCTATCTATCTATCATCTATCTATCTATCTATCATCTATCTATCTATCTATCTATCTATCTATCTATCTATCTATCTATCTATCATCTATCTATCTATCTATCATCTACCTACCTATCATCTATCATCTATCATCATCTATCAACTATCGTCATCCATCTATCTCTCATTTACCTATATGTATATATAAAAAGGATATTTATTATGAGGACTATTGGCTCACACAATTACGGAGGCTGAGAAGGCCCATGATCTGCCATCTGCAAGCTGAAAATCCAGGAAATCCAATGGCATAAATCCCAGTCTGAAGGCAGGAGACAATGAGATGAGATGTCCCAGCTCAACAGTGAAGAACAAAAAAAGGAACAAATTCCTCCTTCCTCTGCTTTTTGTTCTGGTCAGTCCCCCAACAGATTGGATAATGCCCATCCACTTTTGGGAGGGCAATCTACAATAATGAATCTGCCAATTCCAATGCTAATCTCATTTGGAAACACCCCCACAAATAGCTTTCTGCATATTTTTTTCACATTGCATTTATTCAATGAAAAGTAAAACCTCTTTTGTTTTACAATTAAATTTTTCTGGCCTTTCTTGGTTAATGACATAAACTCTCCACTCCACAAAAATATCCTTTTTATCTTCATTCAATGATTAAACGTCATTGATACCTGGAGTCCTAACCTATAGATGTACACACCCCTCCTTTCACCACCCAGGACTGTCTTTAGGTAGAGGGAAGAGGGGCCACTAATTCTGAACCTTGCAAACATCTCCTCCCCCTGCTCTATCTCCTGAAGGTAGACTGTCCTTCAGGTGCATACACCATATGCTAAGAAGTGGCTAAAGGGTGGCTGGTTGTAGGAGCTGTACTAAGAGCTTGGACAGTGGGTAAAGTTACCACATGGGTGGGTTTAAGTCTCTCACAAAGCCGAATTTGGGAAGAGAAAGAGGTGGGTCATCTCATTTGAGTGCAGAACTTCATGGAGTCTGAAATCCCTAAGTTCAAATTTGACCTTCCACATCATTATGAAGGTTCATTTGTCAAAGGAAGAAGATAGGGCACGTTTTATATAATCGTTTGTTGGCTTAATTTGTAACTTAAAGTATTTAGACATTTGGTGTAGGGTCTCCATTTTTACTCTGTCCTGGCCATGTGATGTTAGAAGCAGGCAGGTCTGCCATCATCCTTCAAGCCATAAGCCAGAAGTAAAGCTGAAGGAACACATGGAGAGATCCGCTGAGAAGCATGGATACATTACAGCATATTCTCATTGTCTTGAATTTATTTCCTTTTCAGAATGTTGGCTAAACCTCATTTAAGTAAAGGATTGTATCTCATTAAACTACCTATGTGGTTACCATTTCTTGTGGCATATTTCAATGTTCCTACTCACCCAGAGTTAGGTAAAATATTTTCCAACTGTATCATTTTGTAAAGCTCTCCAGAGTGAAACATATGATGAGTATAAGTTCATAATCATGATAATAGAAGCATAGTCTTAAATTTATGTTCAAAATTTTTATAATGATTTGAGAAAAATACTTTGTCATTACAAAATGTGATCAGTGAAAATGTATGCCATTCAAACCTTAAAACTAAATTCATTAGGAGAGTGCTTAATTCATATTCTTTGCTTTGTTTTTACACAGTTTCTGATAAAATTCCAAGCCCATTTCCAAAACAGATTTATCAAGTACTTCCTATTCAATTTCCCTGTCAATGAATGCCTGTTCTAAGAAATGTGGGCCACACAGCTCTTACTGAATGGGTAGGAGGATGCCTGATCTTGGCCTAGCTGACTGGATAAGGGTGATTACCTGGCCTGAGCTGGACCAATTGTAATTTCTCTCAATAAGTTCAAAGACTCAAAAACTCTTATCAGTTTCTGTTGGGTACTTGACCTGATACAAGATGCAATAGTAAGGTGGGGTAACTATGTTAAGCTCATGAGCAAATGGAGCATACAAAGTCTTTCTGCAAATAGAGAATCATTAAGAGGACACACACATGAGGGCTTAGCAGAGAGTCATGATAACCTATATGACAGAAAGAGAGAGATTGCTTTGATTTCTCCTGCTCTACAGACTCGGCTTTCAGACCAAATGACTAACAGCTGCACTTGCTCCTTTGGATTATAAAAATATGCTCTTATAAACTTAACAAAAGTTAGACACTTTGCTTACACTAACTTAAGAGTTGTCTAAGAGCAATCATCTTTCAATAAAGGATAGATTTTCTTTTTGGAGTAAGGAAAGTTTTATTGATAAGAAGGCAACTGGTCAAGCTCTAAGACTCCGAGAGTAAATACATTTCACCATCTCTAACTCTGTAATTCTATAATGACATTTTGTATACAACCTATATGCAGAACTAAATTTTAAAAACCCCTCATAAGAATCTTATGGCATAAGTACTATTATAATTAGTATATTACAAATGAGAAAATTAAGACACAGAGAGGTTAAGTAACTTGTCGAAGGTCATTCCACTAATGTTTAAAGGCATTCAGTTAGAAATCAAACACAGACTGCGTGGCTCCAAGATCCACACTCTTAAGAACTACATAATTTATATCATATCAATTATTTTACTATGATTCAAATAAACATATTTTAGAGGATTATGGTAACTCATAATTCATTTAGAAATTGCATTAAACAGAGTAAATAGAACAATATAGCCATTAGAAGGAGCCTGAGAAAACCATAAGCATTTGGAACTAAGAATGTGACATACAGATTAAAATGATAAAACCTTTTCCCTTCCTTTAAAGAATGCCTCATTGACCACTTTTCCTCAAAGGACTTACAAAGAGGATTGATATATGATAAAATCATTATGAAAATTAGGGGATTTATTTTAATTTTCCAATGAATAAGCAAACATGAATTAGAGAATAATAAGACCAAATATTTATTAAGCACCCAAGAAAGCCTGAGTAAAAGTTCTTGCACAGCTGAGAATCTCTTTCCAGGTTAAAATAATTTCTGTACATAACCTTCCTTCCTCTATAACATATATTTACTTAACATGAGACAAGAAGCAAAGACCTAGAGCATTGTGTGATTAAACTGAAACTTTTAAGGTTTAGGAGGGGGTCAATTAGTTTTTGTTGTTTTTGTGGTTTTTTTTTAACTAAAATCAATATCATCTTAAGATAAAGCCAAATATAATGTCTAAAAGTAAGTTTTAAAATATTAATGACCAAGAATATTACAATAATAAGCAATGCTACATTTTGGGTCATTAAGAATGAGATAATAGCCTGGCTGGGTGTGGGCCTGTGGTTGAGCATCAACCTAGGATTCAGGAGATCTTGGTTCGATTCCCTGTCGGGAGCATGATAAATGAGAGTATGTTTTGTTATTTATTTATTCCCCCAACACATTAAACAAAGATCTGGTCAACTTAAAATAGCAGCATGTAATCCAGTCACATATTACGTGGCATTAAAATAAAAGCCTAACAGAGAAGGGAGATGAGAGGGATGCAATAGTCAAGGAAGGTATCCTGTAGCAAGAAGTCCTTACATCACGAGGAGTATTTCCTTAAGTGGAAAGTGGGGAGTTAACATTTAATTACAGAGAAGCAGCATAGCCATAGCTTGGAGACAGGTAGTGCTGCATTGTGATTGTTCTCCCAATATCATTCTTGCCAAGAGGTGGGTTAGAAGATAATGGCCCCCGTTCTAGGAATGAACTGGGCCCCAGGCAAGCAGGCTGAGTCCATCCTTCTCTCCATAGTCACTGGTCCACATTGCTCAGGCCTCCACATTTAATGGTATCCACTTTTCTCACTGGTGCAAGGAAGAACTTGATTTTGTTGTGGGAAGGGATGCTTTCTCTTACATTGGCCATACTAAAGCTTGGGTCTCTGGTTATCACGTGTATTCTTAAGTACTGAAACATGAAAATACCTCAGTAGAGGCTTTCTACTGAAGAAATAATGCCAGCATGTTATACAACTGATTTATGATTTTATTCACAGTCCTTAAAATGTGACACCTATAAAGAGGAATTCTGTTTCCTGGTTGTATGATGCTCTCACTGATAATATATAACAACAATAAAGAAAATAAATGGGGGGGGGGCTTGCAAAATACTTTTACTGTATATAATACTATCCAATCTACTTCACTTTAATGATTCCCACTTCATTAAAAGTGAACATAATTTTTTATCCCTCTATTTCACAGAGATATTCTGAGAGTCAGGGTTTATAAAAGGAATATGACGTAGTGATGCTATATAAGCTTTTAAAAAGAATATAAGCGTAATTGTACTAAAGTGGAAATCACTGCTAAGCCAGTTAATGGCCAAATTTATATTCCTCTTCAATAAATAAACTTTATTAATGTGTTCCAGTTTCTAAAAAACCCTGAATGTTATTCATAAAGCTTCTTTAATCTATCAGAGTTCCTCTGAATCAAGTTCTTTTCCAATATGGTTGAAGCATTTGAAATGGCAAAACACAAAGTAAAAATAAAAGAGTAACTTTAACCACTACTTCAAACAAGGAAAAGTACAGTGCAAATAACCCATATTCCTTTGAGTTAAAGTTAGTTACGATATTATTTTAAATAACTAAATTTCTTATCTTTCTTCTTGAAATCTAAGCAGGCCTTTCATTACTTGTAGTTAGTGATTTTTTACTGAAATTTAGGTCACCCAACTGACCTCTTTTGCCCCCATCCTAGTTTCCAAATCTCTAAGTTTTCTCATTTCACTTTCAGTCAGCACAAAATATATAAATACACAAAATCAATACTCAATTTGATGGATATAGGACTAATGTTAACAAGTTTTATCTCAACCAAACCTTATTCCGAATGTTCTCTTTATTTTAAACGTTCTATATTACTTAGTGTTTTAAAGTTCTTTTTTATTTCACTTTCAACACCTGTCTCTCTTCACATTGTCAATGACTGCTTGTCTGTTTATTCTGTTTTCACTTTGGAAATTTTTGCTATTGAATAAGCAGCAGAAATTGATTTTTTATCTCAATTGTGTCTTTCACTTGTTTTTATGTGTAAAAATATCTTTTTACCTACTGAAAAGAATTCTAACTAACCCTCATAGAACAACAGTTCAGGTTTATTAGACTTCCATTATATACTTAGTTTTTGAGCAAACTTTAAGAGATATTTTTAAAACTTAATATTTTTTTTAATATCTAAAGAAGTAGTGTTCTAAACCCCTATAGTAATCCCCTCTACAAAAACATAAAATCTAAAACTTTACCAAAAAAAATCTAGTTTTTTCAAAAGGTGTTTGTATACCATCTTGCTGAGCTCCCCAAAATATTGTCCAACAACCAGTTAATAAAGTCAAACCAAGTTTCTGGGCTCACTACACTGATGGAAAACAACCCCCTTGACAAAATCTTAGTGGTGTCTCAAAAGAAGAATGCCAAAGTAAAGTACTCATGAGACTTTCGAGTTTGACCTCAAGTGATCAAAGGTGGGTCGTTTAAGGCAGAAAACCAATTTGTATTCAATAAAAATTTTTGATATAATTGTTTAGGATTAGTAGACATAGCAAAGAGAGGGACATGAAGTGAGTCTTAGAAAGTAAGACCCTGCTCAATAAGTGAGCAGTTTTCCCAGGTGAGTGGATTATTGTCTCCAATAATTGATTTATAAAAAATTTATGAAGGAAACAATGAAGTTATTTATTGGTTTATAGTTTTATCTCTCTCAGGCAAAATTTTCTTGGAACAAACAATTAAGTTAAGTTGACAGTTGATCTAAAATCTTATTGCAGTCCTGTTGAAACATATGATCTTGTTTCTTGCTCTTCCCCTTTTGACCATTCTTCAGCCTAACCTGGGGTACAGACAGTTGTCATAATGCGAAATGATTAAACAGATGTTTGTGGCATCATCATTACTTATTAAGATCCTGTTGGTGGTCATTTCAACCATTATATAATCAGGTCTTCTTGTTCTTTTTGTTGGATTATCATTTGCTGGAACAGTGCCTACAAAAGGCATTTAAGATTATAGAAGTTACACATTAGAACATGGTAACACAGTCATATACTAAGAATACTATAATCAGATTTTACAGTCCACATCTACGCCAAAGGCCAAGGGTAGCTGATTAAATTAAGAAAGCAGATTGCATCCATGAAAAAACCTACAGATTAGATATGGGTATATGAGCCAAATTACCTAATCTCATAATTTCCATTATTTGTTTCTTGGACCTTCTTAATAATATCTATAGGAATGTTAATACAATATTCTTTTCCTAGAGTGGTACTTGTAATAACTTTGCAGTCCAGTTATGTCTAGCATTTATTTTTTCTTTTTAACAGAGAAGGAATTCTATGGATTTCTGACATTATCTAATCCCTCTTTCAATCTCCAAATGATGGCATGTTAAGATTTCTCGACCATAATATCCCTTGAGCAGTTAAGGTTTCAGATCTCAATAGAGGTCCAATTTTTCTCCTTCATGAAATAGTAACTGTATTTATCTCTTTTTTTGAGACTGTCAAATAGTGAACCAAAATATAGTCTGAGTGATATGAGATTACCTGACTATCCTGAAATAGGTATCAATTTACTAAGATAATAAGTACCTGTCCAATTTTTTGGTAGTAGTGTGTAGGCTTTGGTGCCACAAATTCAATACCTATGGTAGGGTGCTGCCCAATGACAACTTTTTAAAAATATATCTTCATTAACTTCAGAGAGAGGAAGGGAGAGGGAGAGGAAGAGGTAGAAACATCAATGATCAGAGAATCATCATTGATCAGCTGCCTCCTGCACACCCCCGACTGGAGATTGAGCCCACAACCCAGGCATGTGCCCTGACCGGGAATCGAACCGTGATCTCCTGGATCCTAGGCTGAGGCTCAACTGCTGAGCCACACTTGGCCAGGCCAATGACAATTTCTTAGGCAAACCACCCCTGTGTGGATGCCAAGTTTTATTGTCTAGTGTTGGCAGTATTCACAGGTATTTAGGTGCTACGTGGGAGAATACATATAGAGTAAAGACACCATGAAGGAGGTGAAATTGTATATCTTACAGGGAAGCCAAAGATTGCCTACATAGTAAACCTTGATTGTAAGGTCTGCAAACATGAAATAGGTATTAAATAAATTCCACAGGTTTTTTATTTTTATTCTTTTCTCTGTGAAAGTTCAGTTATATAGAGTGTTCTCCTGTGAGTCATGCCTGGGTGTTACAGAAACTTCTCTTCCTACCTTCCTAGATATGACATAAAAGGGTTTTAGTTTTTGGTTATCTGCCAGAGGTGCTGTCCTCTACATACAAAAAAATAAAAAAATAAAAATAAACAACAGTAAAACCAAAACCCACATATTAGTAATTGAGACAAATGACGGATGAAACCAAATGTTTTATTATGAGGTAAGAACTAAAGGAAGCTAGTTGGCACTCAGAGGAAAATGGTTACAAGTGCAGCAGTTGGTTCAATTGTATGTTTGACCCAGTTGCAAACCATAAACAAATAGCATCCAGGTACTGGATTTATGCTTAGGAGAGAATAAGAATACAGAAGCAAGATCGATTTGTAGAACTTGAAAGTAACATAATCAAAAAATAACAAGTGTGATTGTTAAAAATCCAGAATTTTAACCAGAAAGAGGACATTTAATGGCTATAAAAATAAATAACAAAAGAGATTAAAGAATGACAATCTGTGGCTCGAATCCTCTAGAATATCTTCCATAGTTTTAGAGTGGATGCTGTCCGTGTTGCACAGCTGATTTCTTCATTCAAAGTTCTTGGGTGGAGCTGTCTTCATTTTCAAAGATCATCTGCTGCTTAAGCATTCTTTTAAAACTTTAGTTTTGGAATAGACATTGGCAATTCAGGTGTCAGAGAGTGTTATAGCCTACCTCTTCCTGGTATTCAGACTCTGCCATTCATACCACATTGTACCAAGGTTGGTCTGTGTGATCAACAGAATATGGCAGAAGTGATTGTAAGTAATTTATGAGATTAAATAATAAAATGCACAGGTTTCCTTCTCAGTTGTTCTATTTCTCCGTTTCTCCCTCTTTCCTTCCCAACCACCTCTCTCTGTGGCTCTTCAAAAGCAGGTTTCTTTTCCCATCTAGTGTCTTTTCTGGAAGAGAAAGTCTCCAGGTTTTAGGACATATAATGTTGCTTGGGAGGATATAAAGAAAGGCAACTTAGGTCTGTTGGCAATAAGACTGAAAACAGAGCATAAATGCCTGCAGTAATGTATGTCTGAAGTAGAGTCCAAAAATCTGGAAGGCAATCTCACAGGGTGACTTATGACAAGTTTATATAATAAAAGTTGATGAATGCCAGAGGGTATGAACTTCATGATTTTGAGAGTCCGAAGTAGTACTCTTGACCTAGGAAGCCCAAGAATATCAGATAAATTTTCTAGTTTCTGTTTTAAAATTTCATTAGTTCTCATTAATTTTCTTGTTTGATGGTGATAGAGGCAATGACATTCTTAAGCTCAAGGCTTTGCAAAATTTTCTAGCAGTCCCAGTAAGATGAGCGCCTCCATCACTGGAATGATGGATTTTAATTCCCCCAGTTGAGAACATAAAATCAACGAACGCTTCAATCCACTGTAAGAATAAGCAAACAATGACCAGGATGACATATTCGAAACACACATGGTGAAGGTTGTTAACTAGAGTTACTGTGGTGATCATTTTGCAATATTTACAAATACTGATGTACATCTGAAACCAATATAATGTTATATGTCAATTATATCTCAATTTTAAAACAAACAAACAAACAAACAAAAGAAAGTAGTTACATAAACTCCTTTAAAAATACTCACAGGGACCTCAAGGCTTGAGCACTTTTCTATATCCCATCTTTACGGACATGTGCCAGAGATACCCTCAGTAAAAATTTCTCCCCGAGTGTTGATTGACTATAGTGGTCAATTTGTCCTTGTTGTGTTAAGTAATTTCTTGTGAAACTTTTGGCAAGGTTCTAGGTAAGATCCTCTAGTGTTACCAAGGATTCATTCTGAAGAGTCAGAGGTGATCATGCAATTTACAACTGGCATTTTTTCCAATAACTTTAAATTCTGGATCCAATCATGGGCACTATATAAGAGCTTCCTTCAACCACTCAAAAGAATTGGCTTTTGTATTATCATGGGGGCCAGGACCTTAGTGAAGCTTGCCTTCAATATTGATTATTTAGGCATTTCCTTTGATCTCCATGGTATCTGATTTTGAATGGCTTCAACCTTTATGATAGGCAACTCCTTAGGAAGTATAAGAGTGTTTCAAGTTATTTAATGTTAGCCATTTTTAATTGAGTTAAAGGCTATGGTCAAAAACATTCATCACTACCACTTCACACTCATTTAAGATGGCTTTTATCCAAAATATAAAAAATAAGTGTTAGTGAGGAAATTGTAACCCTCATGCATTGCTGGCAGAATGTAAAATGATGTAGCCACTATGGAAAATAGTTTATGTTATATTCATATGTTTATATTAATGATATATGATGCTAAGTGAGACATACCAGACACAAAAGGGAAAATATCATGTGCATCCACTTATGTGAGGTACCTAGAATACAGAAATTCACAAAAACAGGAAATAAAATAGAGGTTACTAGGGCTGAGGGGAGGGGACAGGAGTTACTGTTTAATGAGAATAGAGTTTCTGATTGGTATAATGAAAAAGTTCTGGAAACAGATCATGGTGATGGTGGCACAACATTGTGCATTACTTAATTCCACTGAGTTATATACTAAATGACACATCACACAACCACTCCCTCAGAGTCAGTCAACTGCATGGACCTGAAAATTTGTGACAGCAGAAGCTTTGGAGAGGAGATATCTTCCAGAATCAGATTCTCGTGCTAAAAACAGGACAAGACTAAGGAAAATTCTCATAAACTAATCACTGATAAGTGATCTAAGGCAAAATGTGTCCTAAGGAAACTAGTCTGAGTGAAAACTTTGTAGGTCCTCAGCCCCTGTGGAGAGCTTGGAGAGCTTGCAACTTTTGGGGCTTATGGCCTTTCTCTTTCCTCTTACACACACACACACACACACACACACACAAAGGGGACAGACAAATAGTAGCGTTATTAGCAACAAAGCAGATTTTCAACAAGAGTGAAAGCTTTCAAATCTGATCAGATAATAAAGGCATCCATAAAAAGGATTCTATTTCCTGGAAGAGAATATAAACTTAGCATTCCAGACAATAAGAAAAAAGTTGGAACAAGATATCCCCCTCCCTAGTGACAGTCAAAGAGACCACTAAGCTAAAGGACCTCAGTGGAAAGTACTTTTCTGAATCTAGGATCTTAACCACCGCAGTGAGATAGGGACTCAGTTGAAACTTCAGATTTAAGTTTAAAGTAATTCAAATTAAATAAAATTTTACATTAGTTCCTTAGTCACACTAGCTACATGTGTCTAGTGGCTACCATACTGAACATTTCTATCAGTGCATACAATTCTATAGGATATCACTCTTCCAGATTGTTGAGCTCATCAAGATATTACCAAACAACTTAATAATAAAGCAAAAATACGTTTTTGTAAATTTACTATAGTGGGGCAGTAACCCCTTGACAGAATCTTAGCAGTGTGTCAGAAAAGAGAAGTCTAAGTGAGTTGGGGGTCAAGCAGTTTAAGGCAAGATTTTTGAGGCAAGGAACTGGTTCAGATTGAATAAAGTTTGTGATATATTAGTTCCAACTTGATAAATACAGCAAAGTGAGGGGCTTGAAATAAATCTTGATGAGTAAACTCTTATTTAATAAGCAAACTGTTTCCTCAGGCAAACAGACTATTGTTTCTGGTAAAATTAATCTATAGAAATATCTTGCAGTAAATACTGAAATTATTTCTGGTTACAGTCTTGTCTTTACCAAGCAAATTAAACTGGAGCAAGGTCAATTAGGTCATGTTTACAGAGTCCCTATACTGTTTAAACACAACCAAACAAAGAGAGTATTTTCAAAAACTGTATCAAAATAGAAAATATTTTTCAGTCTGTAAAAATTAAATAAAAATTTTTAATATTATAACTTTTATTTTAATAAAATGCTATCCACATTTTAATGTGTATAGTTTAAATTATAAAATAGTTCCATGAAGGCATAAGAAACATAAAAACAGCTGTAATAAAATATAAAATAACAACAATAAGAATATTTAAGCCCTTGATGGGAATAGGTACTGAACTTTCTTTATACTTTAATTCTGATGGGTCACAATTAAGAAAGACCCACATAAATGGAAATTGTACATTTAAGGGAATTCCCGTCAACTAAATCTACTTTCCATAATTTAGGAAAATTAAAGGAGACTTCCCTAAACTAACAGTTTTTTAATAATAATATCATTATCAGGTTTATCTGTAGAGTACAATCTGCAAGTAAAAGTCAGCTGGAAAAAAATGTTTTAAATAGCATCCCCTAAGACCAAGTCTCCTTGAACCAACAAATTAATCCCAATAAGATGTGACAGACAGATTTTAAAAATAATAATGGAGAGACTCTTTTGAGAAAATTTTCCATTAAAATTAAATCAATCAAAAGAAAAGGAAGCAGAAACAGTAAGAAATCAGTCTCATCCCCAGAATAGAAATAGATGTCGCAGACAATGTACATGAAAATTGTAACCTATTCTCAAGGAGAATTTTTTGTCATTTTATTTATTGAGTGGCTGTAGAATAAAGAAGCAGAAATGAAGAGAAAGTTTTAAGTGTGGCATATGGATGATAAGATATGATGAAGTACTACACAAAACTGTGAGGATGTGGAACAGAAAATGTTTGCATTTAGTTTGGGGGAAGGAGGTGAGGAGGGAAATTTATTTTTGGCTGGGGGTATAGCTGTATTTAGAGGGAAGCTAGTTAAAAAGAGAAGGGGCTATTAAATGGAAATAAAAGCCAGATATGCATTTGGGCCATGTTCCAGCAGCAAAGGAGGAGGCTGGCAAAGCAATTACATAAGACTAATGTGCTAAGAACCAATATACGCAGTCTAAAGTTTGTAAATAAATACTTCACTTGGTTTGTGTTATGCCCTTCTTTGTAATATCCAGAGCCTGGAATCAATGATTTTAGAGTGGGTTTCAGTATTTTTAGCAACTAATAAATAGGAATAGAACTAATTTAATTCTGTAGAACTATTCAATCATTATTTGAATGATAGGAATCACTTAATCCTACTGAATGGATGGAAGCATTATATAATTAAAATGATGTTACGGCAAAGCTCATAGTAAAAAGAGTGATACACTTAAGGAATTTACATAGAAAGAATTAACAAAGAAAATGAGTACAAATATGATTTATAAAAGAGATAGCATTGTCCAACCTCAGAAGTATAAGAATAAAAGAAAAAAAATGAGCAAAGTAATCTAAAAATGTTTTTTAAAGTACCTGAAACCTGAAAGATTTTATAATGCCTCCAAGTAAAAATAACAAGCAGGCAGCCATTTTAATACATAGTTTAATGAAAGGGTTAAATACCTAGGAAGAATTCACCAAGCTTCAAAAGTTTCCTCCTGCCCTCCCCCAAAACAATACTATAGCCTGAGTCAAAATTAGGACACTGTCAGATTTCTCCATTAAATAAACCAAATTGCAAGCCATGGAATTATATTTTCAGAACTATCAAACCAGTGTTCTAATCCTGATCATGTTTGTAAGAGTTCTTAACCTGTATGCAAAATATATCATGGGTTACATTGCATTTTCTACCTAAAAGGCCCATAGCTTTCATCAAATTAAACCACCTAACAACTATTACCCTTTTCTTGTTCATTTTGATGAACATCCAGTATGTGCTGTCTTGGTGAAAATCTCAAAGCACTGTCTTTCCCTAGCATACAGCCAACAGATGTGCATGTAACTTAACCTGAATCATTGAATTTTCTTCTCTCCCATCTCCTTCTCTCTTCTTTTATTAGTTCAACTAAAGTGATACTGCAAAACCTTTAAATACTATTATAATATAATGAAGCTCTTCAAAAGAGGCTATTAAGCCCTGGCCAGTGTGGCTCAGTTGATTGGAGCTTCGACCCCAACACCAGAAGTTCTTGGGTTCGATTCCCAGTCAGGGTACATAGGTTATGAGTTCAGTCCCCAGTCGGTGTATATATGGGAGGCAACCAATCAATGTCTCTCTCTCTCCTCCCCCTGTTCTAAAAATCAATAAACAAATACTCCCATGAAGATAAAACAAACAAACAGAAAAAAAAAAAAAAACGGCTGTTAAGAGAATAAGCAGAAAATCTACAAACTGAGAAAAAACTTGCAAATCACATCTTTGATAAAGGATTTGTATTCAGAATACATAAAGAACTCTCAAAATTTAATAACAAAAAAGCAACCCATTCTTTAAAAATAGGCAAAACATATAAAACTGTAGCCAAAGAAGTATAGAATAAAATTACAATAAAATAATATTTCCACCTATCAAAATGACAAATTGTTTGTTCCATACTTGCAAGAAAATGTAAGGACAAGCACGAATACTTTTGTAAAAATGTAAACTGGTAAAACTTTTCTGAAAGGAAATTTTGATGCCATGTATTTTAGAGCTTTAAATAGGTTCATATTTTTTGACTCATATATTCCCTTTTGTGTAAACTAAGGAAATAATAATACACATAGTCAAAGATATATATTTCAAAATATTCTTTATAGCTCTTTTAAGATAGCAGAGAATGAAAATAAGCTAAATGTACAATAGGAAAATTATTGTATAAAATATGATACAGGGATATAATAGTTTGGCAGCCACAAAAATATTTTCTGACATGAGAAAATACTGAATTTTTAATGTTAAGTAAATATATAGATATATATTTGTTTAAGAGTGTTAGTACACTCTACCTCACCATAGGAAACCATCAGCATTCAAATGCATAAAACGTTACCCTTGCTATTTATAAAACAAAAATTTCTGAATTATTTTTTAGGTTGTGGGTAACTTTATCTTCTTTATATTATATTTTGCAATGTTTTCTACAATAAACATATTTCCTTTATGTGGAAAGAGATGTTTTGTTTATTTTAGATAGTAGAGCAATCATCCAAGTTGGTGTTTTTCAGGCACTGATTCATCATCATAGGAAGAGGCAACAAGGCTGAAATGTAGATTCTTCCTTGTATCAATCTTTTTAAAACACAGATTAAGACTAGTAAACTCAATCAGAATGTTCTTCAAGGAAACTAGGTGAAGTGACTCAATTTCTAAAATCATATGTGAATATATTTTCAAGGTTGAGTTTGAGAACAGAGGGCAGGCAGGTTGAGTGAATCAATGATCTTCCCTTTGACAATGGAGGATGAAGGGAAAACATGTAAGGCTCAGGAATGGATTGACTAATAATTTTTATAAGAAAGTAAATTAGAGGTTGTTTTATTCAATTTTTTCTTTGTATAGATGGAGCATCTGAGACATTATTTCTATCTCCATGTTTAAAAATCTACTAATTCTGCTAGTTACTACTTTATTTCCCCAGATTCAAAATACTGTACCTACCACTCAGAGTTTCTTTGAGACTTGGGACATCTGACAGCTTTCTTATTTGTTACGGTACAAAGACAAATAAGGATGCAAAGGCAACCTGTACAATAATTAATGACAATGACAAATGTGGCCCAAAATATGTTGGAATCAGCCTCTGCTAATTTTATTTCTAAAAACCAGGTTCTTTTCAAATTGTACCTGAGTGATTTCTGTGCATTTTCTATCATGCCACCTCCCACGTGCTCCGTGTCTTATCATCAGCTTCTTCCTCACACTGCTACTTTGATGCTGATGCCCCTCCTAAGATCTACCTTTGATTAATATATGTCCTTATCCAGTGTCTGCCTCTGCTACCACCATCTCACCTCAGAGAAATAACTCTGCCTATTCATTGTGTACTCTATCATACATGTTGGCCAGGCACTTCTCTTTAATTCCCTATCGCACACCACCAACCCCACAGTTAAAGAGGAAACTTAAATTTGTAACATGTCTTTTGAAGAATCAGGGAAACATCAGGGAACCTCACCCACCCATACCCATCATTTGAATAAATCATACAGAAGTAGACCCAATGAATTTTCTCCATAAAATAAGGGGGGAGGAAAGGAGGGCTGTTAATTGTACAACCCATTCCCCCTACTCCACTATGTACACTAATGAGCAAATAAGACATCACCTTGCCAAATATCCAGAATCTTACTTTCTCATGAATGCCCATATCCTTCTCAATAATCTAAATCTTAAAATCTTTTTAAACCAGAGATGAAAATGTGTTTCCCATCACTGGGCTTTATGACCTTGGCTCATCTAGATATTTGCCATTTCTGATATTTGCCATTCCTTTTGTTTGAATATTTACATTTGTAATACTGGAATATAGGTATTCTATTGCAAGTTCTTACATTTGTTTCATTTATCTAAATTCTATCTCCACAGCTAGATGGCTAATACTCCAAGGACAGAAACTACTACATCTTTTTTATTCTACATAGAACTTCGCATAGTACTGGACAAATAGGCTTTTGATACTCAAAGACTTAAGTGAATTTGACTTACAGCACTAGGATATTATGAGATTTGAAATATAAAGGTAATGGTCTTCAAATGATTATTCTTTCTTTGGTGATTTAATTTAAATGCTTTAGCCCTAAATATAAGAGTGAGCATAAATCATTGTAAACACTATCAGAAAACAATAAGGAATAAAGTCCAAGACTGGAGAATAAATAACTATGTACACATATGATTAATTATTTGAATTTTACAATTCTGTGTTAGTTACTTTCTTTATAGAACTTGCTTAAGATTTTAATAACAAAAGCAGTCTTTGAAAATTTCATTCAATTTTAATGTCAGTTCAAAAAATGCATGGATCAGTAGTAGTATTCTAAGCACATTAACCTACTGATTATCATCAAAAACAACAACTCTAACGTTCATTCACTGGAACAAGGACAAATAGAATAGAAAACTGTTCAGTTCCAGACTCAGGCAATTAGTTTTAAGTATGTCTAGATGAATCATGCTATGAGAAATAAATGCACTGAATGGTAACTGTGAAAAAAGATAAATTGCAAAAGAAGCCAAGGTGTAAGTAAATATCCTAACAGAAGGCACTTGAAAATAAATTATACTATTATTGGAGGGCTCAAAATATACCATCTATTAAATATTATTTTTGAACTTCCATACTGTCCCCATGGTAATAGTCCAGGACAAGTCAGATAGAAAATTTAAATTAAGAGCCCATAGATTGAGCAGAAAGAACAAATATCCACAAGTC
This sequence comes from Miniopterus schreibersii, assembly GCF_964146895.1. NCBI lineage: Eukaryota > Metazoa > Chordata > Mammalia > Chiroptera > Miniopteridae > Miniopterus > Miniopterus schreibersii. The sequence goes on along the minus strand of NC_138107.1, from coordinate 49,947,541 downwards.
CCTAACCTAACTGAGAAAATAAAATTTAGCATTCATTTAAGAAAAATAAGCCTTTTTTCATGAGCAGGATATGGGGTAATCTGAAAATAACCAGACAATATTTTGCTTAAGGATATGAATATAGATGGTCCACAACTTATCGTAGTTAGATTTATGATTTTTTTGACTTTATGACAGTGTGAAACGATATGCATTTGGCAGGCCCATACTTCAAATATGAATTTTTATTTTTTCCCAGGCTAGTAATAAGAAAAATCCACCCTGAAGGCTCCAGAGCCAGCACACCTGGTAGACAGTTTCAGACCACATCGAAGTACCACCCAACCAGCACCACAAGGGACACACTCATGGGGCAGACTCAGCAGGCACCAGAGCCTTGCTGAAGTAAGTCCTGCTCTGTGGGGACAGCCTCTGCAGAGCTAATCTTCCACGGTGGTCATGCCAGTCTTTGCAGCTCATTGGCCTGGAAGATAAAGCCTCTCATTGAGATGCCAACAGCAATCAAGGCTCAGCCACAGAGGGTGCACGCAGCTCACACAGGGGCTCACCTGGAGTGCCCAGCTTAGGTGAACGAGGGGGCTGTGCCACTGGACTCTACAGGACACCTGCTACATAAGGCCACTCTACCAAACCCGGAGACACAGCAGCTCTACCTCTTACATAGAAACACACACAGGGAGAAAGCCAAAATGAGGAGACACCAAAATATGACCTAAAAGAAAGAAGAGAACAAAACTCCAGGAAAAAGAACTAAACAAATGGAGACGAGCGATCGACTAGGTGCAGAGTTCAAAACACTAGCTATAAGGATGCTCCATGAACTCAGGGGAAGAGCATGTGAACTTAGAGAGAACTTCAACAGCATTTTAAAAACAACAACATGGAGACCATAAAAAAGAACCAGTCAGAAATGAAGAATATACTAACTGAAATGAAGAATAATTTACAGGGAACAAACAGTAGAGTAGATGAAGCCAAGAATCAAATCAGTGATTTGGAATATAAGGAACCAGAAACACCCGATCAGAACAGCAAAAAGTAAAATAAATTAAAAAAAAAAAAAAAAGACTGTCAGCTGGGACAACTTCAAGTGTACCAACATTTGCATCATGGGGGTGACATTAAGAGAAGACAGCAATAAATTGAAAACCTATTTTAAAAAATAATGACAGAAAATGTTCCTAACCTGGTGAAGGAAATAGACATACAAGTTCAAGAGGTGCAGAAAGTCCCAAACAAGATGAATCCAAAGAGGCCCACACCAAGACACTTCATAACTTAAATGCCAAAGGTTAAAGACAAAGAGAAAATCTTAAAAGCAGCAAGAGAAAAGCAATTAGTTACCTGCAAAGAAGTTCCCATAAGACTGTCAGCTGATTTCTCAATAGAAACTTTGCAGGCCAGAAGAGAGTGGCAAGAAATATTCAAAGTGATGAAAAGCAAGAACCTACAACAAAGATTATTCTACCCAGCAAAGGTATCATTTAGAACTAGATAAAGAGCTTCACAGATAAGAAAAAGCTAAAGGAGTTCATCACCACCCAACCAGTATTATATAAAATGTTAAGGCTCTTCTTTAAAAAGAAGAAAAAAGATAAAAAATAAGAATACAATGGCAATAAATACATATCTATCAACAGTTGAGTCTAAAAATCAAAATCAACAAACAAGCAGAACAGAAAGAGACTCATAGATACACAGAACATTTTGATGGTTGCCAGATGGAAGGGGATTCGGGGGATGGGTGAAAAGGTGAAGGGCTTAAGCAGTACAAATTGGTTGTTACAGAGTAATCATGGGAATATAAATTTCAGCATAGGGAATATAATCAATAATATTCTAATAACTATGTATGATGTCAGACGGGTACAGTATTTATCAGGATGATCATTTAGTAAGTTGAATCACAGGGATATATATCTGAAGCTAATATAATATTGTGTGTCAACTGTAATTGATAAATTAAAAAATGATTAAAATAAAAAATTTTAATTAAATGTACTTATATTAACAGAGGTGTGAATTTTATAAAACCTATTTTGTCTAATTGTATAAGTAAAGTATCATCTTTAATATATAAAGTACTAAACTGTCATCAGAAGGGAATAAAGCCTGTAATTTTTTTCGGTAGAGATGAAATGTTAATGCTACTGCACCCTGCTTTCTTACTTGATTTTCTTTATGCCTCTCTCACCCCCCAATTGCAAGATGATTGGTCGTGATTAAGTGTTTAATTCATGGGACATTCTGACCCCCACAAAAAAAAAATCAAATTCATGTCCTTGGCCTCATTAGAACAGTTTCACTAATCATCATTATTCAAATTTATGTTTTAAAAATTCCAATAGCAATTATTCTCTGTACAATTCTTTTGGTAATTAATCATGTACTGCTTTGTTTTAAACCTATTGTTCTCTCAAACTGTTTCTTTAACTATTTTGTTATTTATCTTAATGATACAGTTCACCTTTCAGATTATCACACAATTGTCTTCCTAACGCACAGATATTATTATCATGTTATTGCCCTTATCAAAAGCAATGAAAGGCACATTCCTGAGATCTCCTCTGACTTCAAGCTCCTTGGTTCCACTGAATTGGCCCATTTTAGAGATGATGACCCTATTCCACCTGCACTCTCTGTCCTTCCCCTCAGGAACCCTGAGGTAGTCAGAATGATGGGTCCCCAAAGGTGATCAAATGCAAATCCCTAGAACCTGTGAATGTTACATTGCATGGAAAAAGGGGATTTGAAATTGTGAATAAGAATTTTGAGATGGAGAAATTATCCTGGATTATGTAAGTAGGTCCAATGTGATCATAAGTATCCTTATCAGGGAAAGAGAGAAGCAGGAGAGTGAGAGTTGGAGAAGGAGATATGATGACAAAAGCAGAGGTCAGAGAGAGAGAAAGACAGATTTGAAATGGGATACTGATGCTGTTACTTTGAAGGGTCTTAAGTCAAAGAATGTGGGAAGCCTCTAGAACCTGGAAACGACAAGGTACACATTTTCCCCTACACCCTCCAGAAGGAACCAGCTCTGCTGACACCTTCATTTTAGCCCCCAAAGTACCTATTTTTAGACTTCTGACCTCCAGAGCTATAAGATAATAGATTTGTATTGTTTTAAGCCACTAAGCCTTGTGGTAATCTGTCACAGAAGCAAGAAACTAATACAAACCCATCTGTAGAAATCAGTCCCTTCTTTCAATTTGTAAAATAGAACATTCAAAACTTGACTGAATTTTGGGGAAATAGAGAAGGGAGTTTATATTTCAGAATAATAAACATTAGACTTCTCTGCTTTTAAGAATACTCACCCACTCTTTTTCTCTTTCCCTCTCTGTTGAGCTTTTTCTCCTTCCCTCAAATTCCTGTTAATGTCTAATAAGTAGGAGTTAAGGTTTTCTTGTGTTTGACACCTGATAATCCATGCCCTTAGGATCTCACACCAGGCAAATTCATCAAAGCATTTCCTTAATAAAACCAAAGGAACTCTGATACCAGTTGTTAAAGTAAAAGTTTTTTACATCTCTCTGTATAAAGTACATGAAACAGCTATCTTACCATATATGTCATTTTTACTTTTTCAAGTTCCTTTCTTATGGTGGGTGCTCACCATATGTTTCTTTAAATTTACTTGAGCAAGAATTCTGAAATTTTTAGCTACATGTAAATTTTTTAGCCACATTTATGGTTATATAACTTTTAGATTCTCCTGCTGAAGGTTGCTGGAATTGCTTTTGAATTTCCTGTCAGGAAGCGTTCAATGGATTTAAACTTAATAGGACATTATTTTTACTTGATGGTTAACATGGAATTACATGTTACCTCACCTGATACTCTGTGACTGATGGTACCTATTTTCAAAATGTTTGCCTGTCTTTTTTTCTCTGCTTCTTCTTTCTCATAACCTGGTTAGGTCTCTGAATTAGAATTATGATCATAACTGAGGTTTTTAGAGGAAGACATATACCAGGGCCCAAGGGATTACATTGGTTTGCATCAACCAACAGGTCTGGGAATATGGACAGCTAGAAAGCCATCATCAAAGCAGGTAGTCAACATCTAAGCACAAATCTTGATAAAGGAGTACCAGAAATACTATAGGATACTTCCATTATGTCAATTTCTTGTCCTTACTTCCTAACTCCTTAGAAAGTTAATAGCAAAATCATTAAATGCGACCACTATAAGGTAGGTCTGGACTGCCTGGAGTTTTTCTTATCTTTTGTATTTAGAAGAAAAGTATGTAATTGGTTTGACAGGAAGGAACCAAAAATGTTGTTATGAAGGAATTTTTTCATAAATGTCATACTCCAACTCAAGGTAAAGAAATATGGTGTGTAAACCAAAGTCTGCATTTAATTTCATATTACCTGAGTTGAGTGGGCACATCCTACACATGGAAAGAATGCCTTTTGATATCTGATGCTAGAATATCCCATTCAAACCACGGTTTGATTTTGGAGATTTAAAGACTGGAACAGTTGAAGCATGATTAATAGTGATTATTTAGATAATCAAAATTTCAAAAGGCATAGATAATATTTGATCATTTACGCAAAATCTCATAATTCAACTGTTCCAATCTTTAAATCTCCAAAATAAAACTGGCAAATCTCAACTCTCCACCAATTTCTCATCTACATTCAACGGACAAAAATATAGAAACATGAGATTATTATTAAAATAAACGGAAAGCCAATAGCAACAGATAGACTTAAGACAGTAGAGCGAATGCTATCAAATGAACACACCTCAATGTTACATATTGTTTCCGTGTGAAAAAATACGTTATATAGTATTGTCCCTGCCTCAGTGACATGGCACTGGCACTCTCCACTTACATGAACACTCTTGTGACTGCTCACAACCTTTTGCTGTCATAAGCTTCTCTCAAAAGGTGTTTTGTTGGTTTATTTGTTTTGTTTTCATTGTCTCCTATTCTGCTGCTGCCTGTTTTCCTTTGCTAGAAAAGTTGATACCACCAAGCATGTTCCAAGTGTATTGCTGAAGAGTAGTCTACTGTAATATATGCCAAAATTTAGTTGTTAATTCACATTTTGATAGGCAGTTGAGTAGTTTCCAGGTTTTAGCTATGGCAAATAGTATTGCTATGAATACACGCACATGCTTTGACTTCTTTTGGTAAATACCTAGAAATGAAATGGTTGGATTATATTGAAGGTACATGTTTAACTTCTTAAGAACTGTCAAACCAGTGTCAAAAGAGGTTGTACCATTTTTATATTCTGATCAACAGTGTATAAGAGCTTCATTTCCTAAACACCTTCACCAAAATCAGTCTTTTTAGTTTTAGCCATTCTAGTAAGAGTGTATTGGTTTCAATTTGCATTTCCCTAATTGCTAATGATATTAAGCATTTTTCATGTGCTTATTTACCATTTGTAAATATTCTTTGATGAAGTTCTGTTCAAATGTTTTTGTTTATTTTGGTAAGGTGCTTTCTTGCTATTGAGTTTTGAAAGTTCTTTATACTTTCTGGCTACAAGTAACTTATCAAATATATGATTTGTGCATATTTTCTACCTAGACCATAAACTTGTTTCATTCACCAAGAATGTCTCTTGTGAAGCAAAAATGATTAATTTTGATGTTCAATGTATCAATTTTTTGTTAATGAATGGTACCTTTGTTGTCACATCCAAGAAAGTATCATGCAACCAAATGTTTTCTCCCATGCTTTTTTTGTGTCTACTGAAATAATCACATGATTTTTCTTGGTTAGTTTGTTAAATTACATTGGTGGTTTGTTAAATTACACTATTTCAAACGTTAAATCAGTTTTGCTTTTCTGGAATAAATCCCACTTGATCATGATATATTATCTTTTTTTATTATATTTGCAACTTTTATTTAAAATTTTCACCTATGTTTATGAGGAATAGTGACCCATAGTTTTATTTTTACATAATATTTTTTTGTTTTGGTATCAGAGTAATTTGTGCCTCATAGAATGAATTGGGAAGAGACTCCTCCTTTTTAATTTTCTGGAGATGTTTGTGGAGAATTGGTATTACTTTTTTCTTAAGTGTTTAGAGGAAATCACCAGTGAGCCATATGAGACTGGAGTTTCACTGTAGGAAGGTTTTTAACTGCAAATTCTATTTGTTTCACAGGTAAACATCTAATTTCAGTTATTTTTTTCTTCCTTAATGAGTTTGGTGGTTTACGTCTGAATGAATTTTTCATTCCATCTAAGCTGTCCAATTTATTGGCATAATGTTGTTCTTAATTGTTAAATCAGAAACTTCATAAGTCAGAGAGCTTACCTTACGTGCAAGCTCACAAGTTAGCCTGTCATTGTATTAGATATCTATCATCTATCATCTATCTATCTATCTATCATCTATCTATCTATCTATCTATCTATCTATCTATCTATCTATCTATCTATCTATCTATCATCATCTATCTATCTATCTATCTATCTATCTATCTATCTATCTATCTATCTATCTATCATCTATCTATCTATCATCTATCTATCTATCATCTATCTATCTATCTATCTATCTATCATCTATCTATCTATCATCTATCTATCTATCTATCTATCTATCTATCTATCTATCTATCTATCTTCTATCTATCTATCATCTATCTATCTATCTATCTATCTATCTATCTATCATCTATCTATCTATCTATCTATCTATCATCTATCTATCTATCATCTATCTATCTATCTATCTATCTATCTATCTATCTATCTATCTATCTATCTATCTATCATCTATCATCATCTATCTATCTATCATCATCTATCATCTATCATCTATCTATCTATCTATAGAGAGAGATACCTTGACAGAAGAAACATGATTTTTAGGATAAGAGAAAGGTTATTACAGCCCAAACAGCCAGAGTAGCATCCTAGTGCCAGTTCCCTTGCCCCAGTTTTCACTTAGCTACACAAATGAGAGCTAGGTATTACCTGGGCATGCAACAGAGGTGTACAACAGGAGAGGAATCTTAAAATTATGAGTCTTGAAACTTATAGGAGATGGTGGCACATATGATCATTCTGCCCTCTAGAAAAGAGGGAGTCATTTATTCTGAAATGTTAACAAATCCTCTCCAGAGAAGACAGGGAAGGTCTTTATGTTTATTAACTAGAAATATAAACAAATGTCTTCAAAGGAGACAAGTTTCTAAATGCCTAGTTTCCAAGGCCTTTGCTATTCAAACAAGCTCCCTTGATTTGAAGACCTGAACCATGCAAAATCATGAAAATTTCATAGAGAACTGTCTACTAACACTAAATGTCACACATTCTATTATAAACATGATTAATTCCTGTTTTTAGGGGAGGCCACTCCAAAATCCATTCAGCTATTACATCAAGAGGCAATATCATGAGACCATTGCTGCCTTAAGGATGACCAGGCCTTTTCCAAGTTAATTAGAGGAGTCTGCTTCAGGGGTACATAATGATTTTATTTTGTAGTTCTGCAATCCAATAAGGCATTGTCATCATCTTTATGTTGTAGAGTGAAGCTCCACATCTGGTTTCCAGTCAGAAGAAGGTAAGAATATAAAAAAGACCTAGTTACTCCCTTAATGAACTGGTAGCCAGCCTCCAAAGATGACCCAGAATGAGTCCCACCTCCTAGTTTCCAAGCCCTTTTGTAGTACTCTCCCATACTGAATAGAGCTAACCTGTGTAACCAATATAGTATTGTGGCAATGGTAGCATATGACTTTTGAGGCCAAGTCACAAAAGATATGGCAGCTTCTATCTCACTCTCTGAGTCACTTGCTATGGAGAAAACCAGCTTCCATGTTATAAAGATACTGAACTGGTCTTTTGTGAGGTCCATGTGGTAAGGAACTAAGTCATCCTACCAAAGGCCATCTAAGTGAGTTATCTTAGAAGTAGAACATCCAGCCCCAGCCAACCCTTCAGATGACGACAGTCCCCACTGCATCCTGATTGCAAGCTCATGAAGGACCCTGATTTGGAACCACACAGTGGAGCCATTCTGAATTCACAAACCTCAGAAACTATATGAGATAATAAATGTGTGATATTGTAATTTATAATAAATATATATTTGGTCTTCATCCGCTATTCATGTTACAGAGCTACTAAAATATTTGTAACTTCCTATACAAGAGCCATAGAGGCATCTTTTGCTATAATACTTGGTCCTTTGTCTTCAGTTCCTGAAACAGCTTCAAAGTAATAACAGTGAAATGTGTGTCTTCTGTTTCTATACAGCAAGCTCATTTTAACCACACATGAGCTTATATTAATGAGCTGATTTTTGGAAAGCCCTTGAGTAATCTAAGGATGGGGACTGGCTGCCAGAGGAACCAACCTTGTGATTAGAAGGTTGAAACTTTCAGCTCCAACCCTCAACCCCCACGGAGGGGAGAGAGACTGGAAATTGAGTTCAACAGCCAATGGCCAATAATTTAATAAAATATGCCTATCCAATGAAGTTTCCATAAAAACCAGAAGGACTGGGTTTGGGTAGCTTCTGGGCTGATGAACATGTAGAGATGCTGAGAGGAAGGTTCCCCACAGAGGGCATGGGAGCTTTGCACCCCTCTCCATATACCTTACCCTATGCATTTCTTCCACCTTGCTGTTCCTAAGTTAAAAAAAAAACAAACAAAAAAAACCCACCTAGTTATATAGCAAGTAATTTGTTTTCCTGAGTTCTGGGAGCTGCTCTAGTAAATTAATCAAATCCAAGGATGGGTTTGGGGCTAGTAAGAAACACAGTTAACAATGTGAACTTGAGATTGGCATCTGAAGTGTGTGGGGGAAGGTAGTGCAATCTTGTAATACTAAATCCTTAATCTGTGGGATCTGACACTATTTCCAGGTAGATAGTATCAGAGTAGAGTTAAATAGTAGGACAATCAGCTTGTATTGGAGCCTTGCTTGATGTGTGGAAACCCCACACATCTAATGTCAGAGTGAAGTAGAGTTATAGTATTGAGAGTAGAGGAGACACACAGGAATGTGTGCTTTTCCCTTACAAAATGTTTACTGTTCTTTTTTATTACAATTTTTTACACAGCAAAAGGTACGAATACAATAATGGAGTGCATTACTTCCACTCACATTTCATTGGTGAGAATTTAGTTACTTTGACCACATATAAGCAAGAGAATCTAGAAAATGTAGTTTACCCATATAGCCAGTAACAAAGGGAGAACAGATTTTGGTGGAATGCTGGAATTCTCTGCAAAACACATTCTAATATATGGACATTATCTGACTTAGCCTGTTTCTCCAACTATGTTATGGAAATGGATGCTCAAATTTCAGTGACAATTAGCTACTATGCCATTGCTAACTGTATAAAATGCCCACACACGAACCAAAGAGTTGAGGCACAGAGACAGGATTAAATTCTACTAGTATGGTGACCATCATGGTACACAAATAGATGGGAGAGACAGTTCTCAGAAGATATGTGCAGGGTGGTACTGGGTAGACAGTTCCATAGATACACACTACATTTTTCAGTCAATAGCTATAGAATGAATGAATAATTAAATTGGAATTTTATACAAAAATTGTTTGAAATATAAAACTGTTAATAGGCATGAGATAGAGGTATATGTCATGACATGGAAAGAGGTCAGTGCTATACTGTTAAGTGATAAAAGAAGATTATAGAATAGTCTGTATAAAATGACCTACCTGTAAAACAAAATAAATGAATATTAATAAATGTATATATATGAGAAAATCTTGAAAAAAATGTACCTCAAACTGTTAATAATAGCTGCCTCTGAGGACATTCACTTTATGCACTGCTATTGTCTGATTTTTTTAACTATGTGTTTTATACACACTGAATTACTTAAATTGTTTACAATAAATATCTATTCCTTTTATAGGATTATGTAGTAATAAAAAGCATAAAGGTCAATAAAAATAAATATATTCTTTGGAAAAAAAGGTTTTCTAAAATGCTTCACAAATCTGTCTCTTTCTCTCCATTGCATGCTACTTCCTTAGTTCTATTCTTTGTCATTTATTACCTACTAGAGTAGAATAGAGTGAGTTCCAAGGTAAATCTCTATCTATGACCTCCTAATCACCTTCAGTCCCCAACTCTGCTCTTCCTCTCCTGCAACAGCCAAGAACCAGTTTACATTTGGGATTTTAAATTTGTTTTTAATCCTTAATATTCCTAGAGAAAACACCAAAAATAAATAAACAAACAAGCTTTTCGCCTTTCCTATGCCTTTTGATATATCATTTTTGGGTTCTAATTTGAATGTACTTAAATCCTGCACAGAATTAAATTCTAATTATGCATTCATTTACCTTTTATTCCTTAAAAGTAGGTTTCCTTCCCCTGAGTTTATAGTAGCAGGCTGATAAAGGCCTGCTCTTATGTGCAGTTTTATTAAATTAATACACATTCAATGGAAACATTCAGATCTGATTATTTTACTATTCATAATATGTAATTTGTTTCCTTTGAGAATCGTTTATTCTTCCAACAAATAACTTCAAATAAAATACAATAGCAAAAGATTGAATACATGGATAGACCCTTTCTTTATGAGAAAATATAAATGCTTATTAAAAATATTAACTTTTCCCATAAGAACTTCTTAAACATCAGTTCTAAAAAGATAAAGTAAAAGAAATTTTTTATAACTATTAACATTTGTAGCAGTTTAAACTGAAATAAGATTCTTATATGAAAATGGTTACTTTTTATTGTTTATATCTTCAGATTCATTGCCACTATATTGTTTTGGCTGCTAGCTATGACCTAGTTTTCATTTGTTTTTATGCTTTATTGTTTTTTTAATCTAATGGCATAATACAAAATACTGATATTTATTTTAAATAACATCAAGATTTTTATATGACATACTAGAAAAAAATCTGAGTATCAATGAATATAAATTTGAAGTAGTAACTGAGGCAGGAAGACATTTGGTGCATTCAAGGAGGCAGGATGGTTAAAGCAAAGAGAAGGAGTGAGGGTGCACATAGAAGGTAAGGTCAAAAGATAATCAAGGGCAAGACATAGGGCATAGAGGACTTTAGATTTTATCGTACACATGATGGGAGGCCATTCAAGACATTCTGGCTGCCCTGTGGTGAGCAAGACTGAAATTAGTGTAGTGAGGACGGTGGCTTGACCTAGCTTGCTGTGCAATGGGTGGTAAAGTCTGGTTAGATTCTGGAGATATAGATACCTATGGATACCTGTTGTTAATATTATACCCCATCTGCTTTATCATTTGCTTCTCTCCTCCCTCTCTCCCTCCCTGCCCCTCTCTCTCTCTCTCTTGTGTGTCTCTCTCATATATATAGGGAAAAGCGAATGATAAGTAGAATATATATATATACATATATATATATATATTCTCTTCCTCTGAACTATTTGAGGATAAATTATGTTCATCATACATCATGTATTTCCCAAGAATAGGGATCACCTCTTATACAACTACAGGTGGTAAGAATAAAAGACCAGTATATGTAAACCACAGGGACATATAGTTTAGTTCCATATGAAAAACATTCATTCATTCATTAACTTTAATATTGATACAATATCTAATTTTTTCTGACTCAGCATTTGTATTCCAATCTTTTCAGTTGACCCAGTAATGTCCTTTATAGTACTATTTCCCTCCTGTACAGGATCCAGTATTTCATTCAGTTGTCATGTCTTTTTAGGCTCTTTTAATATGGAACATTTCAATAAACTTTATTTTTTATTATATATTTTTAAGATAGAGACAACTGACAGGATTGAACATTTATACAGATAGAGTTGATGGGTCTTTGAGGGAACTGAGTATTACTCTAAGATTCTGGCTTGAGAAACTGAAAGGATCTCATTTCTCATGATAACTAATACAGCAAAGATGGGGGACAGGTGGTAAGAATAAAAGACCAGTGTATGTAAACCACAGGGACATATAGTTTAGTTCCATATGAAAAACATTCATTCATTCACCCACTTGCTTATCCACTTATTCATTTATAAAAGAAATACTTTTTAAGAGACAAATATTCCAAGTGGCTTTACTAGATGCTGGAGCCAAGTGTTAGGCAGTATTTCTTTAGCATACATAGGGTGGGTAAAAGCAGGTTTACAGTTGTGAGTATAAGAAATACAGTTTATTCTTGTATTATTATTTATTATTATATTATTTATTTGCATTACAACTGTAAAACTACTTTTGTCCACCCCATATTCTACTATTTACTTACAGTCTCTATTTATTCTTATTGGCTCTGTGTCCATTGAGATGGCTTGGTAGCCAGATTGTCAAATATTTTTAATATCATCCTTCTGCTTGGGGAGCAGCAAGTCTCTAACCCTTCCTTTGGGGAAGACACAGACTAAGGGAGGAGATTATAGTCGGGGTCATTCAATACCATAAGGAGCACAAGAGGTCCAAGCTCTGAAACTGACTCAAATTATGCTTAGATTTAATACCATGCAAGCACAACACATAGCTTGATTTCTACGTAGTCTAATAACCTGTAAGTTTTCTTCTCTTATTCCTTCTAAATCTTACAGTTAAAGTCACTTAACCCTCACTCAGAAGTTCACTTTCATCTGAGATTCTGAAAGCGGTCTTCACTGGAGAGTGTTAGGAGGAGCCCTAAATAAATTTGGTTTAATTCAACACACTTATTTTTATATTTACTCTAAGCTTGGCACTGTGCAAATCACTGATGACAAGATAAATAACCACAAAGATAAATAAACCACAGGCTTTATTCTTGAAGTGATTGTAGTCTAGTGCAGAGGTCCCTTCAATGTTAATGTGCGTAAGAATCGCCAGGGAAGTTGTTAAAGCTGTAGGACCTGGCCGCACTCCCAGAGGTTCTCATTCATTAGGTCTTTTAGGTGATTCAGAGTGAGTGCTCTCTCTCTGGAAACATTTGTCTGAGGGCCATGCACAGAACAGATACTTCAATACAGCTTCAAAGTGCTATGTTTATTTAGTAGTTAAAACCATAGATGCCAGCACTAAGAGATCTGGATTTGAATCTAGCACTACACCTTACTACTTGTATCAAACTGGATAAGTTATTTGGTCTCTCTATATCTCTACAAAATCTTACCATGCTTAAAATCGATGAGTCTACAGGCATGGACTAAAGCTTACTGTTTTACTAAGAAGGTACTATTTTGTTTGACTGAGAAGGTACTATAACAAAATGCCTCATTGTAACAAAGGGACTTGGGAATCAGTGTCAGTCAAGGAGGAAATGGAGAGATCTAGAGTCTGTATGGATGAAGAGAGATTTTGAAAGGGATAATCAGAGATATCTAATGAATAAGCTTGCTTAAAGTTTGCTCTGTTGTGTGCAAGACAGGTTTCCCAAAGAAAACTTCATAACATTGACATTACTAACCGATGTTTCTGAAGTTGGACTTGTTTTTGCAGGGGATGCCTGAAGTGTTGAGTCTTCTCAAAGTGGGCTGGGTGCAAGAGAAGAGGCTGTTCAGAGGGTAGAGTTGGCTTTTTGTTACGCAAGTAAAAGGCAAATAGACTGGCACATAATAAACCTCCAATAAATGGTAGCTATGCCTTGTCCTTAGTTCTTTCCTGTCCACCCTCATCCCCACTCTCTATTGCTACTCTGTCCTTAAGTATTCCAGTTAGCTTTCAAGAAGCCTCTTACATTGCTACTATTTTTCCTGGCATACATCCGCTTTGCAACTCCTGACATTAAACTAATACCTAAAGGTACCACTTCCCTTATCAATTTCTCTCACAGAAAGAACTTGGTCATTCCCTTAACAGGTACTTACTGAGCAAATACCCTGTGCTGACCACTGTGCTAGGCACAAAAATAGGACAATGGAAAAAATAACCTCTCACAGAGGTTATAAACGAGGGGAGGAGCAGACATCTAACAATAACACAAGTACGTACCTAATTACAAATAAGGTAAGTGATAAAAAAAGAGAAGTTCAATGCTCTATGAGAATATACAATAAAAGCATCTATTCTAGTGTGGATGATAAGAAAGTCCCCCCAGTTTAAAAAATATTATATTTGTTGAGCACCTATATGTCTCAGATAGTGGTAGCAGCTATTATATATGACATAATATATAGGTATAGGTGATAAAGAACATAGAGGGAAATTAGCATTTACAGTAGAGTGTGATATCTGATATGTAAAAAATAAGCACAAGGGCAGTTGAATAAGTGCTAGGAATCAGGGAAAACTTTCTAAAAAATAAATTTAAAAAAAGGTAGCTATTATTCTTATAATGCCATGTGTTCTAAAAAGGAACATGTCATGGATTAAATGATGACCCCCCCCCAAACAGATATGTCCACATCCTAATCTCAGAACCTATGAATATTGCTTTATATGGCAAAAGAGTACATGTCACCTTATATGCAAAAGGCATGATTAAGATTTTGAGAGGAGGAATTTATCTTGAATTATTAGGGTTGGCCCTAAATGCAATCACATTCCTTCTTATAAATATGAGGCAGAGTTTTGAGGCCTAAGCAGCAGCAGCAATGTGACCACAGAGGCTGGAGCCACAGGTCAAGAAATCCTGGAGCGACCAGAAAATGAAAGAAGCAAGAAACACATTTTCCTGGAAAGCCATTGGAGGGAGCACAGCCTGGCTAACACCTTGATTTCAGTTTTCTAGTCTCCAGAACTGTGAAAGAATACATTTCTGGTTTTTGTTGTTGTTTTCAGTCATCTAGTTTGAGTTAATTTGTTACAGCTGCCACAGAAAACTAACACAAAAACCTTAAAGGGAGTGAAAGATCCCAGTTACCACTATATATAAAATATCAATTAAAAAAAAAAAGGACACCAGACATGAAACAGCATAATTTTTTTCTGAGATTCTACTGTGTAGCTGGGCTGAGGTAAGATATGAAATCAGAGCTAGAGGTAAGTTCAGTTAGGTCCTTGAATGACACAACTAAAAAGCCAGAATGTCTCCAGACCCCTGGTACTTAGTGTGGTTCTTGGAACAGCAGCTGGGGTGGCAGCATTACCTTATAGGTGTTTAAAAATGCAGAACTGGGGGCTACATTCCAACCCTACTCATGTAGAATCTTCTTTTATTTTATTTTATTGATTTCAGAGAGAGGAAGGACGAGGGAGAGAGAAATAGAAACGTCAAGGATGAGTCATTGATCGGCTGCCTCCTACACGTCCCCTACTGAGGATTGGGCCCCCAGCACGGGCATGTGTCCTGGATGGGAATCAAACCATGACCTCCTGGTTCATAGGTCAACACTCAACCACTGAGCCACAGTCACCATGCTAGAATCTTCATTTTAATAAGATTCCTGGGTCATTTGTATGCACGCTAACATTTGAGAAACATGCCTCTAGGGCAAGGCTATTTGGGAGATTTTGGAAGATTTAAAGCAGATAAGTGACACGGTAATATTTGCATTTTAGGTCAACCAATCTGGTGGATTATGAAGAACAGACTTAATAGGATAAAAATCAAGGCATAAACAAGTGATTGCAACAGTACTTGTAAGAAATTATGGAGTTTTGAATGAAGATGTTGCTAATAGAGATGGAAAATATTGACACAATATTTAGAAATATTTGGACCCTGGTCTGATAGGCACTAATGCTCCTCACATCTAGGTTCTATAATGTGGCCCAGTTCTTTGTATTTCTATTTTAATGGGATCTTAGAATGGGATTCTCCCTGTGAGAGTTTCTGTTGAAGCACTAACAGATGACAGGATGCCCAAGTGAGAGTGAGAGACATTCTCCCTTCCATATGCAGGTTGACAAAAGAAATGGATTCAAGAAACTGATACATGATTCTTTGAGCCTTCAACCAGATCAAGGATATAAAAACATGTCAAAGAATTACAGGAGAAACTTCTTTGGAGGGCTGCCACTGCGTTGTGAGTACCCACCCTCTGTGGGGAATAGACGTAGCTGAGTATGGCCTTTTAACTAGAAGTCTATTGAGGGGTTCAGCCAGTGGACTATGGAAGAACTTTGAAATGAGTTTTCTGAAGGTGGAAAATGCAAAGAACTAGTGTTGTACTGATGCCACAAAAAGTTTTAGTGGACTATAGACTGAGGTCTGACTCCACCTCTACTCCAGGAAATGTCAAGGCTAAGAGGATGACTGCTGCTTGGTGGTGGAGCCAGAAGAATGCTGATGCTTCAGGACTGGTCATCATTCCTAAAACTTAGCAGGACAAGGGATGTAAGCCAGGGAGAAGAGGGCTAGAGTTCTGGGACATATATCAGTTGGGGGCAGTAGAAACCCCTATTCATTCTGTGGGAGGAGGTCTCAACACACAAACTTGCTATTGGTAGGATATAGTTGTCTACTTCCAGAGTCTCAAGCAGTGAGAAGATATTATACAATACCTCCTTTTACAAAGGAAGTAATTATAATTAGTGCTACACACATAATAAAAAATTGTTGGTAATCTTGTTTTGCTTATATACAGGATGGGGTAAAAGTAGGCTTAGAGTTGTGATTTACAAAACAGAGTTTATTCTCATATTATTACTTATTAGTTATTGCATTATTTTCCATACAAACAACTGTAAACTACTTTTGCCCCACCCTGTAAGTATTTATAATTCCTAGCTGTGTCTTCATGAAAGCTTAAAAGGAGAATTCTCCCACAGAGCACATATTCAGCATTTTATCTATAAAACTTCACTTTACTGCTTATTAAAGAACCAGGTCTGTTCAGAGTTGTGTCAGTCTGAGATTTTCTGTTCAGGTTAGGACTATTTTCTCTTTTCTTTCATTAACTGTAGCCAGATTTTAAATTTTAAATTTTTTTCATTGTAAAATTGCCCTGGCTAGTGTGCCTCAGTTGGTTGAGTGTTGTCCCATGCACCAAAAGGTCGCCAGCTGGATTTGCAGTCAGGGCACATGCCTGGGTTGTAGGCTCCATACCCAGTAGGGGGTGTGCAGGAGGCAGCTGATAAATGTTTCTCTCTCTCCCCCTCTCCCTTCCTCTCTCTCTTAAAAAAAAAAATTAATTAAAACATATTTAAAAATTTGTAAGATCAACATTACAATTTTAAGGAAGAACTTGCTTTTAAGCAACCTTAAATATATATTTTTAGTACTAATACATACACTGAAATTAAGATCTGTTCATATTTTTCAATCTTTCTTCTGCAAAATAGCAAAATAAATACCAACTAGCAGAGATGTAACCAAAAGGTGCCCCTTTGTCTGGTCTAGAAAATACTAGAATCCTAGACAATAAACCATTTAATAAAAAAGAGCTAAGGTAACCCTTGACAAGTCTGTCATCAATCCCCTCTTCTTTATGAAATTCCACATCTTGCCAAAAGATAGGGTTCTTGTATCCACCAGGGAAACGGAAAGTGACAGAGAAGATAAGAATACTGTTTCAGGCACTGAGAAACTGTGTCCACTACAACTGGCAAGGGTAGGCAAGGTCAGCATCAACTCTATCCTGTACCGTTATAGTACAACTTGGTACTTCAAAAATGACTGTCAAGTTAACTTGCTGTGACTCTTTTGCTCAAACACACCTGAAAATTCCTTATGAAAAGTTTAGATCAACTACAAAGTTAGAGGCACAGTCCCCACCCTTACTTCTGACACTAACTGCAAGTTTGTGGAGGGATTCCCTAAACTACCTGTTTCAGTAATTTGTTGTAAAGACTCATGGAACTCACTGAAAGCTATCACACTTGTGGCCTTTTGATAGCAAGACAGTTCAGCTTTAGAGTATGGGACAAGTGGTCCTTAGACATTCTCTTCCAGCCTGATCAACCTCTTAGAGATTCAATTTCCTTACCTGTGAAATCTAGATAAAATCACTTATTATTAAAAGAGTAATACACCCTCTTAGTATTCCAGGAAGAGTACTTAGCACAGTGACTAGTAAACAGCAGGTAGATGCACAGTGAATGTTAGCTATTACCTGTAAAAACCAACACAGTGTTTATCTTGTCTGCTAGTGTGTCTGCTGACTCACAGTAGGTTCTCAATATATGTCAAAATTGAATGAATGGATGAATGAACCTTCAGATCAATCTGCAGAGTTAGTGCAATACAGCTTTCAGTCTGAGCCTCTCAAGCCTATGAAATCAGAATCTTATGCCTGACAAACCTTGCCCTTCCTGACCAATGACTCTATAATAGCTGCCTGGCAGACCTGTGATTTGATTGATTTCACTGCCCTTGCCCTGTTTGAGCTGCAAAGGTGGCATTTAGTCTCCAGTCTATTTCATCAGTTCCAGTCCTATATCTCTACTATATCTTAACAAGAACAAAAAATTGCAACTTATATCTAAACTAAAAAAAAAAAAGCTAAATCTATATGAGTAGTTAAAAATTATTTTAAACAGAAACACGATATCAATAATAGTAAGTGGTACCTAACCTTTAAATCTCTTAATTTCATTTTAAACTGTAATGGTATTCATTCCTCAGTGATGACTCCTCAATACATTAATGTAAAGAAAGAATGTTCAAAATATAGAGACAATTTTTACAATTTCACTGTTCCTTATCAAGGTCTTCAGAAGTTTATATTCTTTCTGGGGGAGTCTTGTACACTTACCCAGCCTCAAAATCACTGAAATGTTGCTACTCAGCCTTGTCTTTCATTTATGGTCAGTTCTAGCTTTACAGTCTACTGGAAAACTCTCCATTTTATTTTGTAGCTGTTGTCAACTTTAAAAAGAACAAACAAATGAATTACAGGTCAGTAATCTTAGTAATATACAGGGTGCCCCCCCCCCAAATGTATACACACTTTAACAGCCAATAGCTCAATTTTGAAAATGTTTATTGTTTTATAAACATTGCCTTTATAATTATTCAAAGTGTGTGTATACATTTTTTGGGATACCATTCACACGACAATTATTTTTTTAAAGAAATAAATCAGTTGCAGGCTTTGGAAACACTAAATTCTCTAGTTAGAGAAGTGAAGTAATATTTAGGGGGTATGTAGAAAAGAACTTGAGCTTGCCCAAAGAGAAGGTCTGGTCTTTGCCCTCAGCCTTGCAGGATCTGCTGTTTGCCTGAGGGTCTTGGGT
Organism: Miniopterus schreibersii; assembly: GCF_964146895.1. Classification (NCBI taxonomy): domain Eukaryota; kingdom Metazoa; phylum Chordata; class Mammalia; order Chiroptera; family Miniopteridae; genus Miniopterus; species Miniopterus schreibersii. The sequence goes on along the minus strand of NC_138107.1, from coordinate 49,928,494 downwards.
CATACTGGGTAGTCTAACAATATGATTTAAGGTCGGGGTTGGCACACCCACATAGTCAGGTTTGGGGCCAGCCAGCCCAAAAGACCAACAATGTGACTTTGGACTTTGAGTCACACAGGGTAAGTGGACCTGGAAACTGAGATTAATCAAGTGGGTAATCAATCATGCCCACATGATGAAGTTTCCCCAAAACTCTGGTCACCAAGCACCCATAAGCCTCCGTTATAGGCAGTAGTCCATGCATATTGTCATGCTTCGATGCTGAAATGATAATGTTTTCTGATTCAATGGCTAGAAGGCAAATGAAGCTCTGTATTGGAAACCCTCCTAGACTCTGCTCTAGGTATGTCTTCCTTTGGCTGATCTTAATCTGGATCCTTTCCCTTTAATAAGCCATAACCACAAGTGTAATAGCTTTCAGTGAGTTCCACGAGTCTTTACAACAAATTAGTGAAACTGAGGTAGTTTAGGGAATCCCTCCACAAACTTGCAGTTAGTGTCAGAAGTAAGGGTGGGGACTGTGCCTCTAACTTTGTAGTTGATCTAAACTTTTCATAAGGAATTTTCAGGTGTGTTTGAGCAAAAGAGTCACAGCAAGTTAACTTGACAGTCATTTTTGAAGTACCAAGTTGTACTATAATGGTACCGGATGGAGTTTATGCTGACCTCGCCTACCCTTAAAGTAAGTACAACCTGTCTTTAAAGTTTAAAGATCAATGACAACTCGAATGTACATTACTCTATAATAAACACCTTTATGAGGTTTTCCCATAAGAAAATACTTTTAAAATAAAGGGTGGAAAATATATCTTTCAAGTATCAACAAGTGTTGCAAATTATTATGGCCAGGTGTCAACAACATGAAAATATGTTGAGTGATATACGATATGATTTCATTTATGTGAATTTCAAAACCGGGAATACTAATCAATGTTGACAGAAGTCAGAGTGGCTGGGGAGGGATAGAGAGATTTGAGTGCTGATTGGGAAGGCCATAGGGAGTATTATGGAGTGTTGAAAATGGTCTATATCTTGATTTGGGTAGTAGTCTCACTTTAGCACACCTCAATTGTTTTTTAGACCTGTACCTCAATTTAAAAATGTTAAGTTCTTAGTCACGTAATAAGGGAAACACTGAGTGTAAAAAAAACTGTATTGATTTAACAAACATTTGCTGTCTACTATGTGTCAGGCATTCTGCTAGTACTTGTGGATACAACATAGAGCAAGAACCAGAAATGAAACCTGTTTATAAACTACCAAGTTGGCTATTTTTAGCCTTTAGGCTACCATCAGCCACAACTTGGACTTTAAATTCAATGTGCTGTATTCTCTAGAATCAATCCTACAAATAAGCCTTTTATAATTTGCACATGAAAGATTTTATAAATAAATTCTACTTTACAGACTAGTTTCTATCTAACTTTAACATTGTCATTATCTTCTAGTGAACCTTTCATTATAGACAAACAGGTGACTCACTATCATCAAGTACATCTTTAGTTTTGTTTCCTTACCCTTGCTCAGGGCATGCTTTCTAAACAGTCTTGCTTCTCTTCCTTAGAAATATTGTCATCAGACTGTTTTCCCATTAACACTTTGGAAATCCCCCAAGGACTACAAGAAGACAAAGATAGTTCTGAGAGTTCAATGAAGTATATTTCTTTGGCCACGACTATCTAACAGAAATAAGATGCAAGCCATATATTGTAATTTTCTAGTAACCACATTAGAAAGGGAAAAATAAACAGGTGAAATTAATTTTAACATATTGACCCAACATACACCAACATAAGAATTAATTATTAATAATAAATATTATTTCAACATAAGAATTAAGATATTTTACATTTTGGGGGGTATTAAGTTTTCCAATTCTGGTGTGTATATCACACTTACTGCACATCTCAATTTGGATTTGCCACATTTCAAATGTAAATAAGCACATTTGTCTAGTGGCTACCCTACTAGATAGGGCAGTCCTAGACACAGTCTATTTTCATTCCTTCCTTCTCCATTAAGTCTCTGGAACTGTAATGAGAATATTCTGTCATGTGGATTCTAGCATTTATTGTTAGTACCGCTCATTATCATATAGCCTCATGGGAATATTTACCTTTTCATGCATTTGTCTTGTGTCATAGCTAACCTGTAAATTCTTTTAAGGCTGGGACTGTGGACTGGTTGGATCTTAAGGTTGGAAGTAGCTTTAACAAAACCATCACCTAATTTTTCTCTTGATTCATGGCTCCCCTGCTCCTAGTCCCTTTTAAGTAAACCTTAAGAATCTACTTAAAGTCAAATCCAGTGGTGAGGGCTTCCATCCATCCTAAGGCAGAAAACTTCTCGGGCTAGTGCTAGAAGGGAATCTTCTTTTCAGGACCTGAAATCTGTTTCTCTTAAGTGTGCACCTCTTAAGACTACATGAAACAAATCTAAGTCACACAATGGGTCTTTACTTATTTGGATATAGTCCCAGTAGCTTTTTCTCTTTTATAAAAATCCTCCCAAGTTTAATCACTACTTCTTCATTGGTCATACTTTTGAGTTCTCTTCATCCTTTTTGCTCTCCTCTGAAATAATTCCAACTTCTTTGAGGTCTTCTTAAAGTGCTCAATCTAGAACTGAACATAGAACTCCAGATGTGGTTTGTCCACTGAAGAGTATCACTGGATCACTATTGGCTGCCTCTCTATAAAACACAGTTCAACCAGGACACAAAATACATGCCTTATGGGGGGGGGGATGGGAGAGAAAAAGGGTGCTATGATACATTAGTAACTCACTTTGTAATAGGGTATATAAAACCTCACATTTAATTAACTAACCAACCAAGATTTAAAAATAAGAATATACTAACAAAACTAATAGTCTAAAATATTAATAGTTTCATATTTAAGCATGTTACAGGCAGCAGGAGTTCCACTTCCCTTTTTGCTGGCCTTGACCACAGGAGTATAGCAGATGCTCATGGCTGGCTAGGCCTGCAACATTCTGTCCCCAGATATCAGCAGTAAAACCCATATAGAGAAAAAAATACCAGACGCTGACACACCCCAAAGAGAACATCAAAACCACCTGAGAGCTGGAATGTGAAAGTGCACATAGCCAGAATTCCTTAGTTCCCCTCTTTCCAAGATCCCCTTATAAAAACCCCTGCCTGCACTGAGATGCTAAGTTGGGCTTTGGGATGAGTCTCCCATCTTCTTAGGTGATCTGCACTTGAATAAACCTCTTTCCTTCCACCAGCACCTGTGTCCTGTGTTTGGCTTCAGGCCAGCAGGCCCTAAGAACCTGAGGGTCGCTTAGGACGGTTTCAATTCCATCTTTGCATGTCTGGCTTTTAGTGCAGAACTATACACACATACACTGTACAGTTCTTGAGGTTAGTTAATTTTTGAATGTTGTCTTCCTGTTTTTTTCAATTGAGCCAGAGAACAGTCAGTTGTCAGGTGTTTTGTTTTTGGTGGGGGTGGTCCAACCAAAGGGCCGACTAGCAGAGATAACTTGAAGAGAAGTAAACTGAGAATCCAGAAAGCTTAAGAAAGCAGGACTTGAAACCAGGGAACCGTGTATAAAGTATGCAGAAGCCGGAAGCTCTGGCTGGTGATGACTATGGCAATTACCTGGTTCTTCATACATACTCTCTGCTCTTCTCTCCCTTACCTTTAGGAGGAATTACTTTCTCCATGTCTTCACCTTCCAGGCTAGGGCAGGGGGAAGATTCAGCCAACTCAAGTGATTGCAGAGTTAGACCCTCACACGACCACGAGCTGCAGAACGCAAACCAGGCCAGGGCTGGGCACGCTCCAGACCGCGGAGTCCGGGGCACGCGCGCCGCGCCCACGCCCGTCCGGGGGCGGGCCCTTGCCTCAGGCTCTGCCCTTCTCGCAGCTCGGAGGCCGGGAGGCGGGGAGGCGGCGCGCGCACGCGGGAGGGCGGGACGGAGGGAGCGACGTGCCGACGTTGGCGCCGCAGCGGGCGGGTGACGTGTTGGCCCGCGCCCGCTCCGCCCCGTCCCCAGAGGCCGGTTTGTACGTCTGTCGCGGGGCGGCGGCCTGACCCTCGCTGGCCGTGTGCTGGAGCTGGGAGAGACCCAGGCAAGCCCGGCGTGGGGTGCGGGCGGGGGTGCGGGCCAGGGCGCGGCCTGCTGGCATCCTCAGCTCTGCCCCACGCGCCCCACCTGGCGTGGGAAGGAAAAATAAAACCGAAAGGGAGGGAGGCGCGGAGCTGGAGCTGAAGGAGGGATGGGCAGCGCGTGAGCTGGAGCCGGGAGGTGAGGAGGGGGCGGTGGGAGGAGACGGGGCGCCGCGGCCCCGGAGGCTGGCGGGGGCGGGGACTGCGCGGCGGCGACGCGACCCGGCTCGCCCCTCCGCCGATTCCGTTCAGCCCGGGAGGCCAGCCCGAGCTGTCATCCCTCCCGGCCTCGGACTGCCCGGCACCTCCGACGGGTTCGTCCCGTTCTCGGACATTGTACGCGGGGGCGGAGGATCACAGACACGAGCCGAGCCACACTTTTCCCAGGTGTTAGGCCACAAAGTGATGACCACTTCTGGTGATTTCTCTTTCTTGTGCGTGGGTAATTTGTTTTAATTAGTTTTTTTGTTTGTTTCCAAAGCCCTGGTAACTTTTTCGTTTTCTTCGCGTAGGTTCTGGGAGAGAATGTTGCTTCCTTGTTTTTTTTACGCCTGCACTGAAAAGTAGATAGACTGGGTAGGGAGCTGACCGTGGTGAATTGTGAGTGGATTCAGCAGTCGAGTAGTCTAGAATGTCATTTTGAAATGAGTAAATGTGTGCGCGCCCATGTGTGTGCGTGCCCGAGATAGGGAGGTGTGGGTACCTGGGCAGTTATTTTAAAAAGGCTTCTTATCACAAATTAACTAATTTATTGAATGCAGTGTGTCCATGTATCTTGCTGTTCTTTGGCTTAAAAGAAGTGTAATTTTAGTGGTGGCTAAAAGTTTCATATGAATGAAATCACATGTGCAGTTCTTACTAGTAATCGTATTTTCTTTCTTTCCCTAAGTAAGGTTAGATTGAATAGCTGATATTTCCATCACTAGATTTTATATCTCATAGATTGAAATTATATCTCTGATTTTCAAAGTGTTGTCAGAAGTTGAGAGTTCAGCTTTTGATTCTACTCTGGATTATGCTCCTGTTCACCTTTTATTTTTAATAATAGTCTTGCATCAGAAAAAGTCTCCCTAGAGATGCCAATTAAATGTAGGCTAAGTAATTTTATTTGAGTAAATTTATTTTTCATGGCTTAGCTTTCTTGATCCCTGCTAACCAGTTTTCTTTTGTCATTAATGTTTTCTAGCATTTTCAAAGTCTTGCTAGGTCATTTTGAAATTATTAGTGACTATCAAGTTACTCAGTTTGTATAGCTAAGAAACATTGGCATACAGATATGATTAAAGGAAAACATGTTCCATTACAAGAGAGGAAATTCTTGCTTACTGATGAGACAAGTTAAGTTGTCTTTTCAGAAAAATTTCTTTACTTTCTTGAAAGTGAATAAAATGCCCAACAGGGCTAATCAGATGGAACAATATAAAAATATTAAATTCTGCTCTTATTTGTAATAGAAATAAATACACCTCCATCTTGACTTAAGAAACTTAGTTATAAAATTCTATATAAGTGATTTATAAGAAGAAATTAATATTATAGTGATACTCAGTTTGCAAAAATAATTTTTGTTCATTTTTCTCCAGTGTACATGCATTTTCTAAAATGAGATCTGCTTTAAGTTGTACCTTGGAGACTCACTAAACAGTGTTTTCTAAAGATTTTTATTTAATCCTCACCGAGGACATGCTTAGAGAGAGGGCGGGGGGAGAGAGAGAGAGAGAGAGAGAGAGAAACATCGATGTGAGAGGAGAAATATCTTTCGGTTGCTTTCCATAAGCTCCCCAACAAGGGATCCATCCCCAAACCCAAGCATGTGCCCTGACCCAGGAATTGAACCAGCAACTGTTGGTGCACAGGAAGATACTGAACCAACTAAGCTACCAGGCTGGGCTAAATAGTCTTTTCTGAGCATTCTTTAAGGAGTGAAGGAAGCTTTGCAAAAGTATTAGTGCTGTCTCTACTCTGGGGATTGGAGTGGTAAAGAATAACCTAAAAATGATTTCTGGAAAGCTTCACAGACTAATGCTCTGAGTACACCTCATTTAGCAAATAGTTATTGAGTTCCTTGGCACAGACCAAGAACTATGCCAGATACCAGGGAAAAGCAAGATCCTATACTACTTCTGCACTTTTGGAGATTATAATCAAGATGCTGGCTTTGCGAGACTGTCCAGTGAATTGACTTCTGGCAAGGAAAAATATTAATGTTTGGCCAGTGAATGCTCCCTTGACCAACCCTAAATTAGCAAAATGGGGATTTAGTCACTGATTTAAAAAGGGAAAAAGTTGCAATCCTAAGTCACTTATTTTGGCCGTCAACTTGGGAAAAAATGAGTGAGTTATTAGGGAGTTTGAAGAGTGATGATTTTACTTCAGTTTTTCGTTTGTATTTATTAGAAACAGAACGCTGCAAGAATATTGCTGAAAATATGAATTCATTGGGCATTTTACCACATTTCTTGACATCATTTGATATGGTTTGCAGTACCTGTTTCTTAAAACCCATTCTTCACTGGGTTTTGGAGACATCATACTTCTGGTTTTCCCCTGGCCCTTTTTGGTCTTCTACTGTTGAAAATCTCTTTTGTAGACCTTTTCCACCTATTTATTTCTTAAAGGCTCATGTTTCTCCATCTTTTGCTGCTATTTCTTCTTAGTCTATACACAAATCCTTGGGTGATTTTTCTCTCTTCCCATGGTATTCCAAATGATTCTGAAATTTATATCCTAAACCAGTCTTCTCTTCCAAACCTGAATATTCAACTTTTACTGAACATTTCTGCTTGAATGTCATACAGACATCTCAAACTCAACTTGTTTGTGATTGAATTCATGATATTTCTGCCACTCCCCTCCCCCTAAAAAGAAATCCCCATAGTTTAGTGAATTGTACCATCAATCTGATCTATAAATGTGGAAGTTGGCCTGGATCTTTGCCCTTTACCCCACCACAAATACAGATAATCCAAGCAAGCCAAATATATTTGATTTAATCACTTGGATTCATCCACTTTTCTCTAAATCACTATCATTACTTCAGTCCAGGAACCTATCCTCTTTGTTTTTCATCTGTATTACTGCAGCAGTCTCCTAATATCTTTCTGCTTTCCAGTCTTGCCTTCTTGTGGTCCATCGCCTTCACTGCAGTTGTAGTAATCCTTATTAAGCACAGCTCAAGTAAAAAACTTTTGGAAATTTTTTTACTCTCAGAATAATTTCTCTACAACATGACATAAGGCTCTTCATGACCTGGTTCTTACCTGTCTCCAGTTCTGTCTCTTACCACATTGTTCATTGACCACTACACTCCAGTCATCTTTTCAGTTTCTTGAATGTGAAATGTTCTCCCCCCTCAGCTGGAACATGTTGCTCTCTTTACCTGTGCAACTCTTCATACCTGAGATCTCTGTATAAGAAAGCTGCTTCCCCTTTCCAACCTTTCTGTTCTGATCACACTCTTTACTACTACTTTTTATAGCAGTCTTATTTTGTATTGCCATGTTTAATTGGCTTGTCTTCCCCACCAGACTATAAACTTCACAAGGACAGGTACCACATTGATTTTGCTCACCATGGCCATCTGCCTGGTGTCTAGCATGTGGTAGAAATGCTGGTTAAGAAGTGTCAGTTACATGAGTGAAAACCATTGCTACATTCTACTATGATATTCCTACCCTACCCTAGCCCACTCCTACCCTAGAGTTTCTAACAAATACCAACTTTTCTTTTACCCTTGCTTTTGCTTTTCTGCTTTATTAGCTTGAGATTTTGAAAATGCATACCCAAGTAATAATTTTAATAAATTTATGTAGGTGTAAGTTTTTGAGTTCTTTGAGAAAAATGGCATTATGAGTTGAATAAATGATGCTAGATTTTGATTTATTTTGTGTTTGATTGAACTCACTAGTTTGTAAAACATCTCTTTTTAGGAACTGAAATAAACTAATTTCTGTGAAAATATATTTTTAAGTTATTGAAGTAAGGATGATATAAGCATTAAAAATAAATATATGGGAATCCAGACCTGTAAATACAGTCAATCCTTTTTTTGTGGCAGCATTGGCCTCCCTTTATCTTTCCTGTCAATCCACCCATCCAGGCATTACACAAATATTTATGAGAACCTACTATGCCTCAGTCACTGCTTTAGGTGGCTGTGGATACTGCAGTGAACAAAGAAAAAATTCCCACCCTTGTGGGACTCATTCTCTTGGATGAAGCTGAAAACAAGCAGAATATATGTGTATATGTAATTTTTTAATACAAAAATAAATTTTTTTTTAGTATAAGTGTGTCCCATTTAAATATGTCCCAAATGTTGCACGGGACATATTATACTAAATTATTTGTTATCTGAAATTCAAATTTAACTTCATAGCCTATATATTTTTATCTCCTAAATCTTGCAGCTGTAATTGAGAGGAAAGGTTTTGTATGATTCTTAATCTGAGAGTACAATCACAAAGCTAGGTCATCAGAGTTTAGGTCTCTTGAAAATGTAATCTTGACGGTGAAGTAAAACATAACTCTGATGATCAAGAATAGGAAGATATCTAGAAACTGATATACTGTGCCTGGATATTTTTAAAGAATATGAATTAGACGTGGAGAGTACACAATCCAAGGACCAATAAACAAAGATTTTAAGACCTGGGATTCATCCTTGAAGAAACATTAAGATTAACTCAATTTTTAAGCCATATTCATCAGTCTGTTTCTTAGAGTGTTAGGATGTTAAAAAAGAGAAAGTAGATTTATTGAACTACTTAATCTGCTTCCTTATTTTATGCTAAGGAGAATGGAAAATGGACTCTTGATTGGAAATGGCAGAAGTGATTTAGGTTAAATAGAATTGAAGCACATTATGGGTGGGAATAGTAAAAGAGCACCCAGGCAATGGCTGGGCAACTTACTTGGTTGAAATGTCATCCTGATATGCCAAGGTTGCAGGTTCGATCCCTGTTCAGGGCACATAAAGGAATCAGTCAGTGAATGCATAAGTAAGTGGAACGACAAATTGATGTTTCTTTCTCTCAAATCAATAAATAAAAAAAATTAAACAAAAAACAGCACTCAGAGGTTCAGTCACTCATAAGCCTGAGAATTTTCAGGTAGTGTTTTTAGAACCTACTATTTGCCAGACATTAAGTTTGATGCGTTCACAACTATTACCACTCTCATTAGCCTTTTGTGTTTATTTAAAATTTTAATTAAAACTTTCAATTATGGTCTGTTTCAAGAATGTGGAAAATTTCAGAAAATAATGTAACAAACACTGATGTACTTGCAATGTAGATGTAATAAGTATCAATATTTGCTTTATTTGCTTGTTTTTTTAAAAACTATTGTTAATATTTTTTCTTTTTTTGCTTCTCTCCCCTCCCCCTCAATCCACTGTCTTGGAGCTGTTGTATATAGTTCTCATGTATGTTTCTGCCTATGTATTCCTGTGTAACAGGATAGAAACCAAGGCATAATGAGGGGGATTGAAGGAATGAAATGGGACTAATTAGCTTGGTAAAGAGAAGGCTTAAAGTAGGGTGCCAGGTATCTTCAACTATTTAGAAGTCACTCATTGAAAAAGAATGCTTAAATTTGATAATGTACTGACACTAGGCAGTGCAGATAACTTTTTAAAGGTATTTTTAAGTTCAGAAAACAGCATCTAGTATTTAGTGACCCAGTTATTTTATGGTCTATACTTACATAGAAAATTTTATAAAGCATTGAAAAACGTCATTGTTCAACCTTTCCAGTTGTAATTTTTATTAAAAAGCCAACAAATACGATTTTCTGATATCTTCAGTGTAAAAATTGTTAACCAGCAATCCATAGAGAAATGATCACAATACTATTAGAAAATTTAAGGTGACATGCTATAATTTTTAAAACATCAGAAAAAGTGAATTTCAAAAATACGTTCCTAGTGTTTGATGATGTTTGAAGCATGGTGCTTCTTTTAGTAATTAAATTTTAAAAGTTGGAGGTGTCAGTGACAAAACCTGTTTTTCCTCTGATTTGTAGTGTTAAGAAAAATGGCTTGGAAATTAGACTATAAGAAAGAATGAGAAGTATAGGCTTGACCCTATCAAACATCTTTCAGTTTAGGAAGCTGTGAGTAACAGTGGATGGAATCTGGTAGGAAAATGATGGTTGAGGTCAGAACAAGGCACATAAAAAAAAAATTCTTGTCAGGGCACATTTCTGACTGATACAAAGGGAAAGAGAGTACCCTGTTATAAGTAAGTTTTTATTCATAAATATTGAAATAATGGTCATGGCAATACTTTCTGAAAGGCCGAGTAAAGCATATGTTAAATGCAATATTGTAGCACAATAGAATCCTTACTATTTGTTCTAGTTCATAGTGCCTAATTAATTAGTAATTTACTACCTGATTTTATATTTCATGATTACCACATTAATTTGATTCCTGATTGTAGTGTCTAGTTTTTTTCTACTGAGAGAAGTGGAAAGAGATCATCTGCTATTACCAAATGTATGGCAATTTCTTTTACATAGCGTCGGTGTTAGTTCTTTTTAAGAATTTCCTCTTCTGCTCACAAAACAGTAAGTGAAGATTAAGGCCATCAAACCCTTGGATAAATATTTTTTGGACTTGGAGTATATAATTCTAGTTATTTGGGTGTAAAAACTTGAATCAGATTTCTAAAGGGTCACCAGTTGCAGAGCTCATAACGAGGAATGTAATGGTGCTCCATGTAATTGTGGTACAGAGGAACAAGTGTACAAGGTCAGGAAAACCCTTTCTTTGTAAATAGCTAAGGCCGGTTCCAGAGCGTCACTAGAGTTTTGGTTTGGTGTGTGAGGGTACCTCTTGAGAGGAGGTATTTCAATTCAGAGTAAACTTTTGAGGGTTTATTAAGGGACAGGCATAAATTCCTTGGGTCTATCTTTCACAGGCCCAGAGATTGGGGTGAAATGGGAATTTTGCCTTGCTCAGATATTCTGGGCCAGGACCTTTCCACTGGGCCAGTGTTGGGAGAAATAAAATAAGCACTGTCTAGCATATAGTGGGCCTGCTTCCTGTGTTCTCTAGAGTAATATGTGTGCTTGTTTGATCCTTGTGGCATGTTCTTTCTAAGTATTCTCGTTCTCACCTGGTGCTGATATCTTATTCTAGCCACTTGTTTTCCAAGGGCATTTAAAAGAAAAGCTTTCCTGCCCTGGCTCGTCTGGCTCAATTGGTTGGGCGATATCCTGTGCCCTGAAAGGTTGCCTATTCCTGGTCAGGGCACGTGCCCAAGTTGCAGGTTCAGTCCTGGGTAGGGAGCATGTAGGAGGCAGCCAGTTGATGTTTTGCTCTCACATCAATATTTCTCTCTCTCTCCCCCCTCCTTTCCCCTTTCTCTAAAAAAATCAATTAAAATATTTAAAAAGAATAAAAAGAAAAGCTTTTCTTACGCTTTGATAAAAGTAAAATTAATATAACTCTGGGGGCTTCGTGGAATACAAAGATAATTTGGTTTATGGTTATGAGCCTGCCCAGGTTTATCTCCCTCATCCCCCACCTTTTGGTAGGAAACCTGGAGTTAATATTAAGTAAGTAGTTGGAGTATAAGAACCTCATACAAATTTTATTTTTAACAAACCATTTTATATTTTGACATATAAAAATGTATATGCAGGGTGGGGCATACAGTTGTAAGTATGCAAACAGTTTATTCTTGTATTATTATTTATTAATTATTGTATTATTTTCCATATGAGTAACTGTAAACCTACTTTTGCCACACCTTGTATGTATGTGTTTATCTTTCCCTTGCTTTCTTTGTTATCCATGCTCCAAGTATGTTTTCTAATTTTATTGGAAACTATTCAACAGTACTTGCTTCTTGCTTGAGAATGAATTAGGATCTAACGTGAACTTGTTGGGTGGAAATAATGAATAATTGAAATTTCCCTTGAAAATCCCTTAGGACACCAGGTTGTCACAGCATACCATCTCTCAGTATGTCCTACACAGCCATGTTTTTCCTCCAGACTTGGAACATAGCACAGTTTCTTCAGATGAACTAGGTGAAAAAGTTGGCTTATGTTTAGTGGCCATGTTTTATATTGTTTTAGAAAGGGAACATAGTTTTAAACATTGGAATCATGCAATGCAGCAAGATGTTCACAGTTTGAGATGCATATGGTGATTGAAACAGCCTAAGGGAGCAACGTATTCTTATTGCTTATTCTCCATTCATTCTAGAGCATGCATTCAATTTATGAGATAGTTGCCAGAATCTCCAGTATCGTTTTTTTTCTGTTTATACCTTTTATTTGGCATATTGTATTTGTTTGATTCATATAATTAAATGTGACTCCACTACATTAACCAATTGGTGGAAGTAAGGCACAATAAAAGTAAGGAATAGGGGATAAAAATTTTCTTTAGGATTTACTATGGAATATGACCCCCTTTTAAAATGGCATAATAGAGGATTATATGTATAACGCTGATGTTTCCTGAATTCTGATCTCGACAGTGCCCCATCTCAGTGCCATCTGATCTGCTGGTTCAGAAAGTTGGGGGTGAATCAGGAAATTTCATGGTGGGGCTCAGCAATTTGAGAAGCCCTTCAGATGACTTTGATGAATACTAAAGTTTGAGAATGTCTTCTTTGTGCGCTCCACTGACTCCTGCTTTGATTTCTTCTTTCAAATGCTCCAGACAGTGTTATTTAGAAAAATACAGATGTGATTCCCTGAATCATCTTGTTTTTAGAAATGTTCTCCAAAATTCATTCCCAGTGGGTAGTAGAAATTTAAAATGGATCATTTTACTTTTCTGATTAAATTTTTTAGTGTGATATAATCAGCTGTTCTTTTCCCAAGCTGTTCTGATACCATTTCCTTACTGATTTGCAGTGTAATCATTTGTTTTTTGCTTTATCTTTTTTGTTTCTGATTTCTAATCTAATTATATTTTGCTTAGCAAATGTGACCTATATAGGGGGGTCAGCAAACTAATTTGGTCACCCTGAGCCCAGGAATGATTTTTATACTTTTAAAGTGTGTGTTTGTTTTTTAAAAAAAATAATAAAGCAAAGACGATGGGGCAGAGACTGCATGGTGGCCTGCCAGACCTAAAATATTTATTTTCTCTCTTTAGACAGGAAAAGTTTGCTGGCCCCCTGGTCTGTATGATACTTAATTGTTGAAATTTGTTGAGATTTGCTTTATGGCCTATTAGACATAGACCATATTAAACTGTTACTGATGTACTTGAGAAGAATATGTATTTTTCTAATCATTAGGTACAGGTTTTTGTATATGTTCATTAAATTAAACTTACTAATTTCACTGCTCAAGTCTCATATCTTTACTGAAATTTTGTTGATTTGACTGATCAATAGTCGATCAGTTATTGAACTTTCACTTTGATGTTGGACTTGTCACTTTCTCCTGGAGTTCTACTAATTTTAATTTATTTTAAATTTCATCCTGTATACCTACAAATTCAAAATTATTATGTCTTCTTAGTGCTGTATCTTTTATTATAAAGAGAAGTTTTTTAAATTTCTATTAATACCTTTTGTTTAAAATCTATTTTGTCTGATTTGATATTTTTGCTACTTTTGTAGCAGCATAATACAGGAAGATCTTATTTTATGCCTTAACTTTCAGCCTTTCTTTGTCCTATGCTATAGGTGTAGATCAAGTATTTGGTTGACTGCTTTTTAGTGATTTGGTTTGTCAATATTTTCATTGTTAAGTTGAATTTATTTGTATTTATTGATTTGATATATTTGGACTTGTTTCTCTTTGTCCTCTTTAATCTATACTTTGTTGATTTATAATATCATATTGGGTTATTCATAGCTGTCTCTCTCTTCCAGGTCATCACTTTTCTCTTTTGTTGTGTATCATCTGTTGTTTAACCTATCCATTTATTGTTTTTTAATTTAACAAGTATATATTTTTAATTCTAAAAATTCTATTTTCAAATTTGCCTAGTCATTTCTTATTTTTATTCTTCATTATTTTTAAATTATCTCTTATTTTGTTAAACATTTCACATAATTATTTTGTATCTCATCATTCTAATATAGGAGTCAGAGATTTTTCCAAGTGTTAAACTTTGTAATAACTTTAAGGATATAAGCAATCAAGAAGAGCAAAAACAGGGAGTGGTCTGAGACATTCTGTATGGCCCCCTTCCCACATTGGGCACATCGTCTTTGGTCCAAAATAATCATTGAGGTCTCTTAATTGAGTTTTGTGGGTCCTTTCACACTGTAGGAAGTGCCTGCTTTATAAAACAACTCTATTTTAGATTCTAGAGTGGGGTTTCGTAATCTTGCACTGTTGACATTTTTGGGCTACATCAGTGATTTTCAACTTTTTTCATTTCATGGCACACATAAACTAATTACTAAAATTCTGCGGTAAACCAAAAAATATATTTTTTGCTGATCTGATAAAAAAAAAGTATAATTTTGATTTATTTACATAAGATGACTGTTTTGTTGGCTGTTGTCATTTTTTAATTTGACAGTCTAAGAGAAAAGAGGTCAGTGCTCCTGACTAGATCATCAGTTATTGCACATTTTAAAAATTCTTGCAGTGCACCAGTGTGCCTCTTGGAGCACACTGGTTGAAAATCCCTGGGCTGGATAATTTTTTGTTGTCAGGAGGCTGTCCTGTGTATTATAGGATGTTTAGCAGCATCACTGGTGTCTACCCACCAGAAGCCAGTAGTATTTCCCCCTACCCTCCAGTTATGACAACTTAAAATGTCACCAGATATTGCCAAATGACCATAAGGGACAAAATATTCCTGTTTGAGAATTGTCCTAAAGACCTGTATAGCATATGTGACATTCTTCAGGGAGCCATGCCTTAAAAATCCGTAGATTGTAGTTTTGTTATAATAAGCAGTCTTTAACCAGGATAAGCTCTAAGAGTATTCCATAGATAAGGACTCCCCTAACAGTAAATATTATTAGTCTATTTGCTAGAAAGTTAGTTGTTTAGTTGTCAGCATGTAAACAGGGAGATTAGATCATGTCATCTGACTTTTTTCTTTCCATGGGAGTTCTTCCCTTCCCCAGCTACTTGAAATCTTTCCTCTCCTATTCTTTAGTTTCCCTGTTACCATTGTCTCCTTTTCTCCCTTTTTCTTCCTTTTACTATTTACCAAGTAATTAGTGAGTGACAGAAACATGAACCTTTTTGTGGGGTGACACAACACATATATAAGTAAATAAACAAGTAAATGTCAAACATTAGTTAGTGCTATAAAAGAGAATTGAAGTTTTGTGCTTTGATAGACAGTAATTGAGTAGCTGCCCTTTCTTAGATTGAGTGGTTAAGAAAGGACCCTCTCAGGTGGTATCTTTTAAGCCAAGACCTGTGTGTCAAGGAGTCAGCTATATGAACATTGAAAGAGCATTCTAAGTAGGGACCACTAATGCAAGTGCTTTTAGGTGGAGGGGGGAAGGCAGTGAGACTCTGAAAACAAGGGATAATGTGAGATGCAATCAGGATAAAACGGTACTGGAGAAAAGATGCGCAAGTGTTTTCTTTCCTCTCTCAGTATTATTGTCAGTAGTAATGCAGTATTTGAGACCCGTACTTGGGAATCTGTAGAACTTACTTTTAAGTAATGCTAAGGTAGTACCCACAAGTACCTACCGTGCGTATTTTGTTTGTTTCTTTTTCCTTTCTCCCAACATAGCCAGTGTGTTGTAAAAAACATAAAAAACCAACTTCACAGGTACAAAATGTGTCTGGAGAATTAGTCAACATTGGTAGCAATTGCTTTTTTAACAAATTTTTTCTCTCTCTCTTATACAGGTTAGTTTGTTGAGTTTGAGTTCCTCCTCCACCCCTCCCAACAGATAAATATCATCTTGTTTTGTTTCATTTTCAGGTTTCTTATTGCATGGATCACTGATTGAATAAGAGATGGCTTTACCTCGTCTCACAGGAGCCTTGCGCTCCTTTTCAAATGTCACCAAGCAAGATAATTATAATGAAGAAGTGACTGACTTAAAGGTAAATTTTTTTAGATGAAAACCATTATAAACTTAGATATGGGCAAATATTTGACATTCTTTTTCTCAGTTCTGTGTGATTAAAATGGTATGTTTTATCTACTAAGAAGAATGTGTATACTGTTGTGTACTAATGGGAATATTTATCTGAAGCACATATGACTGTATTATCAAAGAGAATAATCAGAACTATGGTATTGAATCCTTTGTTAATTTTTCTGTTGCTAAATTCCTGCTACAGTTAATTTTGTAATTTAATCCCATAATTTACTCCTAGATTATCTGAGTAAGTTTTGGGGTCTCTGGTAAGATTCTTATTTGATGGAGAGAAACAGTGTCTGTACCATAACATGGGAAATATGATTTTTACTCTTTTAAACTCAGTACCTGGTCTCATAATTGACTTCTGTCTCATCTTTATAATTGGTTGTGGAATTTGTAGTCCTGAAGATATATGAACTGTACTTATGAAGGAATGGGCCATATAATATAGTATATGAAGGAATTGGCACTATGCTGTTTTTATAAAAACAACAGTCACTTTGCTGACTTATTTGACTCTATTGTAGAATCCTAGCAGGTTAGAATTTTATTGCTTAAAGTCCTTATGCAGTTTTATAATTAATATCTTCACTTAAAGATTGATACTAGGAAGAAAAGATTTATAACAGTCTTTAGGTAGATTTTTCCTCTAAAGATGATACAGAATTTTGCTACAAACAAAACAGTTAACCTTTTTTAGGATGGGAGCTATTTTGCATTTTCACAGCAATTAAAATAACAGTATGTTCTATACAATTAATTAATATTGCTATCTTCAACTTGAATTATTTTCTGTCTTCACCTAAACAAGCCCCTTTACAGGTGCTTTTGTATTAGAGATACAATAGAAGATTTTAAAATTTGAAAGTGTATAAGGACTGCATGCTTATCCTATGTCATTTCATTTATTCTTGTAGGCTTTTAAACACATTTCCCCCCCCCCCCCCCCCGAGGAAAGAAAGTGGCAGATATAATGAGCTTCATTTTAATTTAACTTTTTATTTTGGGATATATCCAACATATACAAAAGAGAAAGAAAAGATGAAGCTTTATGTACTGTGACCCATTATAATGACTTAATTCAATTTGTGGTTAATCTTACTTCATCTCTACATTTACCCATTTTCTTCTCCCTAAACCCAGATTAATTAGCTCCATTTTAAATTAGAAAACTGAGGCAGGGAAGTAATAGTGAATTACTCAGTATTATCAGTACAACCAAGAGGAACATTACAGTTTTCTATCTGACTCACTACTTTTTCAGTTGGTCAGGGACCTCTTGAAGTTTAATTCATGGATCAAGGCCAGTGGTATGAAGTAAATATTTTATTACTTACTGTGTCAGTTCTAGAGAATTGAAAGATTTATAATCTTAAAAAAAGAGTGCGTGTAGTTAAGAATCTCCTGGATGCCTAACCTGTTCTAGAATCATACTTAGGAGAGCAATGCTGGTTTGAATGTATTCAACTCATCATAGGAATCTAATTTTCTTTAAATGCCTTTCATCAAAAGCATGACAAAGTTCTTATATACAATATGGTCCAAGCTTTGTTAAAAACAAAGCAGAAAAATAGAGAAAAGGTACATGTGGGATGTTACCTGTTTTCACCTGAATGTAGGACTTTTTGCTTTTTACTTTGCTGTATGAAAATAATTTCATAATGATTTTTCATTGTGATTAAAACTATAAAAAAGCTTTTATTAACCATATCTTTTAAAGAAATGAGATTCTTTTTAAACTCATTCAAATAAGTCTCCTTCTGGGAGCTATAAATTTTGATGTGAATACATACAATTTTGAATTCTTGTGTTGTATAATGTAATGCAAAATACATGTGATAAGTGATGGATTTAAGAAAACCTTTAACCACTGTGTCTCTGTATTATTTTTTGCATTTCAGATGAAGCGATCTAAACTTCATGAACAAATTGTAGGTTTGGACCTGACATGGAAGAAGATAGTAAAATTTTTGAATGAAAAACTGGAGAAGAGTGAAATGCAAAGTGTAAATGAAGACTTAAAAGATATATTGCAGGCTGCAAAACAAATAGGTATAGTTTTGTTTTATTTTCTTAAAAGAACCACTAAGGTTCAGAAATAGATTTCTTTTAAATTGTATGCTATAGAAAGTGTAGGCTAACTAACATTTCCAAGCTAGTATTCATAATTATGAAAAGACTATCTTATCTATTAAGGAGCTTAGGATAAAGTCAGGGAGGCAGAAGTAAACGAATAATTATAGTATAATCAAACATGAGGACTTTATAGGAATTTAGAGTTTGAAAACCACTGTCTTGCTTGAAATAAGAATAGGGTGAGTTAAAATTTTAATATAGCTTGAGGGAACCTTAAAAGCGATGTAGCTCAGTCTTATAGATGCTCACCTGGCACATGGTGAGGGCAGCACTGAATCTGAACTTTGCTTTAATTTCTGTCAAACACTAACAGTCTCATCAGTTGAATGTACTTGGAGGGGATTGTAATTACTTTATGCTTAACACACACTACTTTCCCAAGGTTGAAAACAAAACAAAATAAAGCAAAACAATGACTCTGGTAAAAATCTGAGTTTTTTCATTGACATTTATTATCACATTTCAGAATCTGATAACTAAAAAGCATAGTTAACACTACTATAGTTTTAAAATTTTCAAATTCAGGTTTATTACCTACAAAAGGTTCAAACTGATCTGGCCCTGTGTAATCTGTCCTCCACCTTTCTCTATGACTTTGACTCGTCCTTCCCTTCACTGACTGTGCTTCAGACACATGGCCTTCTCTCATTGCCTCAGACCCACCCAGCTAGTGCCTGTTTGGGGGTCTTTGTAGTGCCGTTTTTCTTGCGAGAATGTTCTGCCCTAGTCTTAGAGTGGGTAGATCCTTAATGAGGCTCTCACTGACCATCCAGTCTTAGGTTACCGGGTTACTCTTTAACCCTTGGTAACATTTTCTCCATAACATTTATCATTATCTTATATTTTGCTTGTTTGTTTATTACTTGTGTTTTGCAGTGAGGATAGAAGTTTCCTGAGAATCTGTTCTTTCTTTTCTTATTGCACTCTCCATCCCCAGTGCTTGATAGAATAGCGCTTGCATATTTTAGGATCTTAATGAAGTTTCACTTGATAAATGAAAAAAAGTTTTCTCAGGTGATTTCTTGATAGAGGGAAAATCAGTCATTACTTTGCCATGTGCTGGTTGGCAGTTGTCTTTCCTACACTAACTTTGGAGAGTGTTTCTGATATATCTCATAACACATGAAGGCTTCTTGTTTTTGCTCACCAAATCCTTAAATTTATTCATATAGTTTGACTTTGATATACTATTTAATTACCATTGGTTTGTAATATAGTATATTATTGAATTTAATATCCTCATTGTTTTAAGTTGTGAAAGTACAGATGAATGTCATGTGTGTTTTTACATTTAGATGGTCTGAAGTTCAAGGGCTTTAGTAAAAATTGATTTTTGTGAAGCCTAGGGGAACTAGAGCACACTTCAATGAAATCTGTAATAGCATTTGGCATGGAATCACATCTTATATTTTAAGGATATAGAAACAGTTAGGTTCATTGGAAAATAGTAGGGAAAATGCATTCTGCCGTCCACCTGAATCACCTTGGCTAGGATCCTAACCCTCTGGCTTCACTGTTTTCATTTCTAAGGTGTTAGGGCCACTGGGAGGTGGCCTAATAAAGTACTTTTCAAAAACTATAGAGTATTCTCCTTTAGTTCCATTATAAAAATTCCCCAGAATACTTAGTAAAAGCAGTAGTAAATGTTGAGCTTATTCGGTACCACAACTAAATTATTTCTTTATATAAATGATGTAGAAATTAAGATTTTTAAAAAGTTACCCTTTAGACTACTTCCCAAATATCTCTGACAAGTCAAAAATCATTGTTTTAAATACCAGTCATTAAACATAATTTTAGGAGTTTTGCCTGTTGGCAAAACATCTGATTCATACTCAGGAACCAATCTATTGACTTGTTTAAGAAATTGATTATTTTCAGATGTAATGTTGCAGAAGAATATTTTCATGACAGATTTAATCTTAGGGTTGGGCTTAGGTAAATGCTCTGTTAAATATGCTTTTTAATGCTATGTTTAAATTGAATAGCTTTAGTGAAACTAATAGTTGATTAGTAGTCAACTACTCTTTCTGAAATCCTAGATTCTTTCCATTCCTTGTAGTCAGAAGCCAGAATATGAAAATAACTGCAGACACTGGAGATGTAATTAAAATTAGCAGCTTTGAAAACATTAATCTCATAGTTAATATGTCCTTATGATTTCTCTTATATTGCTCTTTTAGCACAGGTATTTTTGGTGTATTTGTATTAAAAAGGTAGAGAAAGAATAAAGAAAAAAGAACACTCACTTATATTTCAATTGAGTGTGATATAATAATATGAGGTGCTTGTTTAAGACCACTCACATTGACTAGAGTAATAAGCATTTTAAGCTGGTGGGGATATCAGGGAACGTATTATCCAATTCCTTCATTTTGTATTTGAAGAAACGGCTCATTTTCAGTTTTAAGTTTTCATAAAATTATTTTCCTTTAGTTTAGGATAGTTTCAAGTTATCAGTTAATATGTGTATTACATATTTAGTTCCGTCATTTACTAGTGAGTAGTTAATATCACTAAACCTGTTTCCTTGTATGCCATATGGAGATGGTGCTTCTTACTTTGTATAGTTTTGATGTGAAGCAATACTACAAAGTGCCTAGAGGAAAGCCTGGTAAATGGCTGTCAGTGAATAATTTTATTATAGTGTAGGTGTTCCAGTAGCCTTTGGTAAACAGTTTCTCTGGGTCATTAAATGTTATGATAGATGTATATCCCCAGTGATGATGTGGTACAAAAAGGGCAGGAACTCTGCTTGGATAAGTCAGGAAGGAATTTACAGAGAAGGAAAATTGGGACAGAATTAGATTGTGTTTTGAATATTTCAGGCACAGAGTTGTTATAAATGTCCGTATCACAAGAAAAGTTACAAAATAAAAGAGCTGAATAACAATGAAAATCATAGATGATTTTGCAAATGTATTGGCTATGTAAACAGGCAGTTCAGATTATGTGGGGATATAGCAAAACAGCTATAAATTGAATGGATATCGTAGGAATGGCAAGGGTTGGAAATAGGATCAACTCCATAGTTTGCTTTAGTTTATCAATATATCACTTATGATCCCTTAAGCATGAGAAAATTTACACTGCATTCCTTAGTAGAGGCATTTTTAAGGTTGCAGTTGATTTTCTTTATAGTACTATCAAGGCTATAACTAAGCATCTTATAAATGGATGCTGCACTGACATGTATACCTTAAATCATCTTTTTATACAATGTTTCCCCCCTTGGATATTAAAAAAAAATTTTAAATGCCAGTTAAATCTCTGAGCTGTGTGATTTGTTCGAAGGTACAGTTTATTTCCTTAGCAGTGCTCAAAATAGTGGTTTTATTATAGGAAGCTTATACGCGAAATCAAAACTTTTATATTAGCTCTTTGGTTGCTTGGAAAGTCAAGTTGTAATTTGATGCAGGATTTTATAGCACCAGAAATGGTAATATAGTGGCTGGATGCTGACTTAAAGTCTACACTGTAAGATTAGTATTCATATTTTGTAATGAATATACATACATTTAAATGGCTGACTTTAAAATATGGTGAATTGCCTTGGCCTCTTTTTAATCTCTTGCACTACTACTACTACTACTTTTCTCTCCTAAGTATGTTTCTCTTTGCTTCCCTTTCATTATTTGCTCACTCTGAAGACAGTATGTAATTTCTATTAAAATACAGGAATAATTTTAATATCTAAGCAATTCCTTCAAATTCCTGTAGTGAACATTTCTTGAATACTTGGCCTACTTAAGGCAAGGTTTTGCTAGAGGGTTTCTGATGTGAAGAATTATAATATACTAAAAAATAAAATGAAGCTCATTATTTTAAATTACATTACTTAGCCAATTTTAAATTTATATTACATAAATTGTTGAGTTTATTTCCCAAAAAGCCGTATTGTAGATGTTTGCCTCTATTAAATTTATTTGATAATTTGGTGATTATTTGAAAGATAGTATCATGCAGAACATTGAAGATTTAACTGATCAAGGAATTCATTTGTTGACAAGTAAATTTGACACTTAGCAATTAAGGATACCAACAGTTGATGGATATTTTTATTCAATTAAAATTTCCTACTCATCCCTTTTTAAAAATTCCTCAACTATTAAAGTAGGCTATTTAAAAAGTTAAAATTCACAACTCTTTAATTCTTAATATTTTGCAATCAAAGGAAAATGTAGAAGTAAATTTTGTCGAGGATAATTTAGTCATCACTCAACTCTGATTTTAGAAATTAGTTTTACAATAATGTTATAGTAATCAGTTACCAATTGTATCTTTAGAGTTTACTGTACATTTCACATGCATCTCATTTGCTCTTAATGTAGCTGTGAAGTGGGCAGGGCAAACAAAAAGTTTTCTAGTGACCTAAGTGTATGTCTTTAAATATGTTGAAATGTGAGGTGTATAAAGCCAGTTTCGGGTTTACAGTCTATCTTGTTCAGTGTTTAATGGATAGAAAACTAGATATTCAAGTGGTTAGATATCCAGAGTAGCTTTCTTAAAGGTTTGGAGGTTGGAAATTTCATTCATACTTTTGCCAATTGATTATTTAGTTTATATTCTTTACTGAGGCTTTATCTTGAGGATAAAACTAAACTTAAAATTCCTATTCACGGCCAGTGGTGTGAAACAAACACTTTTAGAATTGGTTGCAAATGTTCACTGACCAAAGAGCTTGAGCCTAATCATTTAAAATATTACTCGGTACTAAATTGTACGTGAAATATAAAGAGAAAGGAACAAAAAAGAGGTTGCTTGTAAACAAGATCCTCAGTTAATCCAGCACGTTTAATTTGGGAATAGTGTAAGAAAACAAGAGCATGACTATGTAGTATAAACGCGCGCTCTGGGAGCGGCCCACTCCCGTTTTCCGAGCCCCGCCCTGCGTGTTCCTCCAGGGAGGCCGCGGGGCTCAGCGGGCGACGGGACGGCAGCGGCCCTTAGGTGGCCAAGGCCCCTTCTGACTCCAGTTTGTTGAGGGCAGGCGGGCCAGCCAGCGCTTTGACAAGTCAGATATCTAACTGCACTTATCCTCCAAGATATTTTTTTCTGTTTTATTAGCACCTTTTATATTTTCCAGTCACCAAAGGATCTAAGTGCTGGCTTCTCGGGCGGGCTGTGCCTGCAAATCAGTGTGATTCCTTTGTCGCTGCCCTGCCGGGCCGCGGTCCCCTGCTCCAATCCCGGGCTGCCTGCTCATCCGGGTCTGCGGACGGCAGCCCGTGCCCGTGGCAAACACGTCATCACAGGCAGACGGGGCGCGGGGCGCGGGGCGCCGGGGGCGTGTCTGGCTGTGGTGTTGCCGCAAGGCGGCACGGAGGGAAGATCTCGCGTGGCTAGCAGTCTAGAGAAATCCTGTGTGTTCGGAGTGCGGTAGTTTTGTTTCTTTGTTAGTCAACAGTGGCAGCAAATAATGTCTGCTAGTGCTTCTCAAAATTTAGAATTTCCAGGCTCTCGGGTAGCGCGATACAGATTCACTTTAAAGAAATGATTTTGTGGGGCGAGCTCTTGTCCATTCTTGGCAGCCCAGCTCAGAGATGTGGAGTAGGTTGTGCAAGAGAGTTAGTAATTAGGCAAGGGTATTAACAGTTAGGAAGAAACGTTGTCCAACTAAAATTATAATTTTGGAGGGGAATAGGAAGCGATACAATGTAGATGTATTTTCTTTTCATTTGAATTAATAGTTACCGTATTTTAAATTATTCTAAGCCAGTGGGAGTTTGTTAGAAATGCACATTCTTAGGCCCTGCCCCAAGAGGAGTGAATCTGAAACTGCAGCAGAAGCCCCACAGTCTGGGTTTTTAACAAGAACCCCAGTGATTCTGATGCACAATTTGTTTTTTTTTAAATGCTCATCTAAGGACATGCATTCATTTCAAAGAGAGGGAGAGAGAGAGTGAGAAACATCTATGTGAAAAATACCAATCTGTTGCCTCCCATATGTGCCCCAACAGGATATCAAACCCACAGACTTACGGTGTATGACACCATGTTCCAATCAACCAAGCCACACTTGACTGGGGCCCAACCCACATTTTTTTTGAGAACCAATGGTGTAAGGAAATATTGTTACCTTCTAATTATATAAGCAAAATTAGAACAAGATATAGTAAATAAACATTAATTTCAAACATTTTAAAATATTTTCTAAAAATTGTTATTCTCAGAATTATTTAACTGAGTCTCCACTTTAGCATCTGTAAGATGAAGATAATTTTGTTAAGAATTGAGATAACTTAGTGTGAAAGTTCTTAATAAATTGCTTAAGAAAAATTCTAATATGCAAAATAATATCTTTACAAAAGAATAAGTATTATAATCTTAGATATACAGTGAGTTTGTAAATGTGAATTTCATTTTTGCTCAGACTTTGGTAGTCCCAACCCTGTTGAATTATCTGTAGAATTATCAGAGTCTCTAAATTATCCAAAAGCTGTTCTCCAAGCATTGTATATAGACTAAATAAAATGTACATAAACTCTATTCAGTTAATTTGAAAGCATTGTTTAATTTGTGTATGACTTTTGTCATGTATTTTCTTAGATGCTAAAAGAATAATATGTCAGATGGCATTTTATAAATTTTTTAAAATCATAAAAATAGACTTCATACTAGAAGAAATTGGAAATAATAGATGTACATTATAAAATTGTTTATGTCCACTCATATAAGTTGTTAGTTTTCTATGCATATGTGTAAACATGTACAAAAAAAACTATCAAGACAGTGTGATGTAGTGTATAAACACTAGTCTGGCATCATTGAGGCCTGGATTCAGTTTGATTCAGCAAGTCTCTGTTGAGGCACCTATTTGGGGCTAGCTACGGTAAGGGAATATAACAGTGTGCACACTATTGTATTCACTTTGAAAGATGCAATTGAGTTTGATTCTGAAACATAAGTAGGATTTGAACAGTCAGAGGCCTTGGAGAAGGTTAACTCTAGGCATTGAATTAGGCATAGAATGGGACAGGACCTAGTTTTTGGATTTGAAGAAATTCTTGTTGTCTGGAGCACGAAATGTATGATAGCAAATAAGGCTGGGAAAAAAGGATGGGGGTCAGCTCTTGGCATGACTTAAAATCAAAAGTGTAGGAGTTTGGGTTGAATTACTGTGCTATAGTAAGCTGCTCAAGATTTGTAATCACAAATGATATGATCAAAGCCATGGTTTTAGGAAGATACTAGTGTAGTAATTATATTACTAAGTTTACCGGTAGTACTTTAGGTCAGTCACATTGACATTTGGAGCCTTCTGAAGATAGAAATTTTTTTTTCTGCTCTAGGAATATTCTTTGAATTCTATGAAACAAGTGCAGGTTTTTTCATTTTTTTTATTTAAGAAAATTAGATAAGAGAAATTAATGCCTTAAAGAAATTAGGGGCTGCTCCTCTTACTTTGGTAAGAAATTTACTTCTGGTCTTTTTTTTTTTTTTTTAAATATATCTTTATTGATTTCAGAGAGAGGAAAAGAGAGGGAGAGAGAGATAGAAACATCAACGATGAGAGAGTCATTGATCGAGCCCGCAACCCAGGCATGTGCCCTTGCCGGGAATCGAACCCCGATCGCCTGGATCCTAGGTGAATGCTCAACCACTGAGCCACGCCCGCCCGGGCACTTCTGGTCTCTTTTTAACAGAAGATTCTTTTATGTTTTATAATGTGGCTGTTTATTTTAAAATATTCTATTTATAATGTCCATCTTTCTGGTATTAAATGCTTCTGAATGAAAATCATATAAATTTATTTCTTGCCATTGCAGATTTACAGTACAAATTGTAAAGGAAGTTGTAGATCTCTGAGGTTTCCTTCCAGCTCCAAAAGTCTATAACTAATTTTTTGCAACTTAGTTTGGTTTATTTACTAGCTTGTCAAATCAGTTTTTAAAATTTGGATTTAAATAAGTTTTAGCTGATGCCTCAAATTGTTTTTAAATAGAGGTAAAGGGTTATTATTAGATAGTTTCTCTACTTAGATATAGAATAATTACTGATAATGATTTATTTATCTAATACAGTTTTTTGGGAATTTACGAATGTACGTAAAGGAGTTTTTCTGCTCTTAAATTGGTTATCTTTTTCTGTTGGATTTATCCAGAAAAATATTGTTGTTAGTTTTTTTGAAAATGGTAACTTGAACCATGATTCACTTGAGCTAATACTGTTTCTTTTGTCTTTGAATAGTTGGAATGGATAATGGAAAAGAAGCAATTGAAAGTGCTGCTGCATTTCTCTTCAAGACATTTCACTTGACGGATTGTGTTGGTCACAATGAGACAAAGGCTATCAAGCAGATGTTTGGTCCTTTTCCATCATCATCTGCCACTGAGGCTTGTAATGCTACCAATCGAATTACTTCTCATTTTCATCAAGACAATCTTGCTGCT
The DNA here is from genome assembly GCF_964146895.1 of Miniopterus schreibersii. NCBI lineage: Eukaryota > Metazoa > Chordata > Mammalia > Chiroptera > Miniopteridae > Miniopterus > Miniopterus schreibersii. The sequence goes on along the minus strand of NC_138107.1, from coordinate 49,901,778 downwards.
CTTGTCCAGACAACGAAAGAGGAATGTGGTGGTAGAATTTTATTTGGTAGTAATTTAGCATTTTCATTTGACATGCATGATTTGGACCATTTTGATGAACTGCCAATAAATGGTGAACCCCAGAAAACTATAAGCTTAGATTACAAGAAGTTTCTGAATGAACATTTTCGGGAACATTCCACCCCAGAGGTCAAACCTGTGGAGAAAACAAATGACTCCTTTTTGTGGTGTGAAGTTGAGAAGTACTTAAATGCAACTTTAAATGAAATGGCTGAAGCAACAAGAATAGAAGATCTTTGCTGTACTTTATATGATATGCTTGCTTCTGTTAAAAGTGGTGATGAACTTCAGAATGAGGTATAGTTGAAGTTATTGAAGTTTTATGCTAATGTGAACTATCTTAATGAAATAGCCTTTTAAACGGGTGGTAAGCGAAAACAAAGTATTTCAGTGTTGCGGAATTATTTGATTAGGTTGACATCTGGAGGAAGACTGTACTGTTTGATACTTACTTGCATTATAAATGAGTCCAGCATCTTTTGAAATGTTCATGTAGAATAATTAGTATGGTTTAGTACAGCGGTTCTCAGACTTTCTGTTCTCAAAACTGCTTTGCGCTCTTAAAAATTACTGAGGACCTTCTAGAGCTTTTCTTTATGTTGTTTGTATATTCTACAGATATTTATTGTGTTACATGCTTTAATAATTGTTTTCTAAACCATTTAAAATGATACTAACGCTACTTTATACTCCATGGGAGGATAAAACGGAGGAGGCAAATAATATTTTAGTTATATTATGAAAATAATTGTGACCTCATGGCTTCCTGAAGGGATCTTGGAGATTTAGACTACACTTTGAAAACCACAGATTTTATAGTGATGTTTTTGGTACCTAGAATAGAGTATTTAAACAAAAAATTTTTTAAATATGTTTTTATTGATTTCAGAGAGAGGAAGGAAGAGTGAGAGAGAGAGAGAAACACCAGTGATGAGAGAGAGTCATTGATGGGCTGCCTCCTGCTCGCTCCCTACTGGGGATGGAGCCTGCAACCCAGGCATGTGTCCTGACCAGAAATTGAACCGTGCATGACCTCCTGGTTTATGGTTCGATACTGAACCACACCAGCCAGGCTAGAATAGTATTTAAATATTTGTGTAGAATGATTAACATTAATGCTTTATGAAAAGGTCTTCCTTCTATTAAGCGTTATGCATTCTTTTTGGTCATCTTAATACTGCAGAGCAATAAGGAAGATACTAACATCAACCAGGTTGAATTAAAATAGTGTCCCTTCAGGTATGAGGATGAAATATGTTCTTCTTTTTCTGTAGTCTTTCCACTAAATAATCAGAAGAACCCTTTGCCTACTCCTAAGTCTGAATAGAGATCTCCCATTTGGTAAAATTATACTTTAAGACTTAGAGAATGTTTAGTATTACAGAGTTTTCCCACCCAATGTAGTATTTCCCACCCAATGTAGCATACTATCCAAATGTCAATACCCATATAATAAGGTCTGCTAATTTAACGATGGAAGTTATATATTTTTCTTTCTTAGTGTTTGTATTTGGATGCAATTGTACAGTGCTAGTGCTCCATGGATCTAACAGTACTGACATGTAGAATGCTTTTCGTCATCTTGCCTTCAAAGATATCAAACTTTCAGTTGCTTTGCTAATCTAAGAACAACTAACCTAGTAATTTCATAGGAAAAAGTATTAAGACTACAGATGACCCTTGAACAGTGTGGGGGTTTATAACCCTGCTCACCGCCCATGCAGTCAGAAATCCATGTATAACTTTTGACTTCCCCCAAAATTAACTACTAATATCCTACTGTTTTTTGTTTGTTTTAAAATATATCTTTATTGATTTCAGCGAGAGGAAGGGAGAGAGGGAGAGAGAGAGAAACATCAATGATGAGAGAGTCGTCATTGATCTGCTGCCTCCTGCACGCCCCTGACCGGGGATTGAGCCCGCAACCTGGGCATGTGCCCTGACCAGGAATCGCACCAAGATCTCCTGAATCCTAGGTTGATGCTCCACCGCTGAGCCATGCCCGGCCTGGCATTAATATCCTGTTGACAGGAAACCTTACCAATAACATAAACAGTTGATTATCACATATTTTGTAGGTTATGTGTAGTATATGCTGTATTCTTATAATAAACTAAACTAGAGAAAAGAAAATGTTAAGAATATTGTAAGGAAGAAAATAATACGTTTACAGTATTTATTGAAAAAAAATTGCGTATAAGTAGACTCATGCAGTTCACACCCATGTTGTTCAAGGGTCAACTGTATTTTCTCATGATGCTTGGTAAGTTCTGTTCTTTGCTCTGTTACATTGTTATGTGTGGATGCTAAGCTTACAGTTAACAGCTCACCACTTTTATTTCGTTCTTTTTCTTTTTTTGAATTGGGGGTTTTGCCTTTATCTAGCATTTCTGTTTTTCATTGTTCTCATAGATAGCAGTGATTCTGAGGTCAAATCTGGGAGCAATTCCTGAATCTTGGGATATGATGCATCAGGGTCTGAATATCTGAACTTATTTGAAGAAGCTAGGTTATTCATTACAACTTTTTCCCTTACCATAGGTAGCATTCAGTATTTATGGTATGCCCTTTCTTGTCATAGCTAATATTCTCTGTAGGAGAAGATACAAGCAAAGTGAGAATGGACTGCTTCTCCCACCTTCCCCAAGGAAAGAACATGTTCTGATTTTATTTCCTTGCTTCAAACATTGATAAAAGTACTTTTTGTTATTTCTCCTAGTTCTGTATGCCTAGATTTGTTTTAGAGATTTAACCTTATAGACCCTACTATTACAGGTTTTAAAACATATATTTGTCAATATGTTTGTGTTTATTGTGTTTTTGCCCCATTTTTCTCATATTCCTCTAATTTTTTCAGTTTATGGCTACAGTGTTAGCCATAGTTTTTTATTAGAATCCAATCAATTTTTTATTTTAGTCTCCAGTATTGCAGTGGAAAACAAAGTTTTTTATGCAATATCCTTTTTTGATACCACCTGTTTTTTACACAAGTCTGTCTATTTTTTAATTTTGAAAAATATATCACTGTAGAATATTTAGAGCACCCTTATACACAGTATGAAGGAACTAAGTTGTCATCTGTAATCTTAGCCACTGTAAATATTTTGGAATGTGTATATTTTAAAATATTAATACTTTAAAATTGGGTCATAAAATATATGTAATTTTGAATCTGTTTTTTGTCACTTCTGTACATTTTTTGACAATATTCTATTATGTAATAAATTTTAATGGCTGCAGAGTATTATATTTATCACTATAAACTAGTTTATTAAATTTATACTCTGCTATTTATGAAGATTTATTATATCTAGCCTACCCTGTTATAAATAACATTGCAATAAGGACTCTTTGCTAAATATTTGCTCATATATATTTGCTTGAATATATTTCTATCAGTGAAAAGTTTGCATCCAAAAGTACTAACAAAATAATTTCCTGAAAGAATCTACCAGTGTATATTTCTACCTGTAGTATAAAAGAGTGTCCTTGTACTTACATATTTTCCAGTCTTATCATACTTAAAAAAAAAAAAAAAAAAAAAATCCTTGCCTGTTTAGTAAAGAGAAAATGGTAACTCAGTTTTGATTACATTATTTTATTATTACTAAGGTTGAAGCTTCTTAAAATATATTTTAGGCTACTAACTATTATAAGAATTGCTAGTTTTTTATTTTATGAAGTTGAGTTACTTATTTTATTTCTAAAAGATTTATAATGAGATTATTGGGGGGAGATATTTTCATTTAGTAATCTTTCTCTGGTGTTATACTTAAAAGGTAATCCCCAAAGCATGATTGAACCTCCTATTTTTTGTAAAAAAAACTTTTTTTTCTATTTAACCTCACTGGTTTTGTGTAGAATGTTATTTGGGTCATATGTATCTTTTCTCTGTATTGTATTTGTGGACACATAACTGAATGTGCCCATATTGCATACTCTAAAGTGATACAGCCATTTTCTCCCAAGCTTTTGTTACTTCCACATTGTCTATCATTTTAGGTTATTCATTCCTACTTTTACTTTATAAGGGATGAATTTTTTTTGAGGAAAATTCAAGAATTATTTGCTCTACTTTTAGCTAAACGTAACATTTAGGAAAGGTCAAGGTAACTGAAGTATTGCACCTGCTATAATAGGTCTCTTAAATTTTGTAATCTGTGTTGGGGAAAGCACTAGCCATATTTTTTATTTATCTTAGTTGTATGTTGCTTTCCCCCAGTTTTATTACGCGTAAGTGTTAGAATGATGAGCTGAATATGGCATGATAAAATAGTTGTAACCAGAAGTACTGTTAATTCTAGAAAGGCAGATCTGGTTTAGCGGCTGTATTTGTAAAAAATAAATTCTGTGTGAGTCAGCCATGGGAACTACAAATTCAAGTGGTTAAAAGCATGGACTTTGAGATCAGACACATATATGAATCCTAGTTCTGCTGTTTATAAACTGACCTTAGCCAAGTCACTTCTCTTTTCTTACTTGTTAAAGTGGAAAAGTGACTGACTTACCATATAGGTTGGCTGTGAATATATGGTACGATATAGTATGATTTAAAGCTTTTGAAGCTCTTAGATTAGTGCCTAACAGATGGTAAGTATTCCTTATGTATTGCTATTGTAAATAGTGTTACATAGCTAGCAAATAATAAAATTTTATTATTAAAGGAGTAGTCTTATACATGTGTGATAATTCAGTTCAGCTCTTAAGGCTGCACCTGGTCACCACACTAAGGGAGATAGAATCCTATTGGAGGTCTAAAGGAGAGTTGGTTGGTAAAGGAAATGGAAATAATGTCTTATGATGAGCGCTTGAAAAAACTAATTTGTTATACTTTCCAAGAGAAAGCTATGGTGGGGTAGGAGGATGGACATGATATTTGAAGAGCTGTCTGTGTAAAACGGATCGCCCAAGGATTATCACTAGGACTTCTGGGTAGAAGGTATATGACAGCTCTCAGCTCAGCAAACCTTTTAAATTTTCAGAGTTCTTTAAATGCAATGAGTACTTTGGGTGAGTAATGAGATCTTTTATCGAAGATTTAGTCACGTTTGTCGAATGATCACTTTGTCGGTATTTGTAGAGAGAGTTGGATTTTGATGACTTATTTAAGATATGGAGGAAAGATACTATTAATATGTTAACTTTCATACATTAAGAGTAATGGGTAGAAAAATCACGTTTGATATAATGAGTTGTTATGACTAATTTGTAAGAACACATGGGTTGCATATATTGAGAATATCTGTAATGTATTGATATGGGAAAGAAATAAAACACATTTTATTAGTAAAATAAAGGATACATTTCTGTGTTTTAATAGTATTTGAGATAAAAAACATTTTGGATAATATTTTAATGATAATTTTGTAAATGTAAATTAGTCTGATTATTAGATTTAGAAATTGCTGTAAGCATTCATGTAAATCTTTAAAATTTGATACATTAATTTTGCTCAGCTTCCTATATACATGTTGCAGACACATACATACACACATATGATAGCTGTAAACTTGTTTGTCTAAGGCAGTTAAAATCAGCATATTTTCTTTCTAAGAATTAAGGAGGCTGTCAATTTGTTATGTATGTGAAAATGTAAAGTAAGCTTTTAAATATATAGTAGTACCTAGCTGTAACCCTACTTACTACACACCTAATTAATTATAGTATGTGGGGAATAAATAGTGTTCACATTTCAAGTAGTTTTAATTAAGCTGTAAGTGACCTTGATTTTGCTTTGTTACAGTATTGTGTTAGATTAAGTACCTGTAAATAATGAGCATTAATTATTATGAAAATAGAATTTATCTAAATTCTCTGCAATGCAAAAACAGATTTACTTAGCACATTTTTCTTGAGAGAAAAATAAATGCTAAATAAATGGTGTCCTCATTTTCATGGCCATTTTTCTTTGTTGTTTAAGACTTTATTTTGGAATGTATGAATATTTAATAATGTTTTATGCCACAAACCAAACAAAGAATAATTTACAGTGTTATAAATAATATACTCTGTTTTATGTAATTATTCTGTTACTCAGGTCAACATGGACTGTTAACTCAAAACCTTTTCAGAGTTATTCAGTTTTAAATGTTTTCTTTGATCGTACTTCATTATTCTTAGTTTTCAGTACATACATCATTTTAATTTCACATGCAAATCTGGAATTGCTTATTATCTCTAAGAAAGACATTCCCAAAATTGAGTACAGTAAGCATAGGCTTACTATAATGCATAATGTGGGCTGTTTATTACATATAGTAGAGGTGCTCTATGTATACTTCCTGTAATTAAAAAAGGAAATGCATGTATTGTCTTTATGAGAATCAGAATGTCTCCTATTTCTCTTGGGGCTTTCTTGGGTAGGCACTGGTACATTATATGTTTTTTCTACCCTTCTACTATGCTTAGAATCCCAGCCTGAATAGAGAACTTATAAATCATCCTGTTTTAATACCTAAGGTTATTCCAGCCTTATGTAATAAACTTCTGGGGCTTTTTAATTTTCTCTTTATATTTTCAAAAAAGTTGCTATAAGAAAATGATGATCTCTTTTGTGAAAGTTTGATACAAGTGTGCTTTGAAAACTATCTGGCCCTGTGTCCTTTTGGAGGGCAGACTTTGATCACCAATTCAGATTTTCCAGTAGTTGCTGGTTTAGTCAGATTTTCTATTCTTAAATGAAGTTTGTCCATTATATTTTTCTGTGAAGTTAGCCATTTCATCTGAGTACTCACACTTTTAGCTATAAAGTTATTTATAATGTAGTCTTATTTAAAAATTAAACTAGCTTTTAGTTAAGTTACTCCTTTCTATCTGCCTTTTCTCTAAGACTTTCCATTTTTGCTAGAGGAGTGTTTGTTTTGTGCTCAGAGCACGAGCTTTTGGTTTTGTTGCTCTTGTCTTTACTTTTTTCCCACATATGTTTTAGCTTTTATTCATGTAGTATGTATGAGTTTTAAAATGAGACATCTTGCAATTTAACAACCTTTAGATACATAAGAAGTTGGGAGAGGCCTGATCACCTTCTAGTTATGTCCAATTACAAGAGATGTACTTCTTTCATAATGGAAATGGGTTTCTTTTTTAAAAATTGTAATCTGTTTACAACTACTTGTTTTCTTTCTTATGCTGTCAATAATAATCATGATAACACTTGAAATATTCTAAAAACATTCAGGGTGGGACAAAAGTAGGTTTATAATCATGAGTACATAAAACAGTTTATTCTTGTATTATTTATTAATTGTATTATTTTTCATACAAACAACTGTAAACCTTTTGCCCCACCCTATAAGGTGATCTCGAGAACATTTGTTTTGTGTCTGAAAAATAAAATAGATCGAAATGAGAAATTCCAAAAGAGATGTATTTTTGACCCAGTGATTAATGCTGACAACTACCTCACATTGATTATTAATTACCTCTCCATTATTTATTTTTTTTTTCATAAAGTTTGTTAAATATCCTTTATATAAAAGGCGTTTTGCTAGGTGGTATTTGTTAGAACACAGTAGATAATCCTTCAACTTTAAAAAAGTTTATCAACAGAGAATAATCATCTTGATTGATAATAGCTTTATAATTTTTTTTTCTTGATTCATATATACCATCTTTTTTAAATTAATAGACTCTTCAGAGCAGTTTTACATTTACGGAAACATTTAAGAGAAAGTATAGAGTGTTTCTATATACCCTCTTTTGTTTCCTAAATTATTTTAATGGAAACAACTGCTTTGTTTGAGCTTTATAATATTACTCATTTTAAAGTCTTTGTCACATTGTTCCATATTACTGTTTTCTGGAGGGAACTTATATTCCGTTACTGATTTTGTGTACTATCATTTTTAGTGTAAGATTTCTTAATAAGCTTTAGAATTTTAATTTTTATGCTGATGTTGATTTCTGGTTTCTTCTATCCAAATTTCCCCTTCTGCCTGTGTTAGATTTTTATGCAGCCATGGCTCCAAGTACCATTTTGGTAGTAGTTCTTTTCAGGTCCTTCTCATGAACAGTGGAGCCCCATGCCCATACCCCAGCTTTGAACGAAGCCTAGCTGTAGCTTCCAAACTGTATGGAACAGTTTTCGTCTAGGTTACCCCATAGGAGCCAAACTGTTGGCCTTACCATCCAGAACTAGAGCCCAGCTTGTCACTTTAGTCCCACTCAGCGCTTTGCCTGTCTTACTTAATTTCTGGTCCAGGCACAGGAATTTGTCTTGTTTTTAGCTTGAAGTGTCTGTTAGGTTTTTTTCTTTTTCTATTTTACTAGAGGAGGTGGATTAAAACATGAGTTTTGTGCCATCTTTTTGTCTTCATCTTAATCTCTAACACTTGTTTTTTTAGAAGGCATCCTTTCTTCCTATCTTAAGCATAAAAAAGAACGGGTTTTTCAAGAAACTTTTAAGATGTTTAAAAGTAAAATACATTTTAGTGTTTTTTTAAAGAGACTGTTATTTTTAAATGACTTATTCTTATAGGATCATCATATATTTTATTGTGACAATGTGTAAAGGTTTAGGTAAAACTTGAAAATAGTAGAATAACTAAATGTAGTATATAGAATGTGCATGCCAATTATACTGTCATGATAGTGAGTAATGTACACTTACTCAACTGTTCTTTCTACTTAAGGTTAAAATTAAAATCTTAAGTTTGCTCAAAGTAAGGGAAAATTAATCATTTTCCATCATTTTTTTAAAAATATATCTTTATTGATTTCAGAGAGAGGAAAGAAGAGGGAGAGAGAGAGATGGAAACATCAATGATGAGAGAGTCATTGAGCATGCCTCCAACTGGGGATCAAGCCTGCAGCCCAGGCTTGTGCCCTGACCGGGAATCGAACCTCGATCGCCTGGCTCCTACGTCGATGCTCAACCGCTGAGCCACGCCCAGCCGGGCTCCATCATGTTGTTTTAATAAGAGTAACTTAACTGCAGCCTTTATAAGTATTTGATGATTCTGGAAATAAAACACCACCACCCAAACCAGGAACTTATTCTTGCCTATATTACTGTTAAGTCTTATTTATATTTTGCTTTATTTTGGTACTTTTAATCCTGTTTCCAGTTTTACTGGTTCTCATAACTTAGTTCCTTGTGCATTTTATAAATTAGCTGATACCCAGAAAAAGTGAAGTGTAATATAATATTCTTGAGGATTGAATTTCTGTGTAGGTAGAGTTTAGTGCGTTTCAAATCCCCCCAACTAGAAAGGTCCCCTAATAAATGCTGTGATTTTTATTGTCTTTGCCAATAAGGAAAGAGGCTAAACATTATTACTTGTGTATTATCAGTCTACCATGAAATGTAATAAATAATTCTCATGCAAATATTAAATGTGTAATGAGTTATGGGTATTTCTCTGAAAAACTGTTTATTTTCTTTTATTATACAAAGAAACGAGCTTACTTGGAATATAAAACCTCACCCACTTGCTCCATTTTATAAATCTTGCCATTTAGATGCTCAAGCAAATTATTCATGTCTGTGCGTAAGCTGCTATTCCTTTTCCTAACGGGCTTAGTTCAAAATGCCATCGCTTCTACTTAGCAGATGGACACCTTCTAAGCGACACCATGCACTTATTATCTCTATCCCTCTCAGCTAGTTTCAGTTAGAGATTAGGCTGAGAGATTTTCTTGTTAACTCAAGAGACTAAATAGTTAAAACATTTATTTTTTTTGCTATGATGAAATATATTTAAATTACTAAAATAATTTTTCATTGATAAGATGTTTTAGAAATGCTCTATGTCAGAGTGACTCCCATGCGGTTAAATTGTGTTTGATAAAACGAGTTTTTCCTTTGAAAAATAAGATTTGGTAGAGAAAATAAAGTTTAAGTTGTGATCATTGGTCTTTGTACTTTAGTTATTAGCTGATTTGTCTACATATAAGGGATTTTTTTGTTTCTATAATTTCTGGTATTCATTACAAATATGGTAACTGTGAAACCTTATTTTATTTATTAAGTTAGTGATGCTTTTTGTACTTATCAGACAAAATGTGAAAAAAAATGATAAATTAGAAACAGGTTTGTATTATTTAAAAATAAAATAAATTTTTTTCTGATTAAGCAATATGTGTTATAGAAAAATTGGAAAAGAAAAAAAATAAGGAAAAATGAAAAGTGTACAACTTAGTAATATTCTTTCAACATCTCTCTGAATAGGACTTGTTTCCATTTTTTTATGGATATGATAACATATGTAAAGAACAAAATTTAAAGAAATAAAAAAATGAAGACATAATTGCCCAAACTTGGAAGCAATCAAGATAACCTTCAGTAGGGAGATGGATAAACAAATTGTGTCGTACTTATATTGTGGAATATTATTCAGTGATAAAAGTAAATGAGCCATCAAGCTATTTGGAGGAAACTTAAGTGAATATTGCTAAGTGAAAAGCCAATCTAAAAAGGCTTCATTATTGTATATTCCCAACTGTATGACATTCTGGAAAAGACAAAACTATGTAAATAGGAAAAAGATCAGTAGTTGCCAGGGGTTGGAAAGAAAGGCGGAAGGGAGAAATTGGTGGAGCACAGGGAATTTTCAGGGCCTTGAATCTATTCTATATGATACTATGATATACTATGATGGATACATGAAATAGTTATATATTTGCCCAAACCTATAGAATGTACAACATAAAGAGTGAACTCTAATATAAAATTAGGAGCTTTGAAAAATCTAATTTGATAGAATTATACAATTAGATAAATTATGCTATATAAGCACACTGTGTCTAGATCTCAGCAAAGCATTTTAGAGTAGAAACAATATCTTCTAGAGCAGTGCTATCTTTTTGCAGTTGTTTGCTCTCCAACATGGTAGCCACTAGCCACACATGGCTGTTGATCTCTCAAAATGTGGCTAATATAAGTGAGGAATTGTATTTTAAACTTTGTTTAATAGCAATTACTGAGAACATAAATAGCTTCATATAGCTAGTGGCTACTATATTATACGAAGACACATCTAAATTGGACAAACAAGATAGAGAAGTCCCCCAGTGATTAATACAGTTAGGTGGAGTTAATAGTTGATTGAAAAACCTTACACAAAGTATTGGTTTATTGCCATTTTGGGGTCAAGTCTTCATTTTTTATCATGCAGTTTTTTACTTTTGTCCTGCCCTCAGTTTTTTAATGAATAATTTGCATGAAGATATAGTTATTGAGTTTGTGTTCAGGACAGATTCAGTGTTGATAGTGTTTACTGACTTTATGGATGCCAGAATCTGGATTTAGAAAACTCTTTAAAAACAGGAAGAAGAAACAGGGAGAAAGTGAATTTTATAAGGGATTCATTTGAAATTGTGGTCTCAAAATTTATACAAAGTACAGGATATGGAAATTTTGGCTAACTTGAATTACCTGTAGAAAAAAACCTAAAACCAAATGTTTTTGTTTGGCTACACGATTCGGTTTGAACCAGCAGTATGATGTTACCATTTATGCTGTGTTCAGAAAAGTTTACCATCTAGTCCAAAGTTGTTTTAGTCTCTGTGATCTGCTCTGATCAAATTATATTTAAAATGTGATGTTTAGTTTGGGATGCCAGTTTTTAAGAGACTCAGTAAAAGGTTTCCTGAAGGAACCTGGATGGAGAGTCATCTAGAAATCAAGTTTTATGGCTAATAGTAAAGAATTTATGTATGTTTACCTGGGAAAAAAAGGAATTTGTGAGTGAATTGTGGCTACTACTTTGCCTTATCTTCAAATATTTGAAAGGCAGTCTTACAGAAATGTTAACTAAGGTCATCCTCTGTATATGCTATATATGTAAAGCACTTAAAAACCTTGCCTAGGAAATAAGTGTACAAGTGTTAGTTATTATCATTATCATGATTCATATTATTTGTGTACTTTTCTTACTCCTTGTTTATGATTTATTTTAATAATACTAAACACCTAAAGTTAATTGCTTATATACAAGGCATAGTGTCAGATGCATTTACATACGTTATTTATTTCTTATCACAACCCTACAAAGGGTATGTATGTACTCTTATTTTCCCTATACAAATTAGAAATGGAGGCTCAGAAAGGATGTCTAAGGTCCTGAAGCCTGGTGAGCAGTAGGCTCACAATTTGAGCCCTGGGTGGCTGTTCTCCCACACTAAACTGCTGTGCTAGTATTCATAAATTTGTTAAATTATTAAACTGAGTTGACCAACCAGGGGTAATACAAAGTAGGTAATGACTGGGTTGCTGACTTAGAATGCAGTTACACAAAAGTTTTGAAAATATGAGCAGTGATAGTATCAGTGGATTATACCTGATCTGTATTTCTTTAAATTCTATAAAACACCAGGGATTTTCAGAAACACCATTCATTTAATAACATTTTCAGAAAAAAATATTATATTAAATATAGATACTGATTATAAGACAAAGCCAGATCAGAAAACTGTTCAATTGTGAAAAACTTTTATAACAGAATGATACTTTAAAGCATTGGGTCTCTAAGCTTTTTTATTTTACCTTCTAATCATTTTTGATATTGCATCCCTGGTATAAATGTAGTTATTTAATTTTAAATTACATACATATGCTATTATAACTTATAAAACATACATAGAAATGGAGAATTAGAAAGAATACTGTTGTAAAAATATTTAACTTTATTAATGGTATTAAAATGTGATTGAATATACATCAATATTTTTGAGTCTTTGTTTAACACCTTGTAATGCTCTGAAGTTCTGGTTCTGTATTCAGGTCAATGCAATATTTCATCTTTAGAACAATGGAGAGCCATTGCAAGTTTGTTGATAGACTTATTTTTGACTTATCAGTGAATTATTTACCACTGACTAGAAAGAAACAAAAATAGACTGACAAACCTTTTATAAATATTGAAATTTTATTTGCTTTAAAGCCTGTTTTAGTGATTAAATACTTTTTTTGTTCAACATTTCTTGACTCACTTGAGAAATAGAAATAAAACAGGACATTAACATGACAGAATCATGTTTTACTTGGAAATGTTTTGCCTCTAAATATTTGAGTAAACCCAAAATCCAGGTATGATTTTTTTTTTATTCTGTGGCTTCACAAACCCTCAGCATATCTCTGCATACCCTACTTTGACTATGGCTTTATAGTTCTTATTTAGGTCCATTATATCTCTTTTATTAAACCATTTTTTCATAGGATTAATAGTATAATTTTCCCTGGTATATTATTTAAAGATTTATCATTACTTTATATTTAATGTAGGACCCACTATAGCATTTTTCCAATGGGAATAAAAATGACATAATTCAGAATACGGTGGAAAGTGGGGATTACCTTTGCTGAGAGATTAACAAACTATACTTATCTGTTAAATAAGAAACAAGAAAGCAATGCCCCTAAAGTTAGTCTACACGTGTTCTGAAATATTTTTTTTTGGCATCTCAGGAACATAGTCTGAGGTAGTTAACTTTTTGACTGATTCCATTCATCATTGTAATTTGATGAATAATTACTTTAATTATTTAAGTTACTGAAAAAGGATTTATAATAACAATAGGAACTCTGAGAACCTTGTCTGCCTATTCCTATTGTGTCTCCTTTAAATCTCATATCCTTAATTTATAGGCAGGATAGTGACACTTGCCTTTTTATTGTTTGAGACCTGCATTCTTTTTTTCTTTAAAACTCTCTAGTTGTCTGCTTTGTACCCACAGATAACTTTCCTTCCCCGTATTTTTCAATTTGATCGTGTCTGGAATTGTGTCAGTGCATAGAGCAGTGATCCAAACAGCTGTACCTTTACAAACAGTCACTCTCACTGCCAAACTACTTTGTAGTGCAAATCTTGAAGGAGAACTGCACCTGCTCTCAATGTGGATAAAAATGACAAATGTTAGGAAAAGAATAATTTTAGGATTGCTTTAAATCTGATGGCAGCTGATCTCAGAATTCTGCTGGGGATTCTTCATCTGGGAGTTAAGAAGTCCTGCTATTTAGAGTGAAAGAGCCTCCTTGTTTTTTCTGCTAGGTCTTAGGTGTGTTATTTTAAAGAAATAATGTGCTCTTTGTGCTATGATCTTGAAAGTTTTCTTCCATATATACTGGTGGTTTCTTAAAATTAAGTTGTGGACTAAACATTTTTAACTGGAATCGCTAATTTATCATGTATGAACATTGAATTTCAGATTAAGTCACCTTGAGTAGCAAAGAGTATGTGTAAGGGTAACTCCACCATGAGAAATTATTTTCTTATGGAAGAAATGGTGTCAGTTTAAGAATAACACATTGTTTGAGAGTTGGTAGAATATAAGGGACATTTCATGTTTTACGTAGAGAGCATTTCCTACTATTTGTTTGGAGTATGGGGGAAAGTAACTATGTATGTAGGTATTGCAATTATCTGTTATGAATTTGCTGGTTCTTTAATATCATCCTTAATGTTAAGCACAGGCTTGTTCCTGACAGCAATTCAAAACAGTTAAAATACTGTGAAAATTATATTCAGTCCTTATCTTTTAACAATAAGCAGTTGTTTTAGTTAATTTTAGTATTTTAAGTCATTTGCAGGATGAGGCAAAAGCAGGTTTTCAGTAGTGAGTACACTAAACAGTTTATTCCTGAATTATTATTTATTTATTATTGTATTAGTTTCCATACAAACAACTGTAAGCCTACTTTTCACGTACTATACAAGTCACCCGTTAAAGTGTTCAAATAAATGGTTTTTAGTATATTTACAGATATGTACAAATCTCACCAAAGTCAATTTGAGAGCATTTTTATCACCTCAGAAAGAAATTCTAAACCGTTATCTACTATCCCCCTACCTACCCCCCACCCCCACTCCCCTCAGCCCTAAACAACCACTAATCTGCTTTCTGTTTTGGATATTTCCCTACTCTTTTTATGGCCTAGTTGTCTCCCCAGGCAAGATCTCAGGGGCAGAACTCTGTGGAGTTGAGGGTGGAAACAATAGAAAGCTGCTCTCTGAGTGGCAGCCTTGCTTTAGGAGCTGAGTACTTGAGGGAAGGGGGAGGTGGGAGCCTGAATTCTTGGCTTACCTCTCCTTGTGTGCAGTCACTGCCTCATGACCCAGGGTGAGAGTGATTGAGTGATTGGGGCCCCAGCATTTTCTATGACACTTAGCTCTGCGGAAGAGCTGTTCCATGATTGGAGGCTTGGTGGAAGAAAGGTGGCCTTGTGTGTAGATAATGTCAGTAAAATGAACAGCAAGAATAAATTATTTATTAAATATTTAATGTCTCATATATACTCAACATACATTTCTATTTTTAATAAATATTTGTGTGGAATCTCTGAGAACAGTTAGAATTTGGTTAATATAAAATCTTCACATGCAAAATTACAGGGTAACATTTCTGGAGAGGAGAAAAATATATATCTCCAAACTGTACTTGAGAAAATCTAAAGACTTTTCAGAACAGTTATTTCATAGTTTTGTAACTGAAAGTCTCTAAATCCTAAAACTCATTCTCTCACTCAGGAATCAACTTAGTCTTCGGCAACTGTTCTGTATAGTTGAGTAGGATTTGCATGGAAACTTTTTACAATGTTACATAAAGCACTTGCAGTACTGTGTTTTAGATTTGGGATTTAATAAGCATTAAAAATTATTAATAAAATAATTTAATAAAATAAAATTTAATGAAAATAATCACTAAGCTTTAAAAATTTGGCATGTCTTGATTCATTCAAACGTTCTAATGGTTCCTTAACTCTAAAATGATGACTGATATGTAGTAAGTTGTAAGAAAAATGGTACTCTATTTGGGTAAACTAGAATAGTATATTAAAAAAGCAAATTAATTTTAGAATTTCATTTGGGTATGTCAAGAAAAACCAAATATAAGAATTTGATACTCTGTGGTTTAGAGTTTTATATATAAATCATAATTATTTTTTAAAAGTTGAGTCACACTCTTTAATTATATAATTGCAGATAGCCTTTATAAAGTCAAAAGCTCCTTAGCAATATGAAGAGTCCCTTTTCTTTCCTAAGTTACATGGTAAAGCCCGTTTTTTGTAAAATAAGCCTCTGTTGGGTATGGTGTTAATAACTTGAAAAAGTTAGTTTTGAGATAACTTGTTCTGATTTTCTTCCCCTTCTAAGCTATTTGAACTGCTGGGACCTGATGGACTTGAACTTATTGAGAAGCTCCTTCAGAACAGAATTACAATTGTGGATAGATTTCTTAATTCTTCAAATGATTATAAGTTTCAGGCTCTTCAAGGTAAGGGAGTATTTAGTGGTAATTCTAATTTAAAGGAAAAATTCATTGGTTAGCAAATCCTTTTAGTATAATTATACTTTTAATATCCTTTGGTGTATTGTGTAATTTATTGTTACCATCCTTTTAAAGTAGATTTTAGATATGGCAGATTAGTAAAGAATATCAATGTCCTGAATGAAAAAGGGTGGTATGGCAAAGATTCTATTTATGTTTAGGTATGGCATTTTTTTTGTAGCAGATTTGAATAGACAAAATTTTTTTAAAAGCAAATACATACAATAATTACAATGGGCCAAGTAGTAGTATACTTTCTCTCCAGCTATTTATTTTGAAAACTTTCAAACCTATTTAAAGGTACAAGGATTGTACAGTGAACATGCCCTTTATGTAGATTTGTTAGTCATGAACATTTTGTTTCCCCTCCCCCTCCTCTTCTTTCTCTCTTCTCATTATAATTCTCTACATAAATTCTCATGCACACAAGTGTGCACGCACACACACACACTCCTACTTTTAAAATTTGTGCTAAACGGTAGAAGTTGCAGACATCCTAATAATTTGATATAAGATGTGCAGCGTACATGCAAGAGCAGCAACAGTCTCCTACTTAACAGTAATACAGTTAACCACACTTAGCAAATTGAACCTTTACATTGCCATGTATTACATATATTTTAACCCCAGAAGAATTAGGGAGAATTGTCTAGGAAGCCAAAACTATAACAAATGCCTGACTTACTATGGCACAACTGATGCCAAACTCAGGTTTTACCTGATAAGCAGGAAAACTGATTTCTTACCAGTTTACCTGAATGTTTCTTTATAGCTTTATAAATAGTTTGGAATTTTAAAAAAGTGTATGAGCATAAGAAATTAAACACCCTTCTTCAAACTCATCATCTATCCTCCTATATTATGCCATCTTTTCCTTACGTTTATTAGTATGGCACTAAAAGGAAATTATAAAAACAGCCTGGATTTCCAAAATTTCTTATTAATTTCCTTTATCTTGTACTTTGATTACTGATAGTTGCCTTGAGTTGCTTTGAGATTTGTAGAAACTTTGAAGAATTGATATTAGCCACTTTGTGTTTCTATAGGTCTTTGATTTTTTAAGTGTATTGAATACTTATAAACTGCTCCCATCTGTTAAACAGCTCTTCATCCAACATTGCAGTAAGCCAGGGAGTTTAGGAGCATTTAAAATGAGTGTCTGCTAGATGAAAAGGAATGAGTTTAAAAGTCTAGTCTTGTGATATAAATTCTAAGAATTTGTGTTCATTTTGCCAGCCTTCTAAGTGTTAATATAGAGATACTTATTGATTTAACCTTTTTAAAATTCACCCAACTTTAATTTTTAGTTTTAATTTTTTTCAGTTACAGTTGACATTCAATATTATATTAGTTTCAGATATACTTACCAAATATAGTATATACTATATACTTACCAAATGTAGTTATCAAATAAACTACATTTGATAGTGTAGTTTATTAACAAAAGTTTAAAAATCAGTCCAGCCCACACATTGTTTAGGAAGCTGTAGATGATGAATTAGTATTGTTTTACAGTTTCCTTGTATTGATTTTTATATAACATTTATACACAAATCTTATTTTATTAGGATAACTTTTTAGAAGCAACACACTTTTTAACCCATCAATCTGTCCTAAATATTTTCTGCTCTTCTACTGCTCTTCTATGCTGGATCATTATTGATATTGCTAATATCTAAGAATAATAATTACACTATAGAAAATTGGGGTCATTTAAACAAATAGGCTTTAACTTTTCCTAAGGACTGTGATAAAAATTCTGACAAACCATGTATTTTAAGGGTTGTTTACTTTTTAAGTAGAGTTTTTTTATGTAGATGCATTCAATGTGACTCTCCTTAAAAATTTTTTTGGAGGGGATGGGGGAATGCATTACTCTTGACAAAAGATTCTTCGGATCCTTGTTACTTTACCACTGTTCTCATCCATTTATACCTTTTGATATAGTTTTGCATTAATTAGCCTTCAAAATTCTCTCAGAAATATCAAATTATATTTGTACTCTTTATTAAGCTACCTTAGTATGGCAGCAGCATTCCATTCTTTAGTCTCCAAAATGTGGTCTTGGAGAGCAGTAACATCTTGCTGTGTAGAATTTTCTAGCCTTCATACTGGTTTTCTTTGAATCTTTTTATCCACATATACACCACCCTGCTTCATCTCTGTTCTTATAACCAGAAGATGTAAGGTAGGGGAGAAGTAGGTGGGTATAGTGTACTGACTGCTAAGTTGAAGATCATTGTCATTAAATTCTGTTTTCAGGACTGATGTGGAGAATGTTTAGTACAGGGTGTATTATAAAATAAAAATAGTTAGCTCATGCTTTCAAGTGAAAGTGGTGTGAGTAATTACATAGACTTTTTTCTTAGTAATTACATTCTGAAAGAATACAAGCTTCTGCAGCATTGTTCTTCAGTAAAAGTTTATGTTAGAACTGCTGTTAAGCATGTGCATTTCATTTCTTCTTGTCTCTACCATCGCTTAACCCATCAAAGAGAACCGTATATTTAAGCATTTCCTGCTCCACAACTTGATTTTTGTATTGCCTATTGTGCTCCATCTCACAGGACATATATTCTGTATATTCTGATTGTGGCTTTATAGCAGTATTCTTGAGGCAGACATATTTTCTTCCTTTAATTTCCTTAATTTAGAAGGTCACAAGTGTATATAATAGGATTTTGTTACAGTCACATTTGTTTAAAATATTAATAACATTAATTAAAATATTAATGTAGCATTTAGTATGTCACCAAAAGTTTTCAGTTTCACACACATCTTTAACATTCATTTTTTATGTCATATTTTTAAAACTCCTGCTTAATAGCTGATTATGTGACTTTGCAGTTTAACTTTCTTTTAGTTCAGAGTATATGTGGAAACTGTTATATGCCTCATTATTTTTCTAACACTGAAAGTTAGTATATTATAAATTTATAAGACTTACTTAGTAAGATATATAAGACATAGATAAATACATTTTTTAGAACTGCAAAACATAGTAGTCCTAAAATAGATGGGATTATATCTTATTGTATAAATTTGAGACTTACAAAAAGCCATTATACAGAGGAGTTTTTTCATGTGATTGGAAGTTAAAATGACTTATTCAAAATTATGTCATGAGCTAGTGACAGATGCCTGAGAACTATGAAGATACGACTTAAGGTGAATTTATTAGAAAGCTGGTTTTCCCATCTTGATGCTGTGCTTAATCCCTTCCTTGCTCTGTGTTAGATCTTGGAATCTGATAAAATAACTTGCACTGTGCTCCTTCAGAGTGCAAACGAAGTCTCAGTGTTCATTGTCTCCCTAGCCTAGTAGCAGTGCCTGAAACCTAGTAGGTCCTCAGTACAATAATGTATATTGATGTAGATTGCTTTCCACAACATTGTTGTCAGTTCCCTTAGGGCTGCAGTGAACCAAGATACTACTACTTGGAAAGATTTAATTAAACACAGAAGGTAATCCTGTTGGAAGAAAATCTTTTCTCAGTTGACCAAACCACAGGTTTCAAATTGTAACTTATAAACATTGAGCTTTGATTGACCTGGTTTCTCTTAGTGGTTCTGGTCTTCTTCCTTTTTATTTTTTTTAAACCTGTACTTCCATGAAAAGGTAGACCATACTCTTTTTTTAAATTATTTTCCTTGGTTATCTTCTAACTATATCCTGAGCTAATATTAACAAATTTTCTTTCCTGTATATATAAGTAGTAACATATATATAACCTAACACAGTAAGGCCTATTACATCGGGAAAAGTTATATCTAATATGTAAAGAATATCTTTGTTTTATTTTATGTTAACAGCCAATGCTAATTAGTATTGATAATTATTATTGAAATTATATAAATAGAAATTATTTCAAAATTAGAAAATTGAATTTTTAGTTTCTGGTGTCCTATTTAAGAATTTATAACTAAACTTTAGGAAGAAAATATCTGCTGACTTTTCTTAACCACTATACAATATCATTTAGATATTGTGATTTTTAAAGTCTCCTTAAGCCCGTCTGGGCGTGGCGTAGCAGTTGAGCATCAACCTAGGATCCAGGTGATCGGGGTTCGATTCCCGGTCAGGGCACATGCCCGGGTTGCAGGCTCGATCCCCAGTCGGGGGCGTGCAGGAGGCAGCCGATCAATGACTTTCTCATCACTGATGTTTCTATCTCTCTCTCCCTCTCCCTTCCTCTCTCTCAAGTCAATAAAAGATATAAAATAAAATAAAATTTAAGAAGTCTCCTTAAGATATACAAATTAATGTGCCAGTTTTTAAAAAAATGAATTGTTAGAGCATTGTGCTGTCATGTTTTGGTGAGGAAGAAAATGGTTTTAATAAAGGTTTAATTTGTCGAACATGATGTTTTAAATTTGCTTCGTAGACAACTGCAAGAAAATTTTAGGAGAAAATGCTAAACCCAATTATGGATGTCAAGTCACTATTCATTCTGAACAAGAAAAACAGTTAATGAAACAGTATCGTCGAGAAGGAAAAAGAATTGCTAGACGAGAGAAAAAGGCTGGAGAAGATGGTGAAGTTTCTGCAGAAGGACTCATGTGCTTTGATCCTAAGGAATTGCGGATACAAAGGTAATAAAAGCCAGCAGCTGAAAAAATGCTGGTGCTGTATTTGCTACTTTTATGTATCATTATCATTTCTTAGTTTAGTTTTACATTTATATTATTATTCTAGTCACGTCGTCATATAAGAATAGAATTTTGTTGTATGAAAACCTAATTTTCTGAGATAAGAAAGCAGTGATCTGCTTAATTAGAATATTCTTGGTTGCATCCAGGTGGGTGAGAAATTTAGATTATAGAGGTAAGCTATTTTTAGGTGCTGTGCAGACACTACTAGCTTATGATGTTACCAAAAAATGTGTTGACTCCTGTGTGATTACACAGAAAATATCTTCCTTTGTACAGTTTATTTCTTCTCTTTTATAATGAAAGTCTACCTGAAATAGTTATTATAGTGACCTTGTTTTAGTATATGCTTTTTGTTGCAAGATAAAAATTTCAGATTTAGCCTATTGTTTTTGTATTTAGAGAGCAGGCACTTCTGAATGCTAGAAATGTTCCAATTCTGAACCGGCAGAGGGACGTGGACTTCGAAAAAATACGTTACCCCCATGTTTATGATTCCCAGGCTGAAGCCATGAGAACATCAGCATTCATTGCTGGTGCAAAGGTATGTCACTGGTATATGACCACTTTTGGGTAATATATCTATTGTGAGGAAATGACACATAGATTTTCCCTGTTTCCTTTGTTACTCTAATACTAGTGGGCTATACTATACTAAATTGTATTTAAAAATACTGTGGAAAATGAAATAATGCAGTGTATGTAAAGTTCTTGACACGCAGTAGGTATTTAAAACATATTTGTTCACCTCTCCTTCATTATATATGCTACTTGTTTTTTGGAGTTTTAGCAGATGTATTGCTTTTTTACTAAACTTTACATTATATATTGCATATTTTTCCTACCTTTGTGAGTACATTTATCTTCTAGAATTCCATCTAATTAATGTATACTTTAAGATTTATCAACATAATATGGTTTGTGTGTTACATGAGATACCTGATACATGAATGATTTGTGTGTACCTGGTTTTTGTTTGTTTGTTTAGGCTTCCTTTCCTTTAAATTAGCTAAATTTATTTTTTAGTGCTATTTGGTAAAACGAGTAGCACACTCTCTCTCTTTCTCTCTCTTTCTCTCTCTCTCTGTCTCTTTTTCTGTCTCTCACAAGAATATTTATCATAGAGCATTTGGTTTTTTATTATTATTGGATTTTAATTTTTGATGTTTATAGATGATTTTGCCAGAAGGAATCCAAAGAGAGAATACCAAGATGTATGAAGAAGTAAAGATTCCCCACAGTGAACCAATGCCAATTGGCTTTGAGGAAAAACCAGTTTATATCCAAGACTTAGATGAGGTGAGATGATAATTTTATAGAGTTGATATTTTTGATCCTTGGTATGTTTATGACTGGATTTGTATTGGAGAAATTATTTTTAAAGGTCAGTTAACTAATACAGTAAAGAGACATATGTGGTTGGTTACTAAAGATGCATAGTAGGGGAGTTTAAATTTTTTAAAATGCATATATACATACATTCCTTTATACATAAAACATATTTATGTACATTTCTGTGTATATATTTCTGTAACTTCATGTTTATTTTGGTTCTTTCTACTGATATTTGGTTCAACCTATGTAAACTGACTTAAGTAAAATGTTTTAAAGGTTTTCTGTATTGTATAGACATATCAAATTGTCAAGTTATAAAGAAACATAATATTGGAGGGAGGGGGGACAAAATTCTAAACTATTTATTTTCCCTTAAGTTGTAAATTTTAAATAATTTCAGACCTATGGAAAAGTTATGTGATTAGAATTATGCATATACTCTTTGTCTCAATTTACCATTTGTAAAAATTTTGCCATATTTCTTTTATCTCAAAATAAAATATTTTAAAATTTACTTTAAAGCATACATATTATTTAAAGTTAATCTTTTCTATTACCAAAATGAAGTTGCTTTGTTTTTATATATGAGTAGTCATTCAGAAATATCAAATAATATATTCAAGCAAAAGAACACCATAAAGCAGCATAATGTGTAACCACAGTCAACCAAAATTAACTACATTCAGTATATATGTTAGCATGTGTATTTTATTTTACAAAATCAAATGATATAATAAATATTGTTTTTTGTGTTTGTATATATACTTACATATATCTTTCTGTGTCATACATATTTAACATTATTTTTATTTACCATACAGTATTACATTTTATGCCTTTATTACAATTCTTTATTGTTACAATTCTAAGTTGTTTTTCTACAATAAGTTTTTATAGTAGACCAAAATTGTAATCAAACCTTTACTAGTAGATTGAATTCTGTGAATTAGAATTACCTGTAGAACTTTTCAAAATCCAAATGTTTTGGCTCCTATTTAGTCACAATTTTTTGGGAGGGGCCAAGATATCTATATTTTAAAGATGATTTTTTTAAGCTCGTAGGTGATTTTGAAATGCAGCCAGGGCTGAGAGCCTATAGAATTAAATAATTATATACATAATTCTTTTTAAACCTTACCAGTCATTATAAGCATTATCATTAAGATTTATTTTATTTTTTTATATTTAATACTATAACTTTTTATGTAAAAGCATTAACATTCATTGTCCATATAGTGAATGAATCAGGCTTATTTTTCTTTCATGCTTATTTCTAAATAAGCATGCATGTTTAGCTCTGTAAAGGAGCAGGTAGTAATTATTTTAGGCTTTGTGGGCCACATAGGGTCTCTGTTTCACAGTTATTATTGTCTTCCTTTTTATTAAAATATCTTTTCAAAATGTAATAACCATTCTTAGCTTATAGACCATAAAAAATTTTTAAAAATAAAATAAAAATAGGTCTCTTGCCAGGTTTGGTCCTCAGGCCATAGTTGTTGGTCCTTGTTCTGTCTTCTTGAACAGCCTGTCATTTGTGGTATTTCTGGAATGATTTTAATTGATGAATATTTCTTTTTTTATTATAACTTTTTTCTGCTTTTTAATACATTTTACCATTTTTGACTGGATGCCAGACATTATGATTTTACCTGTTGAGTATTGGATATTTTTGTATTCTTGTAAATATTATTGAATCTTTTCCTGGGACATTCTGATGTTACTTTGGATCAGTTAGAGTTTTCAGGTCTTGCTTTTAAAGTTTCTTAAGTAGACCAGAATGGCGTTTAGTCCAGGGCTAATTTGAGTACTCTTTAATTCCCAGTTAGTTTAGAGGTTTTCCACTTTGGTTGGTGAGAACAGGAACTGTGTCAGACCCTGTGTGGTGAGACCTGAGTTTACTTCCTCTAATCTGTTCATATGGTTCTCTCCCCGACCTTGGGGAGTTTTCTCATATGCTTGTGCTGTTCAGTTACTCACCTAAAGACTTGAGACTTGAGGGAGACACTCTGCAGATGTCTGGAGCTGTCATATCTCTATGTCCCAATCTCTCTCTCTCTCTCTCTCTCTCTCTCATTATTTCTTTACAATAAAAATATCTCTCCCAAATGGAGAAACTTGCCTTTATGGGAATGGAGTAGGACATGAAGCTGATTAAGGTGAGAATTATTGCTCCACTGAAGCTCACAAAATCCCTATGTTTTAACAGCCTTCAGTGTTTTCCGTGGATTTTTTTTTCTTTTTAAACGAAAAGCAGCAGATAACTCTGGAAATTGGGAACCACAGCAAGTTAAAAGGTTTGTCTTCCCACCTCTCTCCAAAGGAGGCTAATAGCCAGTTGCATTCCATTGTAAGTCACTATCCAACAAAGGAAAAAAGTCCTGTACTCACAGTTGCAAAGTATTGGAAAAGTGAGTCTTACTCTCAAGTAAGGCCTTAAAATGAGAAAAGGAAAAGGGGTTGACGCCACCCCCCCTTTCTCACTCTTTACCTACAGTAGCAGTTTTCACTGGGCAGCGTGTGAGGAGTCCCCACATCCTCCCCCTCCCCAGGAGACATTTGGCACATGTGCAAACATTTTGGGTTGTCACAACTAGGAGGGTGCTACTGACATCTAGTAAATGGAAGTAAAAACTTGGTCACTGTCAGGAGGGCCATTGCTGTATGTATTGGAGTATTCCTTAAAGTATTACTATGGGAACTGTAAGGAAAAACTAAAAACTTTCCCAGCTCACTCTCAAAAGTAGATAAGGGTTTTGATGTATTCGATCTGCTGTGTGTGAAAACATGCTCTTTACACTGTATACGCTTCTGTTTGGGGCTCACTAAATGTTTAAGCTTTGTTATAAAGTTATAAATAAGATATTTTTATTTATTTATGACTCCTAGCAATTATTTAACTTATGTGATTAAACAGTAATGTTTACTTGTTGTGAAATTTTACTGTCGTTCAAATATGTGAAGTAGCTAGGTCTGTTTTAAAGAGAAATACTACTCTATTTTCCCTTCTAAAGAAGACAGTTTTGTTTGTATGCTCTGAACATTTTCAGGATTGCAGTACTATAAAGTCTACAGGGAACACTTGCAAACAGCCAAGTAGGAAAAGGGCACCAGCTGCTTGAAAAATACCTGCTAAACTAGAGAGAGAGTTATAACTAAGGTCTGCCTCTAGCTAGGAGAAATGTAATGAAATAACTCATTACGACCTCCACTTTATTTATTTTTATGACAGGAAATTAGAAGATTAGAAGCTTACAGGCATATTGAGTTACTTCAGAATGATAATTTTAGAACTAGAATATATTCAGAAGTATGAAAAGTAGAGGAATTTAACTTGAAATGTGGGAATTTGAAATTGCTTTAGAAATAGTCTTAGTCCCTATCATCTCATATTGTGCTTACACAGGCCTATTTTAATAAACAAATATTTGGTATGATTATGTTTCTATTTATACTGTTTTCATTATTTGTCTCTGGAAATATGTATGGGTTGGTCATCAGTTCTCAGTAATAATTTTCTGAGCTTCTGATTGATGCAAGGAGGTATGTTGGGTACCAAGAGGTTTAGAATTATAATTCTGACTTTAAGGAACTTACTGTCCAGTTAGGCAAATTTCCGCTTCACCATTCACACCTTTTGTGGTGTGGATCAAGTTGCATAGCATCTCTAAGGTTCATTTTTCTCATCAGACTATTTATATTGAAGATTACATGTGTCAATGCACAGAATATGTATGTGTAGCAGTATCTGTGATACATGGTAGGTGATCAGTAAATTTCCAGCCTGAGTAATGCTTATAGAAACTGTTCCTTCACTTTAACTTTTCCTTTTTAATTTGAGATATGTTTTAAACAGATGGTTTTTATTAGTAAAATGTACTTTGTTCTTCTCAGGGTAGGTTGTATTAAATTACTAAAAAACAGATGACTAAGAAAACCTAATCACTGTGTTGGGAGTCAGTAGGGAAAGTTAGGATCTCAGTTCTCCATCTTGCTTATATTTGATAATCACTTGTGGGGGGAGGGTGTTGTTAAGTAATGTACAATTACTATTTCCCACCATAGGCAAATGAATGAAAATCTCAAAGTTTGAGTCCTAGAAATCTGTCATTTTCAAAACACACACACTCCCTACGCCAAGTATGAGAAACTTGTTCTCAAAGCACTGGCCTCCTCTGCAAACCTTCAGCTGAGCTCCTCTCCAGCAGCCTTTGACCAGGTCCTTCTCTTGCTCTTTTGGGTGGTAGGTTTAGTGTATTTGGAACCCTTCCAAGTGAGCTTCAGATTTCATGTGGGAAATAAGCTGTAAATTTTAATTTAAGGAAGCAATTTATAAGTCCAGTGTACTGCTTATTTCCCCGATAAAAACATAATTCTCAGATTATCTATTTTATGAAATGAGTTAATGACATTAAATTGTATATTTCAAATATTAAATTTTAAAAATATTTGTAAGTTTCTGTTCTTTAGGAAAGCAATGCCAAGTATGTTGTTAAGCACTGGAATATTGGAATGCACACACATTCAAGTTTGCCTATTGAACTGACTGTTCTAAATAAGTCATTAATACTTTCATTTATATGATATGTTCTTGCTATGTTAATATTTATAGTAAATGAAATCTTGATAATAAGTTTTTCAAATATTGTTAGATTGAATGCAAGTAGAACAATTCACTTGAAGATTCTGTTGGTGAACTTTTTTGTTTAAGGAAATGTACATTTAAAATGACATTGTTGCTTTAATTAGTTTTGGAAAGTTTAAAGTCAAATATACTGTAAAAATTTTTAAATAAAAAATTACCTATAACTTAATATCTGTAACATTTTGTAAGCTTGACCACATAAGTCCAAATACTTTACCGTCTTTAAAAGATTCCAAGAAAGCTAGTGGAAATAATTTAAAGGTTAAAGTCAGAGCTGAAACCAGTTATCACTGTAAATATCAGCCAAGAAACTGAAAATGACATTTTCAGTGTGGGACTCAACAGAATTTGACAGAGACTCTTTGGCTTCTGTTTTATTGCCATGGTGCAGCTGTTTGACAAAAGGCAGGTCCCACAGTTTTGGGCCAAGTAGACTGTAATGCCACCAAAATCATGGTGTCGTACATTTTTCAGCTACAACACATATGATGACATTCTGGAGGGATACTTATAGTACACATCAGTACGAGTTCATTCTCCTTATGAAAGTAATATATTAACTTCATAGAAAGTACCTGCTTGTTAGCCTTTCACTTCTGCTTTACGCCTCTGAAGTTTGTATACTTAATTATAATGTTGGTTTTGTGAAACCATCCCTCATTTATTATGGTGGTTCTGGCTAAAGTAAACCAAACCTAGCCAGATCAAACCTGTAACTTTGCTCCAACCATGTTTTTCACTGTCGTCTTGTAACTGTGAATGTGACTGTTGGTGTAGCACCTTGGTGAAGGTGTTTCAGAGTGACATCTGACATATTGAATTATTATTAAGAGCATGCTTGTAGAAATGGATGTGTAGTTTTGTTGGTTTATCAGTGGAGTTATGATTGTGCAGGCAAAGCTTTGTCTTTTAAATCCCCTCGTGAGACCTCTTTAGCTTTCCTTAGCATTCAAGCCTTAACTCAGACCTGGGGAATTAGTGTCCTCTTCACTCCCGTTATACCTTAAGTTCTCATAAAACATGATACTGCTGTTGTTCGTTTTTCCTCTCCTTGTGTTTTTTTCTCTTCCAGGACAGGCGGTAACAGCCTTTTACTTACCATTTTGTCATCAAGGAGGTAGCGGATATAGGAGGGCACGTCTGTTTAGTTGGGGTTTTTGTTGTTGTCGTTGTGCTGCTTAGGTGGGCTAAGCATGAGAGGATTTTTAAGAATTGACATTTGTGGAAATATTAAGTGTTTTAGGTTATTCTTTTAAATGGTTTGAATGCATTCTGTTAAATATGAAAGGATTATGAATTACGCATTGCGATTTCTCATTGCTTTTTTGGTATGTAATAAAATTTGCCTGTTTCATTTTAGAAAATAACTAACTTACCTGATTTTCACAAAATCTTATAATCTCACTTCCTTCAAAGATTTAATAAATTACTCTCCCAAGGTCTTTTGTTGCTAAAAAATGATTTCCCCTATCCAGATTGTCTAATTCAAAATGAATTACTATCGTGAAACATTAAAACACACAAATCTTCAGTGAAGAGAAACTAACAGTGGCCATGCACTTCTTGTTTCTTAACACAATGCAGTAATTTTTCAGTGCATTTTCAAGTGGAAATACAAATTGAAAATTTGGTGTTTGGTAAAGGTGTAGGACTCTTTCTATGTCATAATGAAAAACTGTGAATCAGGTACTTTGTATTTACATTAAAATATTAGATATTTATATCTATAAAGCAATAAATTATTGTTATTTTTAAAACAGAAAGACAATATAGAGTAGATTTTCCCCTTTTGTTTATTCTTAAGATAAATATTTTTATCTAACCAGGGAAGTATTTTGTAGAGCTGACTATAAAATCTGTTCACTACAGAAACACAGTGTCTAAAATATAATATCTAAATTTATGAAATAGAAAGTAAAGTTTCTTTATAATCCCAGTTCCAATGGAACAGTTTGATATATATCTTTTCATAATGTATTTTGTTTTAACAAGTTATATTTAATCAGTTATTCACTATCTTGTGGCATACCTTTTTCCTTTTCAGATACATTTTCCTATAAGTGTGTGTAATTCATGAAGCATATATTATGAATATTTATAGATACTCAATTTCTTCTTTTTTTAAAAATTATAATTGGTAATATAGCAAGTATCTGTGTGCTTGTTTACTTATCTGGCATTCTTATTTCAGCTAGTTTAATTTGGATAACTTTTTTTGAAATGGAAGTTTTAGATTAAATGATATGTAAGTTTATTAATGTTAATCATTTAGAAGCAATGTATATGACATATATGAAGATACAAAAATTACCCAAAATAGTCAATTTATAAAAAGTGTTAAATACTCAGATTAATAAAAATTCATTTTCTATTTTGCATTTTTTATTTTTATTAGAATGGTCAGTATTTTTATTGACTTTGTATTTTTATAAAATTAATTTACTTGGGTTCCAGTCCTTGCCTTGCTGCTTACTGTCCATTTATCCCTGAGGGAGTTCTTTAATCTCTCCTTGCCCAGTTTCCCCATCTTTAAAACAGGATAGTAAAAGACCCACCTCATAGGTTTTGTTTGGGTAGTAAATGAAATAATCACTTAAAGCATTTAAAACAAAGCCTAGTATGTAGTAAGTGCTCAATACAAATGCTCTTTAACTGTTACTATTATCGTTAAATGGATTCATGAACAATTTACTTGCCAACTTGGATAATCAGAAATATATTATCTTAGCATTTGTTTGTAATTCAAGAGCATTAAAGATAACTTAAGGTTATATATATTTTTATATCATATTAGTCCCCTGATCTTGTTATAGATCATCTAGTTTACTGTTGGAATATTCAGTGAAGTAGAGTGTCAGGTCTTCCCTGGTTCCTTTAAAGGTTATGGTAAGGAAGTGTATAGTTCAGAGGTATAGTTGGGGCCCAAGTAATAGGTTCCTGGTTGTCCAGAGTCACCTGTGGCGCTGTGAATTTTTGAGGACAGAGAACAAGTCCTCAAAGCTTGACACTTGGGAGGCAGTACTCTGTATACACTGAAGGAATGAGAGGGTGTATTTTAAATAACAGCAGGACAGCCCTGCCGGGCGTGGCTCAGCGGTTGAGCGTCGACCTAGGATCCAGGAGATCGGGGTTCGATTCCCGGTCAGGGCACATGCCCAGGTTGTGGGCTGCAGCTGATCAATGACTCTCTCATCATTGATGTTTCTATCTCTCTCTCTCCCTTCCTCTCTCTGAAATCAATAAAGATATATTTAAATAACAGCAGGACACAGTGTAGGCTTGCATTTAATAACAGAGCTGGTCCTCTGATGAAGACATAGAGGCTTCGATGAGGCCACAGGTGTAATGCCACAGGTATTGGAAGTAGGAAGTGAACCTGCTATTTCATCTGTTCCCAGACTTTTAATTGACAGAAACCATTGAGGAACCAGGCGTATTATGACCGAAAAAGAGAATGTCGAGGACAGTAAGTGGAGGGACTTATTATTTAAAATAATTTGAAGGACTGTTAGAAGAGTAATTCAATTTACCTTTTTTGTCTTCAGAGGGTAAAACTCTAGGAATAATGAGAATTTTGTAATATGAAGTCCTTTGCAATGCTTGAGAAATCATTTAGACTTTTCCATTTAATCAGATGCTTCTTTAATTTTACCATATTTTAATGGTACCTTCCCCCCCTTTTTTTCATAGATATTGTTATTTCAAAAGCTCGAAAACTTTATGTAGTAAAAGTTTTCTTATTGATCCCTATTCCCTATCTGCTCTCCATTAATAGACATTGTTTTTAGATCTTATATATTTTATGTATGCACCTCTACAAGCAAATATAAATAAGGATTCTTATTCCCTATTTCCCACCCCCACCAACTTTAAAGAAAAAGATAGGATACTGTTCTACACCTTGCTTTTTTTTTTAACATAACAAGATCTTTTCATCTCAGTAAATAGAAAACATTCTTATTCTGTTTTATGGTTGGTACAATCCATTGTGTGGATGTGCCCTAATTTTTTCTAGTGGTACCTTATTGATGACATTTGAATTGTTTCCAGTTTTTGCTACCACAAGTAATTTTCTGATGAGTAATCTTATATATACACAGTTTTGCAGATGTGCAGGTATGTTTTGGGCACATTCTAAAAAAGTGAAATTACTAAACCCAAGATTATAAGCATTTGTGAAAGAAAGGTTTTTATTCTTAAAATGAAATAAGCTGTATTTTGAAAGAATACATTTGTATTCACTGGAAATTGATTATCTTAACACTGGATTTCAAACTTTTTTTATTACAGCTCACATTAAAAAGTTACTTTACATTGTGATTCAGTATACCCAAGCACAAATAAAATTTTCATGAGACAGTGTTTACCCTTATATGTGATACACTGTACTGTTTTCTTTTTTTTCATATTGTATTCTTTAAAAATGCTGGGCACAGTCCACTGAATTGAACATAACCTCCTGTGTGAAAAAACAGTGACCTGAAGTATAGTTGACCAATTCTATTATGTGTGGTAAAGGAGGATCCCTACTTGGACTATAACAGTGTCCCAAAAATTGCCTATAATTCTCCTGCAGCTAAAGCAAAGAAAAAAGCGTGGTTTTCACTAATTTTTTCTAATGCTATCAGGAAGATTTAAAAGTTGTAAAAATTATGTTTTTCAACAACCCTTTTTTGGGGCTTGGGGGAGGGTTCTCAGCGCAAATGTAGCAGGAGCTGATGCAATTCAAGGTAACTTGTAGTTTCACTGGAAGTTTCAGTGAATGAATGTAGAAAAAAGGTAATTTGGCGTGTATTTATGGTATCTGATGGAAAACAGTTGTCAGGCTTAAATAATGTGAGCAGAAAATTTTATACCAATATCCTGTCTTAAGGATAGTCGTGCTTAACACACAGTGTCTGAAGTATTATTTAATTTATGAAAATTCATCAAAGATGGTATTATGATTTAATTAAAATGACTCAGCTAAAGCAGATAACAGAAAAAACAACATCACTGAATATTTGCTTTGTGCCAGGTATTAGGGAGACAACAATGAAAAATCTAAGTTATAACCTTGTGAAGCTTCAGTTGGAACCAATTTGGTATGTGGTAGATGCTTAGACTTAATTGTTTTATTTTAGACTTTGAATACAGAAATAAGTAGTATTGATTTTATCAGTGTTGGAAAAGAACTTTAATTCCACTCTTTAACAGGTTTAACAAGTGATTACTTATTTTCTTGTTTCTTTGCTTGCTAAGGAAAATTCATAGAGAATAAGAGGTCAGATAAAAACTAATGCTCTTTTTCTTTCCCAAAACATCCTCAAATGTTGAAAGTTTATAATGTAATTCACCTGCATTCCGTGACTCAGATTATGGCAGGACCTTTCCGACCATATTAAGGGTTTTGGCAAGAGCCCTAAGAGCCTTTCCTCCTGTGTAATCTGCTATGTTCTGACAGTATGTTAATCAGTTTTAAAACATAATATAAGTAATCTAGATGCCCTACAGAGCTGCACTGTTTGATGCAGTAGCCACTAGCCACATGTAGGTGTTGAGCATTTGAAATACAGTTAGTCTGGATTGAGAAATTCTCTAAGTATGAAATATACTAATCTCTCAGACTTAATATGAAAAAAGAATGTAAAGTGTATCATTATTAATTTATCTTTACATAATAAAACAGGATTTTATGTATATATTAGGTTAAATAAAGTCATTATAAAATTTCACTTTAAAAAACATTTTATGTTTCTTCTAGAAAATTTAAATTTACTTATTTGGCTTGCTTTATTTTCTGTTGGATAGTCGTGATCTACGCTAGAAATGTGTAGTTTTATAAACATTCTTTTTTTTTTTTATTTGTAGGACTAGTTTGTTTTTTAATATATCATCCAGTCCTTAAGATTTCACTACTACTAGGGTGTTTGGTGTTTGGTCTTCCATTATTCTTAGTAGAGTGTGAATTTTTATTTTGGGTCTGCTACTACTGTGTAACCTTGGGAAAATCATTATGCCTCTCTGAAAATGCATTTTGAAAAACTCCTTGACCTCCAAAGTGAGATGCAATTACCTGTCTGACATTTCTCCTTGGACGTGTAATGGGCCCTTCATATAGAATGTTTTTTCCTTTCTCAGTCTGTCCTCTTAGTTTTTCTTATTATCAGCAATAGAACTGCCATCCATCTACTCAAGGAAAAAAAAGTTCAACTTTGATATATCTCATTTCTTCTCCCTCTCACATTTAGCTCATCATCAAGTCATTGGTTGTACCTCAGAAATACAGTCTGTGTCCCCCTATGAACATGTTCCCACTGCCCTAAAGTAAACCAGCATCAATGCCCACCTGTGCTACCAGCATAGTTTTCTACCATTCATGAATCCGCTTTTCATATGGTAGCCAGATAGAGCTTTTAAAAATGTATTTGTCATTCTTCTACTTAAAATCATGCAGAGGCTTTTTGTTGTACTGCAAATAAAAACCCAGGCTCTTTATCGTGACCTACAGTTGCCCACACAATGTGACTCCTCTCATCCTTTCCTGTCTTATGTCTGATCATTTACACAGCCACACCAATCTCCAAACAGCTCCTTGAACATATTGGCTTAGCCCTGACTTAGTCTAGTTCTAGGTTCTTGTTCTGCCTAGAATACACTGTGCTTTCATATTTTATCATGGCCTGCTGCTTGTTACTTTCCCAACTCAGGTCCCGCTTTTGAGGCACCTTCCAAGAGGCTTAATTTAAAGTAACTGTGATGTCCCACTCCTCTGTGTTACACCATCTGTTAAAAATGTATCCATATTAGTATTTGAAATAATTTGATTGTTCAGTAGTAAATTTGTTGATTTTTTTTATCTTCCCTCATTACAGTGTAAACTGTATAAACTACCTTTCTGACCATTTAAACTATTAGTAGCCCATAGAAGGTCAATAAATATTTGCCACATAAATGGATGGTGAACTCAGCCATAAATGAAAGATCAAATACTCTTTAATGTATCCTGTTAAGGAGCCCAAAGTCATCTATTTTAGAATGATTACACACACACAGCCACATCAGTAAATACTTGAATACCTTTAAATGAAAAAAATGATATAATTATCTAAAAGAAAATCATCTATTATCTAAAGAATACTCAAGGCTGTTAAGTAAGGTATTTGTGTAAATTGTTTTATTTTTAATCCCTTGGCTGTTAAGTAGTTTATGGTGCAGAGCATGGTTTGTGAAGAATATTAGAGTGGTGAGATTCTAGCATATAGACCTTAGACTGAGTGTGATCAATCATATCTCTGAGTTGCAATCATCTCTGATTCTCAGATTTTGAATCTAAACCACATGCTATCGGGATCCAGAGGAAACTTAAACTGTGAAAGTTATGCAGTGTATATCTTTGGTATCTGTATAATTTTTTCCTAAAAATATGCAGAAATTGTAATGCTTACTGTTAGAATATTTTAAACTTAAGCTTCTGATACATATACTAGATTGGAAGGTACAGCATTGTCCTGGCTTTTTCTCAGATATCTTGTTAGTGCTTTTTAACTTACTGGAAGTATAAGTACCTACATTTGATTACTATAAACAATTAATGCAGGATGTTTAGGGTACATTGTTGGTCTTCCAGGTAAATAACATCAGATTATTTTTAAAAATACCGTGTGACCTGTGTAGCCAGTATTTAATAAGGGATATGAGAAACTTATATTTTCTGTGGAATTAATTGCCTTACGAGTCATGTCAGTTCTGTAAGATTAGTAGTCTGATGAATCCAAAATATAAATAGGCAAGTGGATTTAGGAGGACACTTTAATATTTAAAATACTTTTGATCTGCTGATTAGGATATATTTTGAAAATGCGTAGTTAAAACCAATTAAAAAGGAAAATGACCTACATTTATGATATATATTTAGAATGACTATCAGGGCCAAACATAAAGCCTTTATGATAAATGAGCCGTGAGACATAAGTTTTCTGTATAAAAGTAAATGCTGACATGCTAAGAAAAATAATTACAGTTTCACATTATACATTCATTAATATGTAAAATCAATACACATTTTTTTTGTTAGAAGAATACCAAATATTTGGAAGCAGTGATTATTGCCACATTTTAATTAGACATTATAAATAAAACACTGAATATTATTATTACATAGTTCTAAATTGGAGTGAAATAGTTTTTGATGTAATCACACTCTTCCTCTTTTGCTTTAAGATATTTGTAAATATAATCTGAATATTACTCAAATAGAAGAAATCCCTTATGTATAATGAACTTTATCTCACAGTCTAGTAACTCTCAGACACAATTTGAAATACACTAGTTCTCTAGTGAAATATATATTTTAATATTGTTACAGTTGCTGTCTGTACATTTTTTTTTTACTTTTTACCAACAAGTATATTGATGAAAATTATTACATTCATCTTCATAAATTAAAAATAAGAAACAAAAAGAAACTTTTGGGAAATAGGGTAGAACATGGGCTGTTTGAAATAATTTACAAATTTTTGGAGGTTTTTTATTTTGTTTTATTTTGTAACTTGCTGTTTCTTGTCAGAGTGTATGTATGCAACTATATTTTAAGGATTCTTTTGCAACAGTTTTTTGTTTTGTTTTTTTAAATGAATGCAGACACTGGCAAAATACTGTATATTATTTTAAACAGTAAATCTGGTGGTGGTTTGTATGTGGAACTAAAACAAATAGTTTAGGTCCCATCTATTCCACAGTTAGCAGTGCGGACTTGGGTAGAATGAGTTATGGAACTTCTCTAGGCCTCTGTTTCCTTTGCTAATTTCTTTATATAGTCTTTCAGGAAAAACGTCAGAGGTTTCTAGAGGATTCTCTATGTAGTCTGGTCTTCAGAGTATGGTCATGGCCTACTTTTCCATCTTCATCTCTGCTATCTCTTCCTCCCATATCCATCTCACAACTACTAACATTTAACTACTTCTATTTGTTTTTCTAATATTTTGTCTCTCCTACCTGAAATGGCATTCTTCTTAGTGACTTTTGTCTCAGATGCCTGAGCACATAGTTCATCTTTATTATAGAAAACTGAATTGACATAATGTAAGTTCTAACATGCCTTTTTTAAAAATCACAGCTAATGCATTGTAAGGATCATTTTAGGCACTAACTTTTGTTAAGAAAATGAATACTTAAACTGATATATCCTTAGTATAATAATTGTTATACAAGTTGACTTGAATACAGTGTTATAAACTTCGATATAAAATAGGTTTTTTTGTCAGTATATTTTTCTAATGTTTTAGTTTACTTCTTACTTAAACTGTTATCTTTAAGAACATAAGAAGTAATTTTTTTAAGGTTGAATATAGTTTTTTTTTTCCTGAACTGCTTCATACCTATTTTGGTTAATTCTAGTTTACTATTTCTTTGGAGGTTATTAAGTATGCAGTGCATATCATTTTAAGACTTTTCTCCTCATTCATTCACTTTATTTATTAGTCAATAAAAATTTATTTACAGGCTTTTTATGTTCCTAGCATTGGTTAGGTACTAGGGAAATATAAAGAGTAATAAAACTGAATCCTTAGTTTCAATCCAGTGGGCCAGATATACATATAAAAAAATCATTTCAATATTTGTAGTTAAGCGTCATAATGACAATATAAAAAAAGGGTTATATGAATGTTTAGGTGCTGAAAGAAATGAGAGTTTATTGAATCATTTTAAATATGGAAAAGTATAA
This sequence comes from Miniopterus schreibersii, assembly GCF_964146895.1. NCBI lineage: Eukaryota > Metazoa > Chordata > Mammalia > Chiroptera > Miniopteridae > Miniopterus > Miniopterus schreibersii. Next base: position 49,865,120 of record NC_138107.1, on the reverse strand, counting down.
ATAAGTAAATGTAATAATTGCTTAGGGAATTAGAGATGACCACAGATTATGGTTGAACTTGAACTAGAATGACGATGCATCTTACAGGGTTGGAAAAGGTATTAGAGGTAGTGCAAAAAAAGCACAAAGAATGATCAGAGCACAGTGTGTATAAGTAGCAATGGTGGAGATAACAAGGGATCACATTTTGAAGGGTCTTGTTTGGGGTATACTCTGTCTTTTTTTCTCTGTTAAAAGAACATAACAAGAGTACCTATTCTATAGAACTCTTCTCATGATGAAATAAGGGACTATATCAAAGTGCTTACAATTGTAATGTGTTGTAATGTAACCTGTGAATAAATGTAACCTCTGATTATAGCTGCCTTCTCAAAAAGTTTTTTCAGCAATCCGTAAGATACTGAAACAGAAGTTTGTGTTGATTTATATCACCAGGAAGTTTCCTGTTTGCATATTAATTAGTCATCTTCAGTCTACGTAAACTAGAATAGCATCGTATAAATTCAAAAGACACCTGTGTTTAGTTTTGTTTCCCTATCCTATTAATTTATCATTGTTTTATACTTAGGATTGAGTACAAAGATACAGATACAGTCCCATTATCATATTCTAATTTAGTGAGTTGCAATTCCCAAATGCATTAGAATCATATATTTGTGAATTGCTCTCAATTGCACATACTTTTGTTTAAATATAGGGCACACTGAGAGACTGAACAAATAGGTCATTTGGTTTTTAATAGAGGGAAATAAATGTTTGCATTTACTCTCTTGTATGAGCCCTTCACATTATCATTTATAATGGGTCCTGTTGGTTTTTAGATTGGTCAGCTGGCTTTTAAAGGAATGAAGAGACTCAATAGAATTCAGTCCATTGTGTTTGAGACTGCCTACAACACCAATGAGAACATGCTGATTTGTGCCCCTACTGGAGCCGGGAAGACCAACATTGCAATGCTTACAGTTTTGCATGAAATTCGCCAACATTTTCAACAAGGTGTTATTAAAAAGAATGAATTTAAGGTAGGAAATTAACAAGCCAGACAGCAGCTTTTTAAATTGTAAAATTATAATTATTTGGCCGTTCATTGTACATGTATCAAATCTGGAAGTCTTTTGGGATTATTGTACATGAAGTCACATAAAGAAAGCTGCTTGATTTACTTCATTACTATTAAGGCAACCTCTGTTTGTGTTATGAAAATCCCATTACTCTTGTGAAAAGCTGTGAAAATATATTTAGCTTTGAAGCAGAACCAATTTTCCAAGTGATAAGGCTGTATAAACAAATTTCATTGTCCTTTAAATAGCTGTATACTTATCCAACAAAGATAAGTACTTTTCATATATCACTATTAAGATTTTTCACTTGAAGTGGCTAGAATCATATTTCACAATGAATTATAACTTGTATTGGCTACTGTGAAACGAATGACATTGTGGTTTTTGCTCATTCATCAAGCTAGTGTTTCTTTGGTGCAGATTGTATATGTCGCTCCAATGAAAGCCTTGGCAGCTGAAATGACAAATTACTTCAGCAAACGTCTAGAGCCACTGGGCATCGTTGTGAAAGAGTTGACTGGTGATATGCAGTTGTCAAAAAGTGAAATTTTACGGACTCAGGTATGTTGCATACTTACCTTTTCCCCCAGGTAATTGTGAAAAATGTTAAATAGCTGTATTTGAAGTAACTATAAAACGTAATGCGGACACAATGAATTTTACTTGTAACCACGTCTTTTACAAAAGAGTAACATCGTGGTGGGGCTTTGTTTTCTGGCATCCTGTCTGACTTCTGCGATTTTCTCTACCTCAAGTTAGATTCCTGGGGTAAATTTTAAGTCCATTGGCAACGACTGTTCTTTAAAACGCAAGGGCATAAGGATGAAACAGACCTCAGTTTTAAGAGCAGAAAAACATGTAGACGCTTAAGTGACCTAGTCTCAGACCAGTCCCTCAGGGTGATGTAACTTAAAAGTTCGTAGGCCTTTTTTATTTCATCAAGTAAGAAGTTAGGTAGTCACGCTTGTATGTAGCACTCTGTTGGGTGAAATGCATGACAGCAAGGACTTAAGATTCACAGTTTCTGCCTTCAAGGATCCTACTAACTACATATACAGAAACTATATTAGAGCTACAACCTAGGTATCGTTCAGGGACACAACACGTAAGTAAGGTGATGTTCATGGTGCTCTTAATAAATAAAATACCAAATGACCAAATATTAATGGAGTAATTCAGGGAGTTTGATAGAAAATAGGGGATACAGATTTTGGAACACTGAATGGACAGTGATTTAAAATTTGATGGAGGATTACTCGTTCCCTTGGGCCATCATAACACATAACTACAACTTGGTGGCTTGAAGCAACAGAAACTTAACTCGCACAGTTCTGGAGGTCAGAAGTCCAAAATCAAGGTGTCAGCTGGGTTAGTTTCTTCTGGAAGCTGTGATAGAGTATTTTTTTCCATGTCTCTCTCTTAGTTTCCCAGGATCCTCCAGAGCCTGCTCCCATAGTAGTCCTCAGTATTTTATGTTTTATTTAATTTTTGCTTGGATAATTGTTTACAGTGTTTTCAAACTTTCCTATTAAAACAAATCCAAGCGTATGCATGTTTGACTAGAAATAAGTACTAAAACAAAGCATGTATAATAGGAAATAAAAGCCCAATAATCTTTGAAAAAAATAACATAAATACTTAACATTGAAGGTTGTAAACAATACTGTAAAACACGAACATTTTAACACATTCAAATTAGTAACTAGGAATAGCGTTTTCATCAGTTTGTCATTTCATAATTTATCATTTCAAACTTAATTTTGATGTTTGTTTTTATTGTTGACACTATTACAGATGTCCCCGCTTCCAGCCCCCTGTTGTCCCCTCCGCTCCCTACCTTCCCCATCACCACATTGTTGTCTGTGTCCATGGGCTGTGCACATGTGCATTTGTGTTGTCTAATCTCTTCCAGTCTCCCCCTACTCCCTTCCCCTCAGAGATCTCAAGTTATGTATAGTCACATTAGAAATCAGATTAACTTTAGCCCATATGTCTTTTTTTACATATCTCAGCATTGGAATTGCCATATCACTACGTTGATTATATTTTGCTCTGAAAAATACAGCTTAGTTTTATAGCTCACATTATAATCACCACACCCTCCCTCCGACCTCCCTCTCTCACTCAATGTTCTGTTTGGTGTTAAGAGCCAAAAAGAAAATAACATAAATTTAAACTACCTGATAAAACATGGAATAAAAAAACTAAGAGGAAATGAAAGTGACTCACAATGTGGATTTTTATCAGCACAAAAGGATTTGTTTCAACTTACGGATTTTGTAAAGATCTGAACTTCTGCCATACATTAGGACATTCAGGATAAAATCATTTAGCTCATTAAAATACTGTGTATTTATTTCATAAATAAGTGAAGAATACTAATTATTTTGAAATCACTATTCACTAAGCTACTTAAGTATAAATGCAGTTTTTAAACAGATTGAAAAACCCAGTCTTGATGAAATATAAATGTTCTGATGTTCTGATGTGTTGATTTAGTTTATTTATTCATTTATTTAAATATATCTTTATTGATTTCAGAGAGAGGAAAGGAGAGAGAGAGAGAGAGAAACATCAATGATGAGAGAGTCATTGATCGGCTGCCTCCTGAGCGCGCCTGACTGGGGATCGAGCCTGCAACCTGGGCATGTGCCCTGACCGGGAATCAAACCCTGATCGCCTGGATCCCAGGTCGATGCTCAACTGCTGAGCCATGGTTGGCCGGGCTTGATGTAGTTTAGAAATTAGTGTGGTATTCTATTTGTTGTAATGTTGCTTCTTATTTCCTTAGTTGTCTTCTTTGTTTGGTTTGGGACTTATTTTTAATAGTAATTTTTTTAGAAACAATAAAATAACAGCAGTATTATTTTATATTTTGAAGGTGATTCTTGATTGCTTAAGCTTAAGTTTTTAAGTGACTGCACAAACATAATTGGTGTGTTTTTGGTGGTAGTAATGATTTTTCAGTCCTTTGTAACTCTAAACATTTTGCTTTTTTCTTGTTTTGTGTTGTCTATTTGCATTTTGAATTTCATATAATTAAGCAACTAATAACCAAAATAAAATTTTAAGCTTTCTTTTGTTAATAGAGATACCTAAACAATGGGAATCGAACCTAAAATGTGAAAGCTTTGATCTCTAAGAACAATGATCAGTTTTAATAGGCTTAACAAATGTGTTTATACGTAATGGAATTAGAGGGCTACCACTTTTAAAATCCCTGATGAAATGTCAAAATTATTTGCCAAGATAACCATTTTCTGCATTGAAAGCATGCCATTAAGAAGTAATGAGAGTTCTGGTTTGCAGAATATCTCATTACCTTTATTAGTAAGAAAGCTATAAATTATATTGAAGAACCATGGAAATCTTAGTGTTATTATTTTTACTTTTACAAGGTTTAAAAGCTACTCATAAAATATATTAAAATGCTTTGAGTAAAAAGTATACTCCTTTATATAAATTGCTGCTTTTAATTGTTTTGTTTTTAATATATTTGGATTGGAGAGGGTAGTAAGAAAACTGTAATTTTTGATGTGTAGAAATCTTTCTGGTGAATGCAAATTATGTATTATGTGAGACCCTTTCCTTAGATTATAATTTAAAAGCACTTGGGAATATAATTATCTTTGCTTTCACTGAAAAAAAATTTAGAATAACCATTTTGGCTATTCCATGAGTATTCCTTTAGGAAAAATAAGATGCTTCATAGTATTAGAGGAGTGCAGAGGGAATTGGGGGTCATATTCTATTAATAGTTTCTCTTTTTTTGTTTTGTTTTGTTTCACATCAATATTTAGATACTTTTTTCTATCGTGATTATTTCATATTCTTATGGCTGTTAAGTAAGTAAAAATAGTAAAGTAATTAGAAAATTTATTTTTAAATTAGTTTACGAATGCTGCTTGCAAAGTTTATCATGTTAACATCGGCAAAGACCCTATTCCCAAATAAGGTCACATTCACAGGTACCAGGGATTAGGACTTGAACAGATCTCTTTGTGGGGGCACAATTCAATCCACAACAGACACCTTAGGTAAAGGGGAGATGTCTAACAGTTTTGTTTGAGTGATAGCTCATTGTGGTTTTGATTTGCATTTCCCCGACGATTAGTGATGTACATTTTCATGTACTGGGCTAGGGTTTGCAGGAGCCTGCTGGTAACCTGGTGCCCTAGATGCTGCCTGGGAACTTGACAGCCATCTTACTTGGGTTCCTAGAGCCAACAGGTAGATGCTGGTACAACCTGGAGTCTGGGTTTGTGGGATCCTTCCGAGGAGGCACCAAGGGCCTCCCAGAAAAGTAGGCCTTTGCGGGATGGGTTGTCTGCAGTGCAACTGGGCACTCATTTACTTTCCTTCTCCAGTGTGGCAGGTATCTCTCTGTGCTGGGCTGCCTGGGCTTAGAGGAGGGGTGATGGGGTTAATGTGACTCTATCTTTTCTATTCTCAATGCGCCTTTTCTTATTTCTCTGCTTCATCCACACACTGTAATCCATCGCCTGGAATCCTAAGCTCTTGTGAAGTTATTTTCATGCACGAATAGTTGTTCAAATTGATGTTTCTGAGCACCAGAAATTCCTCTGCTGCCATCTTGCTGAAATCACTCCCAGTTTTTCAATTGGGTGTCAAGAAAGCTTAGAGCCGGTTTTTATACTTAATCACGGATACTATGTTGGCTAATCCTTTAGTTCTATTTGCTTTCTTCCTTCTTTGTGAATTTTTGTGCTTCATTTTTAGTGTGTGTGAGTTTCTGTTAAGCCACTTCAAAGCCAGTAACAAATAAGTGCGTTTGATTCCTTTCTCAGTGGTGTAAGTTTGTTAGATTGTAGGAGATGGAAGAGAATGGAGAAAAAAGTGCAGAAGAAGGTGTAATTGCGCTTGGCTCTTTGTATTCCTAACCATAGACATTGAGTGAGTGACTTAGTCATAAACTTCTGTTGAGAAACTCTCCTTTGGATAACCACAAGTTGTGATTAAATAGTACACATGTCCTGTCTTTGTTCTTTTTCTAAGTAAAATATAAAGGGTTCAAATAATATAAGCACGTGAACAGTAAGGAAAACTCTTCCTTATTTACACTTGTTTTCACGAGCCTTTATCCTGCTGTAATGTTAAGATTTTAGAATCCTCCCTTCATCTTCTTCCCAGTAGTAGCCCGCCAACAAACTTTTGCTTAATTGTTCTTGAACTGGTAAAATCTCTTCATATTGAATGTCTGAAATTATTTGAAGAGATGAAAATAATTGGTATTATTTGGAATCATTTTTGTGAAGAACTTCAGAATACACTTTTAGCTCATCACACTTGAGGCTTTAGTACTTTCGTATTACAACATGACATTTTAAAGTGTTCCAGTTTAGTAAGAAGTGGATCCTAAACTGAGTTTTGCACGTGTAGCAGGAAAGAGGCCGTGACTGTGATATGTTCAAAGTCATAGGAGAGAGGATTTTTCCCCCCATTTTCACCAGTCCGATGGGAAAAACTACATTACAAAACCAAAGAAAGCTGTTCTCTATGAGCCACATCTCAATTTACAGAAAAGGACTTAACACAGGACAAACTTCTACCACAGATTATTCACATGTCAAGAACTTGTCTTTGTGAATGAGCAGAACAGGAATCACTGTTAAGTGGTCTCACACCCTTGCTCTACCAGACTTGAGTGGAATGAAATCCTGGGGTATCATGAACAAGCAGTTGAATTGATGATAGCAAGGTCTTCATGGCTTACACACATGGCAGTATAAACAGTTTTCGTATTTTTCCCTATTATGTTAAGTTTTAGGGTAAAACTAAAGGATTGTATCCTTTACAAGCTTATGTGATGATACTAGACTTTAGTATGTATGTTCTGGGATTATTGGAAAGTGTTTTAAATCAACAAAAAGAAGTGTAAGGAGAATTCTACTCTAGCTGTAAGCACATGTGGTCTAAAAAGTATTTTCTTAAATGTTCCATTTTGAATTATTATAGAAACCTCCCCCCCCTTGCTCTCAGCACTCCATGCTCTCTTCCTTCAAGCTTTAGACTGTTTTATTGAATTATACTTTGCTTCTTTATTTTACATTACTTGAGACATTTTTAACTAAAAATAGTATAGAATTTTTTTAAACATGAAATACCAAGATTACATTCTTTAGCTTTAGCTTGACCACATCATATATTTTCAACAAAGAATACGCAGTAAGAATACCTTTATATTTGAAGAGTTCCCAATTCATTGTTATATTTCCATTTTATAATTGAAGGCTGTCATCTTTGACATAAATACAACTAGGTACTTCAGAGGACGTTGTGCTTTACACGTGAACTGATGGGAGAGGGAGGAACATAAAAAATGTAGAGAAGGAAGTAGTTGGAACTAACTGATTTGTTGTAGTGTCCTAAGGGGCAGGTATAATCTGCTAGCTGTCAGATTCCATTACGGGAGCTGTTGCCATCCATCAGAGCTGACATGCGTATAGCAGAGGTTAGTGTAACTGTAATTATATGTATGTTTATGGAATCTAAACCATGTGACATTTTAGATTTATAAGCTTGTTGGTTGAGTAGGTATGTGATTATGTATTTTTAAAAGGAAGATGGACTTCCTAAGTTTTGCAAACTGTTGTCTGGTCTGCATCTATAGCATTAGATTGTAATTTGTAACAACTTCAGGCTGTTTTCACCACAGAAAATGTATTAAGCAAGCATTCATGAATACTGCTCATTAACTTAGTTAATAGATTCTAACATTTTCAACTGAATGAACCATATTTTATCAGTTGTAAGACACATTTAAAAAATTTATGTGATTATGCTTTTCTTTGAACTTCTTAGTGACTTACGTAATTTGCAATTTAATTGTCACCACATTATTGTCTCTGTAAGTTAATTATAAGAAAGAGTTGGCACAATATTCTATGTTCATGGTGAGGTAGGTAGCCAGGCTTTATTTATTATTATAATTTAATGGTGTACTCTGTAGCTTTCCTAATGTTTACTAATAATCTTGCTTATTTTATAATTTAATGTGACATAAATTTACAGTTTATGAGAATTACTGTTTTGAGAACAGATAGGCTTGTTTTTCATAAAAAGAGTTGCTAGTAAGTGATGGCAAGGTATATTTATAATAATATATCTTGCGTTATTTTA